>NW_022146254.1:3702801-4902801 GCF_002938485.1 Sitophilus oryzae | reverse complement strand
ATTAAGCACTATAAAAATACTTCATAACAAATCTACACATATATACCTTTCATTTAAAAAAAGAATCATCAAGATTGGTAAAGCGGTTTCGGCGGGATGGATTTAGAATTTTTTTTTTTTTTAACAAAAAAGAATCATCAAGATTGGTAAAGCGGTTTCGGCGGGATGGATGCAACAAAAAAACCCTTTGAGCTTTTATATATGTATGGATTAATTATTTTTCCAACATATTTTATTTTGCAAACTTTTATAAATATTCAGACTCGCCAATATCGCACTCCACCGTGTCCAGCCTGTTTAGCCAAACGTAGGCCGATTCCTCGTCGGCGGCGTTGTGACCCTGGCCGAAGGAAGAGTCTTGAAGACGCTCATCCGCGCATAGGAATAAGTTGACTGCGTAGCGTATTGCGTATTAATCGATTCTGAAACTTTCTATCTCGTGTATAACATGTTACGCAAGTTTATTATTTTAATCTCGATTTTAATAGATAAATGTGTGAAATGCCACCTGAATATCTTCCGCAATGACATGTTTTTACTTTTTTGTTATGGTAAAGTGATTTGTATAAACTTTATTCAATAACGTATATTTTCCTCCATTTGTGATTTTTTAATTTTAAGCGAAAATTACGTATAACATTTTAGGAAAAAGAAACACTGTAATATTTAAAAGAATAAGAAGAAATTAGTCTTATTTTGAAAGGAAAATATAGAAAAAACTCTTTCTATAGAAAAGTCTTTATACTAACCAGAATCCGGTGACATATACGCGGTCTCACCGGAAACATTACTTATTACTTCGCATAACTTGAAGAATATCTACTTTTAATAATGAACACTTCAGAAATACACCAGTAAAAACATTTATTATTTGAGATTAAAACTCGAATTAAATTATAAATATTAGTTATCTATGTTGTTATAGCTTTTATAGGCCTGTTTAACGACTTAATAAGTTACCTAGCGAAAAAATCTGTGCGCGTACCTACCACTATTGTTATAGGTTAATTCGTTAAAGAAATATGTTACACAAGTTAAAAACGCTAAAATTTTAATGGTATTACTTGTGCATTATTGGCCTTATAATGTAATTTGTTGAAATTATATCTTCTTTAAATATAATTAGACTTTTTAACGACTTTTAAGTTACCTAGGAAAAAATCTGTGCACGTACCTACCAGTATTGTTACAGGTTAATTCGTGAAACAAATGTGTTACATATTATTCGTGGTATTAGTGGTATTATATTGGAATCAGCTTAGCATTAGTGGGGCATTATATGAGAAATTTTGGTATTTAATTTGTATTTTTGGCATTACTTTGGCATTAGTATACAGACATTTGTCAGCGGTTTACTCCTTGTAGATAATCAAAAAGTTTTTTGATAAAATTTGCTTTTTATGTCAGATCATTTCTATGAAAAATTACATTAGATTTTTATTAAAGACGCTGGGTAATTAAAACATTGACTAATAGAGCTTGTCCACTTTAAATAAGGGGTCACGAAATATCCTCCTTGGAGTGTTTGGGTTAAGGGGTGTATAATAAATTAATCGTTGTTTTATAATAAAAACCATAAAACATTTATTTGTGAGTAAAATAATGCAATGGTTGGATATCTCTCCTTTATAATTAGGTGACTAAAAATACACTAAAATAATTAGAAAAAAATCTTGTACTTATTTAGTAATTACGTCAATATTAATTAATTGACTTTCTAGTCTATTTTATTTTATGTACAAATATATTAATAAATTTTAAGCATTAAGTAATAAAACACTTTGTGCCCTCTTATATCGTAAGAGGTTACGAAATATACTCCTGGTTACACCCCTTACAGAAAACAGTGTAACGGGTGTAAATAAATTGTATAATCACTGTTTTTTATAATAAAAACTATAAAACATTTCTTATTTGTGAGATTAAAAAAACAAAACAATGCATTGGTTAAAATAAGTACATTCAATACATATGTATGTGTTATAACATAATATAGCCATTACTATTATACTATTATTATTATAGTTATTAACGTAATAAGGCCGATAAACAACAAATAACGGCCGGGCTGAAGTTTGTGATCCGAGGCGATAGCCGAGGATCATAAGCAGCCAAGGCCGTTATTTGTTATCGGCCGTGTTGCGTTCTAGATTTTTCGTCATACTGCAGATTTTTTAGAGCAATAAACACTACTATTTAATAACAAATTTTATTGAACAATAACACAAGTAAGGATAAAAAATACATAATGTCTTATACTAAAATTCATTTTTCATGATAATGAACATGGAAATTAAAAGTGCACTTGTTGTTCTTAGAAATCTGTAATCCATCCCAGGGATTTACAGATTTTATAGAAGAAGATGATGCTACTGAAGAATGGCAAATATTTGTATCCACTAAAGACACATTATTTTTGGAGCTATCATGAAAAAGTTGATTTGTTATTTTCATTCTTTTGGAAACTGATTTTTCTATGTAAGTTTCTGCCACTGTTGAAGACTCCCATCCTCCTAGCTCCTTTAGCGATAGTAAATCACCACCATTTTCGGCGAGCATGGTTGCTGATGATCTACGAAATGAATGCCCTGTATAACGTTCTGATTCTCCAAGTTCAAAATTTTGCAATTTTCTGCGGTACGCTCCCGATGGTATGTATACCGACGATTTGCTTAACACACTTGCCTTTCTTTGTAACCAATGAAAAATTTTGATTGTCAAAGTTACGAGGACGCAGGTTGATGTATTTTTAGTATAAACCATAGGCATCAAACGGAAGGCCCGTTTTGGAATAAGAAATTTCCTATCTTTCTTATTTTTAGTATTTCTTAATGAGACAAGAATATTTTTCTCCGAATCTTCGAAATCATCAACTGTGAGTGACCAAAGCTCGCTGCGCCTACAAGCTCCAAGAATACCAAGCACCAATACAATTTTTTCGAGTAACCAGGTGTAATCATCGGCATCCAGTAGAAAATTATTTATGTCATTCTCCGACAGAACTTTGGCTTTTTTGGTGAATAACCTTCGTTTTTGCGCCTCAGAAACATGAACAGTTTACCAAATCTATGAACAAATATAATTTAGATGAGTATGATTAAATATCGAAGAATATAATGGCTTTTTACCTTGATATGTCGATGTTTTCATATACTCTCAACGCAAGCTTCAGCATGGATATCTTTGTCCACAGTGATGTAGGAGAATACATTTCAGACATTCTTTTAGCATAAGCCAGCAATACCGCTTCATTTACGCTGTTTATACTTCTATCCTGCCGCCACTTCAAAAAATTGTCATATTCCTGCTGATATCTCTCTGGTTATAGTCGGAAGTAAATTTTGAGTAGCCGCAGCCGCTTCCTCCTGTATTTCCAACGGAATTTCTCGCGACATCTCGCTATGGTCTATTTTCCCATTTTTGAAAAGTCCAACTGACAATAAATAGTCATTGTTGCAGGTGACAGACGTTACGATTACCTTAGAAACTTAACGGCCGCCGGCCGTTATGATAACGTCCGGCGGACGTTATATGCATCTTTTCCATTCTGATTTTGCTTATGTTATAATAATATAACAATATAGTATGACGAAAAAATAATATGTGTGTAACATATTTCTTTAACGAATTAACCTGTAACAGACATTTATATGCCCAGTATATTTTTGTTTAACAAACCAATGAGGAAAAATCCAAAACCTACCGTTATAGGAGGTATAAGATGATTAAACTGGATTAAACTTATATAATGACAACTTCTTATCGGATAACAAATTAATTACTACTGTCAGCTAGTTCAGCTACTGTCTAGGTAGAATATACCTAGAGTACCTACACCTACCTATGATGTAGGTGGATTAAAGCTTATTTTGACGTTACCTCTCACTTCGGTGTCACAAGCTGAATTTTTCAGTGATGGAAGTACAGTACATGATATGGGGACCCTTATTCCGAAAGTAGTACAAAATTAGACCGGGTAAAAGGGCACTATCATCAAAAATCGATATATTAATACCACCGTATAGAGAAAACAAATACTTATTTTTTGATCCAGTACACAATAAAGTCTTCGTAGGGAGTAATTTTTTATAATTATTTACAAAAAACATTTCCATTAGCGCTTGTGACCAAAAAAAAAACTTTAAACATGAATAATCATTTCAATCATGCGAAAATTTGGTTTAAAAATAGATTTTTTAATATAACTTTCATTTAACGAAAACCAAGGCCTAAATGAAAAAAAAGAAACAATTTAAAAGTTTCGCTTATGTCTTGACAAGGTATCAAAGCAAACCCCATATTTTTTGCTTTTAAACTAATAAAGATATATCAATAAACAATTAGCGATGTAATGGTTTTTGCGCGCGCTGGCCGACTGCCGCCGCTGCGCCGAGATTTCCTATACCCTTGTATATATGACGTCATGGTGTGGCAAATGTAGCATTTTAATTCGATTTGGGCTCCCTTATATAGGATAACAGAAACATTTTCAATGTTAAAAAGTCAATGGCGCACATGTTTTTCTTTTTGAAAAATATCCCAGTGATAAACCATATGCACGTCCCTAATGCATTTATTGACACTTTTTTAGCATTAAAATATGTAACACTTATACTTTTACTCTCAAAATTCCATTCAAATCACTAAAAGTACTTGGAAGAAAATTATAATAAATCGAAAGATTATTAAGAGTTTAATACCCTGTAGCTACGAAACAAAGCAGAATCGGACCTATGTTGATATGAAAAAAATCTCCCCACGAGACATGGTACATGTTTTTACAGACATGGCACATGTTGAAACACCCTGTATTTATTTATATGAGATTTGATTAAAAAACCGCTATAATTTTTCGTTTAGATCGGTTCCTCTCGTTTTTTCATAAAAAAATCAACTCTTTGCTCTGTGTCCCATGAATGCTGACAAATCTTAGATTTGTAAAAATCTCCCTTTCTTAAATAATCTTTATGTTCTTTAGTTCGAACATTTAACGGTCTAGAGGCTTCACCAATATAAAATTAAACATTAGTTTCAGTTATGAGCGATACGCTATATCAAATTCAAATTTTGGAACGACGATAGTTATATCCAATCAAGGGAAACGTACTCTAATTACGACAAATCACCGGCAGATGTCAGTCGGTGCGTTGATTAGCGTGCCGGCCAGTGGCGGCGGGGCCGGGCATTCCCGTACCGGCAAAATTCTACAAATAATTCAGTCATAATAGTGGCGGAAATGGCCGTGACCGGAAATGATTGTTTGACGGGTCGTCTGATGGCTTCCGCCTGCACTAAGAGCTTCTGGCGGTTTGGCTGGACCGAAGGGCGGAGAGGATATTGCGAAATACGGAGATGTAAAGGAGGTGATTTGCGATAGTGCGCAATAAGGATCATTGATATATGCTAAAATGGTATATAACATTATAATTTATGTACAGGGTGTCCCACTAAGAATAGCTCTCGGCTGTATCTCGGAAAGTATTAGCCGTAGGGTCTGCGGAAAAAAGTATTTATAACTAAAGAGGCTATGAGAAATCGCTAGAAATTATTTTTAAGTTTGTAGAACGATCGCTAGGGGGCGCAACTGCAACAAAAAATAAGAAAATGGAGTTTTTACACAATTTTGCCTAGATAAGTTGTACTAATTGTTTGTAAAGTAATAGATTCATTTGTAAAGTAATAGATTCATAATCTTCAGTAAATTATGAGTATTTTTTGTTAGAGCCATTTTCCCCTATCTACCAAAATAAAATGGTGGGGGAAGGTTGGATCTGTTTTCATTTAAATATTGATAACTCCGGACTGGATGATCGGAATCCTACAAGCGAGGGCTCGTTTAACAGAGCGTTTCTTACTCTATATTTTACCATATAAAGAATTATAATAAGCGTTTGAACGTAGACGCTAGGGGGCGTTGTCTTACAATTTAACAAAAATTGCGTGTTTTTTCAAAAAAATTAAATGCGATAGTATACGTAATTTTAGCTGATAGTAAAGAGTAATAAAAGCTTAACAAGTCAGCGAAAAACGCATCTTGATATCTTTTTTCAACCCAAAGTTATTAGCAAAATTATAATAAATACGAAAATATAAGCCCTTAATTACCTTATTTTGCTAACACGGTATTACTAGAGCTCAGTCACGTTGGAACCCGTTTTCAAGTAAAATTTTCGAATTTTGGCTTATTATTAACTACAAACGATGCAATTGATTGTAGTAAATTCAATTTATTTGTAGTACTAATAATTAGCCAGAAAAAGTAAACAATTGTGCGCAATGTAATAAAGAGAAAAAATGTTGTTATAACAAAGGTCTAAAAACCTTCAAAATCGATTGTAGTTTTATGAAGTAGCAAAAAAATTCAATAAAAGATCCTTGAAATTAGCGCACAATTGTTTACTTTTTCTGGCTAATTATTAGTACTACAAAAAAATTGAATTTACTACAATCAATTGCATCGTTTGTAGTTTGGGTACAACTAAAGACATTATGTCAAACTATGTTAATTTTCATATTTTACTATAATTCACTAATTCCAAGGATCTTTTATTGAATTTTTTTGCTACTACATAAAACTACAAACGATTTTGAAGGTTTTTAGACCTTTGTTAAAACAAAATTTTTTCTCTTTATTACATTGCGCACAATTGTTTACTTTTTCTGGCTAATTATTAGTACTATAAAAAAATTGAATTTACTACAATCAATTGCATCGTTTGTAGTTTGAGTACAACTAAAGACATTATGTCAAACTATGTTAATTTTCATATTTTACTATAATTCACTAATTCCAAGGATCTTTTATTGAATTTTTTGCTACTACATGGAACTACAAACGATTTTGAAGGTTTTAGACCTTTGTTAAAACAACATTTTTCTCTTTTATTACATTGCGCACAATTGTTTACTTTTTCTGGCTAATTATTAGTACTACAAAAAAATTGAATTTACTACAATCAATTGCATCGTTTGTAGTTTGGGTACAACTAAAGACATTATGTCAAACTATGTTAATTTTCATATTTTACTATAATTCACTAATTCCAATGATCTTTTATTGAATTTTTTTGCTACAACAGAAAACTAAAAACGATTTTGAAGGTTTTTAGACCTTTGTTAAAACAATATTTTTTCTCTTTATTACATTGCGCACAATTGTTTACTTTTTCTGGCTAATTATTAGTACTACAAAAAAATTGAATTTACTACAATCAATTGCATCGTTTGTAGTTTGGGTACAACTAAAGACATTATGTCAAACTATGTTAATTTTCATATTTTACTATAATTCGCTAATTCCAAGGATCTTTTATTGAATTTTTTTGCTACTACATAAAACTACAAACGATTTTGAAGGTTTTTAGACCTTTGATAAAACAATATTTTTTCTCTTTATTACATTGCGCACAATTGTTTACTTTTTCTGGCTAATTATTAGTACTACAAAAAAATTGAATTTACTACAATCAATTGCATTGTTTGTAGTTTGGGTACAACTAAAGACCTTATGTCAAACTATGTTAATTTTCATATTTTACTATAATTCACTAATTCCAAGGATCTTTTATTGAATTTTTTTGCTACTACATAAAACTACAAACGATTTTGAAGGTTTTTAGATCTTTGTTAAAACAAAATTTTTTCTCTTTATTACATTGCGCACAATTGTTTACTTTTTCTGGCTAATTATTAGTACTACAAAAAAATTGAATTTACTACAATCAATTGCATCGTTTGTAGTTTGGGTACAACTAAAGACATTATGTCAAACTATGTTAATTTTTATATATTACTATAATTCACTAATTCCAAGGATCTTTTATTGAATTTTTTTGCTACTATATAAAACTACAAACGATTTTGAAGGTTTTTAGACCTTTGTTAAAATAAAATTTTTTCTCTTTATTACATTGCGCACAATTGTTTACTTTTTCTGGCTAATTATTAGTACTACAAAAAAATTGAATTTACTACAATCAATTGCATCGTTTGTAGTTTGGGTACAACTAAAGACATTATGTCAAACTATGTTAATTTTCATATTTTACTATAATTCACTAATTCCAAGGATCTTTTATTGAATTTTTTTGCTACTACATAGAACTACAAACGATTTTGAAGGTTTTTAGACCTTTGTTAAAACAACATTTTTTCTCTTTATTACATTGCGTACAATTGTTTACTTTTTCTGGCTAATTATTAGTACTACAAAAAAATTGAATTTACTACAATCAATTGCATCGTTTGTAGTTAATAATAAGCCAAAAATCGAAAACTTTACTATAAAGCGGGTTCCAACGTGACAGAGCTTATTACTAGCCCTCTTGATTATGAACATTCTGACAAAAAAATAAGATATAAATGATTAGATTATTCTAAAATCGACAATATACCAGAATACCTTAACACAATGTCTATTAATATCTATTAATTAAGATATCAATGACTGTTAATAAGAAACGACGCTTCAGTGAAGTCATGGTGGGCTTTGGAAAAAAGTTGCTTTTGACGTAATAGTATAAACGTCAAAGTGTTATTAGATCAACATTTTCTTGTCAAGTCTTCAAGTCTTAGCAGCGTTTTTTCTCCGTTGAAGAAAGGCATTTTTAGAAAAGCAATCAAAAGATAAAAAAGGTTGCTGAGACTATCAAAATGTTGATATAATAATATTTTGATGTTTATATGATAAACGCAATTTTATTAGTCGATTTTAGAATAATCTAACCATTTATATCTTATTTTTTTGTCAGAATGTTCAAAGGTAATTAAATGTTTATATTTTCGTATTTATTATAATTTTGCTAATAACTTTGGGTTGAAAAAAGATATTAAGATGCGGTTTTCGCTGACTTGTTAAGCTTTTATTACTCTTTACTGAGCTAAAAGTACGTATACTATCGCATTTAATTTTTTTGAAAAAAACACGCAATTTTTGTTAAATTGTAAGACAACGCCCCCTAGCGTCTACGTTCAAACGCTTATTATTATTGTTTATATGGCACAATATAGAGTAAGAAACGCTCTTTTAAACTAGCCCTCGCTTGTTGAATTCCGATAATCCAGTTGGGAGTTATTAATATTTAAATAAAAACAGATTTAACCTCCCCCCACCACTTTATTTTAGCAGATAGGGGAAAATGGTTAACAAAAAAGATCCAAAATTTACTGAAGATTATGAAGCTATTATTTATAGTACATCGTATCTACGCAAAATTTCTGAAAAATTCCATTTTGTTATTTTCCATAGCAGTTACGCCCTCTAGCGGCCGTCCTACAAACTTGAAAATAATTTCCAGCAATTTCTCATGGTTTCATTAGTTATATTTTTTTTCCGCAAGCTCTGCGTATAATACTTTCCGAGATATAGCCGAGAGCTATTCTTGGTGGGACACCCGGTACACTCAGATGCAAAAAAACGCAACGGGGAGATTTTTGGTCAAATTAAAAGTGTTATATTTTTGTTAGTTTTAGCCCTATTTTGATAGTTTTTTTAGCAAACTGTATATAATTATGCCAACTTTAATTCGTAAACCCAGTTTTTTATAAACTTTAGTATTTGGCGTATTATACAGGGTTAATCGAGGGGTTGTTTTTTACCTTAACTTTAAAACACCCTGTGCAATAATTGCGTGTGTGAATTTTTCTAAAATATAATTTTACGGTCAGAACCATGTCTCCTGAGCATTTTGTTTTTTCCATCTTGTCAATACAATGCATTCGTTAATTTTTAAGAGCGAAATGAACTTGCCACCAACAATTTGCAATTTTTTCAATTATCACACATTTATTTTTGAAGTTATTTTCTAATATGACAAGGCGGCTTTGGTGATTATTGTGAACTATATACTACTATGAACTGCCCTTCATGTTAACATAATTCCGCTTCATTAAATGAACTTCGCTTGGTCCTTAAAGAAGATTGGGAAAACATAACGCAATATGATAATATGCAGCCTCAATGACAGTATGAACGGACGTATACAGGGACTTTATAGCAGCCAAAAGGAGCAATACAAAGTATTAGGGTAATTTTTACAAAAATCGTTGGTCCAGTTATTGTTATATTTATTAAAACCAGGGCCGTATTTTAGTATAGAGTATCGAATTCAACGTAATATGACGTTACGACAATAATCACCAAAGCCGCCTTGTCATATTGGAAAATAACTTCAAAAAGTAATGATAATTGAAAAAATTGCAAATTGATTGTGATCAGTTCATTTCGCTCTTAAAAATTAATCAAAGCATGTATTGACATGAATCAAAAAACAAACTGTTCAGGAGGCATGGTTCTGACCGTAAAGTTATATTTTAGGAAAATTTACAAACACACAAAATTATTGCATAACATATTTTAAAGTTAGAGGTAAAAAAAACAACCCCTCCATTAACCCTATATAATATGCCAAATACTAGTTTATAAATAACTGAGTTTAGGAATTAAAGTTAATATAATTATATATCATACATATATATTATATATCTATTACATTTTTTTATTATGTAACAAGCACTTTGTTTGTTCACTTGTTTCGTCGAACTACTTGAATCCATTTTTGCTTTTGATCAAATCGGTGTGAGAAACTATGAAGCTATAAAATGTTGTTTTGGGAGAGTTGAATATCCGGGAAAGTTGAGTTATTGAATGGTTATTGCCCAACAACGCTCTAATTACGCTCTCCTACGCGTTAACATTTTTTCGGAAATTTTATCTATATTTGAAATTGTTCCAACACAACACGACGCGTGATGCCTATAGTTCGATTTTTTTTTCATTTAATTTTTACTACCCGAAATAGCGTTACATCACACAAACCTCGTACCTGAGTGTTTTTTTATACTCTCGCTTACTGTACTAGCAAAAACTACAATTCTTAAATATTAGGACAAAACCACGATTTCAATATTATTTTAATGCTACTACTACTGCCATTACTCGCTGACGAGTATTTGACACGCATCAGAAGATGGTCACGCAAGGCGCTTTCTTTCATGAGCTTTTCTGTGGCTGAAAAGCCCGATACGTGATGTTATCTGGACTCCGCACTCCGACCATTCAAAAATCTCATTGCTTTGTTGCCCTTTACTTTTTGGTTGTCGCTGTTAACTGAGTTTACAATTCTTCTCCATTGAATTCTATTGTGAGCTGTTTCTTCCCACTCATTCTGCATATTAATCATTAATCCCCTTTAAGTTTTCGTTGAAAATGTCCTTGTACCTTTTGAGTTGTCCACCCGGCCTCCTCTTACCGTCTACAAGCTCACCGTAAAGCAGATATTTTGGTATGCGGTTTTCTTGCATTCTACATACGTGACCAGCCCATCTTAAGCGGGATTTTGTAACCATGACTTCAATACTCTCGTTAGCTTTTTTAAGGACCGACACGTTTGAGACATGATGGAACCATCGGATTCTTAAGAGTTGTCTAAGGTGTCTCTGTTGCAACTTGTTTAATGCGTTCATGTGTCGGCGGTACGGCACCCAGGTTTCGCTCCCATATAACATGGTGGGGATTATAATTGCCACACTGCAAGTTTTGTTTTTGTACTCAAGTCGTGATTGTAGAAAATCCTGTCTTTTAATTTCCAGAATGCTCTTGAGGCACTGCTTCCTGTGCTGAATTTCACAGTCGATATTGGCCTTTTCCGAAATCAAACTGCCGATGCCGCGCCGAGGTAATTAAATTCCGCTATGTATTCCAATAGTTCTTCTCCGATTTTTATAGCATTGATGTGATCTTCCGGGGGAGTGCACATGATTTTGGTTTTGTCGATGTTTAGCTTAAGGCCCAAAGCCTCGTATGCCCAGGTATATTTGTTCAACATTTCTTGTAACTGTTGTAACGTTTTTGCAACTAGAGCGCAGTCGAAGTTCTGTGATGAATTTTGTACGTGTTTTTGCCCTGAGTCTTTTTATTACTTATTTATATATTTTAATGCAATTAACATGACGGCGCGGCGGCGTGAAATAGGTACTGATAATTTCTGATTTTTGTCGTTGAAGCGCTGCGGTCGGAATTTGTTGAAATCATCTGAAATGCGCCAAGGCTATAGAGAAAAGATGCACCTAGACGATAAAATGATTTTCAAATTTCTAGTTTTTTTAACATATTCCACAGGGTGTTCCAAACTTTCACTAAACATTATATATTCTCTCGTATTATAGACAGATGGAAAATTTCATTTTTAATTTTGATACTAAAAAGTCAAATAATTTAGCTACAAATTGTTTAAAAGATTTCAAACAAAACTTTAAAATACATGAAAATTTTACGGTGCCCGTTTTTCGTGCCGGTGAGTGTAATTCATTTATGAGTTTTGGACACGTGTTCCAAAAAAATCACCTGTGTGCAACGTCCTCTATTACTGGACCACTCTTTACATAAATTCATACTGCCGAAAACTTGTTACTATTTAAGACCGATAAATAAATTGTAGTATGGTTTATAACGAACTGGTGACGAATTTAGTTGGACAGTGGCGCAAAAATTTGGAAAAGAACCGAATCGGTGGTTCGGCAACCGGAATAAATAATTCCGGCCGATTTCCAAAAACTAAGCCATTTTATGCCCGATCGCCGGCCATAAATTATGCATCGGCGGATCGCGGCGCGTCGGCCGCAGCCAAATAAATTCGACTTTTCCATAATTAATATCCAGTTTTTCCGCGAGCGCCCGCGTTCAATTATTTATTTCGTAATAAGTTATTATTAAAATGTTTATTTTAGTTTAATATTTCATTGGCGTAATTAGCCGCAGAGGGCGCGATTTATTTATAACGATTCCGCCAGATTATTTTCGCGACGCGTTTCGGCGGTTTGGCGATTTGCGGGCCGGGGAGGCCAAAATAAATATTTTGCAACGGAATTAAAAACCTATTTTACGGCCCCAACTTGGCCGTATATTCGGCCGTGCGTTTTAATCCGTCGCCGATACTAAATCACTTTAAAATCTGTTTCTATCAGCCAAATTATTTGTATTGTTATTTTAATGTAAATATATAGTTCTGATAATCCATAGTTCTGATCAGTAGGGGTTTACGCAATTGGCCTCTTGTTTTAGTTGAAAAGAAATAAGTATATTATTGTAGACATTGTAGATTGTAGGTTGATAAGGGATTATACTATATTTGTATTGTAGCATTGATTGTAGCACATTTTTAGACAACTTCTTTATTTTTAAGATTTTGATGGTCAAACATCAACAAAATATTCCTTATGTTAGGACTAAATTTTCTCGAAAATAAAAAGACAATTTAAAGTTCCGTTACAATACGGAAATAGACTGAAGTTTTGTGATGACAGTGTTATATAATTTATATGGTTTTGTAACAAATTGCTCGCTATTTTATGGCAAATGCTGAAGCTCTGCAAACCTTAATTAAGCCTTAATCAAAGCACGCGTGTTTGGAATTTTGGATGTGGCTTAACACGACAGGATCGGGCTTAGGCAGATTTCTGAAATATGATATAATATATTTCTTTCGGCCACACATATCCGCTTTACCCGAACTGAACAATACAGCGTAATAGATTATTAAGGGACCAGAAAAAGAAATAAACAGTTCTTTCATTTCTTTTTCAACACTTTATGATACTGGCGTAATTGAATTGATTATATTTTACCAATAATATTAAATTATCAATCCAATTCATATATACGATTTATTAAAGACTTCTTAATACCAATTGAATATTTTAAGAGCCATATTTTAATTCCGATTTAATAATCGTAATAAATAGTATATAATACAGCGTGATCGAAAAAAAAAATGGCGTCCAGTTGGCTTGGAAATGAACATCGATGACATTCCCCATATAATTTTACATATAAAATGACAGCGATCTTCATTTTATAACCATCGCTGCCGCCGGATTTTATCATATTGAGCAGAGGCCAGCAACATTTATTTGGAGTTGCATAAAAACACGATTTCGTCTTTTAGTCCGACATTTAGTGGTTTATAGTCGGTAATATTATTTTAACAAAAATATTAACGTGAAAATTAAATACCTTACAGATATTCCCGTACTAAGCACAGTATAAATCTTATCGTTTGCATGAAACATCATCCCTAAACAAACATGTTCAGGGATTTTTTTCAAGTTTAAATATTGGTGTCTGACTCTCTCTCTATGCCTATACCACCGCCGCACAGAGGGCCAGAAATACCCTTTAATATTGAATAAGTCCAAAATATTTTTATTAACATATCTGATAACTTAACACTTGCATAAACTTAGTAGACTTTGATCCATAAAAAAACAAAATAATTATTTCGATTGATCGTCATGGAGACGTCAAATAACGCGTCATTTTACGACAGGTTTGCCTTTCGCATTTGAAAAAAGTTTGTCTTTAAAAAGTTTCAATTTCGATATTTTTTCTGTGGGAAATTATAAGCAATCAAATTTTTGTGATGGATGTAGGTGAAAGAGGTAAGTGTAGTCTGCTTTAACATATTTTATTTTGTTAGTAAATCTTACAACAAAAGGCACTTTAAAGGAAGACTCCTGAATTGGTAAAAATATGCCTCAAATCGAAAAGTTCAAATTTGCCACAGACTTTTTTTAAAATGAGGAAATATCATATTTTTGAAACTTATATTTTTGGAATATATAACAACTATATTTTATTTTGATAAAAAAAAATTCTGCCCCAAAGTGCCCCCCATTGAAAAATGAGCGTTTTTATTTGCTATGCATTTGTTACGAAAAGGTCAATACGCTTATTTTTATAGTATTGTGAGTCGTTTTTTCGGGTTATTATTATCTAAAATAATAATAATAATGCCGTGAAAGCCTACATTTATTATACAGGGTGGAACTTTTAACTGGAATAAATTCTGTATTACAAAATACTATTCATCTCGTAAGAAATTAAAAAAAATACGGGTCAATTTTTTTTCAATTTGCCACATTTTTTTCATGTCCAAATGACACTCACCCCCCATTTGGGGGTAAAAACAACCCCCAACTTTTTCTTTTTAATGTAAATGCCTTGTGGTAGCCGAAATCTAAAATTTACGTAACGAAATCTGAAAATTTGGAAGATAACACAAGAAAATAGACAAATAATCCCAGAAATAATACAGAATGTCGGAAATGAGTTTCATTTTAGATTAAGGTTCTGTCAGGAAAAAAATAGTGAACATTTTCAACAATTTTTTGCAATAAATAATATTTTTTTTACGAGTTTAATAAAATACAAAAGTAAATAGTGGGTCATATTCCTTTTTTTGTGCCCTTTCCAACGAGCTACCACAAAACATACGTTTACATTTGAAAAAAAGAAAGTTGGGAAGAATGTAGACATGAAAAAAATGTGGCAAATCGAAAAAAAATTGACCTTATTTTTTTATTTCTTTACCAAATAAACGCTGTTCTTAATATATAATTTTGATGGAGTTCTAATAGTTCTGATGGGTTTTTGCATTTTTAGAACTTGAATCCCATACGATTCAGTTAAGACAAATATTTGAAAAAGGCATAGAGAGGATCAAAATCAAAGAGACATTAAACTCTATTTTATGTATGAAGTGCATGAAGCAAAACAAGGCAAGAGTAATGCAATATTCTCGTCTTTATTCCCTTGATTTTCGAAGGAAATGGCTGGCTGCAAAAAGGACCAAGAGTAGATTTTTAGACTGGAACAAAACATGGCTTGACAGGGTCATAAATTTTGCTTGTGTTAAAACAAAAACTACTGGAAGACCCAAATCTGAGTTTCAAAATCTCAGTTACTCTGGAAAATTCCGAAGAACGGAACAGTTACGAAAAACGGAAACAAGCGAGCTGATTTTTGCTACTGAATTAAGATTAAGGTCTGATGGAAGACCAGAAGCTGCTAAATTATTATCTCGATCTCGTACTGTTTTATCTCCGAACCAAGAAATAAAAAAAAATAATCAAACTACTTCCAAAAACGCACAATCTCCATTAAGTTCAGATCAAGCTTTAGCGTTATTTCTTGACGCTAAACTTACTAAGCGATCATACCAACTTCTAAGAAATAACGCTAAAGAAAACAATTTCGACATCTACCCCAGTTACAACAAAATAAGAGAGGCAAAGCAGTTATGTTATCCGGAGAATATTTCTGCGCAGGAACATTCTGTGGTGTTACCTTTACAATCGCTACTAGATCATACAACTTGTAGGCTTTTGTCGACTTTGGATCTAGAAAACCAACATTTTGAAAACTTAAATTTTACTTTAATTACTAAGTGGGGAATGGACGGAAGTAGTGGACAAAACGAATATAAACAAGCATTTGAAGGCAATTATAGTGACAGTAATTTGCTGCTTACATGTCTGGTTCCTTTACAGTTAAATACCACAAACGGTCAAAGCGCAAAAATTTATGTCTGGCAGAACCCCCACCCTGCATCTACGGTTTATTGCCGACCTCTAAAAATGCAGTTTTTGAAAGAAACTATCGAAATTTCAAAAAAGGAGAAAAGTCATATGGACCAAGAAATTTTAAATTTATCACCGACTAATTTTAGATTAAAAAATAATTCGGTTATTTTGGTAAAACATGAACTATACATGTCAATGGTAGATAATAAAATGATTAACTCAATAACAGGTACATCATCCCAAAAGTGTTATTTGTGCGGTGCTTCACCCATTGAGATGAACGATATTGATGCAGTTCTGAAAAGAACTGTAGATAAGAACCATCTTTCCTTCGGAATTACATCCCTACATGCATGGATTCGATCATTCGAATGTATTTTGAAAATCAGTTATCGATTACAGATACAAAAGTGGCAAGCACGAGGTGATGATAAAAATGTCATTAAGCAAGAAAAAAATAGGATCCAAGCAGCCTTTCGATCTCGTTTGGGGATTATTGTGGATCAAACAAAACAGGGAGCAGGGACGACTAATGATGGCAACACAGCCAGGACATTTTTTCAAAACTATAAAGTGTCCGCTGAAATAACCAATATTGACGAAAATCTAATATATCGCATTTATGTGATTTTGCAAGTCATTGCTAGTGGCTTTGATATTAAAATTAGAGAATTTAAATATTACTGCATTGCTACAGGAAGACTTTTTCTGCATCTATATCCATGGTATAGAATTCCTGCTTCACTACATAAAATTTTTATTCACAGTGCAGAAATAATCAAGTCTGTTCCTGTGCCTATTGGGCAACTGTCAGAGGAAGCCCAAGAGGCCAGAAATAAAGAGTACAGAAGGGCTAGAGAACAAAACTCTCGAAAATGCAATAGAGTATCAACAAATAGAGATGTTTTTAATTATTTGCTTGTTACTTCCGATCCAAAAATTACTTCACTAAGAAAGCATAGTACACCAAAAAAGAAAATATTTTGCCCAGAAGCACTTAATATGTTCAAGTCATTTAAAACTACTTCTTCTAACCACAGCAGCGATGATGATTCGGATTAGCTTAGTAGTTTTGTAAGATTCGAAATAATTATTGTTATACTTTTTGTTCCTGTAGGTATTTATTATATTTGTTGTGTTTGTTACTTTATAAAAAAGTTTATTTTGTTTACTTTAAATTTGTTATTAAATTCAATATTGTTTCACAAAAATGGTTGGTGTTTCTTAAAGAATGGCATTTTTACATTTAGAAAAGTAATAGTCTTAAAGTTTTGGCAAATGACTTTGACATTAATACATAGTATTAGATCGAAAATTAAAATAAACTAAAATAAAAATATGTCAAAAAGTACCAGTTGACATATTATTGTACTAAAAATGTAATTTTTTATCAAACTGGTAAAGAAAGTTTGGGTGTGCCATTTAAAAAACGAAAGTTAGGGTCACTTCCGGTCAAACCGGAAGTGATGTAAAACAATTGAACACGCAGAAAAATCCCGATTTTTCTCTTATATACGCTCCCCAAATATTATTTGTTTACGTCAAAAACAAAAATGTTATAGGGGCGAGCCACGTTTGAGGTACACCCGGTATTATATTCAGTTCCTACTATACCCTATATAATTATGTTTCTACTTGTCCAATTTAGATATTTTTCACATTTTAATCAATATTAGCTTTTGTATCACGTTCAAGACCAATTTCTACGCGAACAATAATTTTTCAATAAAATAAGGCTACGCTGGCCCACTGTGCGCCGCCGCCGCCGCCGCCGCACTGTAAAAACGAATAATCGCATTGTGATCCGCTTCAATTTTCACGACTCTTTTTTACGGCTCATCGTTCAAATCTTATGTATCCGTGCTAGCTACGATTCAATTAAACGAACCGTATTATAAGTAATGAATGAATTCTCACGACTCTTTTAACGCACGATCGCATTGTGATCCGATTCAATTCTCACGATTCTTTTTTACGGCTCACCGTTCAGCTTACAGCTCATTGATTGATGCGTACTGACCACGATTCAATTGAACGAACCGGATTGCAAGCAATGAATCGAATCTCACGATTCATTTTTAATACTCGTTCATATGGACGACTCCTTCAATCTTTGCCTACCTCTAGACCACATTTATAATACATTTGATATTTTTTCAACGCAAGAACAAGCTTCATGTGCCCAGTTTTTACATTTACAACACTGAATCTAGTCTTCGTCGAAACATTCATGACAAACGATACAATAATTTTTGTGGATATACTTAGTCTTCTCTTTATGTGTTCTTTACTTTTTCTGTTCTTCTGCAACTGTTTTTTCAGCGAGAATTTTTTTTCTTTTTTTTTTTTCATTTTGACTTAAGTTTTTCTTAACTCTATTAGCTTTGTTTTTATTTTTTTCTTCCAGATCATTTTCTCAGACCCATAAGATATTTTCAAATCTAATAAATCCGTGCTGGCCACGATTCAATTGAAAGAACCGTATTGTAAGCAATGAATCAATTCTCACGACTCTTTGAGCAAACGATCGCATTGTGATTCGATTCAATTCTCACGACTCTTTTTTACGGCTCATCGGTTAAATGTTATGGATCCGTGCTGGCCACGATTCAATTGAACGAACCGTATTCTAAGCACTGAATCGAATCTCACGATTCATTTTTAATACTCGTTCAATCTTTGCCCACCTCTACCACAGAATCTGCATTCGCCGTTGTGTTTCTTAGCTTATTCTAACTACTGACGTGTTCATTGAGGAAGTAGACCTAGGGGATCTAAAGGGAATCTAAATTGCGTTTTTTATGCAAACCAAACCAAACATAATGCAAAACCTTGCACAGTGGTATAGACATTATAAACTGTGTTGTAGAAGTATTAAGTTAAATAAAAGAGTCTATTTATATGTGGAATACTGGATACATTGGATTTTGCTGTCGAATCCAGAATCGAATAAAAAAATAATCGATTGTTTGCTGGCGCGTGGTAACTAATAGGGGAAGGTAGTGTAAAATAAATATTTTGTAACGGAATTAAAAATCTATTTTATGACCATACGTGGCCGTATATTTGAATTTTTCATTTTAGTCTCCCCTGTGGATATTTAAAATATGGGCTCCATATTCACAATATTTTCTGTCTGTGTCATTTGGTCTTTATCATAAAGATGTTACCTACGTATTTTCAATTAATTCAAGTCTTAAGATTTTTTTATAGCAGTGATGATACCTTATTTTCATACTATTTTCTGTACATATTGGCAGTAAGTATTTATAGCTATATTGATTTTATTGTGCAACATCATCAATTTATTTTATTCAGTTATTTGACGTATAGTGAAAATCGCGCCTAAATTTACCTAGCCAACAAAAATGCTTAAGGTTTCTAGGGGTAGGATGTCCTCCCGTAATAAAAAGTAAAAACCAAAAATAAAAACTATATAAAATGTCTAAATGTAACTACTTTGAGTATATTTTAATTCTTTAGTAACCAATTTTGATTACATTAAACTATACAGGGTGTCCCAATATTGCGTACACATAGAGCTACTACATATTTTTGACAAAACAAGTTCATTGGACACAATTTACCTCTTTACAAAAGTGCTTCGTTAGTCCGATAGAGGGCATCAAACCTTAAAAAAACACATTTTTTCAGACATTTTAAGAACCGTTATTCAGATTTGAATGAGATTTTGGGTATCTATGTTTTGCTAAGTACTTTAACATTTGACTTTCACAAAAATCAAGAAAAAGTAGGGGAAACGTGAAAAGCATAGATTTTAGTATATTTAACTCAACCGACGGTGACGACTGATTTTTCTTTCGTAAAATAGCCCTTCTAATGTTTACTTAATTTTTTGTCCCTTGTAAAAACACCCTCTTGTATAGTTTTGTTTTTTGTACAAAAAATGTTTTTTGTCTGGAGGCGTATAAAGTCTATTATGCTTTAATAATGTTGTTGGCGAAAACATGGATGTTCATTTTATGTTCATAAATTGTATTTGACAATAAGCTGCATAAAAAGCTTAAAAAAATTAATAAAATTTAAATTAATAACCTTCGGGTTTATTTATAGATTTATTTTTGTGTATGAACAAAATCTAGAAACATCTTTGCAACCCCAACGACCTAAAGCCAAGAGTGAAAACAAAAAATATATAGTATACAGGTCAAAGAAACGAAACAAAAAATATATTCAGAGGCGAAAAATGTTTAATTACAAAACCACCGAAAATAAATATGGAATAAATATAGTCCAGAATATGAAGAGCTTTGAAAATATTTCAAAGAAGATTGTCAACCAAAAGAACAGGAGAATATTCTTATTGAGATGCAAAACGGAAGATTTAGCACCAACTTTTTTAAGATTCAAGATATCTCACTTAAAATTTATTGATGTAAGCCTCGAACGTAGATTTAAGCAAAATATCCTATCAAAATTTAATTTAAATACATTGAACTTATTAATTAGTGATACGTCTAAAACCATCGAAAACCTAACCAATAACAAACAAAAATTAAGATTGGATATAATGAAAGGTATCCCTTATGACACATTTGAGGAATTTGAAACAACTATCAATAAAAAGCGAAAATCTGTTTAAAAAATCAAAACAAAGCACATAAATAAAATTAAAAACCTAATTTCAATTCAATCGACATACACAGAAAAATAAATTTAAATTGGATCGAGAATCTGACAGATATAGACATACCACAGTACGCATCAGATATCTTAAGTTTAGGGCCTAATTTTGCAGTTAAGATCGATAATGACAAACAAATACCCACTAATGAAATCATTTGTAACATTGAAAATGGTATAAAACATTTAAGATCATACGAGCAGGACGAAATAAGAGCAAAAACGTGTAATATAATAACGAACTTTCAGAACAAATTAAAAAATAAGTCTAAGAGGCAAAAAAGAGATAATAAACTAAAATTAAAAATAAAAAAAAACAAACCAGTTTCTAAAGAACCACACGCATTTAAAAGTTTTAAGAGCCGACAAGACAAGTAAAACAGTCATTATGACAGAATCTGATTATGATAAAAAAATGAATACACTATTAGAAGATAAAAAAACCTACAAAATTATAAAAACAGACCCCACAAAAAATATCAAAAACAAAATAACGAACTTATTGACAGGTGGGATAAAAAACTTTATATTCCTCCAAGTGTTGCAAAAAATCTTAAAATTCATAATGCCATTACACCGAAAATTTATGGACTTCCTAAAATTCACAAAAATGACGTACAGTTGCGACCCATTGTATCCTGTATTCAATCTCCGTTCAATTTACTCTCTAAATTTTTAAAAAACATCCTCAATAATATAGTTTATAAAAATAATTATTACATTAGAGACTCCATTGATCTCAAAGAAAAAATAAAAGATATAACAATACCACAAAACTACATATTAGTATCTTTAGATGTAATTTCCCTATATACCAGTATCCCAATTAAATTAGTAACAAAGAAAAATGGGACGAAATTAAGCAATACACTGATATCCCGATGAACGAATTTATTGAAGCTACTGAACTTACGCTTAACTCAACTTACTTTATGTATAAAGACCAAATTTATAAGCAGATTGAGGGTTGTGCAATGGGGGCGTCGATTTCTAGTGTTGCAGCGCAAATGGTTATGGAACACTTGGAGAGTAAGGTTCTATCTGATATCGATTTTGAAATACCGCTTTTTTATCGGTATGTTGATGACTGTCTAACAGCTATACCAAAAGAAAAAATTAGGTATATAGAAGAAAAATTTAATGCCTATAATAAACATATTCAATTTACGTCAGAAATAGAGAACGATAAAAAAATTAACTTCTTAGATATTACTTTACATCATACCAATCAAACCATAAAAACCGAATGGTATACAAAGAAAACTTGGTCCTCAAGATATCTCAATTTTTTATCTAACCATCCAGCTAACCAAAAAAGATCGGTGATAATTGGCTTGGCGGACAGATTAATTCGTCTATCCGACCCAGAATATAGAGATGCTGCAATAAAAAAAAGCAAAAGATGCATTAAAAGAAAATAACCATCCACAAAAACAAATAAACAAAATATTCAAAGATAGACTCCAAAAATTCTTAAACACAAAAAACAATCAAAATCAAATAGAAAATAAAAAGATTAAAAAAGATACACGATATATTGCGCTCCCCTTCGTAAATGGGTTGTCTCAACAATTACAAGGGTTACACAAAAAATATAATATAACGATTTGTCATAAAGCACATAACTTGTTAGCTAATAATTTCTCTAAACTAAAATCTGTAATACCGTTAAACAAACGAAGCAATGTTATATATGAAATTCCATGTTAGAACTGCGCCCAAGTTTACATAGGACAAACTTCTCAATGGTTAGAAAATAGACTGAAAGGGCACAAGTATGATAAAAAAATGTAACCGCCCTCACAAATCATGTGTCAACAGAAAATCATACATTCGATTTTAATAAAACTAAAATTTTAAAAACAGAAAATCACCAAAAAAAGAGAGAATTTTATGAAATGGTGGAGATACAAAAAAACAAAAACGCGGTAAATGATAAAAAAGACCTAAAAAATCTAAGCAAAATATATCTGTCGATCCTCTAACGCACTAAGAACAGTAGACATCGGGTATTGAAACGATAAATGTGTTTTATACAGAGCGATTTGCAAGGAAATACGTACGTGCTCTAGAGTAAAGTGTAATGTCCAAAAACAATAAAAAACAATAGTTAATATGTGTTATTGTGTTGTCCAGTTTAACAAATTTTAACTCTGTAAGAATCTACGTTCAAGGTAAGACCTTTTAGTTTGACATTTTGTGACGACTTTTTCTGTCATCACTCAAACAGAAAGAAAAAGGTATCCGTTGCTCAGGATTAGAGGAGAGCTGGGTTCGTAGGTAAGGCTTGTGACCTGTGGTGACTTAATAATGTTGTTAAATAATAAAATAAAAGTAATAATGTATAGGCTGCAAAGATTCTAAAATTGATGTTAAGTATTCAAATAGTAATGGTCAAAGACAGTAAAAAAGGGCGCCACTTACTTTGGGTATGAAAAGGTAAAGTAAGAAACCAGTAAGAAAATTTGATCATGAAATAGCTAAAATAAAATAATCAACAGCAATAAGGGTCTATTATGTTCATCAAGAATAAAAGTCAGATATAACTATCCTACGTTGAACATTTATTTAAAAACGAACACAATTATCAATCAGTTTAAACCCAGTTTCAATTATCCCAATGAAATCGTTAGTTACTTTAAGTAAACTCAAATTTAGTTAGAGTTCTCTCCAGTATACTATACTACGTAATATATAAACAGGTGAAATTTATGTAAGTACCAATACGATGATGTTTCGAAACAAGTCGTGTACAATAACCTTCAAAAATGAATCCGTGTTAGCGATTCTCACATAAAAGATCATACTGAAGTAAAACGTACCGTTAAGGACAAAGCATGACTTATAATGTTAACTAAAAGGTAAATTTTGACTATAATATATGGAATAAATGACAACAATTTACAGAGATATTCAAAATATTATCTCAAAGTAAAAAAATTTAGGGAATACCTTGTGTGTTGAACTTAGAACTTATCTGTATTTTTTTTTAATTTTGTGACGTAGTGAACAGGTAGGCAGGCAGTCTCCAGACTAACGGAAGTGGATGTAGACTCTTCGATAGTAGCAGGAGTCTTCGATATCAGTAGAATAAATGTAGAGTCATAAATACTGTCTCAAAAGTGGTTACTCATATGCCAATTACTTATACGTCAATTTCTTATACGCCAGTTACTCTATATAAAAAAACCTCTCAGAACAGTCACCGAATACAAAAAAAATAACTTACGGTCTGAAAATCAGCTGTACACATTCCAAAATATAGCCAAACTATATGCTGATCCAAACCAGTAATGCACAATCAAACATTATCAAAATAAATAAAAAACGGGAATAACTGAAATAAAATTTAGTTAGACATGGCGATACAAAATGGTAGATACACTTACTGTGATCTTATTCCAGGAAAAGGCCAAAAAAACACGAACTAGGCTCTGAACAGTATATTCTACAGGATTTCAAATCTCCACTTTTGGATACCCGTGCCTTTACTGTTAGGAAAAGTGTTTCAGAAAGCCCTTTTTCTCTGAGATTCGTCGGACGCTGAACCACGCGTCTTTTTCTGATCTCAATCTCTCGGAAAAAACCTCCTTTCTCCTTTTCGCAAAACGGAAGTCTTCGAATTGACAGGTCATATGACCAAAGGCGATTAAGTGAACTCTATCGTCTATACTGAATGAAATTTGTTTTTATGGAAAGGAACCGCTACCTGTACTGAATGAAGTTTAACATCTAGCGAATAGATGGCGCCAGCAATATTAAAATTTGGAATTTTATAAAAAGAAAAATAAAACGCTACACTGCCCCCCTCCAAAAAAAAGAAAGGCCCTCAAAGAGGACTTTCGCCCAAACACCACATAGGAAAACTAAACTAAGTTTGTACAGGGTTTTGGATTTTTCAAATGAAAATTTGGTGGATGATAACTTCGTGTATCACACGTCCATAAAGGAGTCACTATTGGTAAGTCGCAATCGGTATGTCAAATCAGTGAGATTACACAATCGGGAAAGTCAAATCACCATATAATCCAAATAAAAACATTCATATAAACTATATATGAAAACTAAAACTAAATCTAAACCTAAAAGTATGGGATAGGAAAAGAAAGAAAGAAAGAATCCCATGGAAGCGCAGATGTTCCTGAAGAAATCCTCAAGCTGATTGTCCGTACTCAACCCACCTAGTGTGAGGCAACGAAAGATTCACAAATCGCGTGTAATCAGTCATGCGACCCCTCACACCCAAGGAAGCGGAGAACAAAACAAACAACAAAAGAACCTCAACAAAAGCCATGCTACGGATCACTATAAGAGGTAAGTTTGGCGTGACCAAAACAAACTACCTTCGCCACAACCTGTGTGCTCACCGGTTAACCATTCAAGGTAACTCACCTGTATGAGAAAAAGAAAGGAAAATAACAATAGAAATCACAATAGATAAACATATAAAGGAAGAGAGAAAAGATTGTCACGAATGACCCAAAATATCCGTAACATAGGATTCCAGCCTATGAAACGCTATTGCAAATATGGAAAGAAAATCACAATCATACCCAATACACAGTAAACTTACGAAGTTATGAGGTCAGCTATGTCTCACCATTAGGTTGCAATCAGAATCATAACAACTTTTCGTTTTGTCACGAAGTCGTGTTCTCAAAATACAAGAATTGCTTAAATTTCAGATTCTTGTGAACTGAATGTCATAGAATGGAGCAAATGGCACAAAACCATATGAGTGATTAACAGAATTACCATCCCACAAAATATTTACTCAAAATTAGGTAATCTGTAGAATACTCGGAAAAAGAAAAATACTGCTATATGCTCGCATTTCTAAATAGAAATACTATATTATACTGAAAATATACGCAAAAAAACTAAATAACACAATAGTTATGCTGATTCGCGACAAATCCGTAAAAACGATAAGCGAATTGTTGTATAACTTTTTAATATAAACTAAAAAAACTAAAATATAATCTATGTATCCTTTAGACTAAACCCTAAAAAGGAATCGGACATAATAGATTATTTAAATTACTGTGACGTAGTAGAGACATTTCCTGTATCATCGTCGTCAATCATGTGACCTTGGTATGGTTTAAGATCTTTTATATGCCAGCGGCCTGCGTTATTACCATCCTCGTCTACTAAAACATAAACTAAATTCGAAATTTTCTTTCGTACTGAAGATAAAACAAAACGAGGGGCTAACTTGGCTGAAAAGTTAACACCAGCATTTGATAAGACCTTATTACGTCTCCAAACCAAATCACCAACCTGAAAAGATAGATCACGTCTACGCAAATTATAAGACTTTGAGTTTCTTTCGTAAGCAGCATGAAGTTTCTTACGGACTTCGCTAAAGACACTATAAAGATTTTTGAGTTCTGAAGCGTAAGAGTTGCGATCGCCAGGCATAATTTCAAAATCTTCAGAGAACTTAACTTGACCATAATAATTACCAGAGATGGGAATATGCCTACCGAAAACTAAAAACGAAGGAGAAAAACCTGTGACCTCATGTTTAGAAGTGTTTAAAGCAAACTGAATATTAGAGAGTTGAACATCCCAATCTGTATGTTGTTTAACATAAGTTCTAATAGCTGTTCCTATTGTTTTATTCATTCGCTCAACAAAGTTACATTGAGGAGAATACACAGCATTATACCAGATCTTCTGAACTTGATATTTCTTTGCTAAATCTCTGAACTCTTTAGCAACAAACTGAGGACCATTATCACAAATTATATATTGAGGTACTCCATAAGTAAGGAAAACTTCACTCTCAAGATACTTCACAACATACGGAGATTTTGATGAACGTAACGGACACAGAAGAACATACTTCGAAAACCAATCGCCAACAACTAAAAGCCACTTATGACCCTTTTTTGATCTAGGAAAAGGACCCATAAGATCTAAAGCGATTGTCTGAAAAGGCATATTAACTTGTTTTTCTCTTCCCATCCTACCTAACGGCATAGTATTTGAAGATTTCTGAGCTCCACAAACACGACAACTCCTAACAAATTTAAGAACATCGGCTCTCATCTTGGGCCAGTAAAATTGTTCTTGAAGTCTTGATAAAGTCTTATAGAAACCCAAATGCGAACAAGTTGGCGGATTATGACATGATTCGATAATATTACGACGTTGAGGACGTGGAACAACCTTCTTCCATTCTTGAAGATTTGATGAAAATGGTAGCTGTACCGGAATAAACTTAAAAAGAAAACCATCTTCAACTTTCCACTGTGGAAATGAACTAGGCGAAGCTAAAATCTTTCGCTTCATTGTCTCATACCATGCATCAGTATGATCTAAATCTATATTCAAAATAGAAATTTGTGGACATACAAAGGAATCATTATCTGAAATATCTGAAGGAGAATCATCGCCAGGTATTCTACTAAGAAAATCAGGAACTACGTTATGTGAACCTTTACGATGAACTAAATCAAAAGTAAACTGTCTAAGTCTGACAGCCCATCTAGCAAGACGACCAGTAGGATTCTGTAATTTATTAAGCCACAAAAGAGAGTAATGATCTGTACAAACGGTAAAACGTACGCCATCAATCCAAGGACGAAATTTTTCCAAACTAAAAATAACAGCTAAGCATTCTCGCTCAGTTACACTATAATTCCGCTCGGATCTAGTAAGAGATCTGCTAGCATAAGAAATTACACGGTCTTCGTCATTAATTTTTTGTAGAAGAACTCCACCAAGACCGGTGTTAGATGCATCTGTTTCTATAATAAAGGGTTTAGAAAAATCCGGCTGGGACAAAATTGGAGCAGAAACCAGAAGTTGTTTAATTTTCAAAAAAGAATCTTCAGCGGCAGGACTCCACTGAATTCCTTGACCTTTCTTTTTACCTTTTAACAAATCATTAATGGGTGAAACTAATGTCGAAAAATTTCTTATAAAACGACGGTACCAACTACACAAACCTATAAATCGTTTAATTTCAGTCGTCGTGGTAGGGCGAGGAAAGTTTAACATTGCTGAAATTTTTTCTGGATCAGTTCTTAATGAATTAGAGCCAACAATATATCCAAGAAATTTTAAAGATTTCTTGAAAAACTCACACTTCTTTATATTTATAGTTAAGTTAGCATCTTTTAACTTGTCTCTAACTTCAGAAAGCAATTTGGTATGTTCCTCAAAACTGGGTGAACATATGATTATATCATCCAAATAGCAAAAAATGTGTGGTTCATAACGTGGTCCAAAAATAGCATCAACAAGTCTTTGTTGTGTCTGAGCGGCATTGCACAAACCAAATGGCACCGTAGTGAATTGAAATTGACCTCTACCAACTATACTGAAAGCAGTTTTTGGTTTTGAATCCTCTGATAATGGAATTTGCCAGAAACTTTTACGCAAATCTATACTCGAAATATACGTAGCTCCACGAAGAGAGTTTAAAATTCTATCTATATTTGGCATAGGGTAGGAGTCATACTTTGTAACCTGATTTAAAGATCGACCATCGAAACAAAAACGAAATTCACCAGTTGGTTTTTTAACTAAAAGCACTGGGGAACACCACGGACTATTAGAAGGTTCCACAACACCAAGTTTAAGCATATCATTTAATTCCTCATTTAAGATTTTTGACATATAAGGTGACATTAAAAAAGGTTTTTGACGAAATGGTTTGGCATCACCAGTGTCAATTGACATAGTAATTTTATCGGTACGACCAAGACCATGATCACTGTTAATACTGTCAAAAGAGTTAATAAGAAGTTCAGCTGGTTTTCTCTGATTTGGTGTTAAATCATCAAGGGTACACAACATATTTACTGCATGAGTGTTATAGGGAAATGAAGAAAACTTTGGCTGAGATCTAGAGTTGACTTCCCACCAATTCTTCTTAAGATCTTCCATAAGATCAAACCGCAAGATAAAATCACAACCAAAAATAAAACTATGAGGCAATGAAGGTACTACAATAGCACTGATAACTTGACATGAACCATCAACGACTAAAGGTAGATCGACTACACCAACTATTTTCTTTTCAGTATTGTCTGCAGTACTAATTGACAAATGAGTTGGTTCCCTAATATTCAAATTTAGATTCTCAATAACAGGAATACCAGCAGCTCCAATAACTGTAGATGTACTTCCAAAATCTAAAAGACCACAAATTTCAACGCCAAGAATTTCTACTAAAATATAAGGTCTGTTATCAGATACCTTAGGACAAAAAAGAGGAGAAACTTTATGATTGGTAGTGGTGGATCTATAAAAATTTTTAACACATAATAACCACTTTTTCCAATCAGATTCTGAAAATAAATTTCTGGGTTTGAATTTTTTTTGAACTACATGACCAGAAACACGAGTTCGTCCGATTAGTTTTTTGAACATTTTGGACACGCCGGTGATTTAACCCCTAAATTACCACATTTAAAACAAAAAACCCTACGTTTCTGTCGACAATCATGAAACGTATGATTCGGACCAGAACAATTCCAACAAACTAAACGCGAAGCTGTTTCCTTACCTGAATTTTCTACAGATCGGGGCATACTCGAAGTATTTACCATATCAGGGTCAGAAGACGACGACGCTACAGCAGAACAAGGAGACCTAGCAGTAGTATTTTTATTTTTGTTCTGAGCATTTACATTCTTAGATTTTTTACTAAACTGTACGCGACGAGAATCAAACGAGCTAGAATCAGGAGTGGTATTTAATTCAGAAACATTTAAATTTCTAGAATGTTTTTCATTCTGATGTTTAGCATTTTCTAATTTTCTACACAAATTAGACAGTTCAGACACAGATAAAACATCAACTAAAGCTAACTGAGTAATGTATTCAGGAAGTAAATTTTGTCTAATGATTTTTATTT
Source organism: Sitophilus oryzae (assembly GCF_002938485.1). NCBI lineage: Eukaryota > Metazoa > Arthropoda > Insecta > Coleoptera > Curculionidae > Sitophilus > Sitophilus oryzae. The sequence goes on along the minus strand of NW_022146254.1, from coordinate 4,872,923 downwards.
TAGTAACCTCACTAGGGCATTTACTTAATCTACTAAAAAGATTCTCTAAAGTTGCTATAAAAATTAAAATACTTTCATTTTTTCGCTGTTTATAAGATTTAATTTGTGACCAAATATTATCATCATTATCTGGTGGTAAAAAGTCTTTCTTTAATCTTTCTACAAGAGATTTCCAATCTGCGACATGTTGTTTAATACTTCTATACCAAATAAAAGCATTACCAGTAAAAAGTTCTACTGCAGAAGAAAATAAATCTTGTTCACTAACTTTACGTGATTCAGAAAGCTCAGTAACAGTTTCTAAAAATGAAAATAAATCTTGAGGATTACCATTAAATTTAATAGGCCAGTCTGACACTGGACAAGGTTTAGCAACATAAGTAACAATAGGAGGCGGTACATTAATAACTGGTCCTGAAGGAACAGAACTAACGTTTAAAGTTTCATTAATGTCTGAAGTTTTGACAAGCAGGTCAGCTTCAAGTTGATAACAACTAGTATAAACATCAGTTTGAATAGTTTCTGCATCAGCACGATTTTCATCTAAAATTATTCTCTTGATTCTACCAGCCAAATGCGCAAGACGAGATCTTATAACTTTGAACATTGAATCATTTACTCCACCCTCAAATTCAGAAATTGACAAGGAAATTGAATCTAAAGTTGCTTTAATTTCTGAAATTTCTTGATCAAAAGAAACAGGATAATCTTCCATATTAACTAAACAAAAAGGGTTATTTACTTCTCTACTTAAAAGACCTGACAAAATTTTACGTTTACTGTCAACATTTTTAGATGTTTTAATACCCCTAATAAGAAGTTCGTAATCTAATTCTACTTGTCGTAAATGATTAACTTTAAAAGATTCTTTCTCCATTGTAATTCAGCTATATGAAATACTAAAGACTAAATGATTCAGAAAAACTTACTAATTTTAACAAAAAGCTGTTATGATTCGGCGCAAACTATCAGAAAGAAAATATGTTCAATGTCAAAACCAAAAAAGATTCAAGTATTCGAAACAAATTCCAAAATTTTATGAAATACTAACAGTGCTACCCTGTATACTGAAATTATGTCCACTCTGTATATTCAAAATATAACCATACCTGTATATTTAAATCAAAATCGAAACGTCAATAAAAAATGTAGTCAGAAATACGTATTAAGTTATTTATCTGGGTTTTAAATAGATAAACAAACACCCTCAAGAATTTATAAAACAAAAAAATTGCTGTTGAACTGAAATTATTAGAATTTAATTACAGAAATAATGAAAATAAAATTTCAAAACTATAGTCTTTGCCTTATAGAAAATTTATCTGAGCCTAACAAAAATTATTTTACAAAGTCTACCAAATAAGTGAAGCAAATTAAATTAAATTGAGCCAATTAAACTAAGTCGAGCCAATTAAACCAAGTAAAGCCCCACGTGACAGGGCGTCATATTCTTTATTCTTCTATTTGTGTGACGACTTTTTCTGTCATCACTCAAACAGAAAGAAAAAGGTATCCGTTGCTCAGGGTTAGAGGAGAGCTGGGTTCGTAGGTAAGGCTTGTGACCTGTGGTGACTTAATAATGTTGTTAAATAATAAAATAAAAGTAATAATGTATAGGCTGCAAAGATTCTAAAATTGATGTTAAGTATTCAAATAGTAATGGTCAAAGACAGTAAAAAGGGCGCCACTTACTTTGGGTATGAAAAGGTAAAGTAAGAAACCAGTAAGAAAATTTGACCATGAAATAGCTAAAATAAAATAATCAACAGCAATAAGGGTCTATTATGTTCATCAAGAATAAAAGTCAGAACAAAAGTCGAAAAGTCAGATATAACTATCCTACGTTGAACATTTATTTAAAAACGAACACAATTATCAATCAGTTTAAACCCAGTTTCAATTATCCCAATGAAATCGTTAGTTACTTTAAGTAAACTCAAATTTAGTTAGAGTTCTCTCCAGTATACTATACTACGTAATATATAAACAGGTGAAATTTATGTAAGTACCAATACGATGATGTTTCGAAACAAGTCGTGTACAATAACCTTCAAAAATGAATCCGTGTTAGCGATTCTCACATAAAAGATCATACTGAAGTAAAACGTACCGTTAAGGACAAAGCATGACTTATAATGTTAACTAAAAGGTAAATTTTGACTATAATATATGGAATAAATGACAACAATTTACAGAGATATTCAAAGTATTATCTCAAAGTAAAAAAAATTTAGGGAATACCTTGTGTGTTGAACTTAGAACTTATCTGTATTTTTTTTTTAATTTTGTGACGTAGTGAACAGGTAGGCAGGCAGTCTCCAGACTAACGGAAGTGGATGTAGACTCTTCGATAGTAGCAGGAGTCTTCGATATCAGTAGAATAAATGTAGAGTCATAAATACTGTCTCAAAAGTGGTTACTCATATGCCAATTACTTATACGTCAATTTCTTATACGCCAGTTACTCTATATAAAAAAACTCTCAGAACAGTCACCGAATACAAAAAAATAACTTACGGTCTGAAAATCAGCTGTACACATTCCAAAATATAGCCAAACTATATGCTGATCCAAACCAGTAATGCACAATCAAACATTATCAAAATAAATAAAAAACGGGAATAACTGAAATAAAATTTAGTTAGACATGGCGATACAAAATGGTAGATACACTTACTGTGATCTTATTCCAGGAAAAGGCCAAAAAACACGAACTAGGCTCTGAACAGTATATTATACAGGATTTCAAATCTCCACTTTTGGATACCCGTGCCTTTACTGTTAGGAAAAGTGTTTCAGAAAGCCCTTTTTTTCTCTGAGATTCGTCGGACGCTGAACCACGCGTCTTTTTCTGATCTCAATCTCTCGGAAAAAACCTCCTTTCTCCTTTTCGCAAAACGGAAGTCTTCGAATTGACAGGTCATATGACCAAAGGCGATTAAGTGAACTCTATCGTCTATACTGAATGAAATTTGTTTTTATGGAAAGGAACCGCTACCTGTACTGAATGAAGTTTAACATCTAGCGAATAGATGGCGCCAGCAATATTAAAATTTGGAATTTTATAAAAAGAAAAATAAAACGCTACACTTTTATCTTATTGATTTTAACTGACTGTTTTTATGTACTTAAAGAGGCTTGAAAAAGACATATACTGTCGAAACGTCGCCATAAAATAAAAAATAATGAACAAAATCTAGAAACATCTTTGCAACCCCAACGACCTAAAGCCAAGAGTGAAAAAAAAAAATTATAGATTTATTTATAATGTCTTTGGGTTTATTTTTGATTGATGCCTTCTAACGTCAAACGAGGCACGTTTGTATAAAGGTAAATTATGTGCAATTAACTTATTTTCATTCAAAAAATACGTACAACTTAACAAGTATAGCTAGAGACGTGAGAAATATAAAATAACACGCGACCGGTGCTATCCCCAAGTCTCTTCCTATATTTGTACAACTGCAGTTGTTCTATGTCCACGGAATATTTTGAACTAATTATTAAGAAACTCCCTGTATATTTTGTAGGTCCTCTAAAAATATGTTCTCCAAATTTTTTTTTCTCAAAACCTGTGCGATTTTTTACGAGCGAAACTAGGCGTTCTTTTACAAAGACAAATGGTTTTCGGTGGAGTTGAAAAATATTTATACTAAAATTTATGCTGGAGGGAGGTAGTTTTCACCCTTCCCGTATATTTTTGGTGATTTTTGTGGAAGTTCAAAACACAGATACCCAGAATCTCATTCAAATCGGAACAGCGGTTCTTAAAATATCCGTGTTTATTTTTTTAAAGTTTGATGCCCTCTAGCGGACAAACGGAGCACTTTTGTTTAGAGGTAAATACTATTCAATGAACTTAATTTGGTTCTAAAAATACGTAGTAGTTCTATGTCCACGGAACATGGGGACACCCTGTATTGGAGCGATTAATATATTCTTTGTGGTTGCTTACATCATATCTTTCTTGAGCGACACGATTATTAATGACCTACTGATACTACTAAGGAATATTTAGGAGAACTAAATCTATTTTTCTTTTAAGGTCACGGGCATACCAACTACCCTACTTTAAACTCCCTACACTTAGGTAGGAGGCCGTTCGAGAACACTTTCAATGCCTACGCGCCTAGCAAGCCAAAGAGGAGTTCACCTACCAGTAGTACAAGTAGTTACAAAACAGAACCTCAAGGTAGGTTGAGAAATTCTATATTAGCTATAACCTAATGAGTAAACGTCATTTCATTTACTTTGAATGTGGTAGACAATGATTCGGTATTGAAGACCAATATGGAAGAACAACCATTCGTAAAACGCATCAATACGGGTATTCTAGTAGACAACGTCATGCTTGACTGTACCTAACTTCTTCACGGATGAATGCTCGGCTCTAGTATCTATTAGTGTATTATGTACTAGTGTTGATTGAAGAAATAAGAAGATGTCCAACCTTATGGGCGATTCCGTGGCCCTAAACCTGTCCGAGATGTAGCTGGAGTTACCGTAAGCCTGCCCGAGAATTCCGAGATTTAGTTTAGCTCTGCGCCGCTGCGCGCTGATAGTCGTTTACAGCGCAGCTTGTAAAGAATATTGTACCGCAGTCCTGTTGTCAGACGACAGAGTGAGTGGTTGCCGGAGAGAGTGTTGCCAGAACCAGCGGTGGATGGGGAAGTGGAAACCGGCCCGAATCTACAAAAACAAAATGACCATAACGAAGAAACAGATTTTATTTATTAATATGCAGGGTGTCCCAGAAATAAGTGCAAGTATTTTAACTGGTAGTATATTTTGGCCTCAGAAATACACCTATGAGTTTTTTTTACGAAAATTTGGAATTTTTTGAAAAAAAAATTGGAATTTTTTTTTTATTTTTAAGTTAAAAAACATAATTTCTTGATAATATGGCAACATAGGTAGTAGATTAAATTTACATGAAAGAAAATCCACAAAACATCTAAAGGTTCTCAAAATTTAAGCAAAAAAACATTTTTTGTTTAAATTTTCAAAGTAAAATAACTCGGGTATTTTGGAATTACTTGAAAAACGGTACCTAACTAAAGCGATTTGGTTAGCCAAATCTACACTCCTTAAAATATTTGCACTTATTTCTGGGACACCCTATATAAGTCAGGGTGATTTTCGCTGGGACGAAAAATCTCTTTTGCCTCCGATTTTTTTAAAAATATTGAAATTTTGTCTTGATCAAAATTTTTATAAAGATCAATATCAGATCGGACATCTGAATTTTTACTACAAAATAGCTCAGTTTCACAGAGTTCTACTGTTTTATTTCTATTATCGATAACGGTAATTTGATCTTGAATATGCTACGATTTTCAATCACGATTTTCAGAAACTTTTAAGACTTCCTGTTTCGTTCAGTTCAGCTGGCCCAATCCTCTATGAAATACATTATTTTTAGCTTTTCAGGTATATACTTTCTTACACATTGTAGAAAGAAATTCTCTCTTTTCTGGTACAGCAGCAGCCTCGTCGTGTATACGTGTTTTAATTTTTGGTATAATTCTCATCATGTAACTTTTACTCGTTTCTACATTTGGCATCTTGTCAGGGACGCGCCAAGTATTTTCGGCGCCGTCGTGCGAAATAAGGGTAGTCGCCTTTCTCCAATATTATAATATTAAGCCAAAATTTCCAATTACCAGCGGCGCGGCGCTCGACATTGGTGGATAATATATTTTCACCACTGGCGTTCATAGATAAAAGTATTACTTAAATTTTATGGTAATTTGTTGATAAGTTCCAAAAAATGGTTTTATTATTTTTTAAAGTCAGTGACCGCAGGCGCTTTTAGGGCTTTGGCGCCGTCGTGCGCTGCACGACCTTGCCCATATGAACGGCGCGTCCCTGCATCTTGTATGATAATGCCATGACTCTAACGAAAAAAACCTAGGCAATACTTAGGCAGTGGATATAAACGTTTTCTGAGGTAGATGATATGTTACGCTCCATAATAAGAATATTTGGATTTTGGAGACATATATTAATATTTTATTATCTAATCTAGTTTAAATCTTATTTAATTCTTCTCTGCTGTTTCACTAATTTTTAGTAAAATTAAAATCTAGCAACATTTAAAACAACAACTTAGATTTGACTTTTAGTTCTCAGACTTGGCTTTTAGTCTGTCCCCAATTCAAACCAAGCATAGAGATAGCCATCTTCATGTTAATCATGTAATAAATCTTCATGTAATAAAAGAATAGTGGTAAAACTATACAGGATGAGTCTTAAATAAGTGCAAATATTTTCAGGGGTTTCGACCCGAGGAACACGTCTATGAAGTTTTTGTAAAAAAAAAGATGTTTCACCGCAAATGTTCTCACGGTATATTTTCTTAATCTTTGATATTATGGCACAAAAGAGATGCAAATACAGAAAAATTTCGGTGATTTTTTTTTTAAATAAATCAATTTTTTTAGGGGGGTCCGCCCCGGGCCCCGTCTTTTAGGGGACCTCCAAATCTAAATATGTAATTTTTTATTCAACTGGCAAACAAGGCCAATATGTGTTCAGTAGCTATAAAGCAGTTTGTAGGTGGAGTATGCAAACCATACGTATACGCCAACTATAAACATTATAAATGCTAGAAGATATTTACTTAATTATCAGGCCCCAGTAATTGTCAATGGCATTTTCTATTTAGGAAATTAAATCAAGGGGTAATTTTCTTTGTTTAAAATATCGAATAATTATTATTTTTTATATATTTTGAGACTGAATTTATTTATTTTAGCTTTTAAGTTATTTTTCAATGGTTTCATTATTTATTTTTACTGAATAAACATTTTAAATTACAACCAATGCACAACATAACTTGTATTCTAGCTTCATTACTGATGATGAGCAGTGAAGTCTTTAGTATAACGGGGGTCACGGGTCTGAGACAGCGAAGGGGCCCCTCGGATCAAAATCGCGATATTTTGTCGCGGTATTTCCCTGGAAGCATTTTTAAGAAAAAAATATTTAAAGTTTTTGGTCGAAAAAAACTACCTGTCAAAAAAATTTGTACAGCCTAAAAGTCAAATTTAGTGATTATCACAGCCCCTGTGACATAAAGAAAATACATGTGACTATCTATTTCCAAAATTAAATTGTTCAAATGTCATATAATAATGGCGGTAGCTGTCATGGAATTGAGCGATTAAAAAATTATCATAAATAATTTTTTTTCAAATGGAAACACACTTTATTTTCAGTAGTGAAAATGTTTTCCAATTCGTTACGTTTTAACTAGACATATTCCTATACCGAAAATAAATCGTTTTTAAGTTATTTAAGATTTAGTTTGAAAACGTTTATTTTTTTTGATTTTATCTAGCTTCCTTTGATTTTGTCAAACAGTCAGATAATTTATTTCCATCTGTCAGAAAATTAATTATTTGAATTTCCTATATTATAACTACTGCTGCTTTAAAAGTTTAAAAAGTGTATTTATATAAATCTATCTCGTATTTTCGTTCTTTAATAATATCTAATAGTTGATATTTTAATAATATACCGTACGATCGAAAGAAAAACAGCGCAAAGTTAGCTTGGAAATGATGATCGATAATATACTGTCATAGGCTACTGGTTAAAATCAAGAAAAATATATTAAATAACTCAAAAACGATATATTTTAGGTACAGGAACATGTATAGTCAAAAAGTAACAAGTTTTAAAAACGAAAGTAACGAAAGTCTTTTCACGAGTGAAATAAAAGAAGTGGATTTCTATTTGAAAAAAAAATATTTATGATAATTGTTTAATCGCTCAATTCCATGACAGCAACGGTCATTATTATATGACATTCGGACAATTTAGATAGCCACATGTCTTCTCTTTATACAGTGGCTGTGGCAATCACTAAATTTGAGGTTTAGGCTATATACATATTTTTGACAGGCAGTTTTTTTCCTCCAAAAATTATAAATATTTTTTTTTTCTCAAAAACGGTTAACGTTAGGTAGAGAGTGTTTAATATCAAAATTCTCATAACATTTTACAGAGAATTTAAGTATGTAATAAAAAATTGGGTCACCCATTTAAAATAAGAAAGTTGCTGTCAACTTCCGGTACTTCCGAAAGTGCCGCAATATTGAAAATATTTTTAATCGATAGATCTCATTGTGAAACAATGATGCACAAAATCTCATGTCAAGATATTGTAGTTCTCTAGAAACTTCTAACGCTGGCTCAGCCTGGGACACCCTGTATAAATACTTGAATTTTGTCAACCATTATACATACGTCATTCAATTTTTTCAAAATGTCCATTAGAAGTATATCATTATCTAAACAGACCGGGGGCCACATTTAGCTTCGCCGCCCCGGGCCCCCGACAGGCTTAGTCCGCCACTGGCTGTTATTTCATATGTAAAATATTATGGTAAATGTCAATAATCGTCATTTCCAACCAAACTAAACGACTTTTTTCGTTCATACGACCGAAAGACCTTCTTAATCTACCCTGAACCAATTAAACACACTTTTCAATTATACACGACCCGATCGTGTAAAAAACTAATACACACCCTACCTTACTTAAAAGGGCCCTATCACCAGCGACAAGAACAGGGGAAAAAAGGCACGCTGCGGCAGATTTATTTAGACCAAAACAGGCATTAAAACCAATAAACCAGAGAGGTTTGTCGGAGCGGGTTCCAGTCGTTTGGGTTCGGTAGCAGCGGCCGGCTTCGAATCTGCAAATCATCCCGTAATGTGATTTTAATGCGGACAGTCGGTACGACGTTCAGCTTGAATAGGTTCTGGGGTGCGACTTTGTTCAAGTTAGCAACCGATCGTTTAGAAGCGATGTCGAAACCAGATCGGTACTATGTTCATTGCAAAACTAGTGTCGCTCAAATGCTGCAAAATATGGTATCACTATCACACTCTTGCACACGTGTCTAGACTGTCGCCTCGCCACAAAGCGAGAAATCAGAATATCGCTACAAATCGATGTTGCTACTGAACATAGTGCATCAAGCTACAAATTACTTTGCTATCGCTTTGAAACATGAACAAAGTTGCACCCCTGGCGCTGTATATTCAGTTTTCATCGGGAACCTTAGATAAAAATCGTAGCAATGTAGTAAAATTTAATATACATTAAGTTTACTTACTCACAGAGCTGCAACAAGTCAGTTTTAAAAAGACTTAAGTTTAAGTCAATTTCAACATAAAGTTCAAATGATTTAAGTCTTAAGTTTTTGACTTAAATCATTTTATTTCAAGTCCAGTCATTTTTGGAAAGACTTAAATCAATATAACGTAATTTTTATGACTTTAGTATATATTTTTGACTTAAATCATTATGATCTGCAAATTAAGTCAGTAAAATGACTTAAATCAATATAATTACCCTCAAGTCAAGACAACTAGAATTCAACTTAAGTACCTTTTTAAATGTTAGTATTAATTTTTTTGTATTACCAATTAAACGATTTTCTTACTAAGTATCATATTATTAATTTATTGTATACCGGGTGCGTCTCAAAAGTGGCTCACCCCTATAACTTCTTTATTTTTTCAGATAAAACAACAAGATTTGGAATATAGTAGGTATATGACATAAATTGGGATCGATTGACGTATTCAATTGTTTTCGGTCACTTCCGGTTTTACCGGAAATGACTACAACTTTTGATTTTTAAATGGCACCCTCGGTATTTTTTTACTTTATTCGATAGAAAATGACACTCTGAATGGAATGACATATCATATGTCAACTTTTGACAATTTGACTCAAAATACCAAGTGCGTGGTATCAAATTATTCGTAAAAAAATGCTTTTTCCAAATATGCTAATGAGCCCCCTCGTTTCATTTGAAAAAATTGAGATATGATTAAAAATACGATTTGAGCATCTTCTAACCGGCCAAAACAAGACAGTAAAAACATTAGACGATCAAATCTATTTTTCCAAGGCTCCTTGATTAAAAATTAGTGTTTGTAATACAGCCATTGCACTCTAGATTGAAATTTGAAATAGAATAGATTGATATTTTAAAATATAATAGATAGATTGAATTTTTAAATATAATTTATTTTTGAGTGACTATGTCAAAAATGGACATATGATATGTCATTCGATTCAGAATGTTATTTTCTATCGAATAAAATAAAAAAAAATACCATTTAAAAATTAAAAGTTGTAGTCATTTCCAGTGAAACCGGAAGTGACCGAATACAATTGAATAAGTCAATCAATCCCAATTTATCTCATACACTAACATACCAAATCTCGTTGTTTTATCTGAAAAAATAAAAAAGTTATAGGGGTGAGCCACTTTTGAGACGCACCCGGTATAGGCACAGATGAGAATAAAACCACTTAAAACAAAACGATTTATTTTCAGAATAACTAATATAATCAACAATAAAAAATAAACATAATAGCATAAAGAACATAAACACACAACTTAATATAGATATATTAAATTAAATTTTGTGGTACTTTGCACAGGATGGCCCATTTTCGTGTGTTTTACAGGGTTTCTCGTTTATGAGCACAAAGTAATCTCGTTTATGAAGTACAAAGATGCTGTTTTCACATTACTATGTTACTTTTTTATGAAACTAAAAATGGTACACATATATTTGTCCTAGCCCTCTTAGTCCCTAAAATACAGGGCGAAATTGAAATTGTTGCATTTTTCGACTCTCATATCTCGGACATTATAACTTATCCAAAAGGGTGAAAATTGAGCTCCACAGAGATTTCCAAGTAAAATTCAGTGGCGCAATTAAAACCAAGATACGAAGAGGGTCGAAAAATGCAACATTTTAAAATTCTCCCTGTATTTCAGGAACTAAGAAGACTAGAGGTTTGTTCCAACCAGCATTTCGGGATCGAAATCGTACTCGAATCGGTTTTCTTGCCCTTTGTTAGCATGCGCGGACTTCGAATAGTTTCGTGATGGTGCAAAAAGTATCAATGTTGGAACGCTTTGTGGATTGGTTTCGGGACTGTCAAAAGTGTTAAGCGTGCGTGTATCGATCGGTTTTTTGTTTTTGTTTAGAATTTTATAACATAACCCTAATATTTTTGTTTGCAATTTGCAATAATAATAATTATTATTCTTGAAATGGAGAATTAGAATACAGTAATTGTTGGTAAGTGTTGTTTCAACTGTATACTCGCTAACTCACTTACTTATCCTCTCTTTTATGATCCTGGTATGCGTAGTTTCCTGTTATTTCATTGCAGTGGTAGAATCTTCGAACATTATTTTATTAATAAAAAATTAATTAAAATTTCCGAACGATTTACTCCACACAAACTCACAAGTAAAAGTATAACGCACACGTATTCGAATTCGGTTAAAATAACCAAGACAGAAGCATCAGCCGGACGCCGCCGCCGGACCAGAATCAGCTGTTAAAAATCGATAATCCCTGCCAATATGCTTTAATGCGCAAGTCAACCCAAACAGTTCTCAATTTGGACCATGTACCGAAATACCGAAATTACCGTTCTGAAATCGTAACTAAACGATCCCAAGGTAGGTTGGTACGCAAATAGGATCGTCCGATAACTGTCAAATCTCGGTTGGAACACATTTGAATTACTGCGCACGAGCGTGATCGTTCGGTGGCGGTTCTGTGGCGGGTTGGAACAAACCTTAGGGGTGTACTATACGAGGTGTGTGAAAAAAAAATGCTGCTGTTAAAAATCTATCATAAAAATATATAAAAATCTTACGTAAGCCTTTTATAAAACTTTAAGACTTTAATATTTTTGATGACTTAAGTCTTTTATAAAAAGACTTAAATCTTTCTATTTCGTAATAAAGATTAAAATTACTCATTTTGAAAAAAAACTTTTCAAAATTAATCATTTTAGATGGTTACGAACGCGTTTCCTTTCATGACCTTTTCGGTCACTGAAAAACTTCATACGTCGCATGTTATCTCTATTCCGCACTACGGACATTCAAAAATCTAATTACTTTGGCTTTAGTTGTCGTTGTTAACTAAGTATACAACTCTTCTCCATTGCGTTCGTAACTTCTTTCCCAATAAATACGTTTTGTCCGACCACTGGTGTATGTCTAACCACGGAAAGAACCTGATAAACCCTTCATTTGTTATATGACAATAGAAAATATAACAAAAAATCCTCTCAGCTTCAAACTGAACCAACAATACAACATTCTGTTTCTGAATTATTTTAGCAGATCCAACACTGAATTCTGTTCATATATGTGTGTTCAGTTCTTCTTACAGTGCCATACTCTACTACGAGCGTCGGCTACCTCTCGCATGTACTTGTGATGTGTGTCATCAGTGTTTCACAAGTACACGGGACCTACAGTTTATTGCCGAATCCGAACAGCACTATTTGAGAGGCTGTACAGGGTGGGTCAAATTCGACGCTTTTAAATGGAAACACCCTTTTCTATAGGAGATAGATAAAAACTAATATCGGTGTCTGAAGCTCAATTTTTGTCAAAAACATGATGGTGAAAACCGCATATCGATACCGCATATCTGTTACCGTTTCGGAGTTACGGGGTGTTGTTCAAAAATATGCATTTTTAACAAATCGCTGTAACTTTTTTGCTATGGAAAATTTTGTATTTTTATGAAAACATTTCCAAAGCACCTTTTTAGGTAGAATTTAGTGGTTTAAGTATAATTTTTTTAAAATTAATAATTTATTATTAATTATCCGAGACAACAGAAAATTTAATTTTTTATATGGCACACCCTGTATATTTTTAATTTATTAGAAATAATTTAAAATTACCTTTTCAAAAATATAACACACTTGATTTTTTGCTCGATTCCTCTTTGAGATATATAGTATAATGAAAATTCGCCCGCTTTAAATAAGTAGGCTTTGGACGGCACCGGCTGTAATGCAAAAAAGTTCTAGCTGTGAGCATCAATTAAAACGAAAATAATATTTGTTATGAGAGATGCAGAATTTTATAACAATTTAAAATATATTTAACCAACATCAACACATTTAAACTATATCTAATAACAATAAAAATAAATAGCAAACCAAGACATGAGATTTTGCTACAGGTGTTCGACATATCAACCGTCTTCTATTTTGGACAGACGGGGCCGTTTTTGAACATTTCTCGCGGAATTCATTAACTCAGTAGGGGTGAAAGATGCCCTCTCATAATTGCTAAGTATTTCTAATTCTTGTCTAGATTTTACGGAAGAATAAGGAACCTTTATTCTTCCACAAATATATCCATAGGATTAGATTATTATCTAATAATCGCTTGGATTTCCATGGGCACTAAGTCAGGCGGCCTCGACGGCCAACGGCTGGGATCTTGGTTAGCTATTCAATTATTCTTGAAATTGGCTGCAAAAATTTGCTGATAACTTCAGCGTTCAGAGGCGGTGCGTCGTCTTGCTGAAAAATATGTTTTCGAGTTCCATTAAGGGCATATCATCAATAAGGGGTCCAAAGCCTACTAGTTAACAGTGGCGAACTTTTAAAAATTCTGTATTTCGAAGGGGGATTATAACAAAATATCAAGTGTGCTATATAGTGTTATATTATAATTTTTGGAAAGGTAATTTTAAATTCTTTTCAGTTAATTAAAAATATATAGGGTGTCCCAAATAAAATATCAATTTTTTTGTTGATAACTCTTAAATTATTAATTTTAAACAAATTATACTTCAACCATTAAATTCTACGTAAAAAGGTGCTTTGAAAATGTTTTCATAGAAATACAAAATTTTCCATAGCAAAAAAGTTACAGCGATTTATTAAAAATGCACATTTTTGAAAAAAAAACCGTAAGTCCGAAACAGTAACAGATATTGCTGTGCGGTTTTCACCATCATGTTTTTGACCCACCCTGTACAAGGCAAATATACTGAAGGTGGTTTGCCATTGCCTTCCTTGAGGTGGCGGCTCGTTGGTCGCTCTATTTAGATAAATAAACATTTTTATTTAAATAAATAAAGCGACCCTACTGGCTGGGGATCGAACCCAGGACCTTCCGCTCCGCAGATCGACACACTAACGCTGGAGCTACGGCCGGCCACTGTGTTCAGTTAAATTAATTAATTTCATGGTAATAATTAAGGGAGCAGAACTACCTTGATGAAAAATGTTTTATCATTTATGACCCTTTGGCCCGTGTCCAACACTATTATTCGTAAGCAAGTGCATATCGAGGCTGTTGCGGATCTATGTTTGGAAGGGTTTGTATATTTCCAGAACAGGTTTTCTTGATATACCTATTTTATAAAATTATTAAAAATAATATTTTACTTTATTAACTCTATTGGCTTTCGTTTGTTCGTTCAGTCAAGCATACATGCAGGTTCTAAAATAAATTTCAAGGTCTTTCAACCTTTTTTAGTTGATTCATACGGTATTCCATCTAATTTTTTTCTCGTCAGTGTCGACTTGTTGCTCAATGATTTGGATCGGCGACGCTGCCGTAGCAGCTTTATGAATGAAGAAGATACGGTGAATCAGAAGAAAGCGGGACGTTTCATAAATTTAACTGTATATTAAACTAGCATTGATCAACAATATCGATATCGATTTTAAGTCCATACTCTTGTACCATACAAATGAAAGTTTTACGACAAGCACTTATTTTTTCAAATTTTTAGTTATAATATAATTCTCAAGAAAAGACACTAAATCTATACTAATACATAAAATCCTTAAGTGACTGACTCACTGATTAATCACGATCCTGCTCAAACCACTCAGAAGCTCAATTTTGGCATACAGGTTGATTCTAGGGTATAGAGGTTCGATAAGAAAGCATTTTTCGAAATTCCAGTTCCAAGGGGGTGAAACCACTCCACCCTCAAATATTACAATATTTTTTATTTAAAAAACGATCAAGTTTCCGAAAAAAACGCTTAAATACGTGTATTTTATTTTGATTTTTACATATTTTAAGATTTTTTAAAAATGTATACAGGGTGTTTTGAAAAATCTGGTCATTGATTAATCACGATCCTGCTTAGAGCGCTTGATGTAAAAAGCTGATTTTTGGAAAATGGATTGACTTTAGGGTGTAGAGGTTCGATAAGAAGGGATTTTTCGAAACTCGAATTCTAAGGGGGTGAAACCACCCCTCAAATATTAGAATATTTTTTATTTAAAATCCGGTGAGTTTTTCATTTTGAGTTTTTTGAGTTTTTTATTTTAAAATCCGGTATATTTTATTTTTATTTTTTTTTATTGTTGTCGATCCAATAATATATAATTTTTAAAAAAAGAACACATTATATATTTTATTTTGTTGTTTTACATATTTTAAGATTTTTAAAAAAATTATATAGGGTGTTTCATAAAATATGACCATTGAGTAATCACGATTCTGCTTAAACTGCTTGACGTTTAAAGCTGATTTTTGGCAAACGGATTGACTGTGGGGTGTAGAGGTTCGATAAAGGAGGGGTTTCTCGAATTCTAAGAGGGTGAAAACGCCCCTCAAATATTACAATATTTGTTATTTGTCACGGTTAAAACGGTCAATCTTTCCGGAAAACGCTTGGACACGCATAATTTATTTTGTTTTTTTACATATTTTGAATTTTTTTAAGAATGGAGGATGTTCCAAAAAGTTGGGTAATTGATTAACCACGATTCTGCTTAAACTGCTTGACGTAAAAAGCTGATTTTTGGCAAAAAGGATTTTTCGAAAGTCAAATTCCAACGAGATGAAACTACCCCTTAAATTTTTTTTATACATTTCAACATTTTTCGCAAATTTAGAGAGAGCGTTTAAACAAAAATATGTCTATTAGACGAACCCTGCAAAAACTCTGCAAGAAAATTTTATTCAGTTTGTGTGTTAATGGAAATTCTTGCTTTGCTGAATCATCACTGTTACAAATGAATAATTCGACGCGAACGAAGTCGCGGGTACACGCTAGTAGTTGCATAAAATTTTATACATTAACAAAAAATAAAAAAAATATTTTATACATTAACGATATTATACGATATATTAGAATGAACGCAGAACTGCTTCAAAACATTAAAAATTCAGAAGATAGCATGTATTAGAAATGGACGCCATTATTTTAAGCAATTATTATAATAGCATGCAGTCAAGAAGTGAAGGGTGTGTCAAGAAGAAGGGTGTGTGAAGTGTTGTCAAGAATTGCCGTTAAGTAAAGTGTTATTAAGAGTTAAGTGCGGTTTTAAGATTGATAAATGGAAATCATAAAAAAGAAAGCTTTGCAATTATATCGATCTGCTATCAGGATATCCTTTTTTAATTTTCGGTATTTTTTTTCTCTTAATCTTTTCATTTATTTTGTGTTTTGGGTAAGATGCAAACTGGTAGAAAACAAAATTATTGAGCAAGTATCACAGTTCAGATACCTAGGAATATAAATATGTCGCTCTACCATGATCGAGAGAAAAATCTGAGAAGCCAGATGAACAGAGCAACGGCCATGTCAGGATGTCTGTGACAAATAGTGTGGACAAACCCCTTCATGTGAACAGACAGCAAAATTAAAATTTGTAAGACCTGCATCAGACCAATAATGACATATGGCATAGAAATCCGAGAGGAACCAAACAAAACCAAAAGCATGTTAAGAGTCGCTGAAATGAAGAACCTAAGAACCATAATGGGAAAGACTAGAAGAGACAGAACTAGAAATACAAATATCAGACAACAATGTGGAATACAGGATGTAGTGAGATGGGGTAGGCAAAGAAAAAGACAATGGTTCGCACACGTAAAACGCATGGAGGAAAACAGGCTACCACACATAGCTCTTTAAGGGAAACCCATGGGTAAGAGACAGCCGGGAAAACCTCCAAAAAGATGGAAATCCAGTTGGCAGTCCATCTCCCAAGAATGCCCAGAGGCAACCTTAAAATTAACAGATCGAAAGATCTCAAATAAGTAAAAAACGAAGAAGAATTTATTTTGTGGAATGTGGGAAGTAGGACCACTGGCGATCACCCATTTAAAAGAAATAACGGACCATTCTAGCAAAATCTCTTGGGTGTTGTGTAATAATAAGTACTTTTAAGTATTTCTATAGCGAATGGTTCTGATGAACTTCCAATCGAGCTTCTCAAACTAATAGATGATGAAGCCATTGAAATTTTGGTTAATCTTTTTAATGTTATATACACTACGGGCATTATATCAAAGGACTGGTTAATGTCTAGTTTTGTACCGTTGCCCAAGAATGTTTCGACCATCGAACAATTGCCCTGATGAGTCACACACTGAAAGTGTTTTTGAGAATTATTTATAATAGAATTTTTGCTAAGGTGGACTCAGAAATCAGTAACAACCAAGTAGGGTTTAGAAGAGGCATGGGCACGAGAGAGGCTCTGGTTAGCATAAATGTGTTAGCAAAGAGGTATATTGATATGAATCGGGACCTGTATGTGTGTTTTATAGATTCTGAGAAGGCTTTCGATAAAGTTCAACATCATAGACTAATTGAAATACTTAAAGGCATGAATATCGATAGCCGAGATATCAGGATAACAGTAAACCTTTATTGGGGCCAGACAGCAAAGGTTATAGTGGACGATCAACTTTCTGATGATATAAGGATTCTGAGCGGCGTTCGTCAAGAATGTAGACTTTCTCCGCTATTGTTTAATATATATAGCGAATCAATTTTCCGGGAGGTCTTGACTAGTAGAAAGGAGGGCATCACTATTAATGGGCAGGTCTTAAATAATATGTGGTTCGCGGACGATACCGACCTTATAGCAGACAACGTGGAGGGTCTGCAAACAGTTCTACAAAGACTAAACAACACGTGTAGAGTCTATGGCCTGAAAATGAACCTTAGCAAAACTAAATTTATGATAATCACTAAGAGAGAAGAGTCCAAGCCAATGTTCTAATAGATGATACATCTATGGAGAGAATACAAAAATATAAATATCTAGGCAGTTGGTTGACCGAGAACTTGGATCAATCAGCAGAAATTGAAATAGCCAGAGCATCCTTTGTTAAACTCAAAAAATGTATCTTGAGTGGAGACATCAACTTAAAGCTTAAATTAAGGATGCTAAGGGGTTACATATTTGCAACTCTACTCTATGGTTCAGAGGCTTGGATACTTAAAAAGGCCGAAATGGAGAAGCTTGAGGCATTCGAAAGATGGTGTTATCGGCGTATGCTGAGGATTGCATGGACTGACAAGGTTACAAATGTAGAACTGCGACACAAAATTCAGAAGGACGAAGAGGTGATTAACACCCTTAAAAAGAGAAAACTTGAGTACTTTGGACACATAATAAGAGGACCTAAATATGCCCTGCTGCATAACATAATAGGAGAAAAGATAAAGGACAGAAGGAGCTATATAAGCAAGAAGAAGAACATCATGGCTCAAAAATTTAGGAGAATGGTTTGGAATGACTTCAAACCAGTTATTCAGAGCAGCCCTTAACAAAGTTAGAGTTGCCATGATGATTTCCAACCTCCATTAGGAGATGGAACCCAAAGAGAAGTATTTCTAGTCGATATGGCAACAGTGAAGCGACGAAGAAGCTGAAATCCGGGCAAATGTTGCATTTTTTTAAATTTTCAAAGTTAAATAACTCGGTTATTTTTAATTTATTTTAAAAATGGTAAAGAGAAAATATGTTTCTTTTGGATAGATCTACCACCCCTTAAAATACTTATTGCTGGAACACCTTGTTTTTTTTTAATTCCAAATTACGCAAGACTAAACAGGTGTCAACGTATCCCGGGAAAGTCCATTCTAAGATAGCGAAAAGATCATGGGGACATTTTTCGAGCGATCGACGACATGTCAAGCGTTCGATCGAAATCCAATCCCGATCGGCGACTATCCGTTACGCGCCCGTAACATAAGCCGCGCATTTGCTGCTTCGCCGGTTCGCAATCGGCTCTATTCGTTCTACTACTAACCGCAATTTTTAACGCCAACTGTATATTTTATTGTAAAAGTCGATTGAACGAGCGCGCGGGAGACGGAAAAATGAATAGGCCGAATACCTCGCGATCGGGTGCGAGCAGTTGGAAGCGGTAGCCATTAAGCTGGCTTTTTTTCGACTTTATTTAACACCGTGAAAAGTTGTTGTAGAATGAAAGCGGAAGCACATTATTTTCATGCAGTAGTAGCCCAAAAGATCATAATACAAATTAATTTACTTTATCTTTCACAGGTAGTTGTAGTTAGTAAGATAAGAGACGAAAACGCTCAATAACAGTATCGTTGAGGAAGAGGCTTGCTTCGAGGTGGTTGTCGTCCTGATCCACTGCGACCTTCGGTTCTCTTCTGATCCTTAGGTTACATTCTCCAGTTCTATCCTCTTCAAAAGTCTAGTAAGATAGAGGAGACTGAGCCCTTTATGCCAATGGCCTATCTTTGCCTATTATAGAGAACCGAACATTTGCCAGACATAAAATATGTACTGTCGTTTCCTCTTCAGGTTGATAGAGTCTGCACATGACTCCGTCCGTCAATCCCATTAGCTTTAGGCATCTACTCAGCTTTGCTTTGTAGATTTTGTTTAGCAGATCTGCTGTGAATTTTGGCGAATGTTCAAATATGACCTGTCTCTACCCTGGTGAATTGCTCCACTAATATAGAGATTTATTGGCCACCCATCGTTTTGCGATCATTCTCGTGACGTCGCAGATTGGTTCCGGTCCATGAATGGCATTGATGAGCCTAGGTTGGGCATTTCATCTGCCTTTTCGATTGTAGTAAAATATAAGCTGCAGGTCGGCAATATTTCCGTTCCATTGTAGTGAAAATGAAATCTTCGATCTTAACCGAAACCGTGCTCCGGTAAGCAAGGTTTCGTAGTTTTGTAGTAAAATATAAGCTGGCAGGTCGGCAATATTTCCGTTCCATTATAGTGAAAATGAAATCTTCGATCTTAACCGAAACCTTGCTTACCGGAAATTTTTAAATACTTTTGTAGTAATAATTACAAATACGCTCTTAACCAATACTACATATTACAGATAAATACCTCGTATAATTCAGCAAAATTTCCAGGTATTCTCTTGACGCTAACTAATATTTGTAGCGAAGAAATGAGTAAATGTAGCAAAATGTGAGTTGCATTTGCTTGATTACCACTACATATTTGTAGTAAATGCGAATACTATAATCTTGAATCTGGGCTTTGTCGTAATTCACCTTCCTCTCCATTTTACTAGACTGGCTCTCGACTACATTAAAAACCATTATATTATTTGCTCTAGCATTTCTTTCCTGAAATAAAGTTTCTTTTCTAGTTGCCTATTACAGAGATCAAGATCATCACTGAGTTGCCTAATTTTATCCTCTAATTATTCTATCTTCTCATCTTTTCTGCGTTGTATTTCTCTAATATCGTCTAGAGCGTTTATGAGACTAGAGCGTTTTTTGATCAAACAGTAAGCTCACAACACACGACATGACCAAATGAATATCTTTGTTGCCAGGCCCGTTCCTGGGTTATCTGGCGCCTACGTGCAGCATTCTTTGGTGCGTCCTTTTTATATTTAAATCAATTATATATTTTAATCTTAATCTCAAAAATTTAAAGAATTTATATTCTGCGAGAAAAACAAGCAAAACCACAAAAATATTTAGTAACAAAAATAGTACCCTAAAGAAAAAAACTGACCCATTTTGTATGAAATAAATAAGAACAATAAACTAAAAATCGGAAATAATATACATGCACTGATTTCTTTCGAAAATCGACAACTATGAAACTAGGATCCCGTCCTCGACACAAACGGTAATAATAAAAATAATAAACGGCCGACATAAACGGCGAAACAAGCCCTATAACATAGGATAGAACATTTTCATGAACAGTGCTTTCCAAAAAATCAATAAAATGAAAAATATACGAAATAATATACATGCACTGATTTCTGTAAAATCGACAACTATGAAACTGTGATCCCTTCCCTGACACAAACGGTATATTGTGAGACAGGAAATGTAGAGAGAAACCAGCCCTATAACATAGGATACAACATTTTAATGAACAGTGCTTTCCATAAAATCAATAAAATGAAAAATATACGAAATAATATACATGTACTGATTTCTTTCGAAAATCGACAACTATGAAACTATGATCCCTTCCCCGACACAAACGGTATATTGTGAGACAGGAAATTGTAGAGCGAAACAAGCCCTATAACATAGGATAGAATATTTTAATGAACAGTGCTTTCCAAAAAATCAATAAAATGAAAAATATACGAAATAATATACATGCACTGATTTCTGTAAAATCGACAACTATGAAACTGTGATACCTTCCCCGACACAAACGGTATATTGTAAGACGGGAAATGTAGAGAGAAACAAGCCCTATGATATAGGATACAACATTTTAATGAACAGTGCTTTCCATAAAATCAATAAAATGAAAAATATACGAAATAATATACATGCACTGATTTCTGTAAAATCGACAACTATGAAACTGTGATCCCTTCCCCGACACAAACGGTATATTGTGAGACAGGAAATGTAGAGAGAAACAAGCCCTATAACATAGGATACAACATTTTAATGAACAGTGCTTTCCATAAAATCAATAAAATGAAAAAATATACGAAATAATATACATGTACTGATTTCTTTCGAAAATCGGCAACTATGAAACTGTGATCCCTTCCCGACACAAACGGTATATTGTGAGACAGGAAATGTAGAGAGAAACAAGCCCTATAACATAGGATACAACATTTTAATGAACAGTGCTTTCCATAAAATCAATAAAATGAAAAATATACGAAATAATATACATGTACTGATTTCTTTCGAAAATCGACAACTATGAAACTATGATCCCTTCCCCGACACAAACGGTATATTGTGAGACAGGAAATTGTAGAGCGAAACAAGCCCTATAACATAGGATAGAATATTTTAATGAACAGTGCTCTCCATAAAATCAATAAAATGAAAAATATACGAAATAATATACATGCACTGATTTCTGTAAAATCGACAACTATGAAACTGTGATCCCTTCCCCGACACAAACGGTATATTGTAAGACGGGAAATGTAGAGAGAAACAAGCCCTATGACATAGGATACAACATTTTAATGAACAGTGCTTTCCATAAAATCAATAAAATGAAAAATATACGAAATAATATACATGCACTGATTTCTGTAAAATCGACAACTATGAAACTGTGATCCCTTCCCCGACACAAACGGTATATTGTAAGACGGGAAATGTAGAGAGAAACAAGCCCTATGACATAGGATACAACATTTTAATGAACAGTGCTTTCCATAAAATCAATAAAATGAAAAATATACGAAATAATATACATGCACTGATTTCTGTAAAATCGATAACTATGAAACTGTGATCCCTTCCCCGACACAAACGGTATATTGTGAGACAGGAAATGTAGAGAGAAACAAGCCCTATAACATAGGATACAACATTTTAATGAACAGTGCTTTCCATAAAATCAATAAAATGAAAAATATACGAAATAATATACATGTACTGATTTCTTTCGAAAATCGGCAACTATGAAACTGTGATCCCTTCCCCGACACAAACGGTATATTGTGAGACAGGAAATGTAGAGAGAAACAAGCCCTATAACATAGGATACAACATTTTAATGAACAGTGCTTTCCATAAAATCA
Organism: Sitophilus oryzae; assembly: GCF_002938485.1. Taxonomy (NCBI): domain Eukaryota; kingdom Metazoa; phylum Arthropoda; class Insecta; order Coleoptera; family Curculionidae; genus Sitophilus; species Sitophilus oryzae. Next base: position 4,850,310 of record NW_022146254.1, on the reverse strand, counting down.
ATAAAATGAAAAATATACGAAATAATATACATGTACTGATTTCTTTCGAAAATCGGCAACTATGAAACTATGATCCCTTCACCGACACAAACGGTATATTGTGAGACAGGAAATTGTAGAGCGAAACAAGCCCTATAACATAGGATAGAATATTTTAATGAACAGTGCTTTCCATAAAATCAATAAAATGAAAAATATACGAAATAATATACATGTACTGATTTCTTTCGAAAATCGGCAACTATGAAACTGTGATCCCTTTCCCGACACAAACGGTATATTGTGAGACAGGAAATGTAGAGAGAAACAAGCCCTATAACATAGGATACAACATTTTAATGAACAGTGCTTTCCATAAAATCAATAAAATGAAAAATATACGAAATAATATACATGTACTGATTTCTTTCGAAAATCGACAACTATGAAACTGTGATCCCTTCCCCGACACAAACGGTATATTGTGAGATGGGAAATGTAGAGAGAAACAAGCCCTATAACATAGGATACAACATTTTAATGAACAATGCTTTCCATAAAATGAATAAAATGAAAAATAAATAGATGAGATCAATGTGTTGCCGGCAGATTGCCCTAGACTTGTTTATTCAGTGCGGCCGACGCAAAAAAAACGCTAAGCAAACTTTATCCTATGATGTATGTTTAAGTATTTGTTTATTAACAAGAAAGCGCATCGGTTTTACTAGTATCTTGTTACAAAGTACTGATTGTGGTACTGATTGAAACTTCGATTTTGCGCCCCCAAAATGATGCGCCTACGTGCGTGCACGCACTGCACGCTCGCCAGGAACGACCCTGTTTGTTGCTCGTGTTTGCTTTCTTCAACAAATTTTCCATTTGGTTTTTTATATTAACCTCACTTTTATCGATACTAACAGATTCATTGTATCCGAAAACTGCGACGATGACTTAGATCTCGCTGCGTTACTATTGCTAGATGCCGAAGCGGAAATTTCAGATGCATTTTTGCATTGATGCGTCGCTGACGACTCCAAATATTTGTTTATTTATATATATTTGTTTATTTCCCTCCTTTTATTTATATTGATTCCTAAACTCAGATTTTTTATTCTATTTACATTCTCACTTAATGAGTCATATTTTTTCGAAATTCTGCAACTATTTTCTCATATTTCACTTTTCCAAGACCGGGACATCCACTGTGGACTAATGATGGGCATTACGATTCTTTTTACTGAATCGAATCACACGATTCAATTTCTCATACTGAATCGACACAATTTACGTTTCATAAAAATCGTAACCGGCACTACCGGCGATAATTTGGTTCGACAATTATTTAAGGGACCAGAAAAAGAAATATACAGTTTTTTCAGTTTTTCAACACTTTACGGCACTGGTGTAACTGGATTGATTATTTTACCAATAATATTAAATTATCAATCCAATTCATATACAGGGTGCTACAAATTCGAGGTACGAGCATTGGTATCTCGGTAACCGTAATAGATACGAACATGGTTAAATTTGGGTAAAGTTGCGTATTGAGATGTTCACCAAGATGCCATCAAAAAAGTTTTAAAAATTTCAAGGGTTGCTGAGTTTTTTGGAAAAAACGGATTTTTTTGAAAACCAATTTTATTTTTTCCTGTCTGAAAATTAGAAAAATAATTACACATTCTCATAGCCACTTTATTAGGGCTATCTGACAGTATTTTTAAATTTTCAAATTAACTGACAATTTGTAAGATACAGAAGCCAACTTAATTTTTTTGAGTACGAACCTGCATTTTTTATTTCAGACTTTGAAAGAACTCGGTCTCCTGAATACAACGATATGCTACACTTGATACATTTTTTTTTGTTTTGGTACCTTAACAGCAACAAAACTATTTAATTATTATTTACAATAATTTCTAGTCCGACTCTGGTTTCTTAAATTATTTAATCTGATTAAATTCACCGCAACCATACTGATCAGCGTTAATTAACATTGAACAAGGAAAATGGAGCCAATTGGAAGATTCAAATAAATAATATCCTTAATATCCAATTGTGAATTTGAAATCTCAGTGTGCGATCTAATAATATGCATAATATTAATATCGGTAGTTATTATAATTAAATCAACTTCTACACACTAGTTTCTAATGTTCTACATGTTTAACCCTCCCTATTGCACAAATTTATTTTTCGTTCAATTTTATTTATAGCTCTTTGAACTTTCTTCTTATACTTAATGTATTTTGTACTCTTTATTGTAAATGTTGAGATGAATTGATTTCACTTTTACAAATGACGTAAAGTAATTTAACCCCTTGGCGATAGGTCTAGAAACCTCGCTGGACATTGTACTGCTCTACCATTTCCAATCCATTTTCCGGGAAAATGATTTGATTGTTTATATTATATTTATATTAATTATTTTATATTAATTTATTGCATTTGATTTTCCGTATTCAATGTTTTACTCCACGTCATTGTTAAGTCTGAATGCTAACCAATATTGTAACGATGAATAGATTAAATATTAAGCAAAAACAGAGCCGGACTTGAAATTAGTTTAAATAAATTGTGTTAAAATATCCAAACAAAAAAGAAGATTAAGTGTGGCATATCATTGTACTCAGGAGACCGAGTTCTTTCAAAATCTGAAATAAAAAATGCAGATCCGTATTTAAAAAAATCAAGTTGGCCTCTGTATCTCACAAATGTACTCTAGTAAAGTGACTATGAGAATGTGCAATTAGTTTTTTGATTTTCTAAAAAGTAACGACAGGAAAAAATAAAATTGATTTTCAAAAAAATCAGTTTTTTCCAAAAAACTCAGCAATCCTTGAAGTTTTTTGACGGCATCTTGGTGAACATCTCAAAGCGCAACTTTGCCCCAATTTAACCATGTTCGTATCTATTACGGTTACCGAGATACCAATGCTCGTACCTCGAATTTGTAGCACCCTGTATACTATTTATTAGACTTTTTAATACCAATTTAATATTTTTAGAGCAATATTTCAATTCCGATTTAATAATTATAATAAATAGTATATAATACCGGATGATCGAAAAAAATGGCGTTCAGTTGGCTTGGAAATGAACATCGATGACATTCTGACCCGATTCAATTCTCACGATTCTTTTTTACGGCTCATCGTTCAAATCATTTGGATCCGTGCTGGCCGCGATTGAATTGAACGAACCGTATTGTAAACAATGAATCAAGTTTCACCACCCTTTGATCGACTGCTCGCATTGTGATCCGATTCAAATTCTCACAACTTTTTTTTACGGCTCATCGTTCAAATGTTAGGATCCGTGCTGGCCACGATTCAACTGAACGAACCGTATTCTAGGTAGTGAATCGAATCTCACGATTCATTTTTAATAATCGTTCAAATGAACAACTCGTTTAATCTTTGTCCACTTCTACTGTGGACCCAAGCACAACATGTAGCGCACACAGTTGAGGTTTGATTTGCCTTTACAGCACGATCACAAATCTAGCTCGCAAAATCAATAATCACAAATCTAGCCAGTAGATCTTCAAAAAAAAAACTGGAAGAAACGGTAGAAGCGGTAATATGCACTATTTATTATTTCTCTTTGTTCTTATAACCATAAAATACATTTTAGCAAGTCTATTTTGTGCTATTTTTAAAATTTTTCCAAACATTGGTCTAGATTCATAACAAAACAATGGTATCACTTAAAAATAGCTCAGCAGAGTGTTTCGAAAAAAAAGAAAAATAACGAACTAAAAACAATATTATACGATACTTTTAGTGCGCAGTGTACTAAGCAAAAAGTCGGATTCGGTGCTAAATTAAAGCTTTGTAAAAAATTGATCGAGTTTGGTGTTCTGATGACTGCTGGCATGATAAGAGAATAGGCGTAGTAGAGATGAGCAGAAAATCGCAAACTGCGATTTAATCGCAGCGATTGTAAATTCGCAATCGCAACCTGCGATTGAAACATCTATCTGCCGATTTTGGATTTTTAGGCTACCGATATTACACCAGTTGCGACTTGCAAGCAAGAGCTGCGAACGAAAGTCACAGCATTGCGATTTTCGTCCGCACCGGCGCAGCGGCGGCGGTGCGTTGACACGGCACTGAGCGGGCGAACGAAGAGCTGGGAATAAAAATCGCAAGTGCGATTCTCGTTCGCACCGGCCGGCGGCGCCGCGTCGTCCACACGGCAGTGGGCAGGCGAACGAGGAGCTGAACGAAAATCGCAGCTCATCGCAGCCAGCATTGCGATTGCGATTTTCAATGGCACCGGCGCGGCGCTGCGCTGCATCGGGAGTGGGCACGCCAACGAAGAGCGGCGAACGAAAATCGCTATATGGATACTTTTTTCAGCCCTTTTTATTTATTACATTTTGTTATATATTATATTATTATAAACATTTTTATAACAATCCATAATATAATATAATTTTCTGAGTATTAACTAACAGTTGTGGATCGACTTCTATGTTAATTTAAATACATCCTTTACAAATACAATCAGTTTTTTTCATTTTAGAGAAATTTCAAATATAATAAAATGTGATATTGTCCTTTTATTTATCTAAAAGTTCGAAAGTTTGCACTTGCACTGGACTGGTCGTATGAAAGCCGTCATCGTGTCGGCTTCTTTTGAGTTACATATACAGGGTGTCCCAGAAATAAGTGCAAATATTTTAAGGGGTGGTAGATCTCGATAAAAGAAACATATTTTCTATTTATCGTTTTTCAAATAAGTCCAAAATAACGGAGTTATTTTACTTTGAAAATTACCAAAAAAAAAAAATTGCTAAAATTTTGAGATTCTCTGGATCTTTTCTGGATTTTCCTTCTTGCAAATTTAATGTAATACCTATGTTGCCATATTATCAAGAAATTATGTTTTTTAACTAAAAACTTAAAAAATTTCCAAAAAATTTTTCAAAAAATTTCTCTTTTACTTATTTCTGGGACACCCTGTATAAGGAAAATGTTTTTAAAAGAAAAAAAGATAAAATAAACAGGTTTTTTTCTAGTTATCTGTAAGGTTGGCGGCAACCTTTTTTATAATAAATTTTTCGTTATTATACCGACAGACTGTCGAAAAGCACATTCGAATATGTTGAACATTTTATGCATTTTTAATTTCCCTTTTAAATTTATTTGTTCTGTTCTAATCAAAAATGTTTAAAAAAAGGAAACTAAGTTAATTGTGGATTTTTTTTGACAATTGATGAAAATATTAAGTGCAATATGTTTGCAGCAAAAATATAAAAAATAAGCACTATAAATTTTAAAAGGTACATGGCATCGAAACACCCAACAGTTTCCTTGTAAGTTTTTATAAAAAAATGATTCCGCTATTTATTCTGTTTTTTATTGAACATTTTGGGATTGAGCTTCCCAGTTTACAGCGTACCAATTTAAAAATATCAAAATCGCAATCGCAGGTTTCAGTCGCAGCGATTTATAAATCACAATCGCAGTTTCAACTGCGATTGGAAAATCGCAGTTTTGCTCATCTCTAAGGCGTAGTAGGCGACAGGCGGATACTCAAAAACAAGAGAAGATGACCGCTGGTTCTGAATAGGCTATGGGTCATATTTTATTTATAAGTTGAGTATTGTACAATGGAAATATTCAAACCCGTCTATAGCCGTTTTTCAACATATTCAATTTCTTTTTTATTTTGATTTCTTTTTCAGTTTTATCATTTTTTAAACTTAGTATAAAACAATAAAATATTATTTCGTGCAGAACCATTCTTCTCTTAAACTGCATTTCTTTAAGACAGCCACCGACATTGCTTTTTCGTTAAGGCCTCGTACACAGGGCCCGACAGACAAGGCGATCGTTTTGCACATCATTCAGAATCTATTCTAGCGGGTCTTTTTTGTGGGATAATGTGCCGTGAAGTCTACTACTCGAATGTAAGCGGTCCCATTTTCGATCCATTGACCAAAGAAAGCCAGCCGGCCGTTCGACACGAGGAAAAAAACGATTGAATCCGAACATCGAAACCGCCGTGTAAATAATTAAAAAATTACCGGACTATGCTAGTTTCATCGTCGATAGTTGCGCCACGGCTTAAAACGATTTCCGGTTTCAGGTTGATTTTTTAATCGAAAAAGTGGAATTTACATTTGATGTTACAGTAAGCCTGACGATTTTCTTTGCTCGTTTGGCATTAGTCAACAAATCATTTTGATTTGTTTTGAATTAGTAGCAACTGATTGGTTTTAAGAAACACAGAGAAAAGTGTACTGAGAATTTGTTACCTACTTATATATATACCGGGTGTTGCATCGTCGAACGGGACACAGGAAATCCCATGTAAATTTTAATGGGGTCAATTATTGGCTTCCCTAATTATTTTAGAGAATAATTCTATTAAGGTTTATTGAAGAGCACTAAAACCCACATTCAAAAGAATAACTTTTGATATTTTTGATTAGCTCGTTTACGAGTTATCCCCGATTTCTTTTTAAATATTTCTCCTTTCTTATGGCCCTGTATTTACTTATGAGCACCAGTTAAGGTAAAAGATAACTGTCAAATGAAGTTGTCATTTCAGAAATTTACCTATTTAGTGCTTTATTATTGAAAACTCATTCCTACATCGGAAGTCTTAAAGATGTATTTATAAATACAAATTAATATGAATTAAAGAAAAATAAAGTAATCAATTACAAGGTTAATTATAGTATTATTACAATATTCAATAACTTATTAATTTAGGTACTATTAAATTGTTAGAACTTTAGGATTTAAGAAGATGTTTAAATATTACAACTAAACTTCCTGATTTTCCCTAGCGGCATCATGTAAAGCAGGTAAAATATGATTTTCGAGTAGTTCCAAACAATATTCTGCATTTAAATTTCGCGTAAGAAATAATGGCCCGATAATATTGTGTCCGAATATCCCTGCCCAAACATTTACTTTCTGTAGATATTGCGTCCTTGTTTCGACAAACCTGTGTTGGTTTTCTTTGTTCCAATATCTATAATTTTGAACATTGGGTTCATTATTTAAGGTAAACGTGCATTCGTCAGTGAAACATATGTTTTCTTAAAAATTCCCTATCCGTGTTTGCTCTCTCCATCATATCAAAACAAAACGCCTGCCGCCGTATTTCATCCCCATCTCGTAGCTCTTGGTGCTTTTCATATTTGAAGGAATAGTATTTATGTCGTTTCAAAATTCGAAACGCTGTAGTGTGATCTATTCCTATTTCATCCTCAAGTTTCCTTGTCCTGATTTTCCACGCACAATAAAACTTCCAATCGGTATCATTTCTTGCATCTTCTCTTTGTTCCTGCCTTACATCTGCAGTTATTTATTAGGGTACCTTTGGTCTCAAATCTCTGGATATTCCTTGCGATTGTAGACTTTCCAGGTATCGGTCTATTCGGATACAGAGCAGCAAACATGTCCGACACCTTTTGATAACTATTTCCTTGATAATACCCTTGATTATGTATAAATAGATGTACAATGAGGGCTTAGTACAAGCCCGTCTTCTAGGTGGCACCTTGCCCGTTCTGAATTTTTGTATTCCCCTACGATTTTCTTTGAGGGGAATCCGTTAAACCCGCCCATCGTTCAAAAATGGAAGGGCGCGAGGTCACATCTATTGGGCTACTTATTAGCACGTTTCACGCATGTTTTACGAAAATAGCTTTATCCTTGTTTGTTTCAACTGTGACAAGAAAAAAGGAAAAAAAAGTCATATTCGTTTCTAAATTCGGCAGTTTTGTTTATCTTTCTGGACTTCTGATTTCGTTTCGTTTAGGTTATGTCTTAAAAAATAATTATTTATAAGCTTTTGAGTTGAAATATACCTTAATGCATATCTAAATAATTAAAAAAAATAATTTTTTCGTCCCTCGCGAAGAAACGAAACAGTATTTTTGAATATTTGGATTACAAACTATTATTTTATGAGTTTTATGTGTTGTGTTTACGTGATGTGTAATGTGTATTTTGTACCTGCTGGATAATATTTTGAAACATATTTAATTAAACAAAAAGCATCTGTATTACAGGTGAGTAAATTCCAAAGACATCTAAATAAAAGGAGACGAAACAATTTACATTTTACCGCGATCAGGAACCGTGTTGCACAAAAATCGATGATGCCAATTTTAAGTGACCGGTGGTAGATTTCGGCTGATTACGGTTTGAGTTCTAAATGCTATTGTCATTACAAGGTCATTAGACTAAATATTTGTGTAGATATATAATTTTAATTATAATACATTAATTATACTAGGATTATACCTTTGAAATTATTATTAGTTTTCTAATTAAATTATATTAAAATTACTATTAAAATATATTGGGAAATTACTAAAGACAATCCGGCATCGCTACGGATTAATTTTTACTACGAATTGTCGGAATCTGTAGAAATTACGCTGACATTTGACGTATTCATTCAACTTTTGTCCAACGGAGCATTGTTGCGAGTTTTCTGCGACCGTTGGAAGTGTTTATGGATTTCGGACAACTTTCGAATAATTATTAGTGTTTATTGCAAAGAAAACTATTTAAAGTAGTTTTTTAACTATCTACAATGGTTCGCCAGTGCATAGTTTGTTAAAAGGTGGACTATTCTAACTCCTGATTGATATTTGGACGGTAAGTGTTATTACATTTTTTTACCTTTAGCAATGCCTTTACAGTAGCGTATCTAAGTACTTTTAGTTATAAGTAGATTATTACAAAAATACGTATATTTTCTTATTTGCTGGCGTTTTTGATTGTGAAATTAGACTTATCCTTAGTTAGACCTCAGGCAAAACCTTGGCAAAACCGATCTACGTTTTAAGTCAATTATTTTATGTATTTGTCCATTTTGCTGTTACAGTTGGTGGTAAAAAATGCTCAGGGGTAATACTGGCTCAATGCCTTCTATTAAAAGATCAGCCTGCGGGCGAGATTTATGACGTCACGCTAGTTAGATATAACGGATTAATAAATATGTTGTAGAATACATGGAAAACATAATTATTCCTCAGATTTTTGGTTTGTATTTTAAAAATGATATAGTTTAAATGAAATATACATAATATACAGTTAATAACTACAACATATATACCTATTTATAGTAATAAATACTTTGGCAAATAAACTATGAACCATACAAATGCAGCAAATGTTTTACAATGTACAAATAATGTATAGGTACATAAGATAATGGGTAAAATGTAAATATATTTTAAATTTTGGGGTTTGAAAATCGATCTAATTTAACAAAAAACATTTAATATCTACTAATAGTGATGTATTATTATTTGCATTCACAAAATTTATATGTATATTTTTGCAAGTATCAATGTTCGAAAAATTATATTTACAAATAATACAATATTATCTAAAAAAGGCGTCAGCGATGGCTATGAAATGAAGATCGCTGGCATTTTATATGTTAAATTATTCTAAAATTTTCGATTTTCTTGGGATTTTTAGGTTCGGAAAAACGCTGATTAAGTTTTCATTTGGGTTTCATTATTTTTATTTGGTTTAAAAAAACGTTTCCGGCTAACTATAGCCTTCACAGTGTTGTGTCATATGAGAAAAATAGTGTCGAATATAATCCAAAAATTAAATATACAATATAATTCACACCTCATAATGTTTACTGCAATTAATAAACTAATATAAACTTATCAAAAGATGATGACCATATTTTTTTAATAAATTATTATTCTTAACACTAAAATTATCTACATTGACTATGGAGTACGCAGTAAACATTATGTGCGTGGTGTGAATATTTTATATGCAATTTTTGGATTATATTCGACACTATTTTTTTCATATGACACAACACTGATGGAGGCTATAATGTTAGCCGAACCGTTTTTTTTTTTAAACCAAATAAAAATAATGAAAAACCAAATGAAAAATCAATCAGCGTTTTTCCCGAACCTAAATTCCAAGAAAATCAAAAAATTTAGAATATTTAGAATCAAGGTTCAAGAATATCAAATTTTCCAAGATTGTAAAATTCTAGTTAATTATTTTATGTGTACAGTTATTTAGGGAATGGCATCGATGTTCATTCCAAGCCAACTAGACGCCGATTTTTTTCGATGATACGGTATAATTCTTACGTAAAATGTAAATAACATTAGACCAATTAAAACAAAGAAATATGAATTTCTTAGTATTTTTAGTAACACCTTTATTCTTAAAACTTAATTTTGTATTATGCAAATATACCAATTTTATTGTTATTTTATTCATATTGTATTCAGCCATCACTTAAATATTTGATATTAATTTGGTATTATAAATAATCAATACTATTCATTAAAAATTACTGAACAAATATATGTTATGCTTAACATACATTATATATTATCAAACAAAAACACATTCTTCTTTTAAACTGTATCAGTCTTGTCTTTACAAAAATCTTTTTAAAATTTGAACTCAAAATAATAATCTTTTTCATGATCTCTAATACACATATTCTTTATTTTCCCTAGATCATAATACCTACTTACGTGTTTGAATCTATCGAAGCTGAACCAGCAACACTTGGAGTGGAGATTCCACAATATGAATAAAATAAACATAATTGTCCAGTTTTCATTAATACCATCATGGGAGAATATTATTTTAAATTTATTAAAGATATTTTCAATAAAATTCTCTTGATTTATAACTCGTACCCACTTTTCTTGCTCTTCCGGACACTTTAGGCTGCCTAGTATAATAACTATCCTTAGTAACCATCCTTTCCACCAGGAACACAACAAAGATGAGGCATAGCACCAATAACACACTCCACTTAAGCTTTATTGATGAATTGTTAGAGTCTTAAAAACACACACAAAAAATCACGATAAGTAAAAAATGTATGGGCACTTTTAGGTTAAATCACTTGCACAACGTGTAATTTTTAAAATTTCTATTTTTTTTTGTGCGAAACCGAGAGTGACCATATATCTGGTAGTAGTTTATGTCACTTCAACACCAAAATAATTAGTTTTTTGCACTACAATAATAAATAATACCAAAAATCAAAGAGTTAAAACCAAAAATCAACCGACAAAATATGAAACGGAATCTAACCCAATATCTAAGTATGTACAGCTGATGAAGTAAACAAAAGTCCGCCCGCAGGCTGATCTTTTAATAGAAGGCACTGACTGGCTGTTCTCAACTTAACATTTAAAAACCTTTTTTATATTATATATCTAAGTGCCAACTAACATTCGAAACCGCTATAAATATCTTAAAAATTGTGTATGTTATGGCTAATATCTGTTGAAATAAAACAGCTGTTGCTGTTATAGGTAGTTAATACCTGAAATTTGAACACGATTTGAACATCAAAATTATTCAGTTATATTCTATATTAACTATGTACCTTATTATGGCTAAAGCAGTGCTTAGTATGCTAAATTAGTATGACAAAATTAGCTAATGTTCAACTAAAGACATTTAATTTTATAATTACTTCAGACTTTGGCTAGATAATTTCCACATTTCTCCCCCAATGTTGAAAGAAAACTGTTTTTGCAATCTAAATATTAATATTATTGAACTCTAGTTAACATTAGCAGGTTTTAGATATTAACCGTAACACATGATTGATCTATTATTTATTTATTATAAAAAATTCTATAAGTAATTATATAATAGGAAAGGTTTAGATATAGGTATTCAAAATTCAAATTAAAAAAGTTAATAAAATAAATAAAATTATAATGATGCTTCAGTACTTAAAAAATATGCACTGTTTTGAATAATAATGATAAGCCTTACTTATGATAATTCTTTACTCTTTCATTTATGATATTTTTTTTTTTAGTTTTGGAACCCTTTACACTTTTACCCACACTTACCTATACACCCATACACACGCACACAATTCACAGACGAGTACATAGCTGGTGTTTTAAATAGAGGAAAATAAACCTTGGAAAATTTTTCCTTTAGGTTAATTTTTCCTTTTTTTTACCGCATATTTTTATTATTTTACATATATTATTAAATAGATTTATAATACTTAATATGTATGTGTTGCATATGTAACCAATAGTACTTTTGTAGCGTTCCTATAATTACTGAGCTTAGACAATGATCGATTTCACTCTTGAATTTGAAAAATCAAACTAATGTGTGTCCAAATTTGTTCTGATGATTTTGATAAGAGCAATATTATGATCGCCGAATTAACTGATCGAAGGCAAATAAGACCAAATTCTGAGCCTCAAATAGATAGTACCATTTTTGCTGGGGCTTTATCATACAGGTAAAAAGCAGTCAAATACATTTTAACAGTTAATAAATAAGTATTGTACTAATATTAGTATTTACTCTAGGTTTTCTTCTAGTTTGTACCGCCACCCAAAAAATGTTTTAGGTAAATGAACCTCCAGACCAGCTGAGGGACTAGAGAAGGTCCCTACCTAGTCCCGCGATTGGCAGTTTGGCTGGCCCCTCAAATTTGTAAGAACATTGATACATTTTATACATGTATTTTAATATTGATAATTAATTAAAATTCACAGGATTTTGCCTAAAATCATACAAGATAAACTAGCCCTTCTCAAGAAGCCCTTCCCTCAAAACAACAGAAACGGCATTGGAAAAAGAAGTTGGAATTAACCAGTATGTGCTCTTTGTAAGTGTATTCTGGATGTTTGACTGACAAGGCTTAAAAGCTCTTGTATTTTTAACAGAATGGGAATATAGCTGTATTCATAACAAAGTAATATATATAATATAATAATAATATAAAATGCTAATGTTTATCTGTGTCGTCTCTACTGAAGTAACGACTTGCTCTAGAAAGTTGCTTTTTTTACTAAAAGATAGCTAATTGGCTCATCGCCGGATTTTTTATTTTTCATTTAATTAAAAAAAATAATAAGTATTTTTTTTTCCTGATGTCGTGGCGGATGCGCCAGGCTTCAACTAGTATGTAATATATTTTAAATGAAATACTCTCATTATAACTATTATTGTCAAGTAGTGTACTGTGCCTTATTGAATACAGGTGTACACCCTCTTGCGAAGTATTTACTTTTTAACATACAGGGTGTCACAATGTAAGTTTAATTTTGACATATCCAGGTATTTCTTTAAAAAAATAGAGACGCGAAATTTCGTAGACACAATTTTTGCGGTAAAAAATCTAAATACATTCTTAATCATACTTTTGACGTAACTATAGTAGACGGGATACTTTGACACATTGAGCTTTTTCAAAATAACATTTTTTCTGCTTTTGTTTGCCATCTTAATTATTTAAAAATTGACATCTCTATCTTTCTCGCAGAAAAGGGGACACTTTGTTTATGTCATTAGCAGTAATAGATTTCAAGGAAGCTGTTATAATATCTAATAGAACAATATAACGTAATATAACATTACTAATATCACTTTGTATCTTATTAATTAAGCACTTTATGGGTTTACTTCCCTATCTTAATTTTTATAAAAATACGAGACTTTATCGGTCGAATATCCAGAAACCCTGTATAATTAACATAGCTATCTTTTATTTTATATGTTTTGTCAAGGATATGTTATTTGGAATTATTTTCCACATTATAAGATCATAAACTACATAATTTTTGCCATAGTGTTGGTTTTTGTTTACATATATTTTCTATGAGTGAGCTTTTGTTTTGCACTAGAAAACATTCTCGCTTAATGATAAATTTAATACTATAGAAGGAAATTATTAGTATTTAGGAAAAAATTAAAAACGAAAATAGGTTTTATTGAAAAATTAATTATTAATGTTTTTTTGTTTGTTTACAGCATAGTAAGACAATCCTCATCTTCTGATCTCTCAATAGTTGGATATTTATTATCTCAAGAAAGTCGTCAAAGTATCAGAAAAAGGTAAAAATTACCTCTACATTATATACAAGGTGGTGCCTCTCCTACGACGCGGAGGCTCCAAAGAGAACGGTGGTTTTTATCGTTAATGTAATTTTGGGAGCATATGTAGGATAATGGAAAGCATTTTATAGAAATATCAAGAGTTCTGCGCGGTGTCCCCAAAGTTATGCATCAAAGTTTTTTTTTTGTAATGGAACACCTATATATTAATTGATTTTCGGATTCTAGGAAAGAAATAAAAGTGAGTTTCGTTAAAGAAGCATATGTCTAAAATGTAAGGCTTGTCATATTTCACATTTGGTGAAAATAATGAATAAACTTTAAATTTCAATAACAGCTACCTAGATGGAAATTTACTCATTGTATATTTAACCAAATTAAAATTTGACCTTAAGCATTCTATTAATTGATGAATGCACACTGCAATTAAAAGATCGGAATAGTATTCTGGGTGTTCAAATAAAAGGGAACTTGCTGTGTTCATTTCAAATAAAAGGGAATAAAATTACATTTTAGTCCAATAATGAAATTCACCTTTATTTTTCTCATAGAATCCGAAAATCAAATAATATATAAGGTGTCCCATTCCAAAAAACAAAACTTTGTTGTGTAACTTTTTTGGCGACACCCTGTAGAACTCCATATTTTAAAAAAACACATATTTTATCACATTTATATGTTTAAATGCTCTAAATTAACCTACATATACTCCCAAAATTTAATTTCAATACAAACTCTTTCTCCTTGGTAGCATTTAAGAGGCGCCACCCTGTATCTTAAGTAAAATTGTGCATAAGTTATTTTAATTTCAGAAAGAAGTATGTTAATGAGGCATTATAATGATATTATGTAGAAATTTAAGTCTTGTAAAAATTTGGAAACAAAGAAAATGAAAAATACATACTTTACAAATAGGTCTTAGAAGATTGAAAAATAAAATAATATCAATGAAAAATCTTTGATAAGTGTATCAACTGAATTGACCATTCAGGTATGAATATAGATATGCAGGGTGACATTTTAAAAACATAATGGTTATAAGTCAAAGTAAAGTAATATATGTGAGGATCCAAAAAAATATAAAAATCAAGTAAAAATCGCCAAAAGCAATTTCTAATAATTGAAGCTGTATCTCTTACTGTTTCTGAGATCCCAGTGCTTGTAATTATTATCTTGGACACACTATTTTTTGTATATATTTGAGTGGCGTGCGGAGGGGAACTATAATAATGTTAAGTTATCAGCCATTTAATAATTTAGTCCTACAGCCATTATGTCAAAATCTGTCCCCAAGATTCGTTAACAAGTTTTAAATTTAGTTCTGGTCTAATTTTGTGAATGATACACTAATCCATATGACAGTGGCATAAATACGATTAATGGAAGGTTCTAATTTCCATGACAAGGCCAGGTCTAAATTTTAAAACCCTTTAGTGAATTTGGATGTGTCTAAAAAGACTAATAATAATATTATAGAGATATAACATTAATAGAGATAATATATGTTTTTTTAGGCTTCCTTAGCTGAACCAGTACAAAGTATTTTTGAAAGAATGTTAAAAGGACCTGCCACACAAAAATCCAATCTTCTGCTACTATCCTTTGCTTTTTAACATTGTCATTTTATTCGCCGAAAACATAGAATTTATAAGGGATACATAAACTGGCCCAGAGTTTTCTTAGGAGGCCTCTAAATTCCATTTAGTTTTCAACAATATTTTTGATATTTTTAACTCTCAGAATGGATTTACAAAATATTCATATAAAAAAATTATCAAAAATATAAGAACAACATACTTTTTAATAATTTTGAAATAATTAAATTGTATATTATTGGACTTACTTTAAAAGAAAGGTCAACCATAGTCACAAAGAAAAACGGGATTTTTGGGCTTTCTAATTTGTATGGAAAGCTTACAACGTATGTATAAATACTATGTAAAAGAAAATCAATTATTGAAATATATTTTGACTAACTGGTGGAGGTCCACGTATACAAAAAGCAAAAACGGAAGATAATAATATATTCAATTAATGTAAAAATGAGAAGAGCATTGTGGGATTAAAAAACATGATGGTGATAGATTGTCTAAAACTAATAGGAGTACTGGTATTGTAAGTACTAACCTTTCATTGTGTTTTTGAATTTTTTATTACTTTGAAGAGAATTCAATATATTTAGATATTTTTTCAGTCTCAAAACAAAACTGATGGTTACAAAGAAACAGAAGAAAAGGGATGATACTAATTTACTAGACAAAAGGCTGTTCTTTTGTAATATGGAGATGGGCAAAATTCAAAGTAGTAGTATTCAAAACAGAGAAGAACATAAGCTAAAGAAAAAAAGGGTTGTTAGACATTGAAATAAAAAAAGAACAGTAAAGTTCTCAAAGAGAACTTATTTAATAATTTTAATTAGTGTTTATATTGTCATGTAAAAAATGTAATATATGTTATTTCTGAATAAAAGACATTTAATAATGATATTTTATAGAAATTAATACTCAAGAGATTTAATAACAACATAAAAACATGTTTAGAATAAGTTAAAAAAAAATATTGCCCTAATCTTTCAAACTAATTATTATTTCTCTTCTTATTAATTTGGTCCATATTTATTTCATCTAACGGCGGCAGCTCTTGTTCAGGCATCATTCTGGCTGTATTGTGTAGCACATTGAAACAACAAAATCTAAAAATTTAAGTACATACATTAAATTTTTTAAATTTTGTTCTATAATTAAACAGATAATATTTTTCTTAACTCACTGTTGTGCAACAATAACTGACATTGTGTTTTGTAATTTTGGTCTTATACCATAAAACACATATTGGAAAGTGGCGTTTCCATATAACGATAATTCTGAAACATTTCTTCAGCTCTATTTCTGCATATATCCCCTCAATGCATATGCAATCTCACCTTATAACAGATAATAAAATAATTTAATAGAGTATATGAACCCTTTGAATATTATCACATTTAATTTTAAAAAATTTCTTTCAGTTCATCTTATTCGTAATATATTTCTAAATTGAATACCTACTCAAATATTTAAGGAATATATTTTATATAAATGATCTAACAGAAGTAAATATACGGACCACTAACCAAGCAGGATTTAATTTGAAAAGTCACCAGTCCCCAAGCGGGTCCTTAATGTCCAAAAATGGTGGCTTCATGCACAGACCCATGCCAACAAGCAATCAAGTCTATAGTTTTAAGACTAGCATTTCCAGTAATTTAAATGTTGGGGAAAATAATGCTTTTCTATTTCTAATACCTCTCCATCAATACCCCCTGTAAAGTATAAGAAACCTTGTGCTGATAAATATTGAAGAAAATATATAGGTACTTACCAGGTGAATGTTTTCTTACATTGTGTTCCATCAACTATCCCTATAATCCCAGGAAACCCAAATATACTATAAAATTGTTGTTGATTTATGGCAGTTATGCTGTTGTTTCTGGAAATACTAAAGAACAATGGTTCAAAGTATAAATATAATTAATTTATCTTACATTAGATTTACTAGCATTCCAACTTACCTCTCATTTTGATATTCTAGATTTTGTTCAATTAAACCGAGGTAATTAATAATGATATATATTACAGTGTCGTTTAAAAGTCTCTGTCCTAAAAACTTAAGGAGGTTCATTTCTTGGCAATATGATTTTTCCTTACATCCATTCTTGAGGAAATCCATTTTCAATGAATATACCTACTGATCGACGTCTAGGATATCAAAAGTAATCATCGAACTTACGTAGAGGTATCATAATACATTTTTTAGCTTTCTCAAAGGAATAACAATAATTCTTCCTCGTAAAACAATATTTTTGTGTCTAAGATAGGTTAAGTGACCACTAGCCTGGAAATTTGACCGCTTAATTTAAATATAAATTCAAGTTAGATTAAAGCATAGTGCAAGAAAATAAGCTAAACATAGTGTTAAGTTTTGCTTAAAAAACTTGGTGCAAACGCCCCTACATTGTATATTATCGATATTACTACGTATATTACAAATTAAAATTTAAATTAAAATACACAAAATAACTATTTTAAAATTTTTGATAAAAAAACACCACACCACCGTCACGCCACTGATGGAGTGAAATGACAGAAAGACAGACGAAACTCAACCGTGTTGTCATATTTATGTACCCATCTCTTTTTAACTCTCATAAAAGTGCCAAACCATGTATGATTCTAAAAAATTGAGTTTTATGAATGGAGTGTTCTGTCTACCTATATTTAGATGTCTTTGGTAAATACTGTTCATATTTATTTCTAAATTCATATAAATTTGTTTTAAATCACTCTTGGTTTTTAGTGTTTTTATCTTAGAGTTTTACCTCATAGAGAGTCTGAGATAAGTTTAATAATAAACATTAAATTTGATAGATTGATAGATAGATTAAACGATAATGGCCAGTTGACTTAAAAATTTAAAAAATACTGATTTTATGCTATAAATTATGTTTCATTTCTTACTTTGCTTTTTTGGAACTGTCAGATATATTGTGTATTTTATAATTTTTCTTAATTAATAACGTAAAATATTGTTTATCTACACTCAACCCTGTGTTTAGATAAAGCTTCATATCAGATTTCCTATTTTATATTTTCACTCAAATCATATTTTTGTAAAATAGGTATGCTTGCATGCAAAAGTAGCGTAAATTTGACAGGGAGGTATTTTTATAGATATACAGGATGATTCGTAGATTTAAATACATATTTACTTTAGAGTTGTATAGTTTGTCAAAAGAAAAGCTATATTTTTTATTTTTTCTTGGTGAATTTGTCAAAAAATTGTCATTCCAGAAAATACTATAATGTCGTAATCGTATAGAGTTCATTTTGACCATTTTTGGATTAAATTTTTTTGTTTATATAATAAAATATATATTTAAAGCCCTTTCTAAGTTAAAAATAAGTAATATGGAAGTTTTTTACTGGAACTAATTTAAGGTAATGTTCTCTTCATATAATTATATAAAAATATGCTAAATTCCTAAATTATTTATATGATTAAATTTTCTTTATATTATTTTTTTTGTATTATATACAGGATGAGTCAAAACTATATATTATATTTTTCTTTGCTATTTCAAATGGAACACTGTATTTTATATCATAAATCAACAAATCTTTTATCCAACTTTTGTTTTGTTAAGATCTATATCCCAGATTAATAGTTATTGGATTGTTCTCAAAATTGTCTCTTTGAGAATAAACATGATTTGTTTTTCGCAATTTTTATTAGTAGGTTTGTCGTTAAAAGTGATGTATCTACATATTTATCAGCGACAAAAATTAAGAATTAGATGTCTAAAATAATTTCCTAATTATTTTTTTACTTAGCGTATCAGTAAATATTATTTATTTTATCGCTGCAGCTGAAAATAATTATGTATTCCAAAACAGGACATTACTGTATAAATATCGATTATTGGATTTAAAAATTATTTTTCAAAACAAAGTTGGAGAAAACTACGTTTATGTCATAAAATGTGGAGTTCTCTTTGAAATAATCGAGAAAAACCCAACATCTAGTTTTGACGCCACCAGTATATATCATGCATTATAGTTGATTACATACGTAGTTTTGTTTGGTGAAAATGAAACTTTCTAAAAGTATTCCCAATTAAAACATATTAAGAATTTCCTACATTATAATTTTGAAAGACGTTTGAGTGGGCAGACAATTTGGTTTAAAATAATCATATGTCTAAAAAATTTAGTCTAAAATAATCAAAAACCACTTAACACATATAACTCGCTTTTAAAAAATCTAAAAGAAATAAGTTTGTTTATTATATGTATATTTTATTAAATTATTATAGGTGTGACTGATAAGTGGTCGTACTCGCCACTTTAACCAACCATTGTTGGGACCATGGTAGGACCTTCAGAGATTATAATGCGAATTTTTCATACCATGTAAATCTATATACATATATTAATAAATGCGTTTGTTTTATTAAATTTGTTTTCTTATATGGTATGAGCGAAAAAAAACGGCGTCTATTTGTTTATGTACAAATATATGACATCGATATTCATTTCCAAGCCACCTCTGACGCCGTTTTTTTATCGTATGGTATACACTTACATATCTCTTATCCTTTAAATCCGATTTATTTCTAATAATTATAAAAATAAGATACCTGATTGATTCTTCCGAAATATTATAAAATGAGATATCAGGAAATAAATAAAGTTAATTATCTCGTTTGTTTTGGGAATTCAAAAAAAAAGGGTATAGAGAATCTTAAGAGACACAGTTCAAATATTATTTTTGAGTATAATGGGTGCTTCAAAAAATGTGGCGGATATAATGTAACATGTTTTTTAATGCAAAACTCTTATTTATAACTTTTATTTTATTTTCGATTCTGCCTAAAATTCTATAACTTTTTTTTTATAAATAACGTTAGTATTTGCAAAAAAAATTATTCCTATGTTACATAATTGTCAGTTGTTTCCGAAGTTGGGCTACCCAAATTTGGTAGGAGTGTTTTACAGAGGTGAAGAAAAAGATATATGTAAAAATACTTGGAGTTAGATGCTACACTGTGTTCAAACAGATTTTTTTGGCTGATCCTATATATTATTATTTTTTCTAGTGCTTTTACAAAACCTTTCAACATTTGTTAAGAAAGTATATTAAGTACATCTATACTCTATACAGCTTGCAATCTGTTCTGAATTTTTCAACTTTTATCCTTCTTTTACTTCATTTACACTATAACAAGTTTTGCCATGACAAAACAAAAATTATTTATTATTAAGCATTAAAGTAATTTATATAGTTATATGACATTATTAATAGAAATTGAAGAATTTTGTAAAATCTATCAGAAGAAATTATAATATACCGGGTGTTTTTCAAACGTGGCTTGATTGACGTATTCAATTAGTTTCGGTTATTTCTTGTTTCACCTGAAATGACTACAACTTGGTTTTTAAATGGTACCGTCGGTATTTTTTTACTTTATTTGACAGAATATGGCATTGTGAATAGAATGATTTAATGTCAACTTTTGACATATTTACTCAAAAAAATTGTATTTTAAATTACAATCTAGAGTGCCATGATAAAAAACAACATGTAACCGGTTGTAAAGGTAACGACAGTTTGACTCGATATACGAAGTGTGTGGTACCAAATTACCTATTTACCAGGACCAAAAAGGAAAAGACAAAAAATATTAGACGATCAAATCAATTTTTCCGAAGCTCCTTGATTAAAAATTAATGGTTTTAACACAGCCATGACACTAGATTGAATTTTAAAATGCTATTTTTTTTAATTGAAAATGTCAAAAGTTGACATATGATATATGTCATTCTATTCAGAATGTCATTTTCTATCAAATAAAGTATAAAAAATACCGAGGGTACCATTTAAAAATCAAATGTTGTACTCGTATACATTTCCGGTGAAACAGGAAGTGACCGAAACTAACGGAATACGAATCAATCTCGATTTATGTCATATACTTACCTACTAACATTCCGAATTTGGTAAACCCTGAATTTAATTTTTTTATCTGAAAAAATAAAAAGTTATAGGAGGTGAATCGCTTTTGAAAAAACACTCAGTATAGGCTGCGTCATTGAAAGAATCTGCAGATATTTTTCTATTTTAAATACGTAGTCGAATTTCAAAAACATATATTAAACACCCTGTAGCTCTACCTTAAATATCTACATATAAATATCTAATATTTTTTCTTCATCAACAAATTGAAATATTACAAAACTAGTTTTAGGTTACACCATTATTCAAGAAATATACGTAAAAAAAGTAATAGAATTTTACGCAGAATCTAAAATAAAATAGGATGTTACATGTAAAAAAAACATTATGTTAAATTCGCCACACTTTTTACAAAGTTACAGACGTAGGTAGGTATAGTTTCATATTATATTCTTTAATTATCCATCTAAAAATAAAATATTTATATACCTAATATAATACTTTAGTATCCAACAAGTGGCTATGAAAATCAAAATAAATATAAATCCATGTCCAAAAATAAAAATGTAAATAACGCTTTTGAGGTATAAATTCGGTTCGAATCAGATAAGATATTTTTATTCTTTACCGAGAATTAAATTCGAAGAATTCCTAGTCCCTACTTCTTTGCCAAATTCAATAGTCTCCGCCCCTTTTTACGTTTTAATTTCTGCCACCAGTTGGCAGCATCGACTTATAGAGGCTCATTGACTAACTATTAATATATAAACAAGGATAATACCATTTAATTATCAATACTTTTTCTTCGGTAGTGTAATTCATGGCTAATATTTTCGATGTAGGTATGAGTTTTTAATAATAATAATAATAAAGCACTAAATAGATAAATTTCTGAAATGACAACTTCATTTGACAGTTATCTTTTACCTTGACTGGTGCTCATAAGTAAATACAGGGCCATAAGAAAGGAGAAATATTTAAAAAGAAATCGGCGATAATTCGTAAACGGGCTAATCAAAAATATCTAAAGTTATTCTTTTGAATGTGGGTTTTAGTGCTCTTCAATAAACCTAAATAGAATTATTCTCTAAAATAATTAGGGAAGCCAATAATTGACCCCATTAAAATTTACATGGGATTTCCTATGTCCCGCTCGACGATGCAACACCCGGTATAGATACTTATGTTGAACGTTTTTTGTGACCTCGAACTATTGATAACGATGGAAAAAGAGTAAGCCAATGAGGAAGTTGACATGGGTCTTTGGAGCGTTGTAAATCGTGCCCTATGTGAGCTAGGGGGTTGAAACTCGGAACTGGGTTCTTCGAGCCCCATCTGTTCATGATATTTTGACGACGTTTCGCACACTATGAAATCCACTATTTAAATAGTCCAATTTAAATGAAATTTGGTATGTCGATAGATTGGACCAAGGCCAACTGGACTGTGTACAACACGTCGTGTCACTGTGACAGTTAGTTTTGACGTAAGAAACGTCAAAAGTTGATGTCGTCTGAAGCAGTAGACAGAAGTGGTGAATTATCATATAAAATATATTTTCGAACTGATTGACGTTTGTGCTTCATCATGATAATGTACTTTGGCTTTGTATAGAGGTATATTTAGGTTCGAAGTCCAAATCACTTATTAGTGTATTAAATAAATTTTAGAGGCAAGGATAAGTTTTAAATGCACTGAGTAACACGAAAAATGGACACCTTAAAATTTGCATGTACTTTAAAGTTTAATATTATTTTGTTCTATTGGACTGATTTTGGTGATTTTCCTAGCAATTTTTAGTGTTTAAATTATTTGATTTTTTAGCTTCCTTATAAATCAAAAAAAATAATGTTCCCATTTGTCTATTCTACGAGGAGAAACAAAAATGACCGACAATGGTAAATTATCACATAAAATATCTTATATAACTGAGATTGATTTTAATGTTCAAGATTTATATGACGCGAGTTTGGACTTCATCTTCATAGTACATTGCCTCTACACAGAGCGTAGCTGACCTTCCGCATGTACTTTTTATGTATTTCATCAGTTTCTTTGACAATCATACAGCATACAGGACCTACATTTTATCGCCCAACACGGTTGGCACCATTTGTAAGGTTCTACTAGGCCAGTTTAATCAAGGTACCTTTCTTTATGTAGTGGCTCGTTGTGCGCTTTATTTAGATAAAGAAATATTTTTATTTAAATAAATAAAGCGATCCTACAGGCTGGGGTCGAACCATGTACGCTGGTTCCATGCAGCAAATACACTTTACTGCTGAACTACGAATCACCACTTGGTTATATTGTATGTTTAACTAGTTGATATCATCAACGACAACAAGCAAAAACATCAACCAAGATGACAGTGATGATATTGCATTGCTCTTCATCCCTTTTGGAAAGACGTTTTAAATAGATTAGATGCGGTCAATAAAAAGCTTCAAATGGTGGATATTGATCTACAACTTTAGCTGCAAATTTATATAGCTCATTGGAAAAATATTTTTTTCAGAAATTAGAAATCTAGATAATAGTAAATCATTTGAGGAATATAAAAGAAGGGCCATAGAATTGTTCGGTGAGAAAGAATATGCGGCAGATAAAAAGAGAAAAGTGAAACGGAAACGACAATTTGATGAAACCAGTGATAATGAAACTCTATTTAATACTAGGGACGATTTTAGGATAAATGTATTTAATGTTATTATTGATAAATTAATCCTTGAAATTTCCTACAGGAGAAGTGCCTACAATGACTTTTCAACTAAATTTGGTTTTTTAGTGATTTATCTACTTTAAGTATTGACGACATTACCGATAAGTCCTGACATTTAATAACCTGTTATCCGAATGATTTAGATGAGTCAATGCCTAATGAATTAATGCATTTTCGTGAATTTATAAAATGCATTAAGTGAGCAAAACCATCTGCTAGAGAGCTTCTTAAAGTAATTTATAAAAAAAACGCTCAAGACCTGTTTCCAAATACTTTCATAGCATTAAGAATCTTTACATGTACTTTTATTACTAACTGTTCTGCTGAACGCTCGTTTTCTGCATTGAAACATATTAAAACTTATTTACGGTCCACTATGGAAACAGAACGTAATTTGGCAGTTTTACATATTGAGTCCGACCTTTTAATAACTATCAATTACGATGAAGTAATTGATAATTTGGCGAACAAAAAAGTACGTAGGAAACCTTTATAGGCATATAAGCAAACCTTATAGTTTTGTTGGTCGTTTGTGGTCATTTTATATGAATATTTTAGTATTTATTTTATGTTCTGTGTTGATCTGTTCTGTCGGTCTATTCTGTTGTTGGTCCTGTATTCAAATAAATGTTTTTTATATCCGTAACTTTTTTAATTAAAAAAAATGTTAAGGGGCGGAATTTTTTTTTGGCGTGGGGCGGCAACTTCGGTAAGTCCGGCCCTGGAGGTGATTAGCTTTCTTCCTCCCATACAATCTACGTCTATATCTAAAGAGGTTTATTAAAGACAGGTTGTTTCATAATTTTTGTTTCATAGTTTTTGACAATTTTGCTACAATCTACTTCCATAAAGTCCAGCAATCCCAACGATAAATAACGACCTATTATTATTTCGGTCGGTCCATACAAATTAATTGTTTGTTTCGAGCTGAATCAGGCCAGATTCGAATCGAGTATTTATTTATTTTTTCGATTGTAACAATAACGAAACAGCTAAAGCGCCTATTTCACGTTTTCAATATTTTTCCGTCACATCGATTCGAACAAAAGAGCGTGACGTAAGGGAGTAAAACACCTCGAGCGTTGACAGAAACGTTCAGTGATGTCAAGGGCGACAGAAATTTGAAATTACAAAACTATTTTATAAATAATAACAATATTTTAAAGTAAAAAAATGGAAATATTAGTAGCGCCATGAAGTTGTACCAAATTGCACGTGAATGACTTAGTGAATTGCGAAAATTACAATATAAAGATTTTTTCAGGTTATTTAATATAAATTTAATTGTTTCTTAATTTCAATCTACTAAAGTGTTCATTGAGGAGACAGTGTGTTGTTAAAAACCCTCGTGACAATCCGAAGATAGTTTTTATAGGATTCCAGGTTATGGATGGGGTCTTTCAGTTTTTTCAGTTCCGCTTTAAGTTGATTTCCACTTGGGAAACAGGACGGTTCTGGTCCAGTTAGTGGGGTGTTCGCTCCTTATCTAGCTAGATCGTTTGGTTTTGCATTACTTTCTATCCCTTGGTGGAAAACAGGAAATAGCGATCTTATCCGATAGCCAATCAGCACTAAACGCGATCAATTCAGTAACCATCAATTCGAAGTTGGTCAAAGAATGTCTCAACAAATTCAAAGAGAAGCTGAACAAATTAGGTAAAGAAAATAAAGTCCTCCTACTCTGGGTGCTTGCTCACCAAGGGATAGAAGGCAATGAAAATCAAATGATCTAGCTAGAAAAGGAGCGAACGCTTCACTATCTGGACCGGAAGCGTTCTGTTTTCCAAGCGGGAACCAACTGAAAGCGGAACTGAAGAACCTGGAAGACTCCATCCGTAACCTGGAATGAGTGTCCTCCAACGGTCTAAGACACTCGAAAGAGTTCCTCAGAACTTACGATCGAGAAAAATCAAAGGGTTTCGTTGATTTAAGTAAAAACAATCTCCGGATTGTCACGGGGTTTCTAACAGGACACTGTCTCCTCAACGAACACCTCAGTAGGCTGAAGCTGAAACACCAGAACACCTTATCACTGAGTGCGCCGAGACGACGACCGTTCGTGCCATGAACTTTGGTACGGCTGATGTCGAGGATAGAGAGCTGGCCTCTGTGGAGCCATCTCAGATACTGGCTTTTGTTAAAGCTCTGAGACTATATGATGAGTTATAACTTGTTATAACTCAAAAAAGGTGAACATACAATAGATCTGTAAGGTCGCGGTGATTAACTCCCCTCTTAAACATTCTATATTCTACATCCCTTGGTGGGCTGACAGCCAGAATAGAAGGACTTTATTTTCTTTGCCTAATTTGTTCAGCTTCTAGGCATTCTTTGACCAACTTCGAATTGATGGTTACTGAGTTTAGAATTTTTTTAGAATTTAGAATGAGTGGGAGGGGGGTTAATCACTTCGACCTTACAGATCCATTGTGTCCCCCTTTCTTGAATCATAACTCATCATACAGTCCCAGGGCTTTGACAAAAGCCAGTATCTGGGACGGTTTTATAGAGGGTAGTTCTCCATCTCCAATATCAGTCGTACCAAAATTCATGGCACGAATGGTTGTCGTCTCGGCGCACTCAGTGATGAGGTGTCAGAATGGAGGTTAGTCATTGTTCTTTGTGATCGATATTCTGGATTGCTATTTAAAGACTTATTTTGTGTAAGACAAACAAAATCTCAGACAGTAGGGAGATTTTTTTTGTAGTTTTTTGCACTACAGTAAGACTTTTATTTGAGAGGTGGACGATTAACTAGAACATTATCGATAGGAGGAGAGCAATTCCAAAGAACTACATCACATCGGCCATATGAGTTCCCTTCTTCATCCTCTTCCGAGAAACCAAAATTATTTCAGCTACTAGAGAACACAATTTAGAAAAGATGGCGATGACAGGAGTGTCTCCCGTAAATCCGTTATTATAGGGTGAAGTTCATGGTCTATTCCAAATCAGTTATTTGTAGAGAAGGATTCATTGAAACATACAGGTCTCGTCGCGACTTGTGTTGATCTTCTCTAGGCCGTCTTCTTTTCCAGATACTTTTATAGGACCATTTTTTATGTTCCATTTAGCAGACAACATTCATGTATTCCAGCAGCAGACAATTTAAGTTGTTTTCTGAACTTTATCATCTATAGCCTCTGTCGCTGTTTCTTGTTTGTGCGTCTGTGCTTTCTCGTTTTTAATTCTGTACAATCTGGATACCTTGATATCCTGCTAAGTTTTAGATAGTGCATTTATAGTATATTGAATGATCGTTTTTGTTCAGCTTTTAATGTCCAGACTTTACACCCATATTTCACCATAGTCTCTTACTGGACTTCTTTAGTAGGATTTATTTTGAGTTCATTTTAATTGTAAACAATCAGGAGATAACTGTACCGTACCAGGCTGTACAGCATTTCCAACTTCCTTTTCCTATACCTTCAGATCGGTGGAGTATTTTGTCCTCAATGTTTCTAAGAGACTGAAAAGGGTAATAAACATCCTTCTTGGTCTTCAATATGTTGATGCCATCATACCTGATACCAAAAGTAACTAAGTGGCGTTTCGGATTGTGTTTAGCCAAATAGTGAAATAGAAATCAGTATTGCACATTTAGTGTTGCTTTCTGATCTCAATAACGACCTCTGTGCTCTTCTGTCGGTTTAGCCATACTTTTTAACGTACTTCTAAGACGACTTTGATGACCTCATATGAATATTTTAGGATCAGATTGCTGGTTATTGCATTATTTGCATTTGGCTACTGATAAGGGTGTCACAACGAAAATTGCTTGAGTTTACTCTTGAAATTGAGACCTCTTCATCTTTTTAGAATTTACTGTAGATATTGGATTGTTTTGGCTTATTATTGTTGAGGTTGTTCGGCACTTTCGAGAGACTTTCGAGACTTTGCTATCTTTAAAGTCTTTGTTGATTTTGTTTATATTATCAATGAAAAACATACTTGATGATAGCAATAAATGATCTTAATTTTTATTATAAATTATATACTATTCTTTTGTAGTATCCCAAGTGGTCGTTTGTCATTCAAAATATAATATTCCTTGTAAACATTTCCATTCGCAAAGTTCAATTTCTACGGTAGATTTGCCTTTAGTGAGACCGATCGGCGACTAGGTCGCTCGTCACACCACGTAAACTCGAAAGATATCGCGTTTCTTTCAGATTTCCTTTTTTTTTATTTTCTTTAAAGTATCGATGCAATATTTCTGAAATCGACACGGGATCGATTCAGTAGTCGACCGGATAAAAGAAAATTATAATTTTATATAAACCTAATATATCATCCAAAAATATTACGCGAAATCTTTATAAGATGCTTCTACACATGTTTTTCATACACACATATTTTGTGGTATACGTAGATTCAATGTCGAAGTCACTTATTAGTATGCATTAAATAAAGTGTAGAGACAAAGATAATGTCTAAATCCACTGAGTGGCACGAAAAACGGAACCTTAGACAGAACTGCAATAAGTCAGTTTTAAAAAGATTTAAGTCTTAAGTCATAACCAAACCAAACCAAAATCAAGATGATTTAAACCTTAAGTCAAATTCAACATAGAGTTCAAATGATTTAAGTCTTAAGTCCTTGACTTAAATCATTTTATTTCAAATCAAGTCATTTTTGTAAAGACGTAAATCAATATAACGTTATTTAAGTCGTTTTTATGACTTGAGCCTATATTTTTTACTTAAATCACGATGATCTGCAAGTTAAGCCAGTAAAATGATTTTCAGTAAGTCAGTAAAAAGTACTGAATATATTTGAGGTCAATTTCTCTCATTCGTCTTTCGGGTTACATAACGGAGTCGGGGATTCACTTGAAAGACAACAGACTCACTACGCAGGCGTAACACGACAAATAATCAAAACCGGTTCCGAAAAACTAACTAATGTTTAATTTGCTAGTGGTATTGAGCATTATTTTTTTATTCTGCTGCTTGGCTGCCGCCTAATAATTTAAAAAGAAATGCTGCTGTTAAAAATATATCATAAAAACATATAAAAATCTGACTTAAGCCTTTTATAAAAAGACTTAAATCTTTCTAATAACTTAAGTCTTTTTCCAAAAAGACTTAAAAATCTTTTTCT
This sequence comes from Sitophilus oryzae, assembly GCF_002938485.1. NCBI lineage: Eukaryota > Metazoa > Arthropoda > Insecta > Coleoptera > Curculionidae > Sitophilus > Sitophilus oryzae. Next base: position 4,821,149 of record NW_022146254.1, on the reverse strand, counting down.
TTTTCGGAATAAAGATTTAAATCACAAATCATTTTAAAAAAGAACTTTTTTTAACAGCGGGGAGGTACTAAATGGGTAACCATTGTCTCTTTTTTTGACTAATTTATTCATGAGCAGGTGTGAAGTAGAGGCTAAAAATCAGTTTGAGTATGTTCCAAGAGCATGGTTTAGGTATATGGATGCCGGTATATTAGCCGTTTTTGATACACATTCTGATGTCATATAGACAACTTTATTTCTAAATTAAATAATCGTCTTTCTTCTGCAATTTTAATTATCTTCTGATGATCTTAACATATTTAGCGAAACGTGCGTCCTGGATTTAAAAGTAAAGTGGTGTTTGAGGTACTGTGATGAATTAGTGTTTTATTTTGGAGTTGTCCAAACCTAACTAAACACCAAAGGTTCCAACCCCCAACTGTAATATTTAAAATAAGTACATTTTAAAGAACATAAACCTTTCACTGATATGTTTTCTATGACAGCTATCTTCAGGTTTTTGTTATTACCGATTCTGAACCGTCCTAGACCTCTAGAGTACAGGCGCAGATGAAAAAAAAATTGTGATGTTGCTTCTTCCGCATCAGTGAAGGGATGTCGAAGTCTTATTACATTACTTACTTGCTTATATGTATCGGGTGTTTAAAAAAACATGTGCCATCTCTCGTGGGGAGATTTCTCTCGTAAAAATATGATTTATTTTTCATATCAACATAGGTTCGATTCTGCATTGTTTCGTAGCTACAAAGCGTTAAAGTCTTCATTTGTTTTCGATTTATTGTCATTTTCTTCCAAGTGCTTCTAGCGATACGAATTAAACTTTGAGGGTAAAAGTTACAATAAGTACGACATATTTTAATGCTAAAAATGTGTTGACATATTCACCAGGGACGTGCATATGGGTTATCGCTGGAATATTTTTCAAAAAAACTGTGCGCCACTGACTTTTTTCTCTTGTTAGCACAGTTGTGTAGGCCATTTAATGCCGATTAAAAGTTGTCTCTTGATATTTTGTCAATTACAGTCTCCTTGATAAGATACAATTCTATTAATTTGCCTTAATGCAAGACTAATACCAACCGTTAAAAAAATTAATGCCATTAATTGACCAATTGGTGTTAAATAAGTGCTTATTGATTTCTAATAAAAAAATATGTAAAAAAGATCGTATAAACAAGGGTGCGGAAATGATTAGTTTTAAATTTATAGGATGTTAAAACTTAAAAAATAGGTATTTTGTAATTATATTAAATACCATTATTTTTTCTTGAATTTGCGGTAGGTAGCAATGCAAATCAGTATTATAAATTTTAATAATAAAATAGATTAAATAAATAATTTATTAGTTTATAATTTTTATTTTAATTTAAATTATTAAGATTAATAAAATTGCGTAAAGGAGATCGAAATTGACAAAATATTAAGATAAAACTTTTAGTCGGTATTAAATGGCTTATACAATTTTCCTAACAAGAGAAAAACATCAATGGCGCACATATTTTTCGCAAATATATTCCAGTATTAACCCATACGCACGCCCATGGTCAATCTGTCTACACTTTTTTAGTGCTATAAAATATGTAACACTTATACTAACTTTTACCCTCAAATATTCATTCGAATACAACGACAGCTATAAGTATTCAACGACAGCTAAAAGTTAGAAGAAAAACAACTTGGAAGAAAATTGTAATAAATCGAAAAAAAAAATTAAGCCTTGAACCCGCTGTAGTTATGAAACAAAGCAGAATCGGACCTGTACTGATATGAAAAATAAATCTAATTTTTACATTTTTACATAAATACAAATTTTAACGCTTCCTTTTTTCGTGCCGGTTAATGTAGTTTCTTCAGTTAGTATAATGACAGCAATATGTAGTAAATTACTGCAAGAAAAAAAGCTATTAAAAAACTTATTTTTCTCTATGTCTGGTCTACAGTTGAAGCAAAAGTGCAACAGGTTGGCGTGTCGGGCACGGATTGCCCGCACGAAGCAATTAAGTTTTCATAAATTTTTACTCATCTCTTCCCTTGCTTGACATCCCGTAGGGCTTTTAATTATTGAATATTAACTGGGTTTGTCAAGCAAAAAGTACACATACATTCACTTTTATACTGCATTTTGTATTAGACATTTATTATTTTAAATATGTACCATTATTATTATTCTTGATTACGCCATAAAATTGTGTATTTTTAATTTACCATAATAATTGTTAATATTATTTGGTAACAATAATTTCAATACGAATAGTGTGAAAACATTTCCAAGCTTCTGCTTTGATTGCAATGTATTTTTGCTAAAGTCAAAGTTAGAAATCAGTATATTCCATCACGATTTGATTATCTGAAGAATCTATTTCTATACACATCAATTGGCTCCCAGGATACACCTTCAACGGTAGCCATAATAATATTTAATATCCGAAACCAATCAAATATCGGTTCTTCAATGTGCGCCAATCGGTTTTTGCTTTACACTTCTTCGAGAATGGTTAGCTTTTTTCTCGTTGCCCACAATCGCTACGTGTCTTCACGTCAACATACCATATTTATTCATTTTATATTCCATTACTTTACTCTAATTTCCATTATGAGATTTTGAGTGATAATTTTATATTGATTATCTATAACTTTTTTCGGATAAAAAAATGATCCGATTGTATCAAATGACCCAATCACATTAAAAACTATTATTAGTTAACGAGTCAAAACTATCAAAGCATTAAAGTATCTTTTTAAATAAAGACATATACAGGGTGCTACAAATTCGAGGTACGAGCATTGGTATCTCGGTAACCGTAATAGATACTAACATGGTTAAATTGGGGCAAAGTTACGTATGGGGATGTTTACCAAGATGCCATCAAAAACGTTTTAAAAATTTCAAGGATTACTGAGTTTTTTGGAAAAAACGGATTTTTTTGAAAATCAATTTTATTTTTTCCTGTCATTACTTTTTAGAAAATCAAAAAATTAATTGCCCATTCTCATCGCCACTTTATTAGCGCAATCTGATAGTATTTTTAGATTTTAGAATTAGCTGATAATTTGTGGGATACAGAGGCTAACTTAATTTTTTTAAATACGGACCTGCATTTTTTATTTTAGGTTTTGAAAGAACACGGCGTCCTGAATACAATGATATGCCACACTTTATACTTTTTTTTGTTTTGGGTACCTTAACAGCAACAAGACTATTTAATTATATTTAGAATAATATCAAGTCCGACTCTGGTTTCTTAAATTATTTAATCTGATTATATCATCGCAACAATATTGATTAGCGCTAATTAACATTGAATAAGGAAAATCGAGCCAATTGGAAGATTCAAATAAATAATATCCAGGTCAGAAATTTAAAGATATTATTTTTAACTTTTTTTATTGTCTAATTTGAAATCTCAGTGTGCGATCTAATAATATGCATAATATTAATCGTAGTTATTATAAATAAATCAACTTCTACAAACTAATTTCTAATGTTGTACATGTTCGAAAGGGTTACCACCCTCCCTATTGTACAAATTTATTTTGTACTCTTTATTGTAAATGTTGAGATGAATTAATTTCACTTCTACAAAATAACGTCAAGTAATGCCCCGTCTGCCCCTTGGTGACAGGTCCAGGAACCTCGCTGGACATTATACTGCTCTGCCATTTCCAGTCCATCTTTCGGGAAAATTATTTGATTGTTTATATTATATTATATTTGTATTAATTATATTATATTATTGTATTGCATTTGATTTTCCGTATTCAATGTTTTACCCCACGTCATTGTTAAGTTTGAATGCTGATCAATATTGAATGATGAATAGATTAAATATTTAAAAAAAACAGAGCCGGACTTGAAATTAGTTAAAATAAATTGTGTTCAAATGTCAAAACAAAAAAAATATTACGTGTGGCATATCATTGTACTCAGGAGACCGAGAAATCTGAAATAAAAAATGCAGGCCAGTATTTAAAAAAATTAAGTTGGCCTCTGTAGCTCACAAATTATCAGCTAATTTGAAAATCTAAAAATACTATCAGATAGTCCTAATGAAGTGGCTATGAGAATGTGCAATTGGTTTTTTGATTTTCTAAAAAGTAACGACAGGAAAAAAAAATAATTTTTGAAAAAATAATTTTTTTTATGGCGTCTTGGTGAACATCCCAAAACGCAACTTTGCTCCAATTTAACCATGTTCGTATCTATTACGGTTTCCGAGATACCATTGCTCGTACCTCGAATTTGTAGCACCCTGTATAGGTACACATAGCTAATATAAAAGGATTCGTCTAGCCATTAATTGTAAATGACATTATCATATCTACCAAGAAGAAATAAAAAAAATCAAATCACGTACAAAATAAAAAAATTGTAAATGACCTTAAGGAGAAAAATAATTTGTCTCTAGTTTGACTGAATAGTATAATAAGGAAGAGAAAATACTAGGCATTGGAAAGAAAGGAAACAAATGACGATTTAAATGAAACAGAGGATAACAATGTTGTGTTGAAAATAAAACTTGCAATGCTGTAAAATCTTTATCAAGATGTATTTACTGGATAGAAGAAAACCATGTTTCTATGCAAGATATTTTGCTTTTGAAAGGAGCATAAGAGAAAGCTGATGAGGCAGCAAAATCGATAAGTATGTATGCAGATAAAAATCGAATCATTTAAAAACCAATTACTAATTACTAATTCAATTCAAATTAAATATTAATTTCACCTTTGTTGACATTTTTATGTAACTATTTAATGTGTGTTAAGGTGCGTAGTACAAAACAAAACACAAGTTTTACTACAAATAGACCAAAACACTTTGTTTTATATACTGACCGCGTGTTTTGGTGACAATATTAACACATTTATTAGCATCATCAGGTGATGATTAAAGATGATACTAACATAGTGATTTTTACTATGGACCTGACAAAATTAAAAAGTATATATTTTTTCTTATTTCAGTTTTCTTTTAAAATACAAGAAAAAATTTAAGACCCACTGCGTATACCGGAAATAGAGGTTTGATAAATTAGTAATCTAGGTTGTCCTTTTTTCTCGAAACGTTTTCTTTATTCGAAGAAACCGTTCGTTAAAAAACTATAGTTCCAATGAAACGATGTAGAAAATTTTGTCACGCCTCCTGAGTGACACATTTGAATAGGTTTTCGTCGACTAGTCAGCTTAAAAAAAGTAATTATGGAGAATTACAGTTTCTTAACGTAATTTAGATTGAACGTCGTAAAATTTTTCCATCGCTGTTTTAAAATTAGATGTAATATAGACATTGAATAAAAAGACCAAGGAAGGAGTATATTATGTATAAAATTGTCAAGATCGCAAAGGGGTTTCAATATGGCTGCTTTGAATAAACGAATTTTTTAACTGATTGGATAAGGAACAATTTTTGAAAGCTCTTTATAAAATTCACATTGATTTTACCGTAAATCAGGTCCTGATACAAGGTTTTTCCAGATTTGCACGAAGAGAAGGACGAAAGGAAACTTGTCAAAAAAGGTGTTTCAAAATTAGGTGTCTCTCTCCTTTCATATATAAATATACATTTCTATTTGACACCTTCAAACTTCGGGGTTTTGTAGTTGTTCGATTTTGTCTAAAACCTTGTTGTTCGTTCCTATTCGTAATTTGTTCCTCGAGTTTGCCTTGCAAAATATTAGTGAAGAGTTTCATGGTTGTATTTAGGGATCGGTAAGACAAGGAATCTTGTCTTGACAAGCAATTTCTTGTCTTGTCTTGAAATATTTTCAAGAATTAAAAAAAATCTTGTCTTGACCATTTCTTGAGAGTTGATTTCTTGTCTTGATTCAAGAAATATTGAAATTTCTTGATATCTTGACAAAAGGGAAACCCCCGTTTAAAATTCGTTTATTAAAGGGGAACCCCCTATTTAAAAGTCGCAGTGAGATTGGTTAATGTGATGTTTATGCTTTATGCGTTAAATCGAGGGTCAGGCATCTAATTTTCGAAAAATTCAAAAACTTTGGGCTCATTATACTTCAGTAGCCAAAATCATCAGCTTTACATAATTTTGTTAATTATTATTATTATTATCAAACATTAAAACGAGTGATTGTGATGGTTCGTTGACCAGCAAATCTGAGCCATTCGTAATCGAATCTGGTTCAGAATACCTACCACCTCAGGCACCTGGACGTAGAAGTTTAATTAGTGACTTTGACAGTAATAACGATGATAATACTACTACAGATAAAAACAGTCAAAACACAACAATGATAAAAGCTACTCTACTTCAGTGGCGTACATTAAAATGTATTATTTTTTTTATTTTAAAAGTTTTACGTTAATTCAAAAAGTCTGTATGCCACTAAGTAGACCCGCTTTGCAAAGTTTTTTTAATTCTAATATCATAGGCCATAACATATCCAAAAAATTATAAAAAAACATTTAAAAATTAAAAAATTGTTAGGCATTAAAAAAGGTTCCAATTTAATTTGGCCTACAGTATACCAACTTCGGACATCCGACTTTAGAAGTACTTATGTCAACTTTGGACATTGGACAAAGTGACATCCGACAAAGTGCCGCTTCGTACAAATATTTTATGCTTAATATTTTTTTATCCACCAATTAATGGAGATTTATATAATATACAAATACCTAAGTAAATGGGTATTTCTTTTTTATTTTATATTTTCAAGAAAATTCAAGATTTTCTTGATTTCTTGTCAAGAAATCTTGATCTTGAGAAGTAATTTCTTGTCTTGTCTTGAAAACCAAAAATGATTTCTTGTCTTGATCTTGTCTTGAAATCAAGACAAGATCAAGACAAGATCAAGAAGCTGTCAAGAAAATGACGACCCCTAGTTGTATGTTTTTCTTGTCCTCTGTAGTTTTTGTCCTGGTATAGTTTTTTGTTCTTTTTTAAATATAGGAATTGTGACGCTTTTGTGCCATTGTTGAGGAGTTTCTGATGTTTCGAGAATCTTGTTAAATACCAATCTCAGATATTTTACTAGCTCGGGACCACCATGCTTCAAAAGTTCATTTGTAATATTGTCTGTTCCTGGCGCTTTTCGGTTCTTCAGTTTCTTCATTGTTCTAAGTATCTCTTTCTAAGTATCAAAAATTGTTGGTCTATTTTAAATAGTTATTTTACATAAAAATTTCGTTATTTCAAATGCAACACTCTGTATTTTTGAAAATAATTCGAAGCAGATTTAAATGCTCTATGTTACGGTTTCCTATACCTATCTAGCTCAGATTTGAAATAAAAAGTTATTTTTCAATAAAATGGCAATGAAGATGGCTGGTGTCGTCATGGCAATTTTCTAGTGACTGTTAGTAACTATTTTCAAAATCGACAATAGTTTAATAACCAAGAATTTACTATTTTATCATAAAAAAATCTGTTGGCGGAATGAATGGCTATTTTACTAGTGATTTTATTTTGTGAGGAAAGTTGCTTGTTGGCCTGAAGAGTTTATGCTCAAAGATATCCAAATAGGAATTGTCTTGATAAGCATTCCTTTTTGAAGAATTACTTTTCCTATTTCCAAGACCTGATAGTATGGTATATGAAAAACCTATTAGGCAGTGAGGAAGTGAAGAAGATTAATTTACCTTAATTGGTTCTTTTATAGAAAATCTAAAAGCTATGCTCCCATCTTATCAAGGACCTGCACATGTTCGTGCAGGCTACAGCAACCAAAAACATATTTTTTGTTACGTGCGAAAGACTTTTGATATTTTCTAGCGGTCGAAATCAAATTTCGACCTTTTTAAAAAAAAAGCCTTTTTTACAGGAGGAAAAAAATATTTATTATGTTATGTTTTAATAGATATTTGCAGTTTTAATTCAATACTTTAGGGCTTTTGTCTCAAATTCATTTAAGTTGGTTTATGTTGTTTGTTTTGTACTTAAGTTACCGATGCTTGTGTTCACGTTTATTTTCATGTTAATTTTTTCATGATTGATTACTAAGTAATTTGATATTATTTTTATTAAAAACCCCAATTTTCTATCCATTTTACTTTGAAAAATCATCCCTTGCTTTCTGATTGATGAATTGCATCACCATTGAACAAAAATTAGGCAGTACCGAAAACAAAACGGAAATCCCGATTTCTAAGAGGCGCGGTACCGAAGTTTCCGGTTCCGGAAACAGCTGCGGAAACCCCCTACCTACGCATCCCCGTTTACGACCGAAAGCTTATAAACTACACTTTACAAACCAATTGCATCTAGTGATGAGCTCGTTTTGGTCTTGCACGGACTTTGACTATCGGTTAATGTCTGCAAATATTTATTGTTACCGTCTGAAGTTTACGTGTAATAAATCCCTATTGTGCAACGCCACCTTTCTTTACCTCTGAAACGGTTCGGACCAGGAAAGCGACGGAAACGAAAAAATTAAACGCTTCACAGATTCTTACTTTCGTTTTCGTAGCAGCGCAGCGATCGCTTGTAGTTCTGCTAAGTAAGCGTATTATTTTGTGAAATCCATCCCGGCCTTTGCGGTATTGGCAACTGACTTGTCAGTTGTTCATCAGATTAATCTAAAGTAAAACGTGTTTCTAGACTTAAATATGTCGAAATCTGACACAATTCGTCTGTATATTAAAATTCATGAACGAGGCGAGTGCGACCGCTTGTCGAATTAGCAGAATTGCCGTTTTGATACCACTCACTCTGAGACTCTATCCCTAGGAATAGAAAAGTTGGACCATTAACTGTTTATAACCATTCGGTGGCATTAAGGTAAGGGGTGACTTCCGTTATGCTCTTCCCGGCAACATCTTCAAGATTTACAAAGATGTAATTACCGAGGAAATGGTTGCGGGTCCTATACAAAGCGGGACAGCGGCACAGGAAATGCAGAACCCGTTCCTCTTCCGTCGGGTCCTTGCAGCTTCGGCAAACTTCGTTAAAAGGGATGCCCATTCTCGCCGCATGTTCGCCAATTGGCCGGTGGTTTAAAAAAAGCCAGACCTGGCGACATCCTTACGCGACTTAGTTATGAGCTCTCCCGATTTCTTAAGGGAGTATTTGGGCCAAGTTCTCTTGGCTGTCCTGCAGGTGCTTAAAGTTTTCCATCTACTGTTCACCATAGCCAGAAAATGATGGTAAATGTATTTTTTATGGTATTGAGGGGAGTAAAAACTTCCTCTGATGATCTAGCTCAAGGCACGATCCTCGCCTTGCAAGTTTATCAGCGCGTTCGTTCCCTTCAATGTTCCTGTGGCCTGGAACATAAAGCAAGGTTATTTCATACCTACTTGCCATGTAGGATAACGCGTCGTACGGTTCTTTGACTATTTTGGAGGATATGGTTGAATAGTTCAGCGCCGATACATACATACTGCCATTACTCGCTGACGAGTATTTGACACGCATCAGAAGATGGTCACGCAAGGCGTTTTCTTTCATGAGCCTTTCTGTGACTGAAAAGCCCAATACGTGATGTTATTTGTCTACCGCACTCCGGACATTCAAAAATCTCATTGCTTTGTTGCCTCTTAACTTTTTGGTTCTCGCTGTTAACTGAGTTTACAATTTTTCTCCATTGAGTTCTATTGTGAGCTGCTACTTCCCACTCATTCTGCACATTAATCCCCTTTAAGTTTTCGTGGAAAATGTCCTTGTACCTTTTGAGTTGTCCACCTGGCCTCCTCTTACCGTCTACAAGCTCACCGTAAAGCAGTGATCTTGGTATGCGGTTTTCTTGCATTCTGCATACGTGACCAGCCCGGTCACGTATAGGATAACGCGTCGGTAAGATAACGCGTCAGTAGGATCACGGTAGGATAACGCGTCGTACGGTTCTTTGACTATTTTGGAGGATATGGTTGAATAGTTCAGCGCCGATATAGCTGCTTGGCTGTCAGTGATTATTGCAGTTTTCCGCCCATAAGGTGTCTCCTCGCTCAACTATTTGCAGGCCTTCCAAATGGTAAGTATCTCTGCTTGGACAACACTTGATCTATCCGGAAGCCGGTAAGATCTTACGATGTCAAAACCCTTCGAGAACACCCCCGAACCTACACCTGAATCCAATTTGGATCGTCAGTAAATAGCGCAATATTGCTTCAGTAGTTTGTGAGTCTCTCACTCCATTCTGGTTGGAATTCTGACTAGAAAGTTCTTGCCAAGTTCCAACCTAGGTGTCAGATAGTCTGATGGTCCAGCAATAATATCCTTTGCTAATCAAGAATATTGCTGTAACTTATACTAACAAGAATAATGACAGTAAAGTTTCTCCGTCCAGCAACCAGTTTTTCTGAGCCTGATTGCACTACTAGAGGCCAGATTTTTAATATGAAGATCAAATGGGAGGAGGTGGAGGAGCACATTTAGTGGGCGTCGATCTTAACACTCCTAAGGGGAAAGGGTATTTAGGTTGCACATCTTTCCAATTCTTTCAATCAATGGTATTATTTAATGTTATCACTGTAGTTTTAGATTACGATGTAAACAATGTAAACAATCTCAAATATAAGTCTTTACTAGTCTCAATAAAAATAATAAAGCAAATTGTATTATATATATATATATATATATATATATATATATATATATATATATATATATATATATATATATATATATATATATATATATATATATATATATATATATATATATATATATATATATATATATATATATATATATATATATATATATATATATATATATATATATATATATATATAACCAAACTTTATTATTATTTAAAGCATAGACACAAATTTTGAAAGAACTCATTATTATGGAGAGGGGAGGGGGTCGAAATAAATCTTACAACATCTGGGGAAGGAGGGGGGGTAATGCATTCTCAAAAATGCCTCACATAAATAAAGTACTACTCCTATATTAACCTGGGAGTGCGTAGGGACGTGAGGACCCACATCAGAGAGAATAATCCTAAAAAATCTGCAAATAACTCAGCTAACTGAAGATTATCTCTGAAAGGTTAAATATAAGTTCATATAAAATCCAAAAGTGTTGAAAGCAAATAAAAATTTGCTTTCATAAAAATGAAACATTATTGATTTCGACGAAATACTTAGAAACGATATTAAAACAAACTGCATCTAATTTATGGATATGCGTTTGAATTATTGGTTTATGTAGAGATAAATATCACAGTTCAAGAAATATTACTTTAATTTCTATACACAATTTGGAGCATTGATATCTTCTACTTATACCTAGAAATTTTATTTAAGCTAATTTACGAATTATATCATTTCTAATTATAAAAGAAACAAATAATTTAAATTTTAACTGAAATTATTATCTTTAAATCATTGGGTTATTTAATTTAATTTTTTGGGGAGGTGGGACATAACAAATTAAGGGGAGTTAATAAATTATGAATTTGAATTTTAGAGGGATATAATCAGCTAAAAAACCTTTATTTCAATACTTGGTTTTACACAGAGCCACGAAATCGCTGACGGCTTTCTGCTAGAGAAAAAAATAAACGCATGATAAATATAGCTAACCACAATATTATGATATTGATTAAAGATTAAACATTATTGTAGTTAAATTGTTGTTAAATATTATAAATAACTGTGATATACAATTCGTCAAAGTAAATATGAACCAAAGGAAAAATGTGCAGCTTGATATTTATGCAACAGGAAATTTGGTATTACTTGAAATTATATCAGACGTCAGCGTATTATAAATTATTAGTTATTAAAATTGTAGAAGTATAAAAAAGTTGTAAATTTTAATAAATGAGAAATTAAAAAATAAATATTATATTGGATTTAAAAAATGAAAATACCGAATTTTAAAATAATAAATTAAAGACTTTTGAAGTAAATAATGTGCCAAGTCCCACGAAATCGGTTTGTCATGTTTTATTTGTAAAATGTTCTTAAATAAAAAGAAGTCAGCTATAACCAACAACATATACACTGTGTTAATTTTAAAACTTCCCACCATTAATATCCTTAAATGAATATTTTTAGCCTTTTTCTATGAATCTCCTAGGAGGGGTAGATGCCCTTACAATCTTAAATGGGAATGGGGTCAAGTGGCACATCGTTTTAAAGGGCTTTTAATTCTTTTTTCAGCGGTATCCTACTTTGTGGCTTTTTGTCCAGAGGTTTCCGAATAATCGCGTTCCAAATTTGCAGAAACAATTCAATATTATGCCTGCATTGAGATTTTGGTTTTCAGGCTAGCGTTTACACAAAAATTATTGCAATGGGTCTCCTTGTAGTACAAATGATTAGAAGATTAGGTGGTAACATGAACGTAGCCATTACATTTTTCTAGGGGGGTCGAAATACTAATAAACAGAAAACATCATAACCATTAACGTTTCTTTTCTCAAATAATTTATTATTTTTCTGAAACCCTCATATTTTTCGAGAAGGACATACACGATATCCCCAAAAAGTTAATGTTTGGGCTGGTGTTTGTGGAAATGCTTGAATGAATTGGTCCTTTATTTATTGAAGAAATTTGACAGGTGATTTGCATCTTAATATGCTTCAAGAGAGTATTGATCATTTTATCACCCAAGAGCTAGAAACTCAAATTGATGCAGAGGTTAATCCAGTTTTACAGGAGGATTTGTTAATATTCCAGAAGGACGGTGCTCCACCTCATTTTCTTCCGGTCCGACGGTGGTTAAAAGAGATTTCCGGGTACATGGATTGGCAGAAGTGGACCAATTGAATGGCCTCCAAAATCACCGGATTTAACACTCTTAGACTTCTTCCTTTGGGGACATCTTAAATCCAATGTTTATAAAACACAACATACTGATATTGATGAGCTTAAAAGGCGAATTACAGCAGAACGCCGGTCAATTCCTGGTGAAGTTTACCGAAATGTTAGGGAGGAGTGTGAAAACAGACTCTATTATTGTTTACAGGAAAATGCATGATAACATTTTGTAATAACAACTTATAGGATAGGGTGTAAGTGATGTAACCTAATATTCTATCATTTGTACTACAAGGAGATCCATTGCAATCATTTTTGTGTAAACACTACCTTGAAAACCAAAATTTCAATGCAGACATATTTAATTGTTTCTACAACTTTGAAACACGATTATTCGGAAACCTCTGGAAAAAAAGCAAGAAAATAGGATACCACTAAAAAGAAAATTAAACGCCCTTTAAAACGATGTGCCACGATCCCCATTCCCATTTAAGATCGTAAGGGTGACATCTACTTCTCCTAGGAGGTTGAAAAAAAAAGGTCTAAAAATATTCATTTAAAGTGCCCCCCTCACAAATAAAATTGACCCGTCTTTCCGATTTTTCATAATTTTAACTGCAAGAAAGATATTTAAGGTGGGAAGTTTTAAAATTGACACAGTATATAAAGCGCTAAGTGCCAGGGCTATTAAACTGTACTGAAAAAAGTTCTTAACAGAGACACCCCGTTCTTATACATTGGTTATGGAACAAAAAATATTGTTTATAGATGATTTTGGCACTTGGAACGTTATTTCAAGACTTCAAATCTCTAGAATGGTGGAGAAATTCACCAGGGCAGAGACAGATGAAAAAATGTAGGGGAGCGGGGGGCATGTTGTTACAAATTTTAGAGAATTGTCAATTTGACAAAAGCTATTGAATAATTTATACATTTGATTGATTTTATCGTTAGTATGTCTATTCAGCTTTTAAAATGTGATTAAAAAGTTACTAAAATTTATGTAATTTTTTCACAATGAACAATTTAACAAAAAACGTCGATTATAACAACTTACCCCCTTTTTGGGGCTAGTTGTTACATCTTCGGGGCACGATGTTACGATAGGTAAATAAACAAAATCATCAATATTTTTTTATTATTTCAAAGCGTTAAAAACAGAACAGGTCACTTTAAACAGTCTTTTAACATTTATGAGTAATTATAATATCTACAGCATGGAGAAAAAGATATGTGGAGAAAAAGACCGTGTCTCTGGGAAAATTCATTCTGGGAAACACGAACATCGGCGGAACTGAATTTCCAGCAGCATTTATGGCACATGCAAGTGTTATAAGTGTTCCTTTTTCGGCAGATGTGATCGCACCGACCTATTTTTGACCACGGGCAGTAACTATTTTTTAGGCTTCTGTACCGATTGTGTCACTTGTTTCGTCAACGTTCCATATGCGCGAAGCAGTGAATTCGTATTTTTAGAGTAAGCCTTGCTGTTTGTCAAAAAATCTTTAACGTTAGTTCTGTTGAACCACGTTGCTCAGGTCAAAGATGTAGCTTCTAGTGTTCGTAAAGATAGTCGAGTATTTCTATCCATAAAACTTTTAAACCAGTCCGGCCCAGCCATATTAGTTCTAAGCCAGCTGGGGGGAAGTCAGCTTTGTATTTGTTAATTCGAGTTTTACAGCATATTGGTAAGCTAGTTTTCAAGCTTCTGTTGGTAGTAAACCAAAATATATTTCTGAACTTTTGAGTAGATAAGAAGCTAATTTGTGTTCTGTTTCTTGTGAGAATACGAATCTAGGTTTAACGTAACCCAATGAACAACTTTCGTTGTTTTGTTTTTTCTGGCATACCTGGATAAGGACGTCGGACACAAATTAAACATTTTGCTTGCTTTACGAATGCTCGATTTATTCTGCAGTACTTCTTGCGATTTTTAAACTTCTTGACTAGTTGTACCTCTTTCTGTTTTTCTTTTATAGTTTCTCTACAACAAAGAATATTTAGAATTTTTGAAAATATGAAGACGAACGGTACAATAAAAGGCATGGTAATTTTTTGGGGTAAGATGTTACATGTAACAACTTACCCCAAAAAATTGTAACTACCTGCCCCATGGCACGTTTTTAAATATAAATTGAAGTCAGCATTAATGGATATCGATAGTAGAAGAACACAACATTGCAAATTAAAGGTAGATATACAATAAACGTCCAAGGTAAACATTTTTGAGAAAATAAAAAGTATAGACATCAGGAATCAAAAATTTCGTAATGGATTTGTTTACTTACTTGGTTCAAATCGAGACACATGCACACAATTTAGCAGCTTGGCGCTTGGCGAGTCACTGATCATATTTATGTAATGCACAATGTTATAAGAAAACAAATGAGTCCACTTATATCCATCAAAGAGTTTAAAATCTTGGTAAAAAAAGCGTGTAACTTCTTACCCGTGTAACAACGTGCCCCCCGCTCCCCTATAGTAATATTCGTCAAAATTCACGCCAGTCTTGATAAGCAAAGACAGAAAGACAGTTAAAGCTGTAGTGGGTCTACTAACAGGACATTGTAAGCTGAATAGGCTTCTAAACCTAATGGGATTGAGGGAAGAAGCCATGTGCATATTCGGTCAATCTGAAGAAGAAATGACAGAACATATTTTATGTCGGTGCGACAGCCAGCATGGCAAATGTGCGGTTCTCTGTAAGGCAATTATAGGCCATTAACAGAGAGCTATATGAAAGGTTCAATCTCCAAGTTGCTAAGACTTTTTGTAAAAGATAGAATTGGAGAATGTAACCTAAGGATCAAAAGTGGACCACAATAGAACTGAAAAGGTCGCTAACAATAAAATATTATTGTTCGTAAACGATAAAAAAAGTAACTAAAAACCTTTTTATTTAGACTATGCCAGTTTTTCTTAGTCTAAGGTTTTTGAAAATAGAATTTCAGAATAGTTTCTTGTATGTCTGAAGAAGAGAAACATTGAAAATATTATGTTCTATGGAAAAACTAAAATATTATATTCTATGGGAAAACTAAAATATTATATTCTATGGAAATTTCAACAATACATACGCAAATGTGTTTTAAATCTAATTATTCAAAGTGGTTAAATATTTCAGATGCTGTACAAATGAAATTTAACATATGGGGACCGGTAATGATTACATTATCAGGCGTGCTAACCGATCCAATCGTGTTTGCCTTTTAATAGCTCCTGAAATATAGATAATACATCTGTACTTTTTTCTATATTTTTTAATAATTAATAAATTAATAATAATTTATATTACTTTGTAATCTTTTCAAAAAATATATTAAATTGCCTGAGAGTCGAAGGGAGATATTTTGAACTCCTTCGATAAAATTTGATGTAAGACATTTAATTTTAAATCAAAATATTCAAAGCAATCAGATGTGTGCATTAATCAAATAGAGAAAAATCTCCATTCTGACGAACTCATATCGAAATGGCAACATAACCTTTATTTTTGCATTTCGATTAGGCGATAAAAAAATTTAGTGTAGGTACCTACATTGCTTACTTATTTTGCATCTAACATGTCAAAAAGTTTTATTTTGTATGCAATAAAATGTAGTTTTATTTTGCTAACAGTACCTAATCGCGGAACTTACGTTGGAAAAAACAATAACCCATAAAATTTGGTAAAATAAGGGCGATATTTCTGTTTTTTCAAAAAGTATACCGCTGAACAGCGGTATTTTTTATATATTTAGCAACAACCGCCGTACTTGAAAAATTTACCTCGTTTTTAGGCGGTATTCATGTTAATAAATTAATATGTAAAATCGCCTAGCAGCGTCTTTTCTTATACAAGGTGAGTCTTAAATAATTGCAAATATTTTCAGCGCTATTATAGTCTGTCCAACGACAAGACCCTTGACAGTTGTCTCACATTTTATTTTCAAATTAGTTTATTTTATTTTACGAAGAAATAAGCTGGTACAATTGGAACGCATAGCAGAAGATTAATATATTTAAAATTTGCGTGACAAGTGATTACTTTAAAATATTGTGAAAAAAACTGTATAAAATAGAAAAAATCTAATCGAGTTATTTTATTAAAAACAATTACAGTATGTGTTAATACAAAACAAGAAAGGGTGCAATACCAAAAAAAGGTATAAAAAAGATTTCCTGCCTTCAAGCCGTGTTTCATGCTCAAGCAACTACCTGCATTTATTGTTACATTTATCAATATAATTTATGTAAAAATAAAAACAAATAATATTGCAAAAAAAAATATTGGAATAAATAAAACACAACATAAATAAAACAAAATATTTTATTAATAACAACACTTGATTACACATCTTGCTTAACACACAACACATTTTGATTAAAAAAAAATAATGGTCTACATTTTTAGCTCGATTTTTAGTAATTGTTTTCAACGCAGCAAAAAAAACGCTCCAAGCTAGCATTCACGTCTAATAACGTTCTGCACATGCTCAGTAGCGTATTCAGAAAGAAGGATAGGTGAACAAAGTCGTATGTAATATACATAAGGCATAGCTTTGTCCACGAAATTTATATGATTTAAGGTTCATACGTATCGGCGTCCGTTTGTCGTTCATCGTTCCATCAAACCAATACTATTGAAATAAGATCTGTCATTTTTGAAATAAACCAATAAAACTAGTTAAAAACAACAAGAGATGACGCATGACGGATTAATATATAAGCCTATCCATAGTTAACATAAAAAATATTAAAAACTTTTTTTAGTTAAATAAATGGATTGGTATGGACGTCGCCTGCTTTTTTCTGTCATCGTCTGTCGAAATCTTACCTGAGAAAAAAACATAGTATAGATCTGGATAAAAGAAACATATTTACCATTTATGAAACAGCAGAGTTATTTTACTTTGAAAATTTCCAGAAAAAAAAATTTTTGCTTAAATTTTGAGAACCACTGTATCTTTTCTGGATTTTCTTTCTTGTAAATTTAATTTACTACCTATGTTGCATTTTATCAAGAAATTATGTTTTTTAACTAAAAACTGAGAAAATTTCCAAAAAATCCGAATTTTCAAAAAAAAAATCGCGAAAAAATAACTCAGTAGGTAGCGTATAGAGAGTAGTATTTTTGGGGTGAGCGTAGTTATTTCTGGGGTCGAAATATACTACCTATAAATATATTTGCACTTATTTAAGACTCACCCTGTATAATTTTGCCATAGTCTGTCATCCGAAATATGTATGACTGTTTTCAAGATTTTACCAATTTGTCTCATAAAGTTATCGAGGTATTCCCCTATAACACTTTAAAAAATCACCCAGTATATTGCTTCCATAACAATGGAATATGTACAATTCTTATTCTTAATTATTTTAAATATTTGTTCTTGATATAGTCTGGCAGCGTATAGAGTATAAAAACAACAAAAACTCACCCTGTAACGTTACAACCCCTACCGTCAATCAGAACTTCCTCCTTAAAATCTTAAAAGTTTTCAGTTCGAAAAAAAGTCCAAGCAAATCGCCTCGAGATCGACTTTTGGGGCTTCGTGATATTCAAGCTTTTTCGATATTCCCATGAAATCCAACCCTATTCACCACCGTCAAAATATAAGTAAAAAGTATTAAGTGTCGTATATGTACGGACGTTGCAAAAACTCTGAGATTGCTTACCATCTTGCTAAAAGCGTATAATGCCGTATGATACAAGAAACGCCATCGATGACTCGGAAATGACGATCATTGACATTCACCGTGTAATTTTACTTATAAAATGACAGAGATCGTCATTTGCAAGCCATTTCTGACGGTTTTTTTTTCATAATTTCCTTTAAATATTAACACAGAGCCAAGATGTGATGATAGTCAATAATGTATAATCTATATGTTAATTACAGATGAGGGTTCCAAGCCTCAACTGTAACTAACATAAAGATTTAGATTATTGACAATTTACAATACAAAAATAGTAATATCGATAGAAACCACTAGTTTCTATTTTCTAATCGTTAATAATTATGTGGAAGTATTGTTAAATAAATGTCTGATGGAGGGTAGAATCCCGGACGCATGGAAAAACGCAGAAGTTGTGCTATTATACAAAAAAGGAGATTTTACAAATATAGAGAATTATAGACCAATAAGCCTTCTCTCGCATCTATACAAGCTCTTCACTAGGATTATCAACAACCGACTGTCTACGAAACTAGGTTCCTATCAGCCAATAGAGCAGGTAGGCTTTCGAAAAGGTTTTAGTACCATCGATCATCTACAAACAATTAAAACAGTCATTGAAAAAACAACAGAATACAATATACCTCTACATTTGGCCTTTGTAGACTACCAAAAAGCCTTTGACAGCATCAAAACCTGGTCATTTCTAGCTGCAATGGAGGACGCGAGAATTGATTCCAGATATTATTCCATTATTAAAAATATCTATGATAGTGCAACCTTCCAAGTTAAATTAGATGATGACCTCAAAACAGAAAAAATACTACTCGGCAAGGGCGTGAGACAAGGAGATACCATCTCTCCCAAGTTATTTACACTGGCACTGGAAAATGTCTTCAAGAAATTAGAATGGGAAAATAGAGGTCTAAACATCGATGGGGTACACCTTAGCCATCTGAGGTTCGCAGACGATATTGTCTTGCTGAGCACCGACATTCAAGAACTAAACACCATGCTAAATGAGCTAAATGACCAATCCCAGAAAATTGGCCTTAAAATGAACTTGAAGAAGACCAAGATAATGAGCAACAATATCCATAACATTACCGTTGACAACGTTATTATTGAAAACGTAGACCATTATATATATATTTAGGTCATAAAATCAAGCTGGGCAAGGAAAACCAAAATACGGAGATCAAACGCAGGATCCATTTGGCATGGGTAGTATTTGGAAATATGAGCAATATTTTCAAGGATAAAAAGGTGCCCATGAACCTAAAGAAAAAGGCTTACGACAGCGGCATTCTACCGTATGGCTTAGAGACTATGGAAATTACCCGAAAAACAGCAGAACAACTACGAGTAGCACAAAGAGCCATGGAAAGAATCATGTTGGGAGTCACCATTAGGGAAAAAATACGGAATACCCACATACGTCAAAAAACAAAATTAATAGATGTCGTTAAAAGAGTGGCAAGTCTGAAGTGGCAATGGATAGGACATGTGGCAAGACAGGATCCAGACTGATGGCCCCAAAAAGTAATCCTATGGAGACCAACAAGTAGTGTGGGCCGACTAAAAAAGAGATGGGTCGATGACGTCAGGGCAGTGGCGGGAAGACAATGGATAAGATTGGCTAGAGATCGCGAAGCATAGAAACACCTAGAAGAGACCTATATCCAACACTGGATGGAACCAGGCTGAGAAAGAAGAGAAGAAGAAAGAATAATTATTGGTGATATATGTATACAGGGTGTTTCAAAAACCATGTGCCATCTCTCGTGGGGAGATTCCTCACGTAAAAATAAGATTTATTTTTCATATCAACATAGGTCCGATTCGGCTTTATTTCTTAGCTACAGGGTGTCAAAATCTTAATATTTTTTCGATTTATTATAATTTTCTTCTAAGTACTTTTAGAATTTCTGACCTGTTCTGTCTTGTTTTTTATTTCCACGTCGTTTTTGAAGGTGTTAACAATCCTAGACCCTAAATATTTGAATTTGTAGACATGTTCTAAAATATTGCTCCCTATATTATTGGGAACATTATTTTGGGTTTCTTTATTACCTCTACCATTTATTGTTTTAAAATAATATGGATTAAAATATAAATTATCTAGAAACACTAATAATAAACATTAAAATTTATGTTTATTTATTTAATTTGAGATAAACATTACTTATATAAAATTAATTTATAAAAGTTAAAACAACGAAGCGATTACTTGGAAGTGGTTTAAGACGATGATTCATAGAATACAACATCGGTAAAAGGCTTTGACTCAAACAGTTTTGGTTTTATTAAAATTTATTGTCATTTTATTGTTTACTGTTCGTGGAACGCTGTTTTATAATATTTAGTTAAATTAATGAATAAATTATAAATATCCAAATATAGATGGAGTTAGCAAATAGTTGCTAATGTTTGATGTTTACCGATCAGCGTTTTTTTTTCTTTAAGTTTTTTATATGTAGTTTTCATCATTGAAATAAAATAAGTAAGACAAGACTCAAGTACAACTTTTTATACATACATGAGGGAAGCTGCGTGCTATAGTGTTGCAACCAAATTGAATCCCCTTGTATGTCAGTTTTGTTTTCCTCTTGGCAAATTTGAATTTTTGCGGGTTTGTTGCACTTTTCGGTGTATATATCATATTATTTCTTGTTTGTTTTATAATTATTTTAATGCGAAGTGTTCAATTACTTCGGGATAATAATAATAATAATAAATTATCTGCCCGGACTACTGAAGTTATACTGTAATTAAATTTATAAAAGATATACATAAAACATAAAAAGTTACCTTCCTATAAAAAAAGATGGTAAATAATCTAAGAATCGCAAAAAAATGTGAAGGAAAATTTGTACTAAGTTTGTCATTGAACATTTCCGCTCAAATAAGTTGAAATATTAACCCGCTTGCAGGATTTTTTTAAGCAAAGGGTCAGTTTGTAAGAAGATTATAAGTTTTAATACTGCTCCTGCAACCCTTTTTCCTTTGAGTCATTAAGAATTTCATCGTCTACTAGATCTTAATGTTCTAGTTAAAAATTTAATCTAATTTGTAAGTATCTCAGTATCTCGACTGTCCGTTAAAATGTATAATGTTTTTGATATTTTATAATTAGCATTATTTACTTCAAGATTTGTACAGCTTGATAATGAATAGACCTAATAAATGTAATTTTTGGGTTTAAAAATCTAGTATAGCTAATACCAATTTATTTTTAGCCGCCCATACCAACAGGTAGGGTAGGCTATTAAGATCGGCAAAAAAGTGTTTTTAATTTCACCTAAAATGAGTTATTTGGGCCATAAATTACCTAAATACAAAATATTTTCATGGTGTCTGTCTGTCTGTCTGTCCGTCTGTAACACGATAACTCAAAAACCGCTAAACCGATTTTAACCAAATTTGGCACAAAAATACTGTGTCACCGAAGAATCTGGCCATTAGTTTTAGTGGGGGTGGGGGGTTGGTAAGGGGGTATGGGAGGAGGTTAAAAATTAATAAAAATCGTAAGTCCAAAATTACAGTAGCTAGCGAAACGCGGTTTTCAATTTAAGATTAGGAATAATATTTGCAACAAAATTTGTAATAACATCAAAATCAGTCAAAGTCGCAGTTTTTGAGATAAAAAAAAATCAAGTTCAAGTATGGGCGGCTATACGTGCCTCCCGGCGCCAATTTTTTACCTCAGGAAAAACAATTGCGATTAAGTTGAAAAAACTTAAGTTTGGTTGGAATTTATTTAGGTGGGAACCTTAGATAGCTACCCAAACAAAGATTATGACAAAAATCTACCACAATACGAGGATGGTCTGAAAAGTTTCCGACCTCAACGTGAAGATGGCAGCACTCGTAGATAAACGCTAGTGAATTTTCATTGTTCATCTGTTGACAGTTATTCACCAAAATTTCAGCTATTTTGGATGCGCAGTTGTTATGTAACAATCGTTTGAGTGAGTTGATGTCAGTGTTTTTGTGAAAATGGACAAAATCGAGTATCGAGCTGTCATTAAATATCTGGTTTTGAAAGGCAATACGCCTACACAAATTAAACATGAGTTGGATTCTGTGTATGGGGAGTCTGTACCATCATTTACCACAGTGAAATTTTGGGCAGCTGAATTTAAACGTGACCGTAAGAGCTTGGAAGACGATGAACGTTCGGGACGTCCAAAAACTGCAACTACCGACGATAACATCGCCAAAGTTCACCAAATGGTGCTAGACGACCGCCGAATTAAAGTAAGAGAGATAGCAGATGTTATGAACATATCAAAAGAACGTGTTTGTCACGTATTAAATCAGGATTTAGGCATGAGAAAGCAGTCCGCGCGTTGGGTGCCGCGTTTGCTCACGTTAGACCAAAAGCGTGTTCGTATGAACATTTCCAACGCTATGTTGGCGCAGTTTAGGCGCAATAAATCCGAGTTTTGGCGTCGATTAATTACTGTAGATGAAACTTGGATACACTACTATACACCAGAAACAAAAATACAGTTCAAACAGTAGACGGCAAAGGGAGAACCGGCTCCAAAAAAGCAAAAACTGTTATTTCGGCTAGGAAAGTGATGGCGACTGTTTTTTGGGATAGTTATGGGAGTTATTTTAATTGATTATCTTCAAAAAGGAAAAACCATCACAGGAGCATACTACGCATCATTACTTGACAAGCTAAAAGCAGAACTTACGGAAAAACGGCCACATTTACAGAAAAAGAAAATCCTGTTTCACCAAGATAACGCACCGTCTCACACTTCAGCGGATGCCATGGCGAAAATCCACGAATTACGGTTTGAACTGCTTGCCCATCCACCTTACTCACCAGATCTAGCCCCTAGCCACTTCTTTTTGTTCCCTCATTTAAAAATTGCGCTCGGAAGACAGAGATTTTCGTCAAATGAAGAGCCTTTGTGAACCACTATTTTGCAGAGAAAAACGCCGAGTACTATTTGGACGGGTTACAGAGATGTTGTAACCCAACAAGGGGACTATGTTGAAAAATAAAAAAAAATATTCAGAAAAAATGTCTTGTATCTTTGTTAGGTCGGAAACTTTTCAGACCACCCTCGTATACCAACACTATTTTAAAATCTAGGCGCACATTTTGCTAACTGCGTTAGTTTTTCATATTTGTTCACATTTGATCAAGAATCACAACTTTGCAGATCTGTTCCATATAAGTGGCGTCCCTCCCTATTTGAGCTACAAATACTCTAGGGGACACCTTTTCGATAAGTTATAAGATAACCAAGAAACCAAAAGAGTCTAAAAATGCAACAATTTAAAATTCGCCCTGTATTTCAGGAACTATTATTAGTTAAGTTTTATGGCTAGGACAAATATGTGTGCGTCGCATCTTTATTTTCATAAAAAAGGAGCACAGTGAAGTGAAAACGGCATTTTTTTATCTATTCATAAACTAGAGGCCTTATAAAACGCATGAAAATGGGACACTCTGTACAGTAAGGACTTTCTTTTTTGTTTAGGACTTACCACTGAGAAAATTCAAAAATGGTTCTAGTAAAATTTAGTTACCTCGGAATTTCACAGTTTTCTTTGTTTTCTTAGAAAGATTACTGTAAATAGAGCATATTAAGACAAAAAATTTGTTGGATCATACAGTTTTTTTTGAGCATTTGGGTTGCTTTGGTTAGCTTTTCTTTGTGGAGTGTGCTAAGTTGTGGTTTTTATATTTTAATAATTAACTGTGAGTTTGCAAAAATATTATTAGATTGGTTAGGATTTGGGTTGCTTTGGTTAGCTTTTCTTTGTGGAGGGTGTTAAACTGTGGTTTTTATATTTTAATAATTTACTGTGATACATTGGTTAGCATTTTAGATACTTTTAAATGCATTTTTTTGGTTCAAAAGTGCTTCATCCAAGGATTTTTTTCTTTTAAACTGTTCTATAGCAATAGAGCTTTCGACTAAAAAAAGAAAAATTGCGAAATTCTGAGGTACTTAATGTTTACCAGACCCTTCAAATATTTTCCTTGATTTAAGTAAGAACAATCTTTGGATTCTCACAGACTTTTTAACAGCACACTGTCTCCTCAATGAACACCTCACTAGATTGAAGCTAAGAAACAACGGCGAATGCAGATTCTGTGGGGAAAATGGGGAAACACCAGAACATCTCATCACTGAGTGCGCCAAGACAACAACCATTTATGCCATACACTTTGGTGGGACTGATATCGGAGATGGAGAACTACCCTCTCTAAAACCGTCTGGGATACTGGTTTTTGTCAAAGCCCTCTGGGACTGTATGATGAGTTATAACTCAATAAAGGGGGGGGGGGCACAATGATCTATAAAGTCAAGGTGATTAACGTCCCCCCTCCCATACATTCTACATCTACAAGGACCAAGGACTTTGAAGTTACCATCATTAGCAGATGGTTAAAAAGTCAATCACTTTTAATCATATGTGGATGATATGAAAAAATGACAAAGAGATGGGCTTTGATAGTTTATAAATAGTGTTTTGGTGCATTGAGATAGATTTATGTAGTTTCTTCTTTTTCATTCATTGTTTATATTAATATTACGCCTACAATAACAGCTTCCACCATCCAGTAGCAAAAACACAATTGAATTTAACGTATAAATATAACCAAACCGAACAAAAACATTTCTAAGTAGAAACTTTATTCGACTTAAGACTTATCAATATTTATAATTTCTGCAGTTTTTTTCTAAATTCAAATTCTAAAAATTATATAAATAAACATTGACGCTGAATATAATAATTAGAATTTTACGAACGTTCTTGAACTACTATGAATTTTTAATGATTTTATTTTGAAATGCAACGCTTAATATATTCTTTCCGATAGTTATAAGTACTGGAGTAATTAAAATATGAGAATGATCTGAGTATATTTAAGTTTAATAATAGATAATATTATACACTTGACTAAAAGGGTATCTATAGAGTTATTTTTTCACATAATTTCTTTATTAAAACTACTGTTGCTACTGTTGTTTATTTATATTAGTTTATTTTTAATATATATTATTTTTACTAATCATTACTGATTATTGCAACAAAATAAATAACCTGTCTGATTATAAAACATTTAATTCATTCATTATTAGAATTCCTTGTATACCCCCTACTTATTATTTAATTTTATATTTGTTTTACAAGAAAACTATAATTTAAAACGCGTATAAATTACCTAGAAATCTACAAATAGCTCATACGTTCGTACTAACCAGAGTCAGATTTCTTTTCACAGTTTATTTTTTAATGAAGAGAATAATATACAATTTAAGTCGATGTATTAAAGACATCCATTATTAAGACTTATTTATTGGTGGAATGGTGAACATATCTTGTACGAAAATCGACAGCCTTTAAATGAAATAATGGA
Source organism: Sitophilus oryzae (assembly GCF_002938485.1). Lineage (NCBI taxonomy): Eukaryota > Metazoa > Arthropoda > Insecta > Coleoptera > Curculionidae > Sitophilus > Sitophilus oryzae. The sequence continues at coordinate 4,795,425 of NW_022146254.1, read as the reverse complement.
ATAGATTTCGGTACAATAGATACTTAATCCAAACTTAATCTACGACAATGTCATTATGACACATTTAACATTGTCATTTGGATGGCATTATGGCTTTCATAATAGCACTAGTGCTATAGTCTGTCCAACGAGAAGATCCTTGACAGTGATAGATGTGTCTGTCATTTTAATTTCAAAGTAGTTTATTTTATTTTACAAAGAAATAAGTTGGTACAACTGGAACGCATAGCAGGAAATTATTATATTTAAAATTTGACTGACAAGTGATTACTTCAAAATATTGTGAAAAAAACTGTATAAAACTGAAAAAATGTAATCGAGTTATTTAATTTAATAAAAAACGGTATGTGTTAATACAAAACAAACAAGAACAAGACACCACATACCAAAAAAATATAAAAAGAACTATTTCTACTTTCAAGCTTTATGAAACTTCCCGCATTTATGATTATATTTATCAATATAAATGATGTACAAATACAAATTTGTAATATTCCGCAAAAATAAATAAAACAACATAAATAAAACAAACTATTGTATTATTAATAACACTTACCAAATTTTAGAGGTACCTTAAAGGTTGATTAATTAACTTTAATCTTAAATTTTTAAACCAGTACCTTTTGCATTATTTTTCTTGTGCAGTACTAAAATCCATTATTTACGTATCGTGTGATGTCGATATTTTACAGCTACTCCAGTTTTTAGTATGTGTTTAGTATGGTCCTTCTACCATATTTCAGATGCACTTATCTACGACTAGATGGTATACGAACTTTAATGATGGTAACTTTATTGGTGTATAAGACTTTTTGCCTGGGCAGCGACTATTAACCATAAACTGTGCTCTGGGTCTACAGCTAATTTTCACTCGATTTTTCCTCCACTTGACTTCAAAAGACACAAAACACACGTAATAACACGAATCAAAATGCATCATCTTCAAAAACGCAGGGTATTTGACAAAACTGACAAAAGTTAACACAAAATTATAACCTCTAATTTGGCAAGACTTTGACAAGCGTGGACAAGCGTCAAAAATCTAAAGGCGAGTTCATACGCATCGGCGTCCGTTTGTCGTTCATCGTCAAACCAATAAAATTGAAATACGATCTGTCATTTTTGAAATAAACCTATTGGTTTGAAAAAACTGGTTAAAAACAACAAGAGACGACGCATGACGGATTTATATTTAAACCCATCCATAGTTAACTTAAAAATTATTAGAAACTTTTTTTAGTAAAATAAATAGATTGGTATGGGACTACATCTGCTTTTCTTCGGTCATCGTCTGTCGAAATCTTACCTGAGAAAAAAAAACAGAGTTTTTTATATTATGAATTCATAATAACACGCAAATTTTAAAATAAGAAACTAGCAAAAAAGGTACCTATATACGTTTATTTATTGTAAACACTAATTATAATGTCAGTACTATTGGTTAAATTAATTCCAGACGATGACAGGTGAGTTGAATTTTTAGAAAGTAAATTTGTTTCCTGAGTGCTTGAACTTGTTGAAGACCCATCATTGCCAGAAATGTTACACAAAATATTACATGACACTTTTTTCTTATTTTCTTTGGAATTTTCTATATGCCATTCTTTGGAATTTTCTATATTCTCTGCCACTGTGTTAGAGCGCCAACCACCATGTCTTTTAACAGTTAATAAATCCACCCCTGAATCTGCAAGGAACGACGCAGACGATCTACGGAAACATTGTCCAGTGTATTGGTGTGAATTTGGAAGACTTAAGAACAATGCTATTTTATACGGCATTTTCCCTAAAGTATTAATGCCAACGGGTTGCTTAATATATTTTCCATTTCTGTACCCCACAAAAAATCGAGTATGCTCTGTGTTGCTTGGCCGCATAGCTATATATCTTCGAACCATTTCTACCATATTTATTCCTTCAACATTCCCTTTCGTTATAAAAAAATCTCGTGATATCTTTGTTTTCGTAAATGGAATAATGACATGAACGCATTGTCCTTCATCTTTAATATTTTGCAGCTGCAGATTTGTCAACTCGATACGCCGCGCCGCCGCAAGTTCCACTATCAATGAAACTTTTGTCAGGAAATAAGTTTTATCATCAGCTTCCAACAAAAAACGTGTTATCTCTTCTTTTCTTAAAATTCTCGATTTTTTTGACTGAAATCCTTCCGATTTTCTTTTTAGAAATGGAACGGACATACTTACTAATATCTGTATTTTTCTTCACTGATATAACTGAACGTGGCATGGAATAATATACTCAAAGTGATGAAGCCTTCCTATGTTTGGAAAGATGTTCAAAATATGCCAGGAGAACCTTTTCGTTAACTATTCTTGATTCTTTTGCCTTTACACCAATCTTCAAGTTTTACATAGGCTTGCTCGTACGTTTGTCTTGATTTTTCGGGAAGTAGGGAATCGACAATGTTTTGCGCTATGCCTTCAATATCCGAAGGGACACTTTCAGAATCAGAATCACTCATATTAATATTATTTTTTGCTTTTTGCTAAAACTGAACGTTTAACACAAAATTGAACATCAATAATTGAGTTGTCAAAGTCGAAATGGAAACATTCAACAAGCACGGTTACCACGGCGTCGACTAATATGGGCACCTGATAATTTTGAATTTTAATTTTTATGAGGATGTCTCTGATAAATCAAATCTCTTTAGATCGTCCCTTGTGTCGCGTCGTAGATTATATTTTGAATGATACACGTTCGATACGAACTTTTTAATGAAACTTGTGTAACTAAGCCGTTACATAACTTACATACTTAACGTTACACGCGTTTCATTATGATGTTCGTATCGAACTTGTATCATTAATAACTGTAATCTTTCTTTACATCTCTCTCGAATTTAAAGCATCATCATAATTTTCAGCTTATTCAACCTTTTTCAATTATGGTGTAGATCTCTCACATATTTAGATAGTAGTAGATTCTTTGTAGTAGAGTCCAGTTTCAAGCATACCAATTAAAATAGTAACTACAGTTATGTCTGTCATTTGAATTCACAAGTAAATGGTATTTTTTGTCTACTACTACTGTCATTACTCTCTGACGAGTATTTGACACGCATCAGAAGATGGTTAATCAGGGCGTCTTCTTTCATGAGCTTTTCTGTGACTCAAAAGCCTGATACGTGATGTTATCTCTCTTTCGCACTCCGGACATTCAAAAATCTCATTAATTTGTTGCCTTTTTACTTTTTGGTTGTCGTTGTTAACTGAGTTTACAATTCTTCTCCATTAAATTGAGTTCTATTGTGCGTTGCTTCCTCCCACCGATTCTGCATGTTTATCCCCTTAATTTTCTGTCATGTTTTGGATGTCATCTGTCAAAATGTTCCCTGACTCATTGGACAAACTATAATTAATGCGTCACAATAACTAATGTGATTGTTAAAAACTTAGACTTGATTAGTGAGGTTAATTAGGTTTTTAAAATGTTTTGAAGTGACACACTTACTTTACGTGCGTGTGTCACGGCCTTGAATTTTTACTCCCCCTTTATTGCGTGACGGCTGTGAGACGGCCGTGATGCGCGAGCTAACGAGAGGAAAAGTGATAGTGACAGTGTCGCCACAGCTACCCCATTCGGGGTAGATCTACCCCTTTGTAAAACAATTTAACCCCGCTATCTGGTGATAATCTACACCGATAAAAAATAAGCTTGTGGCAACACGGGGTAACGATCTGTGTCATACACGGCTGAAGAAAATCACTATAATAAACTTGATATTTTACCAAATACGCATAAAATATTTTGTTTCTACATCTTTCCGTTTTCGTATAATTAACCGAAGCGAATGAGGTGCGCCACCCTGTATATCCTCCAAATCCTTCAGTTTAATAGCTGATAGTAAGAATTTCACTTCAAATATGCGCACATAGTGCACACAATTTTTTGTTATTTTCAAGTAATAGGAATAGGTATCACAATCATGAATGATACGTAACCCTATCATGAAAATCGACATTTTCAGTGAATACAATCGATATGTTGTTGAAAATATCGATTTTTATGAGAGATGGTGAATCACTAGACGTATTTACCTAGGCCACGTACTTAGCTATTCTCCGTGGAATTGGTAAAATCCCGATTATAATTCGCAAACAAGCAATTACATGCTAAAATAAAAATAAATTATTGACACTTTCTATTACGCGAGATCGTTTTCCATTCTCGATTAGTTTAGAATCACGACGAACAATTATTATAGAAATTCTGAAAATTCGTCAAATAAAAATAGAAACCATCTGGTGTTGTTCATGGAGGTTGTTATATAAGAATACATCAACTTGTTCATTAGCTACTAGTTTTATTTTCCACGGATTTAAATTATGTGTTGTGTATTTGAATTTTTAACTATAAAACCTTTCCTATAATCACAGAATATCTAGCTACGCTAGATATTGCGTTGCTAGATATTCTGTGCTATAATACTTTTATTTTATTTATTTGTATTTCAGAAAAATTGCATAATAACTTAGATTCGAATGAATGTTCGAAATAACATACAGGGTGTCATTGAAATGGTGTAAAAAAAGTAGTACTCCTAAAAATAGTAAAAAAAGTTCCTATAAGTATAGGGCGGAAATGCATATTAAGGGAGTTAGGGGCACTGAAAGGGTGAATTTAAAAAACGGTTGTTTTCAAATTGTAGGCTTAAAAAACGATATAAAATTTCGAAAAAAAATCCTCTGTCATAAATTTTGATTCTAAATCAAATGGCGATACTGAAAAATTATTTGGAAAAGCGGAAAGGGTAGTTTTTGCAAGGGTAGGGGGTTGTTTCGTGAATAACTTTTTTGAGATTATTTTTTTGCAACGTGGGTTCATTTTTTGAAAACTACTTACTTTTTCCTACAAAAAAGGTACTCTTGTTGCACATCGCTCAGAGCGATGGTTTTCCAGAAAATTGAAGGCAAAGTGTTTACTCTGATGGGTTGCTAACTGGTTAATCAACATAAACTTAAGAAAGTTATGGCGCACAGTGGGGTATTTGACACAGATAGTTGATCGAATTTTTTTTATGTAGACCTTATATAAATTAGTGCTATTTTCAATTAAAGAGGAAATAATATGAACAAAATAAAGGATAATTCGTCGAATCTAAAAAAAAGAAAGAAAACTCACTGTTCCAGTGTTTCTACGGTCAATGCCACTAATGCCAGTAGTAATATCGCAACTAATACTACTAATGCCACGACTGATCCGCGAGCAATGCCCATACCACTAAAGTCGCTACTAATGCCAAATTGTGCTATACTGCTAATGGCACTAATGCGATCGCTTTGTACACAACAATGCCATCGCGGTTTACACCTCGCATTAGTATATCACTGATTGGCAAATTAGAGGAAACCAAGAATGTTTTTCTCATTTTATCAGCAAAGTCGCAAAAAGTCGCAGTATTAACATTGAAAATGTTTCTGTTATCCTATATAAGGGAGCCCAAATCGAATTAAAATGCTACATTTGCCACACCATGACGTCATATATACAAGGGTATAGGAAATCTCGGCGCAGCGGCGGCAGTCGGCCAGCGCGCGCAAAAACCATTACATCGCTAATTGTTTATTGATATATCTTTATTAGTTTAAAAGCAAAAAATATGGGGTTTGCTTTGGTACCTTGTCAAGACATAAGCGAAACTTTTAAATTGTTTCTTTTTTTCATTTACGCCTTCGTTTTTCGTTAAATGAAAGTTATATTAAAAAAAATCTATTTTTAAACTAAATTTTCGCATGATTGAAATGATTATTCATGTTTAAAGTTTTTTTTGGTCATAAGCGCTAATGGAAATGTTTCTTCGTAAATAATTATAAAAAATTACTCCCTACGAAGACTTTATTGTGTACTGGATCAAAAAATAAGTATTTGTTTTCTCTATACGGTGGTATTAATATATCGATTTTTGATGATAGTGCCCTTTTACCCGGTCTAATTTTGTACTACTTTCGGAATAAGGGTCCCCATATCATGTACTGTACTTCCATCCCTGAAAAATTCAGCTTGTGTCACCGAAGTGAGAGGTAACGTCAAAATAAGCTTTAATCTACCTACATCATAGGTAGGTGTAGGTACTCTAGGTATATTCTACCTAGACAGTAGCTGAACTAGCTGACAGTAGTAATTAATTTGTTATCCGATAAGTAGTTGTCATTATATAAGTTTAATCATCTTATACCTCCTATAACGGTAGGTTTTGGATTTTTCCTGATTGGTTTGTTAAACAAAAATATACTGGGCATATAAATATCTGTTACAGGTTAATTCGTTAAAGAAATATGTTACACACATATTATTTTAATAATAATAGTATAATAGTAATGGCTATATTATGTTATAACACATACATATGTACTGAATGTACTTATTTTAACCAATGTATTGTTTTGTTTTTTTAATCTCACAAATAAGAAATGTTTTATAGTTTTTATTATAAAAAACAGTGATTATACAATTTATTTACACCCCTTACACTGTTTTCTGTATGGGGTGTAACCAGGAGTATATTTCGTAACCTTTTACGATATAAGAGGGCACAAAGTGTTTTATTACTTAATGCTTAAAATTTAATAATATATTTGTACATAAAATAAAATAGACTAGAAAGTCAACTAATTAATATTGACGTAATTACTAAATAAGTACAAGATTTTTTTTCTAATTATTTTAGTGTATTTTTAGTCACGTAATTATAAAGGAAAGATATCCAACCATTGCATTATTTTACTCACAAATAAATGTTTTATGGTTTTTATTATAAAACAACGATTAATTTATTATACACTCCTTAACCCAAACACTCCAAGGAGGATATTTCGTGACCCCTTATTTAAAGTGGACGAGCTTTATTAGTCAATGTTTTAATTACCCAGCGTCTTTAATAAAAATCTAATGTAATTTTTCATAGAAATGATCTGACATAAAAAGCAAATTTTATCAAAAAACTTTTTGATTATCTACAAGGAGTAAACCGCTGACAAATGTCTGTATACTAATGCCAAAAATTCAAATTAAATACCACAATTTCTCATATAATGCCCCACTAATGCCAAGCTGATTCCAATATAATACCACTAATACTACGAATAATATGTAACACATTTGTTTCACGCATTAACCTGTAACAATACTGGTAGGTACGTGCACAGATTTTTTCCTAGGTAACTTAAAAGTCGTTAAAAAGTCTAATTATATTTAAAGAAGATATAATTCCAACAAATTACATTATAAGGCCAATAATGCACAAGTAATACCATTAAAATTTTAGCGTTTTTAACTTGTGTATAGTCTGTCCAACGAGAAGATCCTTGACAGTGATAGATGTGTCTGTCATTTTAATTTCAAAGTAGTTTATTTTATTTTACAAAGAAATAAGTTGGTACAACTGGAACGCATAGCAGGATAATATATTTAAAATTTGATTGACAAGATGACAAGTGATTACTTCAAAATATTGTGAAAAAAACTGTATAAAACTGAAAAAATGTAATCGAGTTATTTTATTTAATAAAAACGGTATGTGTTAATACAAAACAAACAAGAACAAGACACTACACACCAAAAAAATATAAAAAAGAACTATTATTTACTTTCAAGCTTTATGAAACTACCCGCATTTATGATTATATTTATCAATATAACTTATGTACAAATACAAATTTGTAATATTCCACAGGAATAAATAAAACAACATAGGTAAATAAAACAAACTATTTTATTAATAATAACACCTACCAAATTTTATACCTTATAGGTTGATTAATTAACTTTAATCTTAATTTTTTTAAACCAGTACCTTTTGACATTATTTTTCTGTAATACTAAAATCCATTATTTACCTATCGTGTAATGTCGATATTTTACAGCAACTCCAGTTTTTAGTATGTGTTTTAGTTTGATGCTTCTACCATATACGAGATGCACTTATCTACGACGAAATGGTATACAAACTTTATCGATGGCAACTTCATTGGTGTATAAGACTTTCTGCCTGGGCAGCGAGTATTAACCATAAACTGTGCTCTGGGTCTACAGTTAATTTTCACTCGATTTTTCCTCCACTTGACTTCAAAAGACACAAAACACACGTAATAATACGAATCAAAATGCATCATCTTCCAAAACGCAGGGTATTTAACAAAAGTTGACACAAAATTATAACCTATGATTTGGCAAGACTTTGACAAGCGTCAAAAATGACAAAAATCTAAAGGCGAGTTCATACGCATTGGCGTCCGTTTGTCGTTCATCGTTCCGTCAAACCAATAAAATTGAAATGCGATCTGTCATTTTTTAAATAAACCAATAAAACTGGTTAAAAACAACAAGACACGACGCATGACGGATTTATATTTAAACCCATCCATAGATAACTTTAAAATTATTAGAAACTTTTTTTAGTAAAATAAATAGATTGGTATGGGACGTCATCTGCTTTTCTTCTGTCATCGTCTGTCGAAATCTTACCTGAGAAAAAAAACAGAGTATAACATATTTCTTTAACGAATTAACCTGTAACAATAGTGGTAGGTACGCGCACAGATTTTTTCGCTAGGTAACTTATTAAGTCGTTAAACAGGCCTATAAAAGCTATAACAACATAGGTAACTACTATTTATAATTTTATTCAAGTTTTAATCTCAAATAATAAATGTTTTTACTGGTGTATTTCTGAAGTGTTCATTATTAAAAGTAGATATTCATCAAGTTATGCGAAGTAATAAGTAATGTTTCCGGTGAGACCGCGTATATGTCACCGGATTCTGGTTAGTATAAAGACTTTTTCTATAGAAAGAGTTTTTTCTATATTTTCCTTTAAAATAAGACTAATTTCTCCTTATTCTTTTAAATATTACAGTGTTTCTTTTTCCTAAAATGTTATACTTAATTTTCGCTTAAAATTAAAAAATCACCAAATGGAGGAAAATATACGTTATTGAATAAAGTTTATACAAATCACTTTACCATAACAAAAATCATGGCGGAAGATATTCAGGTGGCATTTCACACATTTATCTATTAAAATCGAGATTAAATAATAAACTTGCGTAAATGTTATACACGAGATAGAAAATTTCAGAATCGATTAATACGCAATACGCTACGCAGTCAACTTATTCCTATGCGCGGATGAGCGTCTTCAAGACTCTTCCTTCGGCCAGGGTCACGACGCAGCCGAAGAGGAATCGGCCTACGTTTGGCTAAACAGGCTGGACACGGTGGAGTACGATATTAGCGAGTCTGAATATTTATAAAAATTTGCAAAGTAAAATATGTTGGAAAAATAATTAATCCATACATATATAAAAGCTCAAAGGGTTTTTTTGTTGCATCCATCCCGCCGAAACCGCTTTGCCAATCTTGATGATTCTTTCTTTAAATGAAAGGTATATATGTGTAGATTTGTTATGAAGTATTTTTATAGTGCTTAATGGCTATTTCTTTGTGTAAAACGACTAAATACTAAAACATGCCTGAAAAACACCTACACACAATACCTCCAGATATAAATTATTTGTCTTTGTCAGTGGTGTGTCAGTTAGATTATATATTACGTTTTTAGATATTTTAGAGTAAGTTCATGCCGCCAGCTTTACATACATAAATATTAGCACAAAGGTTCGTTTAAACGACATTAGTGAATTAGCTACACAAAGCGATTTTAGGAAATTCATCCTCTTAGAGAGTAAAATTATCTCGGAACAGTTTGTTGTAAGAAAATTCCTTACTATTTGGTCTAGAAGAATGAAATCCTACAAAAAGAATTAGAAGAAATTTTTGAAATTCATCAACCAAATGGGTAAAGTTAGTAAAAATTTATATAAAACTTGGTGACCTCTGGATTATACACATAAAAATTGGCTCAAAGGTAAAGCGAATTTATGAAATTTATACCCTTATGGAGTAGAATAGGAAATGAAAGTTTGCTGTACGAAAATGCAATATTATAACATTATAAACCAGACAGTATAAAATTTTATACAAGGGTTTATTTAGTGACATCATAACGAAATATATCTTCCTCAATTATCCTTCAAAGAATAAAAAATAACCTATAAAGAGAGTATTAGTGCTCTTAATAAATAAAAAAGATGAAAAATAAAAAACATATATGCTCACTAGCTCTCTATAAAGAAGTAAAAAATCATTTAAATCAATGCATGAACGATTCGAGGTGTAACTCTAATCCAACTGTGATATACCATATAGGCCAGTCAATCTAGAGGTTGAGGTGGAAAAAATTAGTAACCAACCGATCTCAACGGGAATGTGTAGATAATGATCTCCTATTTAACCCCTCAAAAGTCCCATTCGGTCCCAGTGGGGGAAGTTTGAAAAAGAAAACGCCGCCATCTTGGATTTTTTCGTTTTTTTTTTCAAATATATCCGTTTGCATAACTTTTTTCGAAAAAGCTAAAGATATGTTTTTTGAAGAGAATTAAATTTAGAATATTTTACCTTCAACCATTTTTTTTTTCTAAAATTAATAGTAACGAGATAAAGCAATTTTTTACTATACGTTTTATAAATTTTCCAGTTTTTTTAAACCAATCAGCTTTTTGCGTTAACAGTATAGTTTTAATATAGATACCCAAGTATAAATTTAAGCATTAAAACAATTAAAAATAACGTTTAAATATTATTTATTAAATAAAAAAATTGTTAAAAAAATTATTATTAAATTAAAGTTATTAAATGAAATCTGCTATGGCCGTCATCCTGAGCGTCATTTTCGTCCTCAACTAAAATACAAAGTTTGTGCAACTGATTCCGTAGCACTAACCACACCGTTGAAGAACATTTAAGACCCAGTTTTGTACAAGAGCAATTATTATTGAAGCACTGACTCTCTTTGCAACTGCAAAAAAATTTAGTAGGTCAGGAGGAGCCACATCTTCTGTTGATTGAATAGGTGTCAGATTGCCTTTTTGATCTTTCTTCCATCCATATTGTAAAGAATATAACTTGTTCCCAATCCATTCTTGAATCTAAAAAATACAACTTATAACATTTCCTATAATAGATATATTTTTACAGTTACCTGAAAGTATGTCCTGAGTAAATGGAGTTTTCAGAGTTCTCAGTTGGAGGCAAGTTAGCTAAATTAAAGGTAGTCTTAAGGGCTTGTCTTGATGTAATGCTATAGATAGAGTGTATCTCAGATGGTTAATATGTTTTATAGCTTGGGCAGTGATATAGTTTTAAAAGATAATTTAATCCTGACTGAAACAAGTCAAAAATGAAATAAAAAAAAAAATAATTTAATAATAATTTTTTTAACAATAATTTTATTTAATAAATAATATTTAAACGTCATTTTTAATTGTTTTAATGCTTAAATTTATACTTTGTTTATCTATATTAACACTATACTGTTAACGCAAAAATTATAGCTGATTGGTTTAAAAAAACTGGAAAATTTATTAAACGTATAGTAAAAAATTGCTCTATCTTTATTACTATTTATTTTAGAGAAAAAACGATCTATAGGTAAAATATTCTAAATTTAATTCTCTATAAAAAACGTCTTTAGTTTTTTCGAAAAAAGTTTTGCAAACGGAGATATTTGAAAAAAACGAAAAAATTCAAGATGGCGGCGGTTTTTTTCAAACTTCCCCCACTGGGACCGAATGGGACTTTTGAGGGGTTAAATAGGAGACCATTATCTACACATTCCCGTTGAGATTTGTTGGTTACTAATTTTTTCCACCTTTACAGATAATACTCGGCTACGTTTACTGGCCTAATAATTACCTATTTTTCTCGTTGTTTCTCCAGTTTTTTTGTTTTGTTTTTGATCTTTTGTCACTTAACTTGAAATGTTTATATTATTGTAGATTTTTAAATTTTGAATTGTCCTTGTAAGGGTGATCTCTTGAGGGTATTGAGATACATTCCTGTAATTGCACTGTTATCAATAACGAGTTGTACATGGCTAATGATAATGATCCTGGTGATCGATGCCTATATGAAAAAAAAACATTTAAAAAAGGTACTTAAATTGAATTCTTTTTTGTCTTGACTTGGTGGTAATTATATTAATTTAAGTCATTTTACTGACTTAACTTGCAGATCATCATGATCATCAGTCAAAAATATAGATTTAAATCATAAAAACGACTTAAATAACAAAATTATATTGATTTAAGTCTTTACAAAAATGACTTGAAATAAAATTATATAAACCAAACACTTAAGACCTAAATCATTTGAACTTTATGTTCAATTTGACTTAAACCAAAAGATTTAAACCATTTTGATTTTAGAAATGACTTAGGTCTCTTTAAAATTGACTTGTTGCAACTCGGTCGGTCAGTTTAAACTAATACTGGCCACGTTTATTTAAAAATTATCTTAATGATGGTGACAGAAAAAAATATAACAAATGTATAAACGTTTAAAAATTACACTCATTAGCTTGATACATTAAGCTTTAAAAAAACTCTAAATGGACTTTTTTAATTTTGATAAAATCGAAAAACCAAAGAAAACTATTAATTATATTTAGTCAGTTTTATACAACTAAAAATACGGCGAATATTGAAATAGATATAAAAAGTAAACTGAAGTCCCGTGTTAATTAAGAAAGCAGTTGACAACTTAATAGCAGACAACGGTGACAAATGAAGTTTTCCTCAGGACTGGATTCAGATCCCTTCATACAATTTATTTCAAAAAACGTATTATAATATTAAATACTAATACAAATAAGTACATTATAATATCACGATAACATTGTGAAGATTGTTTACTACATTACTAGGTATAATGTAAACAAGTTGTAACGAATTTAATTGTTTTAATATTCCGTCAAATCAAATAATATTCAATAATAAACTTTATAATAAACAAATTTTATTTACTGCCCAAGTAGAGAATTTCATTTCAGAGCAGAAACATTATGTTTGTGAATTTCGCTCCACTCCAAAATTAGTTTTTGATTATATTTATTTTTAACTAGCGTGTACCCGCTACTTCGTTCATTTTATGATTTTATTAATTATTAATCGTTTGTAATGGTGATGATAAGAATAGAATTTCCATTAACATACAAACTGGATAAAATTTTCTCACATTTATGTCAGCATGAGAAAAAAGAATATAGCGATATTATTATATCACTTGGTAATATTTGAGGGGCAGTTTCATCTCGTTGGAATTTGACTTTCGAAAAATCCGTTTGCCAAAAATAAGCTTCTTACGTCAAGCAGTTTAAGCAGAATTGTGGTTAATCAATTACCCAACTTTCTGGAACACTCTGTATGATTTTATAAAAAAATTCAAAATATGTAAAAAACCAAAATAAATTATGAGCGGCCAAGCGTTTTTCCGAAAGACTAACCGTTTTTTAAATAACAAATATTGTAATATTTGAGGGGCGTTTTCACCCTCTTGGAATTTGAGATTCGAGAAACCCCTCCTTACCGAACCTCATCTACACCCCACAGTCAATCCGCTTGCCAAAAGTCAGCTTTAAACGTCAAGCAGTTTAAGCAGAATCGTGATTACTCAATGGTCATATTTTATGAAACACCCTGTATAAATTTTTAAAATCCTAAAATATGTAAAACAACGAAATAAAATATACGTGTTTAAGAGTTTTTCCGAAAAACTCACCGGTTTTTAAATAAAAAATATTCTAATATTTGAGGGGTTGTTTAACCCCCTTAGAATTCGAGTTTCGAAAAATCCCTTCTTATCGAACCTCTACACCCTAAAGTCAATCCGTTTCCCAAAAATCAGCTTTTTACGTCAAGCGCTTTAAGCAGTATCGTGATTAATCAATGACCAGATTTTTAGAAACACCCCGTATACATTTTTAAAAAATCTTAAAATATGTAAAAAACAAAATAAAATACACGTATTTAAGCGTTTTTCTGGAAACTTGACCGTTTTTTAAATAAAAAATATTGTAATATTTGAAGGGTGGTTTCACCCCCTTGGAACTGGAATTTCGAAAAATCCCCTCTTATCGAACCTCTACACCCTAGAATCAACCTGTATGCCAAAATTGACAACTTGGAATGGGTGTCCTCCAACGGTTTAAGACACTCGAAAAAGTTCCTCAGAACCTACGACCGAGAAAAATCGAAGGTTTTCCTTGATTTAAGTAAAAACAATCTTCGGATTGTCACGAGGTTCCTAACATGACACTGTCTCCTCAACGAACACCTCAGTAGGCTGAAGCTGAGAAACAACGGCGAATGCAGATTCTGTGGGGAATATGGGGAAACACCAGAACACCTCATCACTGAGTGCGCCGAGACGACGACCATTCGTGCCATGAACTTTGGTACGGCTGATGTCAAGGATGGAGAGCTGGCCTCTATGGAGCCGTCTCAGATACTGGCTTTTGTTAAAGCCTTGAGACTGTATGATGAGTTATAACTGGTTATAGCTCAAGAAAGGGGAACACACAATAGATCTTTAAGGTCGCGGTGACGAACTCCCCTCCTAAACATTCTACATTCTACATGCCAAAATTGAGCTTCTTACGTTGAGTGGTTTGAGCAGGATCGTGATTAATCAGTGAGTCACTTAAGGATTTTATATATTAGTATAGATGGTGATTTCGTACTATTTTTTTAAATAAAGGCATCATTATTGTTATACGAGTATATAAAGGCATCATTATTGCAAACGAGTAGACCACAGAGAGACAAACACATAATATATTTTTTTCTATTAGATTCGGTTTTGTCTCCCAAATAAGGACTGTGTTTAATCGCTCTATCGGACTTGAGTTGCCTAAATTTCCAAGTATAAATAGCGGGAGTGTTATATGACAACACGGACTCTAAGTCTATAGTAAAATATCCAGTACTGAAACTAAAAGAAAATGAACACGTGAAGACATAGCAGATTCCACCAGAACTCACCGCTCCAAATGAACACCGCTTACTTCTGGCTGCTCAACTGAAAAAAATAGTTATCCAAACGGTGTGCTATCTAGGAAGGAGAAGTAGGTGGGTTGGGTACTTGGAAGGTAAGCAAACCAATAACAGCAAAGTGGTAACAAAATATCTGACCTAGACCGTGACCAAAATCACTCTGTGGAAAATAGATTCGCTTAGAAGCCGAGTGAGATCATGAAAAATAGATGGAGTCACAATGTCATCTTTTTTTATAGGCATAATAAGTTAGTTTAGACGATGTAACTTCCTGGGAAAAGATGTATATGAGGTCCAATGTAGTGATGGACATTACGATTCTTTTTAGTAAATTGAACCACGCGATTCAATTTATCATAATGAATCGACTCTTACGATTCGTTCATTTGAAATAACTACAAATGCATTTTGCATATCACAGAATTATGAAGAAGAATTAAGAATGTAGGTATATTTATGTACCACATTTATAGTTTATTTTATTACTAATATATAAAATTGGTATAATAGGCTATAGGTAAAAATTTTTGGTAAGCTAATAATTACTTATCTATATTTATATCATTGCTATATTTTGCTATATAACTTTTGAGTCTCCAAGCTCATAATAATATATAATTATTCTAATATTTATTTTTTAAACGAACCCCATTATAAGCAATTCTCACGATTCTTTGAACGAACGCGCCGTAGAAACGAACGAGTCGCATTGTGATCCGATTCAATTCTTACGAATCTTTTTACGACTCGTTCGTTCAAATTTTATGGATCCGTGCTGACCACGATTCAGTTAAACGAACCGTATTGTAAGCAATGGATCAATTCTCACGATTCTTTGAACAAACGATCCGTAGAAACGAACGAGCCACATTGTGATCCGATTCAATTCTTACGACTCGTTTCTTCAAATTTATGGACCCATGCTGGCCACGATCCAATTGAACGAACCGTATTCTAAGTAGTGAATCGAATGTCACAATTCATTTTTAATACTCGTTCAAATGTACGACTCGTTCAATCTTTGCCTACCTCTAGTCCAATGGGACCTATGCACTGTAGTACTTTCTGATAGTCTTACTTCTTCAACGTGACAGCCGCTTTTTCGCCTAGAGCGTGTTTTGATTGCTATGGTTTGGTTTTGTTGGTTCGTTTTTGTTAATTTTTGTTTTTCACGGTACGGTATTGATGTCTAAATTACAGTATCTACAGGGTTGAGTTCATTTCTACACAAAAATGTTGAGAATTTAGAATGTAAAGGAGGAACATGTTTTCACGTAACTGATTTTAGTTATTCTAAAGTTAACAGTATTTTGTGAAAATGACGTATTTCAGTGTTTATGTTTAGAAAAGTGTTTAGAATGTAAAGCAGGAACATGTTTTTTATTCTAAAGTCGGGAAAAAGATAATGATGCATTTCCGCAGTGAATTTTTTATGATTTTGTGTTTGGAGAGGCTATATATTCTATACACTGGATGTTTTGCTGTTTTTTATTAAGTGATTTCAGCTAAAAAAAAGAGTTCACCCGAAAACACTAGTTTAACTTATTTATAATGTTGAATATAAAGTGTATTGACTTTACATACACTTCAAACTCTTTTCCCCATTGAATTCGGCCCTGTATCCTAAACAGGGGTCGTGTATAATGGCCCTCTCAATAAAGGACAGAGAGGGGAAGCGAAAATCTCGACTGTCGCTGTCAAAACATTCTCCTCCCGGCCTGTTAGTAATAGAGCTGGATCGAGGGGCGGGGGGGACTCGTTGGGGACAAGCGGGGGCCAATTAAAGCCGTGTCACGAGCATGGCCCTTCGAGAAAATGCGGTCGGACAAAATCAGCCCGCGGCAAAACTTTATCGGGACTTGGCGGAACGTTTGTCTTAATAAGCCGGTTCGGGAGAGTCACCGGAGCCGATCCATCCGTTGCAACGGCGTCGGCACCGTCACGAAAGTCGTGGAAATTGCCCTAAGGGAGGGAGGGGGAAAGCTGATTTATCGGAGAAAGTTTGCGAAAATGCAAGGCGCTGATGATGATTTATGAAATAAGAAGTTTTTCAGTACGCGTTTCTAGTTTCTGGATAACGCACATTGAAAACCGCATATGAAAGATACACTGTCACAGATAAAATCCGCATTAAGGTTGATTCTCACTATACCTTCCGTTTCCATTCCATATCCATTCCATATCCGTTCCGTATCAGTTCCATACTTTTTATTGTACAATTTATATCATTACGAAAGTTTTATTTTAAAAATTTGTATCTTTTGAAAAAAGTAATCGATTTAATTAAGAGGTGAAAGAATAAATAAATATCAGCAAAATTTTGACAGAGCTGGTACAAATGTAAGAACTTGACAACGCTGTTTCCGATACGCTTCAGTCCGCCCGCCAAAAAAATGTATGGAAGGAGAGGATATCGAACGGAAGGGAAACGGAACGGATAGTGTGCATTGTCCTATGTCCTGCATTATTACATAAAATATTATATCCTATACATGATCCATGTTGTTGTTTTCCGGTAATAATAATAATATATTTTCAAATTGCAAAACGGCAGACGTGATCAAATACATTTAAAATTTACCAAAAATCGATACCTTTTTTACCTTGGCGCCCGCCGCGTCCGCCACGTTTAGCTTAGTGAGTCTCCATGGCATGTACAAGGTGAGTCAACGATAGAGTAAAGTCCATTATCTCATTTGTTTCGAGGTTTACAAAAAAATATTAAATACAAAAGTTATAGGGACGGTTAGGATACACATTTTAGAATTATTAGTACACAGGGTGCTTCAAAAAAGTGTGACGAATATAACATATGTTTTTTTAAATGGAATACCCTATTTTTTATTTTATTTTTAGATTCTGCGTAAAATGCCATAACTTTTTTGTATTATAATGTTATATACCTATAATTAATAGTTTCTGTAATATTTAAATTTGTTTAAACAAATGTCAGATTGCAGTGTGACAAAAAATTGTCAGTAATGGCATTGTTTCTGAAGTTGGAGAACCAAAATTTGGTAGGAGAATTTAACAGAGATATAGAAAAAGACTTATGTAAGGATATTTTAGTTAGATGCTACAGGGTGTTCAAAATATATTTATGAATTTCAACTATTTAAAATTAAAAAATTTCAAATTTTTTAAATGGTACACCCTATATATTATCATTTTTTCTGATAGATTTTACAAAACTCTTCAACTTTTATTAAGTATGTCATATACCTATTTTTAATAGTTTGCGATTTATTCCAATTTTTTTCTATTTTTACCCATATTTTTAATACAATTACGCTATAACATCATAGTTACCATGATAAAAAGTAATAATTATCAAAATGTCTTGTCTGTTAAGCAAGTTAAGAACAAAATTTGAATTTTAGTTTAATATGTTGTAATAAGTATAAATTGTAGAGATAATAGTTACAGATTTTCCTGAAATGAATTAGTCAATGTGACTGATATACACGAACAAGCCAAGAAAAACATATTTTTTGGTTCAGTACTATATTAAATTATATAGTGCTTTGCTAAGTAGTATAAGAATAGATGTAAATTATCTAGAAAATATCTTCAGTGTGTAATGGGACGGTTTCACGGCAGTAGTAATATTGGCTTTACCAAATGAATTATAAACCAGAATTACTACGAGAAAAAAACTTTACTGTATGTCGAAAAAAATTCCTATATTAGTAGTCTTTTTTAGTAGTTTCAACAATTAGATAATCTAGTGTCGCCCCGACGCGCGACGGAAAGTACAAGTGCCCTCTTTCATAATATGGAAATACACCAAGAAATTCACGTCTGCGATTTTAGTTTATTTAAGTAAAGTTAATTAATTTCAACTAATACTAGCAATTGTAACTAATTATTAAGCTACTTGTTAAAGATAAGTAATAAATAGTTTGTTTTGTCATGGCAACTATGATTTTATAGGGTAATTGTAATAAAAATATGGGTAAAAATAGAAAAAATTGGAATAAATCGCAAACTATTAAAAACAGGTATATAACATACTTAATAAAAGTTGAAGAGTTTTGTAAAATCTATCAGAAAAAATGATAATATATAGGGTGTCCGATTTAAAAAATTTGAGATTTTTTAATTTTAAGTAGTTGAAATTCATAAATATATATTGATCACCTTGTATCATTTAACTAAAATATATATATATATATATATATATATATCTTTTTTTTCATCTCTATAAAACTCTCCTACCAAATTTTGGTACTCCAACTTCAGCAACAATGGCACCACTGACAATTTTTTACCACACTCAAATTTAACATTTGTTTCGAGGGGTGTCTCACTCGGGTAAAAAATGTACACGTACTGCCAAAATTAGCTTTCACTGTCAAGCGACTGCCAATGACTACGAAGAAGACCGCCTATGACTGCCATGTAATTATTATAGGCGACTGCCATAAGACTGCCAATGACTGCCATAAGACTGCCAATGACTGCCAGCGACTGCCAAGAAAATGTACATGTAATTCCAATAGTGAGACACCCCTCGATTTGTTTAAACAAATTAAAATATTACAAAAACTATTAATTTTACGTATATAACATTATATATAAAATAGAAAACAAATTTCTTGCAGTATAGGTATATGATAAAATTATATAAGGATTCTTGCCACTTAACTGCTTATATAGAAATTTAATTCTACGCTGTGTTTGTCATAATGTGGATCAACCTGCTCTCACTACCCGTTCGAGACTTAATATCTAACCGACACTTTTCGACAAGTCGGAATTAACTATCTCTGCGCTGTGGTTGTCATTTTTTGTGGATCTGCCCAAGCTCACCTGATGATGGAGTAGGGCTCCGAAACCGGTAGTGAGAGCAGGTTGATCCACATTATGACAAACACAGCGTAGAATTAAATTTCTATATAAGCAGTTAAGTGGCAAGAATCCTTAGCATCCTTATAAGCAGTTAAGTGGCAAGAATTTTATATTATATATAAAAAAGTTATGGAATTTTAGGCAGAATTTAAAAATAAAATAAAAAATAGTGTGTTGCATTTAAAAAAACATATGTTATATCTGCCACACTTTTTTGGAGCACCTTGTATACTCTATAATAACTTTAAAATGTGTATCTTAACCTTCCCTACAACTTTTATATTTAATTTTTTTTTGTAAACCTCGAAACAAATGAGATAATGGACTTTACTCTATCGTTGACTCACCCTGTACAGTAAGTATAGGGGCCTCACTGTACAAGACCCTAGATCTGGTCAAATACATATAGGTAGCCTTTCACTGGCTCTTAGACTATTATGTAAATGGAATGGAAAAAAATGCAAATTTTCAGCCATCTAGATTTTTTTTTTCGTTATTTTTAACCAATAAAATTGAAATTTTGTTAGGTTAGGTTAAAAATTGGCTTGCGTCATGCAAACTATGAATAATTCTTCCATATATGGAGGTGGCATAACTGCTGTACATTTTTCTCTAATTACTCAACTCAAGTTTAGATTTTCTTTAAAAATCACGCCCGTTAAAGATTTCTTTGTGGGGAAAAAATCTGCAAACCAGAGATCGTATGCGGTACAGTCGGGGTCCCCTACCGACTAAAAAAACCTCCACAAACCGCTTTGCGTATCTCCCCGAGAAACTACCTTTTGGCATTTCTTCTCTAGGAGGCGGTTTTACTGTGATGTTTTAGTTACTGCCTAGCTTCTTTCTCTTTTATATCTATTAGTGTCTCCATAAAAGTCTGAACACCATTCCAATTTTTTGGGGATCGAATCATCTCTGGAAGTAGATCGGAAATCTTAATTTTATCGCCTCTTAGTTTTTTGTATAGCACTCTTCGATCAGCTCTCCATCCATTACATTACAAAAGGGTATGCTCCGTATTAGCATTGGAGTCGCCATAGAGACATCTCTGGCTATCAATTAACTTTATTTAATTATAGGTAATACCTGAAATAACCTTGGCCAGAAAGAAATTGAGTCCTCAGTCCACCTCCATATTCTCTGTTTATCCAACATTCTAGGTCCTTTATAAGCGTTCTAGTCCATTTACCTTTCACATTTCTGTTTTCACTCCATCTTTTACACCATATTTCCAAAACTCTATTTCTACTTGCTTCCGCTGTTCTTGCCTTTCCATTCTTTCTTCGAGAGTAGTTAGTTAAACAATTATTTATAATACTATCTATAATTAAATCTATAAATAAAATAAAATCTTATATGATGCAGACTTTATCTGTGACACTGTATAAAGCCATTGAAAATTATTATCTTGGATTCTTCTTCTTTTGATGTGCCACAGCGGTGGGCGATCTCTTGCATCTACATGTGATGTGTGTCATCAGTGTTTCACAAATACCAGATTTTCTGTTACTATTATTACTTTTCTGTTATTACTTATCTTATCTGCGAAACCATAAAAAAAATTTTAAACACATTAAATATTTTTTTACATTTTTTAATTCTCTATTCAATCAAAAATATACAGGGTGTTCTATTAAAAAAACGAAGAAAGATTATTTTATATTTTAGAAAGTTTGGCGTAGAATTTTAAACGCCCTGTATGATTTAAAATTACGATATTTATAGCAAAGTAAATACAGGCCATCTTCAGTAAATACCGAGTATAGTTTTGGACTGTTTGTATATCAGGACAGTTCTTGTATGTTTACTAATTTTTTTAAGAAAAGCTGAAAAATATAGTGGGGATATTAATATACATAATATTATTAAAAAAAAATATTCTGATCCACTCAGTCTTTTTTGGGTCACCCTGTCGAAGTTAAAATATTTTCCTGAAATACTTCCTTGCACTTAAACACAATTCCCAAGTTTTTTATTCTAGGAGCTACAGATGCCTAACGCACTTTTGCCGGACCCTGTATATCACGTAATAATATTTATTTGCATTTAATGATGACTCACTCTGTATAGTGGTAAAAGTTAAATGTAATTATTAATATTCAGTGCTCTTCTGCAAATAAGTTATGTCAAAAGACGCTTATGTTGAAAGTAGCTTTTAAATATAATAAAATCTATTAAAAATTATAAATAATAAAATAAATTAATATAATCCAAGTATAAATTAAGCCGAATATCAAATAAAGGGTAATCAAAGACTAAATACTAAAGAGCCTATTTTATCTAAATTCCAAGTTTTCATCTTTAAACTAGTAAACAAAATAAAAGTTATGAGAGAAACCTGTTTTCGTCTAAAATTGTAATTCGCAATAATTTGAGTGTGGAAAATTAGTATTTACTAGTTTCACACAAAAGGACAAAAGCATTCTTATCAATTTTTATTACAAAACATCAAAGAATAGAAATATGAAAGGTTAGTTTTCTTATTGTATAATCTTTCAGGTAACGATTGTCTGTCCTAAGGGTGGTATTTTAAATCATATATCGGTAGTATAATTACAGACCTTAGGGGTATAATTTTTCCTAATAGGGGATGGGCAATCTTTAAATTGTATAATATTTCCGCCCTATAAGAAAAATAGATTCACGGATTATTATGAATTATTATATTATGGATTATTATGAACTGAGTTGTGTTTACTTTTTTTCAAGTTTACTAAGTTAGGTACCGTAACTGAATTCGAAATTATTTTGTATTATCTAAAATTTGTGCCTGGTGTTATCACTTTATTGGTAAATTGAGGAAATTATAGTACCGTGAAATGGGGTGACTTTACCTCTTGGGGTGACTTTGCCAAATTCCGTCCGAAAATATGTTAGACGTTGCCGTAGCAACTACTTGAAAAGAACGCGTTATGGGTTATCGGTAAATTATGGGTGGAGGCGCCCCACGTCTCGGAACGTCGCTAAACGCTTGCCGTCAGTTGCGATGTAGCATTTACAGTGCTGTGAAGCCAAATCTGTTTTTAAAGCCTATTTTGTGCGTTTCAAACTTCTACGTGGCTGCAATAGTTAACCACGCTATATTGAGGTAAGTATTATGCAGAAGTTCGTTATAATATTGAGGATGATGAAGCATATTTTACGTAATTATGCTTTTAAATGGGGTGGCTTTGGTCTATCAATAAGAATAAGGAAGAGGGCAAGAATATATATATATATATATATATATATATATATATATATATATATATATATATATATATATATATATATATATATATATATATATATATATTTGTTTAATAAACAAAAAAGCGTATTATTGTTGTGTTGTCCTTATTACCACTTATAGCACAGACCATGCGCATATGAGAAAATACAACAATTTTTGAAATAAACACGATTTAAAATTCAGAATTGGGTAAAGACACCCCAATTCACGGTATATGTTATGATTGTACAGGGTGTGTCAAGAAAATCAGCATACGAGAACTACGCTCAAATTTGGTTTTAGCTTTTTTTGTAAAAAATTTGTATTTATATTAATTTCTTAAAAATATTGTCTGTTAAATACCGATAATTTTGCTTCTAGCCTGCAATCCCTATGCGGCAGTTTGGGCGGAAGGCTGTAATCAGAGTTAAAAATTAAAAGCTGTAATTGTGTCTCGACTATCTTTTATTAGTATGCAAACTGCAAAGTTCGTAGTTCTTTGCTGTAGAGTCATAAATTTGAATCTTAAGGTATCTCTGCCAAATAAATAGAACAGCTAAGATCAGGTGATCAGGATTTGGCAATACACAAACATCAAATTCCTTAAGAGTTCATTTCACTAGTCCGAAAAAGTAGCAAAATAAGCGTTCGGCCTTTAACGTTTTATGCTCGGTTTTATGTAAAACTAGCTAGGTATTTTTACACATATGAAGAAGGAAATTAAAGATAAAGGATTATACCATATCCGTATTGTAGCACATTTTTAGACAACTTCTTTATTTTTAAGATTTTGATGGTCAAACATCAACAAAATATTCCTTATGTTTGGACTAAAGTTTCTCGAAAATAAAGATATAATTTAAAATTCCGTTACAATACGGAAATAGATTGAAGTTTTGTAATTACAGTGATATATAATTTATATGATTTTGTAACAAATTGTTCGCTATTTTATGGCAAATGCTAAAGCTGTGCAAACCTTAATCAAGCCTTAATCAAAGCACGTGTGTTTGGAATTTTGGGTGTGACTTAACACGACAGGATCGGGCTACCGATCACAACCAAAACTCTTGCAAGAAATTCAAGACAAGACTTTCAAAATTTCTTGTCTTGAATTTCAAAACAAGACAAGACTTTAATATGCAAGAAATTTCAAGAGTCTTTGAGAAAATTGCATTGTGATTATGACGATGACTAAGACTGTGACTATGATTACGACTTATACAAAAAATAAAAAAAATTATACTTGTATAAACCCGGCTTTAATATTGACTGATGATAGTGTTAATTTTTTTTTCTATCATAGCCAGTGTTTTAGAGTTGAGAATGAAATGAAATTAAGTCGAGGCAACAAACCGTATATTGGTAATTGGTAATTATTTTAGTTAACGCAGAAGTTTAGGTACGAAATAATAACCCAAAACCCATAAATCGAACTTAACCTTACTTATTCTTATTCAGCTTTTATTTGGTAATGGCTCTTGTTTCGTCAAACGGGCGAGTTGACGTAGTTCGTTTGCGGTCCGTTAAGATTTTTTTTTGCTGTTCGTTGTTGTATTTCCGTATTACATTTTGTATACGACGCTTTCTATGAAATAAAATATAGAAATATTATTACCTTTTTGTTAGAATGTAAAATTTTTCAAGACAAGAAATTTCAAGTATTGCAAGACAAGACAAGACTTTGCCATTCAAGAAATCTGCAAGACAAGACTTTGAAAATTTCTTGTCTTGAATTTCAAGACAAGACAAGAAATTGATTTTCAAGACAAGAATTCTTGTCTTGTGCAACACTAAGCGTAATAGACTCTTAAGGAACTACAAAACTTTTAAACGCGGATTGTTTCATACAAAACGATATTTAATTAAATTAAAATTAAATATTAGAATGTATAGATTCGGCAGAACAGGAACCTGGATATGGGTCCATGAAGCTTGATGTAGCTCTGGGCTAGACTCTTATAAAATACCGGATCTTTACTAGACAGTAGTAATAAAACACTGCAAAACGAATAGCAGTGCAACATGTAGCAACAGCAAAATAAAACACTTAATCACCACAATAAACCAAAACACTTTTACTTTGATGTTAGCCATGTTAGCAAGTTTAGTTTTAAATCATCTGCTGATGATGCTAACATGGTTAGCGAAACGCGTGTCCAGTGCAAAAGTAAAAGTGTTGTAAGTTGGTTTATTGTAGTGATTTATGTCGGGACCCCATTAGGCCACACGCCATGCGACGCCGACGCCATGCTATGCCACGTGAGCCCACGTGTTGCGACGTGGGAAAGAGTGTACACATGAGATCTGGGACAGACGAATCACCCATCACACGTGTGATAGCGTGGCACGGCGTGGCACGGCGTGGCGTAGGGTGGCGTGAGCCCTAGTGTGTATGTAACACATGTAATTAAATGGAAAAACATACGCACAGATCTTCATTTCGTGGGGTGGCATGGCGTGGCGTGTGGCCTAATGGGGTCCCGACTTTAGTGTTTTATTTTGCTAGACAGTAGTAAGCTGTACTTTGATCTCCCTATGGTGTATAAACACTATACATGGGAGACCATTGGCACTTTGTCACATATAGAAAAATAAATACAATTAGAACTTGCAATAAAAAGTATCCCATATTTGTTTTATTATCTGGATTCCACTAAACCACATTGTGTTTACTCTAAGTAATACCGTTTAACTGTTAACAGCATCTCTCTCTTTTTTTTACCTTTTCGGTCCGAGCTGACCAAAAACCGCGCTCTCGACTTTGCATTTTTTCCTGCCGCAATCAGCGTCAGACCACAGCCTATCGATCAGTAGTAATCGAGAGAGTTAGAGTCTGGCGGCACAACATAGTAGCCGAATTAATTTACTAGGGATTTTTTTCAGTTTTGTGTGTACACTGCGCGAGACCACAAGTTCATTCATTACCGTTCGCAGCACCATCTAGCGCCGCGATCCTCTGGGCGGTGGCGGCTGCGGTGGTTACGATGGCATCGAAAACCGCTCAATGGGTTGATGTTTGTGTCGGGCGATCTTTTTTTTTTCAGTTTGTTTTAGTTTTCTTTTTTTATCGACTGATTGAGGTTTTTTTATTGTCAGATAAATTTAGCACTTTTCCTCTTATTTTGAGTATCGGCCATCTTTTTTTTTTTTTTTTTTTTGGTTTTGGCTTTTTGGACTGAATTACAGCCAACAGGGATTTCAGAGGACAATCAGTTTATTTTATTCGATTGATTTTGGTATCGTATTTAATTTGACAAACTTGTTTCCTATCATTTTTAATCTTTTCAAATACATAAAGTAAAATAAAAATATGACTTATTATACATATAAAGTAATTTCAATATGTATGTATATTATTACCTTACCTATTGGAGGCATAGGTAAATATTTACTTAAGGATAATTTGGACGGGCAATCTACCAGTGTGCTTAAAGAGGATGGTGTTCTATCAGTGCGTTATGGGGCTAGTACTTACATATGGTGCAAATACACTTTGGCTATATTCCGTTGCAAAACCAGGCGAACCAGACCGGTAAACTACGGTAAAGAGCGGTTCCTGAAAAACATCGATTTGATACGGAACGGTTTGTAAAATATTGGAAACGTCAAATGTTGACGTTTTCTAAATTTCAATACCTCTATTATAAAATTTATCTTTTATGCATTTTTAATGTACCTATTCTCTGCTTTTATATGTTTGCTTCTCCTTTTCAATGGAGTTTAATATTGAAAAGTACTTTATTAATAAACTGCTAAACTCGTTAGACAGCTCAAGTAAAGATTTGCAGGTCCAATATTAAAACAGATCAATAATAAATAAACAAATCTAATCAATATTTATATTTTTATAGCTTACAAAACATTCACGATTACTTGTTGTCTTGTTTTTCATCTTTTCTTTAAATGTTCCTGACTAGAAACAATGGCTGCATGATAAGTTTAAATGGTCCTAAAAAGTCATTTTATTTAGATAATGAAATTTATTTACCTTTAGCCTACCACCATTGCTTTTGGATGTAAATACAAAATATTATTACTAATTTTAGAAATTAAATGAGAATTTCACTCGAACTTCCAAAAATTTGCTTGATTTCTGTCACATAAATGACATTGATTGACAAACAAATATAATATGTAATAAGAAAAATTTCAGGAAACCGATAGAAACGGAACATAAAATCATAACCAAAGTAAGCAACGGAATACACCCTTACACTGACGATAAAGTCCATAGAAAAAATCCGTGTTGCCCAGCTAGCTATGGAAAGATCAATGCCTGGTATATCCCTAAGCTATCCAATACAGTAATAAAACAGCAAGAATAACAGATTCTCATCCGGCCTTGAACCGGCATGAATGAGCATCCGCAGGCTTTACCACAGTTGTTGGTTTTGTCATTCACAGGATAAAAATGCCAATAGGGATTTTGGAGCTGAATCTGGTTTTTGACTGGAGTAATGCCTATTTTTGTTTTCTTCCAGCCCCATTCTTCGGCATCTTTGGTACAACCAGACCAATGCTGAACCTGGTGGTAAGTTCGCAATGAATGCTGTCCAGCACGACAATTAATTATTCATAAATTAATGAGCGAATTAATGATACGCCACTGTTTTATGACAAAATTGAAGAAACTAAACTAAAACTTTTAGTTTTTTTTTAGTTTGACGTTTTAATGAACCCTAATCGACATTTGATTTCGGAAAATCGACTATACATAATATATCATATTTTACGCAAAATTGAAAAATTTCCACGGATTTTGTGCCTAAACGGTTGATTTTAGCGAAAATTTTCACAAAACCTTTTTTATAGGAAATTTTATTCTCTTTAATTTTGCTCTCCTCAAATTTTCGCGAAAAACGCATAGTTTTCGAGATATTCACAAAACACGAATTTTGGGCGCCACCTTGGCAAGATGGCGGCGCGGCGCCGGCGGCAAGTCTGAAAATGTGCATTTTATGGATTTTAGTTAGGGACTCCAAAACCTATAAACCTGCAAAGTTGCAAAACTTCCGTACTTTTTCCAAGCAAAAATCCCCAATGACTGAACTAAAACGGGATTAACCATTTTAGAACAAGCAAAAATTTTAGGAACAATGCATTTTTCTGAAAATGTCAATAAAAAAAAGTTTTTCCTCTTGTAAAGATAATCCGGAGACATACTGTAGTTAAATGTCGATTAGATAGCTTGCTAGAATAAAAGGAGTTAAAAAAAATTCGTGTCTACTGTTTATCTCAAAAGTAATAAAGATTCTAAATTTTATAGCACATCTATATACGTTCTAAAAACATATTAGACTGCCTTAAAAAAACTAATTGAAGGAAATAATCGTAGGTCTAATAATCCATTGCAGGTTTTTTGAACTTTAATCTACCCAAATTTTTCAGTGGCCAACCTTGAACTCATTTAAAGCGCCGATCATCCATTTCTGATGGTACGTAGTCCATTTCCTTTTAAAGATGGTTTTCCCTAAAATGTAAGTCAGTGTGTACATCGGTATCAATTAACAACATACACACGTACGAGCCGTTCAAATAAATTAACTTTCGTGTATATTGTATGCAAATAAAATAAGGACGAAAAAAACAACAGTTTGTTTAAAGCTGCATTGTTTGTTATAATATAAATTGAGCTCTGCACATGACAGAAATTGACAAATATGAAGGTATGAAAAATAAAAAATAACCCTGTTTTTTTTAACTAAAACAGTATTGGAATATTATATGTCTTAGCAGTCGGTTATTTTGTAATTTTCGACCCACAGGAATTTTAGAAATTTCTTTTTTTTTATAAATTAGTTTCTTTTGGTAATTATATTTTATAGTAGAGATTCGAGATATCAAAGTAATAAGTCTACTATAAAATACAGAAAAAATGGTTTTAGGGATTTTGAAGAAATATTACACCGGCCAGAAAAGATGCTATTTAAAGACTTCTAACAACAAAATATAATAATTAGTTAATTATTATATTAATATATTTTTTTTAATAATCGTATATAACTTTATGCATAAAACAAATTTGAGAGGTATTCTTGTATGGAGTTTGTAGGCAATGCTATTGTAATACATATTATCATATACCGGGTGGTGCATCGTCGTTGGAAACATAGGAAAACTCATGCAAATTTTGAACTGTTCAAATATTGAATTAAATTCACTAATTAATTAAATACTATGTTAAGACGGCAAACATTATTTGTTATAGAGGGTGTTTCAAAACAAATGCGAAAAACTTTAGGGGGTGATTCCTTGTTCAAAATAAAGGGTAGTTTGCTTCATAAACGTTGGGTCAAAAGTCAACAATTAGGGAGATATTGCGGTATAAAGATGGCGGAAAAATAATGTTTTTATTTTTTATCTTGAAAACGAAAAGAGATAGACTAATAAAATTTTATGGAAGCATTACTGTTATGAAAACACACTTTCTGGTAATTTTTTCACTTTTTTAAAATGAGTGGAAGGGGTTGAAATAAACTACCCCTATCATTCTTGTTAACGAAATTTAAAGAAAATCTTATCAAATACATGCAAAAAATTAATTTGGATAGTTTAGTTTGTTTAGATACTTTTTTATCTCTTGTATTTTTTGATAAAACTCACCGATTTGAAATTAAAAATAAAATGTAAAGCATTACATGTCAGGACAAAAACATTTTCTGATAAAGAATCTAGTGGGCTGCTGTAATTTTTTAGGAAAAAATCTAGTAGGCCGCTGTTACTTTTTAGGATGTTCCTAATATTATTTTATTTGACATTACTCTACTGCAATACGTTATTATCTAGATGATTATTATTATCGTTATTATCACTAGATTCTTAATCTAAAAATGTTTTTTGTCCTGACATGTAATGCTTTACATTTTATTTTTTAATTTCCAATCGGTGAGTTTTATCAAAAAAACACAAGAGGTAAAAAAGTTTCTAAACAAACTAAACTATCTAAATTAAAGCATTTGCATGTGTTTGATAAGATTTTTCTTTAAATTTCGTTAACAAGAATGATAGGGGTAGTTTATTTCAACCCCTTCCACTCATTTTAAAAAAGTAAAAAAATTACCTGACAATGTGTTTTCATAACAGTAATGCTTCCATAAAATTTCATTAGTCTATCTCTTTTCGTTTTCAAGATAAAAAATAAAAACATTATTTTTCCGCCATCTTTGTACCGCGATATCTCCCTAATGGTTGACTTTTGACCGAACGTTTATAAAGCGAACTACCCTTTATTTTGAACAAGAAATCACCCCCTAAAGTTTTTCGCATTTGTTTTGAAACACCCTGTATACTTACAATGTTGAGCGAGTGGTTTACTTGTGCAATTATTTTTCACACGTCGCATCGCGTCGTGTCGGACAACTTTTTGATCTTGTCTTGATTTCAAGACAAGATGAAGACAAGAAATGATTTTTGGTTTTCAAGACAAGAAATTACTTCTCAAGATCAAGATTTCTTGACAAGAAATCAAGAAAATCGTGGCAATATCGATTTTTTTTTCTCGCATTCCTTCCGTAGCTTCAGATCCACTGGTCAAACAGTAGGTATTTGTATATTATATGATTATCCATTAATTGATGGATAAAAAAATTATTAAGCAAAAAATATTTGTACGAAGCGGCACTTTGTCGGATGTCCAATGTTCAAAGTTGACATAAGTACGTCTAAAGTCGGATGTCCAAAGTTGGCATACTGTCGGCCAAATTAAATTGGAACCTTTTTTAATGCCTAATAATTTTTTAATTTTTAAATGTTTTTTTTTATAATTTTTTGGATATAATATTATGGTCTACGATATTAGAATAAAAAAAACTTTGCAAAGCGGGTCTACTTCAGTGGCATACAGACTTTTTGAATTAACGTAAAACTTTTAAAATAAAAAAAATAATACATTTTAATGTGTACGCCACTGAAATAGAGTAGCTTTTATCATTGTTGTTTTGACTGTTTTTATCTATAATAATATTATCACCGTCACTACTGTCAAAGTCACTAATTAAACTTCTACGTCCAGGTGTCTGAGATGATAGATATTCTTAACTAGATTCCATTACGAATGGCTCATATTTGCTGCTCAATGAACCTTCACAATCACTCATTTTTATGTTAGATAATAATAATAATAATAATTAACAAAATTATGTAAATCTGATGATTTTGGCTACACTGTAGTATAATGAGCCCAAAGTTTTTGAATTTTTTAAAAATTAGATGCCTGACCCTCGATTTAATGCATAAAGCATAAACACGTTAACCAATCTCAGCGCGACTTTTAAACAGGAGGTTTCCCTTTAATAAACCAATTTTAAACAGGGGTTCCCCTTTTGTCAACATATCAAGAAATTTCAATATTTCTTGAATCAAGACAAGAAATCAACTCTCAAGAAATGGTCAAGACAAGATTTTTTTTAATTCTTGAAAATATTTCAAGACAAGACAAGAAATTGCTTGTCAAGACAAGATTTCTTGTCTTGCCGATCCCTATAACTACAGGGGTGCCCGGGGTGCCCCCACCCTCAGGTACTGCTGGACACCCCCCAGAGAAATCCTGAATTTTGACTCTTGGCTACGTAGTAATTTTTATTTGCTTGTGATGCAGTAAAAATGACGTTTTCTAGTTTTGTTTAGTTAATATTATTTTGTTGTGTTCAAAAAATGTGTTAATTTTTATTTTTTTAGAAAATCTCTAGGTATTTAAGTAATCTAAGGCAACCCGGTTTGATAACCAAGTCTATGAAATTTATTGATAGAGAAATTCATGTAAAAATTTTATTCAAAAAATGAGCTTTTTAAAATTATTTTTCATTTCTAAAAAAAACAAAAGCCCTAGGCCCCCCTTGGGCTCAACCCCAGGATAAATTGCTAGTTACGCTAATGGGATCTTGGTCCACTCCTTCAACTCTCAGTGGATACACATGGCTACAACCACATCACTTTAGTATTGAGCAATAAAAAGAATTGGAAGTATTCATCTCAGATACTGGCTTTTGTCAAAACCCTGAGACTGTATGATGAGTTATAACTCAAAAAAGAGGGACACAATAAATCTACAAGGTCGCGGTGATTAACTTCTCTCCTCCCATATAATCTATAATCTACAAATCCTGATTTTTTTTATAATAGTTTACTTTTCTAATATTAATTCAATATTTTAACGAATATTACTGTTATAGCGAATTTTCTCCTATTTACTTTCTTTCAATGTTAAAATTGGTTCGACCACAACCAGAGAAACTAGGTAAAAACTTTCTATAATTAAGCTTCCTAAAAGAAATATCTACGGAAAAGAAATTATCATATTCAAAAACTGTTTCGTTTCTGATTGTTTTGACAAAAAAACGAAGTGTTCATAATTGTAACAACAATAAATTATTTGTCATTTAAATGTTTTTTTTTAATTTAATAAAAATGAAAACCAATTTTGTTTATAAATACTATAACCGAAGTTATAACTTTGCATTGTATTAAAAATCGTTAATACTGTTTTGTTTCATGATCAATATATTTGAATAAGAAAATATAATATGTGTTATAAATAATAATATACCGGGTGGTGCATCGTCGTTGGAAACATAGGAAATCCCATGCAAATTTTGAACTGTCCAGATATTGGCTCTACTATTAATTTTAAAGCCAAGTCGTAAATAGATTTTTTTAGGGTTTACTTTTGGTAAACACACATGCCAAATTTGTACTATTTTGGACAAGCCAATTTTGAGTAATTTGAGAAAAACCAGTCAAAAACCGACATACCTTCTTCTTCTTCTTTCTCAGCCTGGTTCCATCCAGTGTTGGTATAGGCCTCTTCCATGCGTCGCGATCTCTAGCCAATCTTATCCATTGTCTTCCCGCCACTACTTTGACGTCATCGACCCATCTCTTTTTTGGTCGGCCCACATTTCTTGTTGTTCCCCTATGTCCCCATAGGATGACTTTTTGGGGCCATCGGTCTGGATCCTGTCTTGCCATATGCCCTATCCATTGCCACTTCAGACTTGCCACTCTTTTAACAACATCTATTAATTTTGTTTTTTGACGTATGTGGGTGTTTCGTATTTTATCCCTAATGGTTACTCCCAACATGATTCTTTCCATGGCTCTTTGTGCTACTCAATGATAGATTTGACAATGACAAAATCATAGTTTGTAAACCTAAGGTATGTCAGTTTCTAAGGAGAAACCAAGTTAAAGAGGTGGAGAAAATGGAGACAGGTGCTTCAGCCTCCACCTCACGGGTATCTCAGTCGGAGACAAGCTCTTCGACTGTGAAGGGCAACCCCATGAAGGAAACCCCAACCCCATGGAAGTGTGTATACCTTTGGAGGAAGAACTGTTGTCCTCTGTTGTCAGAGGAGGATGGAAAATACCCTGTCCCCCCCCCCACCTACAACATGTATTATGGGTTATAGACTGTATGATGAGTTATAACTCTAGGAAGAGGGACACAGTAGATCTTTAAGGTTGCAGTGATTAACCCCTCCTCCCACTCATTCTACATTAACGAAAGAAACCATGTGCAAATTTTGTCAATCAAAGAAGAAACGTCATTACACATTTTATGTCATTTCGACAGCCTGGCAAATGTGCGGGTGTTTGTATTAGGTAATGATAAGCATTGACAAAAAGCTATATGGACGATTTAGTCCCCAAGTTAGTAGAGTTTTGAAGAAGATAGGACTGGATAATACATTCTGACTCCACCTAGAGCTCAAAAGAGGATCACAATAGATCTGTAAAAGTCGCAATGGAGTGTAACATAGATTAGATACAAACAATAAAAATAGAAAACACAATACACAAAAAATATAGGGAAGAAAAATATACAAATCACAAAAACTAAAAAACTGCGCTTTTAGATTAAAACTCTTAAGTTTTAATCATCTGATGATGATACTAATATGGTTATATATAGCGAAACGGGCGTCCAATATTAAAAGCTGTAAAGTGTTTTGGTGTATTGTGTTGAATTATATTGTTATATTTTGCTAATCATCATAAAAATAATATTGATACTTAAAAGGATAAGAAACATTTACTTGCAACTTTAATATAGACAAAATCTTTGATTCTGATTGCCTTACTATTTTTTCAATAGTGAAAGACGGTGAAGACCAGAAAGTGTAGCTTGTGTGTGTGGCATAAATAAAAATTGCCTTTTCAAATACTAAATTATCCGTTGCTGCCAATTAGTCATCTGTCTATCGTTAAAACACGGGTATATTCTAGGTAGAAAAAAATAAGTTGGGTGGCGACGGTCGGCGGTCCAAAAAAGACAGCAAATGCCGGTCGAGGTGTGTGTGTGTTGCCGATTTTTTCCGGACCACCTGTGAGATTTGACAAATTTCTCGGTGATTGACATTAAATTGGTCGAGATACGGAGGTAGGGTATAATTTATAAGCAACCGGCTTGTTTGATTTCAATATTTTGTTTCTTTAATGCCGTGAAATGTAAATTTTTTCCTTGCGTTTTAAAGATATTATATTATTCCTAGAAAGGAATTTTGGTTCATAGGATATCATTATGAGAATAGTAATATGAATTAAATAGTATTGCGAAAACTGTACAATATTTATTTTAATAAACAACGTACTATTTCATATACAGGGTGGCAATTTCAAAAGTAGTTATCGAGAATATCTCATAGACATCATCGGGTAGGTTCCAAATACATATTGAGGATTAGAAGGGGAACCAAACGAATTCAATTCGTACGATTCATTTTTACAACTCGTTCAACTTTTATGGATCCGTGTTTTGGATCCATTTGGACTAAGCGCATTCCGTGCATTCATGCACAGAGAAAACTCAATTTTCAATAGGAGTGTATTTTAGTTGCAAGTATTATATGATATTGAATGAACTTAGCCTTGTTTGAAGCAATTTGACTATGTCTTGAAATTAAGCTTCTATATTGTTCTTGAAGGGATTTTACTTTCATATTTAATTTAATATATCACTATATTTAATTTCATATATTTGTATTATTGTTTAAATAAAGTGTTACATTTGATATAATAATAATTGGCCTTACATTTTCTTCTTTCTTCTTATTAAACTAAAGTTTGTTTAAGGCAAAACAGACTATAAAAAATATCACAATTTTGACTACTATACAATTGCTAGTTCAATTTGTTCCTTTTTTCAGTTTTTTACTACTCTTGTTTAATCTCTGGGTGGTGCAAGTGTTGGCAAAACAGCAATTTGCAATTCTAATTTACTGTCTAAAATACAGGGTGTACCAGAAATAAGTGCAAGTATTTTAACTGGTAGTATAGTTCAACCCCAGAAACACGCCTATGAGTTTTTTTTTTTAGTTTTTAATTAAAAAACATAATTTCTTGATAATATGGATGGCAACATATTATCAAGAAATTATGTTTTTTAATTAAAAACTAAAAATTATTTTAATTAACATAGTATTAGATTAAATTTTAAGAAAGGAAATCCAGAAAAGATCCAGTGGTTCAAAGATCATTTTTTCTGGAAATTTTCAAAGTAAAATAACTCCGTTATTTTAGACTTATTTGAAAAACGATAAAGATAAAATATGTTTCTTTTATCGAGATCTACCACCCTTTAAAATACTTGCACTTATTTCTGGGGCACCCTGTATAGGGAGAAAAAATACTGATTTAATAAATACTACAAATAGTTAACTAAATATATGTAGGTATTCCTGTGTATCTTTCAATGACCTTCAGACAAATTTTCCGAGCTCTACAATATAGTAAGTATATCTTCTCGTATATTGTCTCTAGTAGGTACACCACGATTCTAATAAGGCGTCTATTGATACTTCTGTCCAAAAGATTATGTCATTTTACATTCCAGTCATCAAAACAACCAACAAAACCACCAAAAAGAATAAGCAAAATATATTTTTGGAAGGCATCCTGCCACTACACAATACCAGCAAACATGTGAACATCTCACTCCATCCAAAAAGCACCACAAGTATAGCAGTAGTCGTATAAATAATATAAGCGTGTTATATTTTATATAACACAGGTTTGCACGATGACATTATATCATGGCTGTTGTAAGAAATAGTTGATTTGTTGCAATGTAAAATGTGCCAAACTACAATATAAAATGTGCTAAACTATTAGTTACATTACATTTAGTTAGAGAGATCAGTTTATAATAAATGAATGTTTTTATTCGCTGAATATGTTGTGTTCTAAATCGAATAATAAAATGTTGTCAGTTTTAATAATAAGTAGTATGTCTATACCTACTTAAACTAAAATGATTATAAAAGTTCTGCTAACTGCACTATGTTTGTATGAATGGGGTTGCTCTTATTAATAAGACTATTGTTGAACAGAAAAAAACAATAATGTATTTATGTAGTTTCACCTCCTTGGAACTGGAATTTCGAAAAATCCCTTCTTATCGAACCTCTACACCCTAGAATCAACCTATATGCCAAAATTGAGCTTCTTACGTTGAGTGGTTTGAGCAGGATCGTGATTAATCAGTGAGCCAGTCACTTTGATTTTATATATTAGTATAGATTTAACAATTTCTCAGAGAGAGAGAAATAAAAAAAAATATATTTTAAAGTTTAAACGACATTGCTTTCAAAAATTTTTTTAAAAATAAATTTTCTCTAAGAATATTTCATCCTATATAGTCCGTCTAGAAAGTATCCGGAAAAAAGAAAGCAAAATTACAATTATCGATATATATTTTTAGGACTTGAG
This sequence comes from Sitophilus oryzae, assembly GCF_002938485.1. Taxonomy (NCBI): domain Eukaryota; kingdom Metazoa; phylum Arthropoda; class Insecta; order Coleoptera; family Curculionidae; genus Sitophilus; species Sitophilus oryzae. Next base: position 4,758,741 of record NW_022146254.1, on the reverse strand, counting down.
TTAAAAAAATTATAACAAATTATCAATTTTATTTACTTATACAACCTCCATTTAACTCCAAACGCTTAACTAAAGCGAATCAAATCTTGTTTATTTCGTGGAGCTGCTCGTTCCACTTCAATCTTCATTAGTCCCATATGTTTTCAATGGGATCAAGGTCTGGTGAAGCTGCTGGCTATGGAATTGTTGCCAAATAGTGTTCTTGCATCCGAGCTTGAGTATAGGCAGACGTATGGCATCTTGCATTATCCTACTGAAAACGCCACCCCTCTGGATATAAAACATAAGCCGTTTCAAGAAGAAAACCTTTTAAAATATCACAATATTTCGCACTATTAACAGTTCCATCAACTATACACAGACGTGTAGCACCGCGCTGAGATATTGCTCCCCAAAACCATTATTTTAGTGGGAAATTTTGAAACTTGAACGGTAACATTTTCTTTTGATAGGATTTTTAGGTGGTTTCCACCAAGCTGGAAACAATTTTCGTCAGAAATAAAAACATTTTTAAAATTATCTTGAAAACGTTGACAAAAATCCATTCTTCGCTGCCTTTGTAGAGGTGTTATTGCTGGGATTCTTTTTGGCTTCCTTGATATGTAGCCTTGTCTTTTCAGTGACATGCGGACGGTTTCTGGACACACTAATTTTCGCTGACTTCCAAATCTGTTAGCCAATTTGCGAAACCCTAGTCGCGGACTCTGCCGTCCTAATGCCACTAAAGCGTTTAAATTGTTTTCGCGAATCTTATGCGGTCTTCCTGAAATTGGTCCATGCTTCATATCTGTGCCATTTTTTATCCTCTTTATTGTCTCATATACTGCACTTTTTCCGAGTTCAGTCAATTGCACAAATTTTTTAACGTTTCGAACACCTTCTCTATACAAATATTCCACCATTTCTCTTTTTTTTACTTACAATCAACAATATTTGACAGATGGTGTTGCCATGCGATTTTGGTCATATCCTACTATCGGCCCAACCTACGTGATGGATTACTTTTGTCTTAGAGTGTTACAGAAAAAAAATACATTAAAATTAGGAAAAATATAAAATTCCGGATACTTTCTAGACGGACTATATAAAGATTTAATTCCATCATATACAGTTCTTCTCATGCAACTTTCCTATCGTTCTTCCATCACCACATTCACTCCCGTATAACATTGTTATTTCTTCTGCTTCTACGAAAACGTTAAAGATCAGATAGTTAAATTAGATTCTAGGAAAAGATAGAGTACCCAAAACGTGCATTATTATTTGCAAAACAAACCGTCGCGGCATGCATAGACATGGTACCGTTTTAGAATCTGTGATTTTATTCTTAAACAATTAAAGTTTTATTAATCTCCTGCCCATTAACTAACGGACTGAATATAAATAAATTTTCGTCTGTTCTTATTCATTTACATATATTGCAGACGGTCGCGCCGGTTTAGATGATTATTCTCGTCTGATTTTTTTTTATTATTTCTACATTGTCCTCTGCCATGCTAATTGTTGTTTGTCTATATTTTTTATTTGTTTCCTTTAATTTAAAATTCTTAAATTGGTATTCTGTGTACAAACCCATATTGTTTAACAAAATGCATTTGGAGATTTTTTTGTTTGAATTGAATATTTCTATATGGTTTTTACATTCACCGCGCGCGCGCGCGGCACGTAGGACGGGCACCTTAAAATTTTGATGTATTTTAAAGTTTTATACAGGGTATTTTAAAAAACATGTGCCATCTCTCGTGGAAAGATTCCTCACGTAAAAATAAGATTTATTTTTCATATCAACATAGGTCCGATTCTGCTTTGTTTCGTAGCTACAGGGTGTTAAAATCTTAATAATCTATCGATTTATTATAATTTTCTTCCAAGTACTTTAAGTAATTCGAATGAAATTTTAAGGGTAAAAGTTACTATAAGTGCTACATATTTTAATGCTAAAAATGTGTCGATAAATCAATCAGGGACGTGCATATGGGTTATCACTGGAATATATTTCAAAGAAAATCCATGTGCGTCACTGCCTTTTTTCTTTTGCTATCAAAATTGTGTAGGCCGTTTAATGCCAATTAATAGTTATCTCTCGATATTTTGTCGAATTCGGCCTCCTTGATGAGATAAACGCAATTTTATTAATCACAATTAATAAAATTAAAATAAAATTAATAAATTATAATTTTACTTAATTTATTATTAAATATTATAACCATTAGTTATTATTACTATTAGCCCAACCTACAGAAAGTTGAAATAAAAAAGTAATGGTATTTAAGATAATTACAAAAAAAATAATTTTAGAAAGATTTAACACCCTGTACCTCTAAGACTATGCATTTGCATACCCATGTTTATAGGAGTTTTTTTCATATTTTTTTATGAGGAATCAATGAGTACTTATTTAAAACTTGCGCAAGTTAATGATATTAAAAATTTTTAAAGGTTGCTATTTGACTTGGATCAAGGTAAATTGCGTTTATCACATGAAGGAGACCGAAATCGACAAAATATCAAGAGACAACTTTTAATCGGCATTAAACTACTTACACTATTTCACTAACAAGAGAAAAAAAGTCAGTGGTGCACATGCTTTTTTTAGAAAAATATTCCCGTGATAACCCATATGCACGTCCCTGGTGAATATTTCGACACTTTTTTATCTTTAAAATATGTCGCATTTATAGTAATTTTTACTTTATATAATTTTTATAGTAATTTAATTTAATTCGTAATGCTAAAAGTACTTGGAAGAAAATTATAATAGATCGAAAAAATAACAAAATTTTAAAGGCTGTACTTAAACTGCCGTTAAAAGTAGCTTACTAAAATGCCGTTAATAGGTATGACGTCGTTGATGTGACACACTTGACGGCTTTATGAAATATAGGAATTTTATAAGGACTAACCAACGCTATCCACCCCACCAAATAACCAACTTAACCAACGCAACTAACCTCGACACTGATAAAAAATATAACAAATAAATATAAATTAGTAAAAATCAACCAACCCCACCAAATAACCAACTAACCAATGAATTAACACCCTCCAAATAACCACGCTAACCAATCCGCCAAATAACTAAACCAATCCAACCAAAAAGAGTGAAACCATTGCAATAACATCACGTTATAAGCAAAAAAAAATATAAAAATGTCTTGGTCGGCGAGAGATTTGAACCACGGACCATTCGCTTACGAAATGATAGCCTCAGCCACTGAGCAACAGGTGCTCTTGCAAAATGCTTAAGGCTAGGCATTACTTTCCGCCGACATGAACGACGTCACAATATCTATTAACGGCATTTTAGTAGGCTACCCTTTAACGGCTGTTTAAGTACATCGAATTTTAAAACCATGCAGCTACGAAACAACGCAGAATCGGACCTATGTTAATATGAAAAATAAATCTTATTTTTACGTGAGGAATCTCCCTACGAGAGTTGGCACATATTTTTTGAAACACCCTGTATATTGTGTTCTAGAGAACCGATTTTGATTATCTTTTGTGCAATTTGTAGCTAAATTATTTGAAGGGAACGAGATTCGATTTTTTTTCACTTATTTTTTACTACCCGAAAAAGCGTTACATCTTACAAACCTCGTACCTGAGTGTTTCACGATTTCAATATTTCCACGATTTCAATATTATTATAATGCGATCAACATGACGGCGGCTACAGATAATTTCAGATTTTTGCCGTTGAAACGCTGCAGTCGGAATTTGTTGAAATCAACTGAAATGCACCAAGTCTATAAATTACGTAAAAATGTTAGTTTTTTCTTCAAAATCGAATATCTCCAACAAAATAAAGCTATTGAGTTGAACCAAAAAACAAACTATCGAGAAAGGATGCACCTGATTTTTAAATTCCTTGCTGTCTTAACATATTCCACAGGGTATTTTAAACTTTCACCAAAATATAATGCCAATTATATTTTTTTAGGACGATTTGTTTTGGTCCCCGAATTTGTCAGTGAATCTGAACTCGTACAAATTTGTCCGTCAAACAATTACTGTATAATATGAGGATTACAACGAGATATAGAAAAAATATATATTGTATAAGTCAATAATTTACAGTTTTAATTTTAATCACGCAATGCGCCAACGAGCTGTTACTCTTTAATCGGTTCAGCAGGTTCAGCTACAAGTTATACGTGATGCAACACTCACACGCCTTCCCGGGGAACTCCCCGCATTAATATCTTCAACAGTCTTGTTTGTTTTCATTGCGACTATCAGTTTTTCCATTGTTTCAGTTTCGGCTTATAGCGAATTTTCCAAGGTCTCAATATCGTCGCCTATTTTTAGATTTACGCAAGTCACCCGGTCAAATTTACCAGTGAACGTTGTTTATCGATTGTACACCTACTACATTTACTAGAATATTTTTTATGATCAAAATATTTTAAATATTAATTAGTTTTAACAGTGTCTAGGTTTGGTGCATTCTAGGGCTGTGCCGATACCGATACTCAGTATCGGGTATCGGCCGATATTGACTATTTTCCGATACTCGCCGATACCTAGTACTTCAGATACCAAAGTATCTGTCAGATACTTTTTTCTTGTGTCAAATCGTTATTCACAGCTGAAAACGAAAATGAGCAAACCATAATTCAGAAAATAATAAATGTATTAAAAGATAATGCACCGCTAGCTTTACATGTTTCACAACAGATGTCTGATTGTGATACGGATACAAATACAAATATGAACTTTGATGAAGCCCCAGGAACCTCTGGTTCACTTATTCCCAATTTTAATCTAAGCCTTTTGCAGGTATACAGGGTTGTTCACCACATACGACACGGAGTATTGTAGTTAAACGATTAAATTTTTGCAAATTGTAAGTTTTGGGTTCGTTGAAGGACTATTAGAGCTACAATTTAAAAATATTTTTACAAGATACAGAGTGTCCCAAATAAGTAAAAAATATCAAAGTTGTATTTTTTAAAATGTAACACTCTGTATATTATTACATTTTTAGTTTCTACGATTAAAATAAAGGTAAATTTGATTAAGGTTTACCGCATTTTTATGTTATAGTTTTTGAAATATTTAGGTTTTTGTCAAAATACAGTAATAATTTTAATGCTTTATTTCTCTAGGCGTATTTAAGTTTTTAAAACCAAATATTGTACTGAAGTATTTCTATTTACTAAATTTTGTATTGCAATAATAAAAATTATATTACCTTATACAGAGTGTCTAAAAATTTATTTTAAATAATAACTAGCTTTAAACGGCAATAACTTCTTTAATTTAAATGGAACACCCTGTATATTTTATGAGAATCAGATGCACAATTTAATTGTCTATCAAATAGTTTTATATCATTTTTTACCTATGTCTTCAGGTTTTCGTAGAAAATGCATTTTCTTATAATTTAGACCTCAATTATCAATATAGCCATGGAATATAGACATTTTAGATTTTTATTTAAAGATGTAACAAATTTTTAAAGGGTACAGATACTAATATTGTCGATATAGTTCGTTTATGTCATTAAAAATAAAAAAAAATGTTTAAATATTTGTAAAAGAGAACCAATTAATATGATTCGAGTATATTCAAACTACATTAATTGACTGTTTGCGTGGATTAATAATAATTGCTCCAAATACTAAAAAACTGAATTTTGTATGTGCATTAGATAGTGCGGTAAAAAGTAACACCTTAAAAATGTTATTTCATTTTTTGACGAATGCTTATTTATAACAGAAACGTCCATTTTCATAATTTATTATTATATTGATTTCTGATTCCAAATCCACATTTATTTAGAATTATTTATTAACTAACACAATTAAATATGTAATTAATTAATATTTGGGCGGAAATAATGGTGTTTATTTTTTATTAATGGTATACTTTTTTATAAAGATTTAAATAGTTTTATTTTTGTATACAAATAGGCTGGTCATATTATCGCTTTTAGCATCTGCACATTTTGTTGTGTTTGTATGTACAAAGACAACAAAAAGTTTTTAAAGCAACAAATGTTTGTTGCTTTAAAAACAATCTAAAATGTCAATATTCCATGGGTATATTGATAAATGAGGTCTAAATTATAAGAAAATGCATTTTCTACGAGAACTTGAAGAGATAGGTAAAAAATGGTATGATACAATTTGATGGACAATTAAATTGTGCATCTGATTCTCCTAAAATATACAGGGTGTTCCATTTAAATTAAACAAGTTATTGCCGTTTAAAGCTAGATATTATTTAAAATAAATTTATAGACACTCTGTATGAAGTAGTATTATTTCTATTATTGCAACACAATAGCTGATCAATAATTAAACTTCAGTAAATATTTAGTATTAAAAACTTTGATACCCTTGGAGAAATGAAGCCTTAAAGTTTTTACTGCAATTTCACAAAATTGAAAATATTTCAAAAACGGTAAGGTTTAAGTGTGATAAACCTTAATCAAATTTACCTTTATTTTAATCGCAAAAACTAAAAATGTAATAATATACAGGGTGTTTCATTTAAAAAAATACAACTTTGATATTTTTTACTTATTTGGGACACTCTGTATCTTGTAAAAATATTTTTAAATTGTAGCTCTAATAGTCCTTCAACGAACTCAAAACTTACAATTTGTAAAAATCTAATCGTTTAGCTATAATACTCCGTGTCGTATGTGGTGAACAACCCTGTATATAAAGTTTAAAACTAAAACAGTGCGTATTAAATATGATTTACTCTCTTTTGGGCTATTAAACAACTTTTACAAAAAAGTCAGTGGAGTCCAAATCCAAACTATGATCTGGACAAAGAAATTCAACTATATTTACATGAACCGACAAAAAAAACTTAAAACTGACCCATTAGATTATTGAAAACAGGAAATCAGGAGCTGGATCTATCTTCTCTGAACAAACTTTTTCCGAAGCAGGGCATATTGTGAAACCTACAAGAACTTCACTAACATCAGAAAATGTCCAGAGATTAATATTTTTATGAAAAATTTTTACCCCTTAGGTTGAGATAAACTTTTTTTGAAGTTATTAGTTGTTATAGCTAAATACTATGTAACGAGTTTTGATTTTTAATGAAAGTTAAGTAAAAAAAAACCTTTTATCTGAATTTCAGATATAGTATCGGTATCGGATGTTAGGTATCGAAAGTATCGGTATCTGAAAGGTGCACTGCAAAATGCACTGCATTCTCCGATGGTGCCACCATCGGAGAATGTTGAAAACAGCGGATTAAACAAATACATGGATTAAAATAGCAAATTAAAAAAATATAATTTTATTATTCTAACTAAAAGTGTTAGGAAGTATAATTTTTGAAAGTTCTAAAAGAAGAGAAAGGTTATAGCCAAAAAGAGTGCGCACAGGAGGTACAGAGCCGCGGGTAAGGGTTACAGTGTCTTTGACTCGTTGCGGCAAGAATGTAAGGAATTGACTCGTATCTGTTATGAAAACTATGTATCTAATATCGAAAGAGAGATAAATGAAAACACGAGTCGGTTCTGGAATTGTATAAGGGATCAAAAGCGGGAACACGGCAATTTTTCCCAGACAATGTTTTCAGCGGAACAACTAGGAAATGGTGGAGAGCAGATAGCCGATCTTTTTGCTTCTCACTTTGGTTCTGTGTACGAAGCTTTTGAGGGTACTGAGAGGCGCTTTCTGTCACCGGATTTGAGTGGCGGTCTTGTTGATGGAATCAACATTATTGAACTGAAATATGAGGTATTGTTAAATTTGTTATTATCTCTCAACATTAAAAAGGGACCGGGCCCTGATAAGTTGCCAAATTTGATGCTTAGAGAGTGTGCTGTGTCCCTCTGTGACCCTTTATTGTTTATTTTTAATAGATCAATTAAGCAAGGCTTTTTTCCTACTAGGTGGAAACACTCATTTGTTACTCCCATTTTTAAAAGCGGGGATAGGTGTAATATAGTAAATTACAGGCCTGTGTGCATTCAATCTTCTGTATCCAAGGTGCTCGAGAGGATGGTGATGCCTGTTCTTGAGAATAGCTTTAAGAATATTATAATTGAACATCAGAATGGCTTCGTGAGTGGGAGGTCAACTGTGATAAATCTATTTGCATATACTGATTTTATTAGCAACGCTTTGGATTAAGGCTGTGAGGTGCATTCCATATATACCGATTTTAGCAAGGCGTTTGATCTTTTGGATCAAAACATTTTATTGAATAAACTACAGAATTATGTATAGAACTATGTATTAGTGGCATTTTTGTCATGGTTGGCGTCCTACTTGCGAGGACGTTCTCTTCAAGTGAAGGTTGATGGATACCTCTCGTCAACTTTTAACGTTAAATCAAGCATACCACAGGGATCTCATCTTGGCCCTAGACTGTTTCTGGTTTTAATAAATAATATTGGTCACTTTTTTAATTCGAATTATTTGCTTTTTGCTGATGATCTAAAACTCTTTAGATGTGTAAGATCAAGTCAGGATTGTGAACTACTCCAGAAAGATATAAATGGGTTGATGGAATGGTGCGACTTGAATAATTTAAAGCTGAATAGAGACAAGTGCTCATATATTGTATTCACTCGCCATAGAAACTACACTGAGTACAAATATAGAATGGGTGACTTTGCGCTACCCAGAGTAAATCTTATTAAGGATCTGGGCATTTTCTTAGACAGTAAGCTTAAGTTTTCGGACCACTACCAGCATATTATTGCCAAGGCATGTAGAATGATGGGATTAATTATTAGAACATCTAGGGATTTTAGGGATTTGCGCTCTTTGGTTGTGCTTTTCACTTGCCTGGTGCGCTCAGTGTTGGAGTATGGTTCAACCATTTGGTGCCCCTATTATTTTACACATAAAAGCCGCATTGAGGCCGTGCAGAACAGATTTCTGAGACATCTTCGATATAGATGTGGGCCAGGACATTCAGACATGGGGGTGGGTGCATTGAGAGAGCACTTTGGGTTGAGTTTGTTGGAGGACAGGAGAGTGTTTTTAGATATGTGTTTTATGTTCAAATTGTAAAATAATATTATAATTTCTCCTCACTTACTACAGCGAATAAACTTTGCAGCTAACCCAAGAAATTTTAGGCATAATGATGTGTTGGCTAGTGGTAGATTTAACACTAGGCATTCCCGGAATATGCCTCTTAATCGGCTTGTTTCATATGTCAATGCCAATGAAAACCTTGACTTTTGGGGGGTGTCCTTAAATACATTTAGAACCAGATTGGGAAGAAGTATCCTCTGAGTGCAATGTGTAAAAGTATATTTTTCTTGTCTTAATAGTATATGTATTATATCTTGTTGGTACATTTTTGAATGTTTTTTAAGAGTGTTGAAGTGTCTATATTATTTTATTTTTTTTACTTTTTGGATTTATGAATGTAAAATGGTTTACCGTTGAAATAATAATAAATAAATAAAAGTAAAAACGTGTTTCCGGAACTGTCTCATATGTCCATTGTCCATGTTTCAACCCTGAAATACAATTTTCCTCTTATTCACAGAATCGGACTTTTAAGCACAAACAGTTTTTTTAAGAACTAAATTTTCGAGTTTTTGTATTGCATTTCTTAACATTGTGTGTAGAAAATAGGCCGACGCTTTTAAATAGTCGAAGCAAACAGCTTGTAGCTTCCCTGATAAACTATTTTGAACGAGAACATAACAATAAAGGTCCTTTATTACACTATAACCGTTGATTGAAAGAATTGGGAAGATACGCAACCTACTGGGCCAATTCGCGACAATGCTGATTTGCTTTCCCCTTACGTCTCAAGTGCTGTACGGTGGAGACACCAATCCTTCTGCGGCCAACGCATAAAACACTCTTGTTTTCTCTAAGTCGGCTAGCGAAGCCATATCGAAGACGGTGTGGAACTGAAAGCGACAGTTTTGCCATATTAAAATGTGTAATATCTGTAATACGTTTGACGAAAAGATCTTGGGATGAAAAAGACTTATTTATGTATTGAAAATCGTGTTAAACATAGAATAAACAAAAATAAAAATTCTTTTATAGATTCTGAATATATCGTATGATCGAAAAAAGTCGTTTAGTTGGCTTGGAAATGACGATTATTGACATTTACCGTAATATTTTACATATATGAGATAACAGCGATCTTCATTTCCAAGCCAACTCGGACGCCGTTCTTTGTTTAGTCATATAATATTGTTGCGGACCCGTGTGGACTCGGCCTAACCCGTTCTAATATGTCTCGTCTCCATATGACCTTAATATCGCATTAAAAAATAGACACCGTAATGAGTCATCGAACGTTCGAGAACAATCATGTTCCACTGGAATGGAGGCGTACATACGAGAACGTTCTAAATCTTCTCTATACACCTAATGATCTAATGTACTAGCCGAGAACTGTTAGCTGTGGGTATAATATAACTCGAGGCCTGTGCAAAGGAGAGACAGAAACAGATCGGTTGACGTGTACAGTGGCCGCGCTAAATTCAAAATAAATTCCTTTTATATTAGATAATAGATAAATAAGTTGTAAATAGTTCTTTAAGTAGTTTTATCGTTATTCTTTTGTTACTTAGTGTAAAATAAATTGTGTTTAAATAAATTAGACTTTCTATCTACACGAAACCGACGAAAAACGTAACAATATTATATTAAATTGTTTAACGATTTATTAGTAGTTCTGGCAAAACTGTCTCCAGTAACCACTCACTCTGTGGACTAAAAGCAGAACTACGATACAGTATTCTTTATTCGCTGCACTTAAACGACTATTAGCACGCAGCGCAGAGCTAAACTAAATCTCGGGCAGGCTGACGGTAACGCTATCTACATCTCGGACAGGTCTTGTGCCACGAAATCGCCCAAAAAATCTTCTTATTTCTTCAATTAACGCTATAGCGTTAATATTGATTATATATACAGGGTGTCCCAGGCTGAGCGTGAAATAGAAGTTTCTAGAGAACCACGGTATCTAGGTCGGAGATTTTTTGCATATCATTGTTTTACAACGAGAACTATCGATTATAAATAATTTCAATATGGCGGCACTTCCGGAAATACCGGAAGTTGGCAGTAACTTTCTTATTTTAAATGGGTGCCCCCACTTTTATTATATACTTAAATTATCTGTAAAATTCTATGAATATTGATGTTAAACACTCTATACCTAACATTAACCGAATTGAGAAACCGTTTTTGAGACCGTTTAATCGTTTTTGAGAAAAAGAAATATTTAAAATTTTTGGACGAAAAAAACTACCTGTCAAAAAAATTGTATAGCCTAAAAGTCAAATTTAGTGATTACCACAGCCACTGTGACATAAAGAGAAGACATGTGGCTATATATTTCAAAAATTAAATTGTTCAAATGTCGTATAATAATGGCGGTAGCTGTCATGGAACTGAGCGATTAAAAAATTATCATAAATCATTTTTTTCAAATGGAAACTCACTTTTTTATTTCACTAATGAAAAGGTTTTTCAATTCGTTACTTTTTAGTTGTACATGTTCCTATAGCTAAAATAAATCGTTTTTAAGTTATTTAAGATTTAATTTGAAAACGTATATTTTTCTTGATTCTATCTAGCTTCCTTTGACATTAAGTGTCAAACGGTCAGACAATTTATTTCCATCTGTCAGAAACCGAATTATTCGAATTTTCTATATTATAAATACTGCCTACCCTTAAGAGTTTAAAAAGTGTATTTATAAAAATATATCTCGTATTTTCGCTCTTTAGTGATATCTAAAGTTGATATTATTCCGTATGATCGAAAAAAAAACAGCGCAAAGTTGACTAGGAAATCATGCTGCTTTTTGAACAAAGCGTCACAATATGACATGGCCAGATTTATTGTTTTGCATCACTTGACGTTTAAAGTCATAGGCTACTGGTTAAAATGAAGAAAAATAGAGGCTTTAAAACTAAATCTTAAATAACTTAAAAACGATTAATTTTTTATATAGGAACATGTATAATCAAAAAGTAACGAAATGAAAACCCTTTTCACTAGTGAAATAAAAAAGTGGGTTTCCATTTGAAAAAAATGATTTATGATAATTTTTTAATCGCTCAATTCTATGACAGCTGCGGCCATTATTATATGACATTCGAACAATTTAATTTTTGAAATAGATAGCCACATGTTTTTTCTTTATTGCACAGTGGCTGTGGTAATCACTTAATTTGACGTTTAGGGTATACACATATTTTTGACAGGCAGTTTTTTTCGTTCAAAAATTTTCAATATTTTTTTTTCTCAAAAACGGTCAATGTTAGATATAGAGTGTTTAATATCAAAATTCATAAAAAAATTACAGAGAATTTAAGTATGTAATAAAAAATGGGGGCACCCATTTAAAATAAGAAAGTTACTGTCACCTTCCGGTATTTCCGGAAGTGCCGCCATATTGAAAATATTTTTAACCGATAGATCTCGTTGTGAAACTATGATGTGCAAAAAATCTCCGAGCTAGATGTTGTAGTTCTCTAGAAGCTTCTAATGCACTCTCAGCTTGGGACACCCTGTATATTGATTATAATCGAGACTATAACTTAAGTAAATTTACTGTCCTTCGAGATGAGGGAGATCATTACCCAAAAGATTTCTTTCTTCTTGTCGTATGTTGTTGTTTGTTTCATGTAAAATTTTATTATTGCTATAGATTATTAATTGACATTTGTTTCTTGTTTCAGATAATCTCAATGGTCCAAATATGTCCACTTCCCCATATCAACCACCTAGTTGGCACGACGGCAACGGCTATTCTTATGTTTCACAAAATTTATATGAAACGCACGACTTGCCATTAGGTAATACACAATATAGTGAGTATTTGTAATATGTTAAGTGCTCCAAGCCAACTGGACGCCGTTTTTATCGATCATACGTTATAATATATGCATATTCTAAAGGGTTGTTAAAAATAAGTATGTTATAAAATTATATAAGAGTTTCTTGCCTTGAACTGCTAATATAGAAATTAATTCCACGCTGTGTTCGACATAATGTGGATCAACCTGCTCTCACTACCGGTTTCGGGGCCCGAAACATTTTTGACATATGATGATTTTTTAAATGCCATCATGCATTTAAAAAATCATCATATGTCAAAAATGACAGGCTTTAGAAAAAAAACGTAGGAGACAATCTCATTAAGGATATAAGGATATGATTATCTACAACTTTTATCTGAAGACTTTTTGTCTAAAATAGATTATAATGGAATTAGGGATAATTCTTAAAATAGCCGAAATTTGTTTTTTTCGAAATATCTAGTAAGTCATGAACTTTTTCAAAAATCTGAAAGGCGCATATTTATGACCCCACAAAACTGCAATTCTTTTCCTATTTAACCAACTTTCTATCTCCAGTACATTCCATAGAGGACATCGTAGAAAACTCACCCTGTATATACAAGAATTTGAAAACTTAAATTAAAGAAAACTAAACATAGGTTCTTTGAGATCTTTTTCAAAGTTTGAGGCTATAGTTTTTTGAAACTTCACTGTTAAAAGATCTAATTATTTTTCATTCTGAATAATGTTTTTCTGCATAAAATATTTATAATACTTTTTTTTATTTTAGTTATACCAGACCAATCCAACGAGTTTTTGAGCTCCTCTTTCGCTAGAACCTCACCTCCGTCGTCTTACCCCAAGTCTGACCCACTGGACACGTCATATCCTAGTCGAGGTTACCACCAGGACACTTCGTATATACCGAACAACTGCAGTCTTCAAGACAATACTTACAACTACAATTATTACAACTCCTACATTCATCCGCCGTACTTCGGGCCACCCGCAATGCCCCCACAAGCAATCATTTCCACGTACCAACAAAATCAAGTTCATATTCATATTAACCAATCCCCTTGTAGAAGCGATTATTTGGCATCTGAGAGTGCTCTGCCGGTTGAGGATACCAGGCAACATTCTGTTCCAGTACATAATAGTGACCTAATAAATAGTGTGGTAGCTGAACCGATACAAGAACCTTCTAGAGTTGAGAATTCCGGACAGGAACCTAAAATTGTTTGGCGACCACCTTGCTTCTAGTAAAGCTTGCTAGGTATATAGAGGGTGACAATTTGGAAGTAGCAATCGGGAATATACTTAATGTAGTCACGCACATACCTACAGTTTTTCCTGAAAGTAAATCTGCAAAGTGTAGGATTGGATGTTTCATTTTAAATGCGGATGACCCAGATACGGGCTAAGAATATTTTGTACATACATCTGTTCGTAACTAGCATATACAGAGTGTTTCATAAAACATGTGCCATCTCTCGTGGGGTGATTCCTCACGTAAAAATATGATTTACCGACATAGTTCCGATTCTGCTATGTTTCATAGCTACAGGAGGTTAATGTCTTAATTTCTTTTTCATTTTAATTTTCTTCCAAGTACTTTTAGCGATTAGAATGAAATTTTGAGGGTAACAGTTAGTATAAGTGTTAAATATTTTAGTACTAAAAAAGAGTCAACAGATTTACCAAGGACGTGCAAATGGGTGTCACTACAATATTTTTTTAAACAAAAGACATGGTGCGTCACTAATTTTTTTTTCTTTTAGCATTGTATAGGCCGTTTAACGCCGATTATAAGACGCATCTTGATATTTTGTCAATTTCAATCTCCATCATAAACGCAATTTATTTAATAACAACTAAGAAACTTTAAATAAAAAGGAAATTAATAAATTAATTATTTAATTTATTCTATTACTAAAATTTATAACACCGATGTACAGTGAACTATGCATTTCTGCGCCCATGTTTATAGGAACTTTTTTTCGTATTTTTTGATGAGGAATTAATGAGTGTAATACTTTGTCCAGATAATGACACTGCATTTGTTTAACTATTATTTTCTTATTACTACTATTATTATCTTATCTAAACTATGTTGATATACAGGGTGGCGCACCTCATCCGCCTCCAAGTGCGGATAGAGGAATATATTTTAGGGGGGGCCCAAAATAAAAAGCAATGGAGAATAAGCTTTTTAGGGCACCATTTTTAACCCAAAAGCCTAATATTTTATACAATTTACGGACTTTAGGGGGGGGCCCATGAGCTCCCCCTCTGTATCCGCCATTGTTCGCCTCGGTTGATTATACGAAAACGGAAAGATGCAGAAACAAAATATTTTGCGGGTATATGTGGGAAGGCAATGTGCACAATTTAAAAATATTTTGTAATATACAGGGTGTTTCAGAACTAAGATCCATACTAAAGTTATATTTTTTCTTACGGAACACCCGGTATTTTATTTCATTTTTGTATTCTTTGGCCCAAAAAAAGGCATTTATTGTAAGAGTTAAATATGTTTAAAATCTTTGGTTGTTGAGATATTTAGAGATATTTAAATTTGCATGCTACTATAGAATAGATTATTAACATCCTGTACATTACTTTTTAGAATTCATTCTTGTGCTGAGCTTAAAGATAGAGAAATAAACTTTAGTGAAAAATGTTATTGCTTCCTTAAATTTATACAGGGGTATCAAAAATTGCTGATCAATTTTAAGGATTTATTTTACATAAAAACTTCGTTATTTTAAATACAACACTCTGTATTTTTTATAATAAATCGAGGCGGATTCAAATGCTCTTTCAAACTATATTAGGGTTTCCTATACCTATCTAGCTCAGATTTTGATTAAAGAGTAATTTTTCAATAAAATGGCAACCAAGAGGGCTAGTGTCGTCATGGCAAATTTCTAGTGACAGTTAGTAGCTATTTTCAAAATCGAAATTAGTTTATGGACTTATTTAAATTTATACCAGTTTGCTTTCATTTAATTTACCCTTACAATAACTTAAAAAATAATATTTATTAAATTTGTAGTTATTATGATATCAAGAAAAACAAAGAAGTAGTTCATTGGTTTATTTTACGATGTCTTGTAGATATATGGATTTTCTATAAAAGCGCCAAAAACGGCAAATTTATTTTCTTTAGTTCCAACGACAGGTTTCTGCCTAATAGGTTTTTTTTTATAAACCACACTACCAGACTACCAGCTCTGCGAAATAGGACAAATAGTTTTTCAAAGGAACGCTATCAGGAAGATTCATATTTGGATATCTTCAAGCATAAGCTCTTGAGGCCAAGAAGCAATTTTCATCACAAAATAAAATCATCAGTAACATATCCATTCGTCCCGCCAGCAGATACTGCTCTATCTTTCTTGATAAAATACTGAATATTTACTTATTAAACTATTGTACGTAAATCTAAGTAAACTGTTATAAATTATAAATTATAATGTCCATAAACTAATGTCGACTTTGAAAATAGTTACTGACTGTCACTAGAAAATTGCCATGGCGACACCAGCCATCTTGATTGCAATTTTATTTAAAAATCGCTTTTTATTCGAAATCTGAGCCATATAGGTATAGGCAGCCCTAATATAGTTTGAAAGAGCATTCAAATCTGCTTCGGTTTGTTTTAAAAAATATAGGGTGTTGCATTTAAAATAACGAAGTTTTAATATAAAACAAATCCTTAGAATAGATCAGCAATTTTTGATACCCCTGTATAAATTTAAGGAAGCAATACCATTTTTCAATAAAGTTTATTTCTTTACCTTTAAACTCTGCACAAGAATTAATTCTGAAAAGTAATGCACAGGGTGTTAATAATCTATTCGATTGTAGCATGCAAATTTAAATATCTTTAAATATCTCAAAAACCAAAGATTTTTAACATATTTAACCCTTATAATGTTTTTTTTTGGGCTCATAAATCTAAAAACGAAATAAAATACCGGTTCCATAAGAAAAAATATAACTTTGGTATGGATCTTCGTTCTGAAACACCCTGTATATTTCAAAATAATTTTAAATTGAGCACATTGTCTCCCTACATATACCCATAAAATATTTTGTTTCTACATTTTTCCGTTTTCGTATAATCAACCGAGGCGAATGAGGTGCGCCACCCTGTATATAAATAAAGTTGATATAAGAAATAACTCTCATACATGAGCTCCCCACGAGAGATGGCACATGGATATGTTGGAAACTGTTAAATGAGGTACTTTTGACTCCCTTTGCCTCAACCCTTAAAATGTAGCGTCCTCAACTTTTTTTCTGTAATGGACCTACCTTTTGTGACACTTCGTTTGAGAAATTCCTTGCTTCCTCTTTGCAATATTATAGTAAAATCTTAAATCGTACAATTATTTTTGAGATATAGGGATTAAAAAGTAATCTACATTTTCGAAAAATATTCATTTTGATGTTCTGTTACACAAAATAAAATTAATAGCTGTCTCAAATACACATCGGTGAATTGACTTGACATGTTCCCATGTATTTTTCGTATCCAGAAAACTTCCGATTGTTACCCAGTTTTGAGTCACCTTGATAGCAGGATCATAGTAAAAGTAATTTTGATTTTCTGGAGAATGACAGAATGTTTAAGCAATTTAGAAAGATATAGGAAAAAATATTAATTTTCTCTTAAATTTATATTCCTAAAGCCGGAGTCTCATGCATCCGAAATCCGATGACACGACGATCCGACGGTGCTCCTATTGGCCGAAATATTTTGACACCAATTTTTATCCGATATTTTAAACTAATCGTCCGACGTCGTATAAAGTTAAATTTTGTTTAACTTTTGTACGATATCGTGTGTTTTTTAACCTCACTTTTTTTGAAAACATTTGTTTTTAAAAACAAGTTTAGTGGGAAGTAGGCAATTTCGGGATATTTGGCGAGGAAGTTATTTTTATAAGTGTTTCTCCAATAAAACATGACATGAATCTCTATTCAGTGCAGCAGAAAAATGTCAAAACTGTCAAATTTCGGAACGAACTTTCGGATGTATGTGGCAGGCTTTTTTTATTTCACAGGATAACTTCAAATTTCGGATGTCGTACCATCGGATTTCGGATGCATGAGACTCCGGCTTAAAGCCTCATTCAGAACCTCGCAATTAGTGGAATAAATTAGTGGTTTTAATTATTACACTTTATAGTTTTTAGTTTATGATCATTCACAATGGTCAAAAAACACAATTAAAATTAATAGAATATCGTAGCAACAACTTGGTTAGTCAGTTGTATCCATAGAGAAAGTCTAAAGTGGCCCATACATTATCAAACAAATTGCGCAACAAAGCGATGCGCAACGCTGCGTTGCACAACTGATTCAGCGGTCCATACACTATCAAACAAGCACAACTGCATCATCCATGCACAGCATGCACTGCATCACCCATGCAAATTTTGATCAAACTTTTTATTAAAAGTTGTGCATTGTTTGAGAAACAATCATGTCATCAATTGCCACTGCATCAATTATTATCGTATATACCCTAGATGATGTCGATGATACCAAAAAACGAAAAAGGAAACAAAGAATTTGGATGAAAGAACTAAAATATTGCACAACGAAGCGCAACACACACATACACTACAAAACGCGTTGCGCAAGCAGTCCTGTTGCACAAAAGAATTCAAACATTCTTGAAACTCATCAAACAATTGCGCAACGCATCAAACACTACCATATCACAGATTAGGTATCCTATAAGTATACAGATAAAAATCTTGTCCCTAATTCGTGGTACGAAAATTGTTTTTTATGACGATGTGCAAACGAGTCAAATTTCCTGTGCGCAAAAATAAACTCGTGTAAAATAACAATAAACAGCGTAATAGAGAGATATCGCTAAACCGAATAGCGTCCATGGACGTTAATAAGGCCAGGTGTTATTTCCTTTACGTGAGGTGGTATTAACTCTCTTCATTCATAGTTATCGGATCGGAAAGAATTCTGATCGCGTCGCGTCCGCTATTTAAACTTAACCTAACTTTGAATTTAAAACTTTGAAATTGTTTTGTTTACTAGGTATTTTAAAACTAAAGGGCTAAAGTGCTTATTTCCAGTGCTTTATTGTTCAACGTCTGCCAGTGGGTTTAGGACAACAAGCAACAAATTCTCTTAGAAGGGCTAAGTCGTCATCTGCTGTAAACCTAAGACTCTTTATAGGTTCTTTAGTATTGGAAGAGGTGGAATCCATATTTTTAGCCGTATTTATTTAATTAAAACTAATCCCAGCTGCTTAAATATCAAATTACCTAATAAAAAAACTAAAGCAATAATTCAAAACAATTCAAACATAACCTAAAATAAAAGATCTCGCCGGCCGGCTCCGGTTGTCAAATACCCGCACATGCCCATTTAAGCAATTTTTAAACGTTATCAGAGGTTATTTAGAAAGAGCGCTTGGTGTAATTGATCCGCAAATTACGTCAGGCGGTAACGTTATTAGCGGGTGTTGCGTTGACTCGTGCATATCGTAACCATGATAAGGTACGCGTAAATACTGGATGACGCTATTCGGTTTTCCGATATCTCTCTAATAACTGTGCCGGTCAGGCGCTGTGCACAATTTTAGAGGCCATAAGTGGGCGTGCTATGTGCGCAAACTAGTCACCTAACTAGTGCCCGATTCCGAAAATTGGAACCACGAAAAACAATAAAGAAAAAACAAAGATTATAATCTGTATAATCTGTGACCATACATTGCCAACTCGTTGCGCAACAGCCTGCATTGCGCAATTTGTTTGATAATGTATGGGCCGCTTAATATTTAGCTTATAAAACAATCAAGTTTTGATTTCTGACCACAATTTTTCTTGACGGAAGATAATCAAATGCCAAAATGACATTTCTCGCAAATTTTGAAGTATAATTAGAGGAAAAATTAAAAGTTTGATAACATTTTCTACTAATTGATGATGTCTACCACTAATTTGGACGTTCTGAATGCTTACATTGAAATTAAAGGAACTTCTACGCTAATTGAAATCACTAATTTATTCCAATAATTGTGAGGTTCTGAATAAAGCTTAATTCATTCAAGCATGCTGATATGTATGGATACTTATACAAGGTTGTTAGAAGCAAAGACAAAAACAAATTAAATGTTTATTTTTTACTTTATTTAAACTTTTTTTTGACAGCACGTTTGTTGTTGTTTTTTAATACTAAAATGCAACCGATTTTGAAAATATGAGCTTTCAGAAAACTCTTGCATGCATTTTTTGTTAACTACTTTTTGGTATAATCACAGAGGTATAATTAATTATCAGTTATGATATAGCACTAGATAATAAATCAGTTTTAGCCAAAAACCTAGTGAATTCTAAAATAATATACTTTTAAAATTATCCTGATCTGGTAGAGTACGACCTACACACACACACGAGAATATAACAATATTTTTTACTTATATCTTAATTAAATAATTTTATTTGTACGGGACTTATTCCCTCTTGAGCTGTGAATATTTTAAAATTGGTCTTATATTTATGTAATATAAATAATCAAAAAAATAAATAAAAATAATTAAAAGAAGCATTGATAATGTTTAGATAAAGTATTATATTATTAGACAATATGATGAAGAAAAAACGGCGTCAGCGATGGCTATCAAGTGAAGATTACTGTCATTTTATATATTTAAAATTCTATGGGGAATGGTCATTGGATATTTATTTTCAAGCCTTCTGGTCGCCGTTTTTTTCAATCATACGGTACTTTCCAGTGCTAATTGTTTTAAAAAAATATTTTTGTATATTTCATCTTAACGACTTATTAGTTTTTTATGTACAACCTACTATACAGGGTGGCGCACCTCATTCGCCTCGGTTGATTATACGAAAACGGAAAGATGTAGAAACAAAACATTTTTATATGTGGGCAGACAATGTGCACAATTTAAAATTATTTTGAAATATACAGGGTTTTTCAGAACTAAGATCCATACCAAAGTTATATTTTTTCTTATGGAACACCCAGTATTATATTTCATTTTTGGATTCTCGTTCTCAAAAAAAGGCATTTATTACAAGGACATTTATTATAATATATATTATATTATTTATTTAAAATCTTTAGTTTTTGAGATATTCAAAGATATTTAAATTTGCATGCTACAATAGAATAGACTATTTAACACCCTCTACATTACATTTTAGAATTAATTCTTATGCTGAGTTTAAAGGTAGAGAAATAAACTTTACTGAAAAATGGTATTGGTTCCTTAAATTTATACAGGGCTATCAAAAGTTGCTGATCTATTTTAAGGATATATTTTATATGAAAACTTCGTTATTTCAAATGCAACACCCTGTATTTTTTTAAATAAATCGAAGCAGATTCAAATGCTCTTTCAAACTATATTAGGGTTTCCTATACCTAGCTCAGATTTTGAATAAAAAGCGATTTTTAAATAAAATTGCAATCAAGATGGCTGGTGTCGCCATGGCAATTTTCTAGTGACAGTTAGTAACTATTTTCAAAGTCGACATTAGTTTATGGACATTATTATTTATAATTTATAACAGTTTACCTAAATTTACCTACAATAGTTTAATAAGTAAGTATTCATTATTTTATCAAGAAAAATAAAGCAGTATCTGCTGGCGGAACGATATGTTATTTAGTGATATTATTTTGTAAGGAAAATTGCTTCTTGGATTCAAGGGCTTATGCTCAAAGATATCCAAATATGAATCTTCATGATAAGAGTTTCTTTGAAAAACTTCTTGTCCTATTTCGCAGAGCTGGTAGTATGGTTTATAAAAAACCTATTAGGCAGAAACCTTTCGTTGGAAGTGAATAAAATGAATTTGCGGTAATTGGCTATTTTATAGAAAATCCATATATCTACAAGTCATCGTAAAATAATTCAAAGAACTATTTCTTCGTTTTTCTTGATAGAATAATATACACATATTTAATGAATATTATTTATTAAACTATTGTAGGTAAATTCAGGGCTATTTTACCATTAGACCCATAAGGCCCGGTGGTCTGGGGGCCCGTTAAAGGTTGTAAAATATTCAAAATTTCTTGAATTTTTGAATTTAATTGGAATAGAGGGCCCGAATGTTTGCTTGGGCCTTAGGGCCCGACCAGATGAAAAATAGACCCTGGGTAAGTTAAATAAAAGTAAACTGGGTATAAATTTAAATAAGTCCATAAACTAATTTCAATTTTGAAAATAGCTACTGTCACTAGAAACTTGCCATGACACTAGCCATCTTGATTACAATTTTATTGAAAAATCGCTTTTTATTCAAAATCTGAGCCAGATAGGTATAGGAAACCCTAATATAGTTTGAAAGAGCATTTAAATCTGCTTCGACTTATTTAAAAAAATACATAGTGTTGCATTTGAAATAACGAAGTTTTTATGTAAAATAAATATTTAAAATAGACCAGCAATTTTTGATACCCCTGTATACATTTAAGGAAGGAACAACATTTTTCTGTAAATTTTCATTCTCTACCTTTAAACTCGGCACAAGAACTAATTCTGAAAAGTAATGTACAGGGTGTTAATAATCTATTCTATGCAAATTTAAATATCTTTAAATATCTCAAAAACCAAAGATTTTAAACATATTTAACCCTTATAATAAATACTTTTTTTGGGCCCAAGAATCCAAAAATGAAATAAAATACCTATTGTTCCATAAGAAAAAATATAACTTTGGTATGGATCTTAGTTCTGAAACACTCTGTACATTTCAAAATAATTTATTTCTACATCTTTCCGTTTTCGTATAATCAACGGAGGCGAATGAGGCGCGCCACCCTGTATGTATAAACTTGTTTATAATTGTCTCCATTATTTAATATATTTTTATTTAATTATTATTTTGCTGTTATTTTTTTAAGTAAACTATTAGTTTTAGGATATTTAAATTACTCTATTTTATATTTATTGAATAAATAATTAATGAACATTTATTTTATAAATAATACCAAAGTTGTAAATATAATGCCCCATGAGTTTCTAACTAATTAATTCTATCTAGGGGATTCCCTTACAATCATATCCTACTTTTGCCAAAAAAGAAATCGATGTCGCTGTATAAATATATCGTTAGTTTATATCAAAGATCTAGCACAATATTTTTATTTAATTGTAACATAAAGCTGTAAATTAATAACATATCAATTGTATGTGATGCATATTTGTGTACAGATAATATTAAATATTACAATCGATATTGTATTTTTATTTCATACTATTTAGTTTGTGGTCACGGTACTCCCATTATAGCTTTGAATTAAAAGATTATTCATAGTATGGTATACCCAGTGGTAAATCCACGGTGACGGGGGGGGGGGTTACTTTGGGGGCTCAGGTCTCCACTTGAGTTCAGTCAATTAATACAATGTTATTATTTTTTTAAAAAGACTCTGGAGTATGTACTTTGAGTAAAGTTTTTACTCTAGCCCCCCCCCCCTTTTTACTCCTATATAAGCCAATATACTATATAGTCGTGGTCTATAACTAGGCAAAGTATAGTCGTGGCACTCGCCATAGTTTCACAGTTCACAGAGATGTATTTAGGAAAATATGAGTTCACAATAAAATAAAATAAAAAAAATCATCGAGTAAAAATTTGCTTGAAAACAGAATATTTTCACATCGTGTAAGTAACAATTTTTCTGTATCTGAAAATATTCTGATGAGAAGAAATGCGGAAAAAATATATGATGACATATTTTTATATTATTATCTATTTCAAAGATTTTCTACAACTTTTTTTAAATTAAAACAAATTTAATTTTAACATTAATGTATTTGTTTTCTAGTACTATATTGGTTAGGTAATTTTCATTGGATAACTAATACATTGAACAACACATTGTACTAAATAATAAAATATAATATTTTTTAAACTTCAATAATTGCTACTAAACATTACAGAAATTTCAAAAGAGAAAAGCAGCAAAAACAATGAGAAATAGCATCACTACTTTCTCACGTAATAAAAGAATAATTTTCCCTATGTCCTATGGTACTGAAAAAACCGGGAATTAATAATTTCGAGTCCCGGTTCTTTGATATCTCAAAAGAACCGTAATTTTCCGGTTCTAAACCCTACTTTACCATATTATCCAGAAATTATGTTTTTTAACAAAAAACTAAAGAATTTTCAGATTTTTTTTTCAAAAAAAAATGCGCAGAAAAATTCTCATATTTCTGGGTCCAAAATATACTACCCCTAAAAATATCTGCACTTATTTAAGACTCACCCTGTATAGGGCGATTCACGGTTATGGTACGTTATAGAGTTTCCGCAACCGGAGCTATTTTTCGGAACCGGTAATTTCGGTACCATGCCTCTAAGGAACCGGGATTTCCAGTTTTTTTTCGGTACTTTCGGTACTAGCAAATTTTTGTTCAAGGATGGTGCAGTTCATTAAACAGCAAGCAAGGGATGGTTGTCAAAAGTAAAATCGATAAAAAATTGAGGTTTAAATGAAAATAATATCAAATTACTAAGTAGTAAGCATTCTTGAGTAAATTAACCTGAACACAAACATAATCACAAATTACTCTCAAAAAAACTCAAAGCACATTTTTTTAAATTATTACTACAACCAATAGCAGCACACAGTAAGACACTCATTTTTTGTCAATCCGTCTGTGTGCTGGGGCGCAACGCTCGAACCTCGCAGGTCAACGGACGGAACTCAACTCAAACGCTCTGCAATCTGCCGATATTCAATAGATTGTAAAAACTGGCAGAAAATATTTGGGAGAGTGCAACTACTCTTTTCCTTCTACTATGTCTATAGTTACCGGTATCAGTGGTTGTTATGGCGCTTCAACAGCAAAACAAACCACTAAGTGACAGTTTTGAATTTCTCGTTCGCTTTTTCGTATTTATATAACATAGAAAGCCAGAATGTTGTCGGAAAGTTCTGATAATGAAGGCTACTTTAATATTGGTACTCCACAAGAACTTACAGAAGCTACAAAAAGAGCACAAGCCAGTTTACTTCCAAAGAAAAATAGGGGGCGATATGAAATAGCATTGAAAGTATACGAAAAATGGTGTGCCGATAGAAATACTCAGAATATTACTTCGGAGACACTCTTGATGGCATATTTTAGCGACATGGCAAGGCAGAAAAAGCCATCTACTCTTTGGGCTACGTACAGCATGATACGGGCAATGCTAGCATTAAGGGAAAAGACTGACCTATGAGACTGACATATCAAAATATCACAAACTCGTCGCTTTTTTAAAACGCCAGAATGTAAGTTTTAAGCCAAAGAAGTCTAGCATTTTTACCTTCAATAAATGTATTAAAATCTTCAATTATTATTTTTAATCTTCTTGTTTATTTTTGTTGATGTTAGATAAGTATTTAATATATTACAAGAATATTTTGCTTAATTAAATGAGGCGAGAAATATGAAAAACCGAGTGAGAGAAATGGGTGAGGGAAATGGAAGAGGGAGAAATGTAAATAAAGGAGGAAAATGGAAGAAATGTAAATAATTTGACACTTTCAAATTTTTTAAAAGTCAGTAATGTCAGTATTACATATATATGTGGTTGTAAATAAAATATATTATTAAACTGACATAAAGTGTCAAATTTAACGAGCGTAAACATTAACGTTTGTTAAAAAGAAGTACACTAAAAAAAATGAAGTCACTATAATACTAGGTGATTTTAACGCTAAGATAGGGAGAGGCAGAGTCGAAAATATGAGTACGGCTTAGGAGAACGCAAAGAACGAGGCGATACATTAATACAATTCTGTCAGGAAGAAAGCTTCATCGTAACGAATACCTGGTTTAAACTTCCACCCCGAAGACTCTACATTTAGCAGTCACCACAACATTGCCACAACACAGCAAACCAAATATTGTCAGAAACCAAATAGATTTTATCCTTATTCACGATAGATTTAGGAATGGGATTCATGGTGTCAGGACATATCCCGGTACTGACGTAGGCTCTGACCACAACCCCGTTGTAGGAACCTTAGATGTGCGGCTCAAAAAACTTAAAACCAAACGACCTACAACAGTTGATATTACCAAGCTTCGACATTTACCTAAACAATCTGAGGTCAAAGACATAGTAAATCAGAAACTAGCAGCCATAAACACCCACGATTTTGGAAATCGTATAGAGCAAGATTGGGACACCCTGAAGAACGCATTTGTCGCTATAGAAAAAGAAGTCATAGGCCCAAAAGAAACAAAAAAGAATGGATGACCAAGGAAATACTACGGATGATGGATAGGAGAAAATCATAGAAGAATAAAGACACATCAATGTACAAAAAATTAGATAAACAAATAAGAAGTATGATTAAGGATGCAAAGGGACAATGGATGAAAACAAGGTGTATGGAGGTGGAAGAACTAGAACAAAGACACGACTATTTTGCAATGTATAAGAAAGTCAAAGAATTGACAGGACAAGGAAGACAATGCTTTACAAATAAATTAGTAGGTAATAACAATCAACCTATAATGGAAGCAAATCAAGTTTGCAAGTACTGGGAACAATATGTGGAAGAACTGTTCGCACCGCAAATCCCTAGAGTTTTCAACATCAAAAATGGATTTGAAGAGACACCTGATATCTTAACTTCAGAAGTGGAGAGAGCTACAAGAAATAGTAAAGTAGGAAAAGCCTGCGGCCCGGATGAAGTACATGTTGAAATGCTCAAACTGATAAATGAAGAAAACATCCCTATGCTAACTAGACTGTTAAACCAAATCTACAAAAGCAGTGAGATCCCACAAGATTGGCTGAAGTCAATTTTTGTCCCTATTCCAAAAAATAACACCATAAAAAGATGCGAACACTTATTATTAGATTAATAAGCCTAATGAGCCATGTTTTAAAAATACTTCTTAAAATAATTCAACACAGAATATTCAAAAAATGTGAAATTGATTTAGATGACGGCCAATTTGGCTTTCGAGAAGGAATGGGGACCAGGGAAGCAATGTTTGGCCTGTCTGTTCTCTTACAGAAATGTAGAGACCAACAAAAAGACGTATACATTTGTTTCATCGACTACGAAAAGGCCTTTGATAAAGTAGAACACACAGTGCTGTTTAACATCTTGCAAGAAAAAGGTCTAGACAAGAACGATATCCAATTCTTAAAAACACTATATTGGAATCAGACTGCAGACGTAAGGTTAGGGCAAGACGAAATACCAGTACAACGTGGAGTTCGTCAGGGATGTGTACTGTCTCCCTTGTTGTTTAATATATACTCGGATATATATATATATATATATATATATATATATATATATATATATATATATATATATATATATATATATATATATATATATATATATATATATATTCGATAAGGCCCTACAAGATAAAGGCATTGGCATAAAAATAAATGGCGTCCCAATTAACAACCTTAGGTATGGAGACGACACCGCGATTATCGCTGACAACCCTGAGGCTCTTCAAGAACTTCTAGACGACATAGTTCGGGCGGGAGATCCATTGTGCATGAAAATAAACACCGCAAAAACCAAGATAATGGTACTTAGTAGGAGAAATATTCCACCACCCAACATACGAGTATACGGACAATGCGTAGACACGGTAAATAAGTTCAAATACCTGGGATCTTGGCTAACATCAGAGCTTGACCCCGACTTAGAAGTTACATCGCGTATAGAACAAGCTAGGTTAATATTTATATATATATATATATAATCGAAAAACACCCATTTTACCCCTGAGGGTGTCTGGGTTACGTGTTCATGTTTTCTTGTCATAGACAAATGCAGACCATTTCTTCCTATCTTGTGCCAATTGTTTTGCTCTTTCCCACGTACTCCCTTTTCTTTGTAAAATATGTTCAACTATTTTATTCCACGTTTCTTTTGGTCTGCCTCTATTTCTTTTGCCTTGAGTCCTTGATTCCCATATTTTCTTCACTGGAATGTCGTTATTCATCCTTTGTAAATGTCCCCACCAACTCAATTGCCGTTGTTCTATAAATTCTTGCATTGATTGGATTTGTAAATTTTTTCTTATTATATCGTTTCTTATTCTGTCTTTTCGTGTCACACTTCTGACCTTTCTAAGGTATTTCATTTCGATTGCTTGTATTTTGCTTCTTTGACGCTGATTTAGTACCCAAGATTCGCATCCATAAGTCAGTATCGGCCTATATATTGTTTTTAAAACTGTCATCTTTGTTTCACTCGATATTTCTTTTTTGTTTATAAATCCCTTATTCATTGCATAGTATACATTATTAGCTTTCTGTATTCTGTTATTTATTTCCACATGGTTGTCTCCATTTGCTTCTATGACAATACCCAGATATTGATATGTCTCGACCTGTTCTAACTCCGTATCATCTACGTGTATTTGTATTTTCTTTGTTTCTTTCGCTACCTGCATTACTTTGGTTTTGTTTTATTGAGTTTCATACCCTTTTTAATCAGCACATTATTCCATATGTTGACATTCTCTTGAAGTTTTTTACGGTATCCGTGACTAATACTACATCATCCGCAAAAGCACAATCTGTTACTTCGATTGGTTGCAAGTTTCTATATCCGATGTACATTGGTCTAATTCTCTGGTTGGTTTCACGAATAATTTCGTCCATATAAATTATAAATAACAGTGGACTCAGGCTTCCTCCCTGGCGTGCTCCTTCTTTTGTCTTAAATATTTCAGATTTCATATTGTTTTTTTATTACGTAATTGTTAGTTTCGTCATATAAACTTTTTTATTACATTAATCATTTTATCACCAACATTTCTTTTCTTTAGCGTGTTCCATATTTCTTGTCTTGGTACTCTATCAAATGCTTTTTTCCATGTCTAGGAATGCGAAGTATGCCTCTTTATTATGTGTCAGTGTTTTGTTTATAATTTCTTTGATTGTAAAAATATTATCCTGAGTGCTTCTTCCTTTTCTAAATCCACTTTGGGAATTTGATAAACTTGCTTCTGTTATTGATCTCAGTTTTCTTTCTATTATTTGTTCGAAGACTTTGACCGCCGTACTTAATATTGTTATTCCTCTATAATTATTACATTCTTTCCTGTCGCCCTTTTTATGTATAGGCAATATAACTCCTAGCGTCCAATCTGAAGGTACTTTTTCTTCATTCCATACTTTGTTATAAATTTGTCTTAATGTTTCTTTTCCAAGTATTCCCATGTTTTTGAACATCTCCGCTGTTATTTTGTCATGTCCAGGTGATTTACCATTTTTTAAACTTCTTGATTGCTTCATCTACCTCATCTCTAGTAACAACTTCTATATCAATTTCCTCTTTAGTATTAGATATTTCAATTTCTTTCTGCTGGTACGTGCTATCTGCGTTTAAAAGTTGTTCAAAATATTGCTGCCATCTTTGCATGATTTGGTTTTCTTCAATTAAAACTGTACTATCTGTACTTTTAACTGTCACTGTATCATATTTAATAAATGAGAAACTATTATGTAACCGATCACTCAACATCAACATACGTCTGCGTTTTGTCCATTGTTATGTATACTTAATCCTCTTATACGGCTGTGAGACATCGACTATTAAAATAAACACCATGAGACGGTTGGAAGCTTTTGAAATGTGGATCTACAGAAGACTCTTGAAAATACCCTGGACAGATCATGTACGCAATGAAGAGGTTCTTGGGAGGCTTAACAGGTACAAGGAATTAATTGCAAATATAAAAAAACGAAAGACAGCATACCTGGAGTGGGACTCTGTGTCATGTAGAATTCTACATATCGTCAGAATTCTATAGGATCGGCACTCCGTGCAGCAACGATATCGATAAGGTGCGATTATTTTGGTCGCTTCATTTCTACATTTCAATTGGTATCGAATTCTACGTAGCGCACGCGTATTGAGAATATATTTGACATTTTTAAGGTTATTAGATTAAGTTATCTATTTTGTCTCAGAGGAATTTGCTAATCTAAGATTTTGTTTGTTGTTGTTTATGTTTTTGAGTTGTTGACAACTCTATTTTGTGTGACAGTTATTTAAATATGTTGCCAATTAACATAATAAATATCATGGCAGCAGGAGAAGAGGAAAGGCTAGAAGATTATAATTTGTTTCTGTACTAAATAAACAATATTTTGTTTAAAAAATATATATAATATGGTAATAATTATGAAATAAACACACAATAAACATGAACGGCCTTCAAATATTTCAACTGTCGCCGATTGAGCTCGCCTGAATAGCACCTTTCTGAATGAGTGCTTTTGTACTCTAACTTTCTTTTTACACTGGGTGTTAGTGAGGCACTGGTGGATGCTGCATTAATCTCAACATTTAATGGGGTACTGGGAGTTCGTGTGGCACTGGTGGATGGTGCATCAGTCTCCATATTTTTGAGAATTTCAACCTATTAAAAAAATTATATTAATTTTTTAATTAACAAACCAATTAAAGAACATGATAATGTAAATGCCTTTGTGACTTTTTTCAACTAACATAAAGTAGCACTTACTTTTCCAGATCCTAACTCGGGCACTATCTCGTCACCATAATTTGCCTTATTCCCCATAATTTTTAAAAGTCTTTTCTCTAATGTTGTTAATGGAGGAACCTGAGGGGGGCCACCACCAGTTCGTTGCTGCTCCATTTTTATGGCAGAAGCCTTTGATTTTGTTTTGCATTTCCAATCAGTAAATCAGTAAGCGTCTGAAAATAAATATAAGTTTGTGATATTACTCTTACCACTTAATTTATAACTTATTTCCAGATTAATAAAGGTCTGTGACAGGATAATAACATACTTACTTACTTTTCGCCAACCATCCACGGTTTTTTCACCATATCCTAAACTATTCAATTGTACCGAAACACTTTGCCATAAGGCATTGCATTCCTTCAGTACCATTAAATTTATTTGTTATTAATTCCGGATTGTTCTCGCAAACGTTTAACAGTAAGTTCCAATGTTCGGCCCTTACCCTCATTTTGCTAATCAAAATGATATAATAAAGATTCTTAAATTTTTTTACTGAAGATGTTTTAATATTTAAACTAATTTTTGGTTAGGTTATCTATCATGTAAACAAACGTTCTATGCGTTCTCTGTTTAGTTTACACGCCGGAGTATGTTTCCACATTATCTAAATGTGCGATAAACAAAGACGAAAATAACACCAACATTTGTATCAGGCGCTACATTTGCTAATGTTTGTAGGATTAATAGTATCGCTAGCGAAAAATACGCGAAAAGAGCCGAACGAAAACGATATCGGCACAGAGTGTTCCACAATATGGCTGACTTAAACTCTACTATCGCCGTCCTCCGATAGAAAGGGATAATAGAATACTATTATAGATTTCTATATAACACGGAGACCCACTGCTGGGCCATTTCATGCGCAGTAGCAGAGCAAAGCTTCTGAAGTTGATTATGGAGGGAAAGGTAGAAGGCAGAAGAGGACTTGGGAGACGCAAGCACTCTTGGTTGAAAAACTTGCGAGACTGGACTGGACTGAACTCACACGAACTCTTTCGAGCTGCACAGGACAGACAGTGTTTCGCCGCGATTATTGCCAACCTTCATTAGAAGATGGTACTACAAAAAGAAGAAGAAAAAGAAGTATAAAAAATACTGAAAGTCAATTTTGTGGCGTTTGAAAAAAATAGCATGTTCTATTCGGAGTAAAAGCTCTGATAAAAGTGACTTTTTGTGGGTAGTCTGCATGTCCAGCCTCGCCACAAAAAGTGTAATTTTTACTCCTAATAAAACAATATACTATTTTTCCAAACCAGTGTGTTATTTTAAATCAAGCAATAAAATAATTCTGTATGACTGCAGACTATTTATTTAAATAGATTATCATGGTTTCCATAAATTAGAAAATAAAATATCGTATCAAAAATTCCATGGACAAAATAAATTGTAATAAATTAGAATGTTTTTTTTTCAGAAAAGTCAAAAAGAAAATAGAAATGTAGTGAAGGTGCTATGTGTTTGACTCTTCAGTCTATGAGTATAAATAAATAATCAAAATTCACTGTCAGACAGATGACAGATACTTAATACAAATAGATACTTATTATTTTTAAAGTAAATTAGAAGAAATGTCGGAAAAAGACGAGGAAACAGTACCACAAAAATTTTTAGTAGTCGGTATAGTTACCAGTGAAGATTTTCAAAAATGTCGATTTGCTGTTACAAAACTTTACAACAGTTTTCCAAAGGAATTTGAATCTCCTGAAATCAGGCCAATGTTGGATGTGGAATGGAATGATTTTATTAAAAAGGTATCACTCCATTGAAACTCCCTACCTCTGTTAAACTTTGAATCTCAGTATTTATGTTCCAATAAAATACTTCAGTTGTTATGTATAGGAAACATACAGGGTGAAGCCGCTCATACGAGATTAACTGTCGAAGGGACAAGACAATTTGTATGACTGCGCTGTGAAGGCATATCTAGCTTTATTTGAGCGATATTCTAAACATATTGGTACTATGGGGTGTGACAAAAGGGGAATTTGGTTATCAATTTTGAAAGATTAAGGAAGGAGCATATCAACAAACTTAGGTCGAATACGATGGGGGCTTAATATTGCTGACTTAAATTCCGGTACCTACCGGGTGTTGCATCGTCGGATGGGACATAGGAAATCCCATGTAAATTTTAATGGGGTCAATAATGGCTTCCCTAATTATTTTAGAGAATAATTCTATTTAGGTTTATTGAAGAGCACTAAAACCCAAATTCAAAAGAATAACTTTAGATATTTTTGATTAGCTCGTTTACGAGTTATCGCCGATTTCTTTTTAAATATTTCTCCTTTCTTATGGCCCTGTATTTACTTATGAGCACCAGTCAAGGCGTAGATAAAAGAAAATAATCTACTATTAAGATAGATATGAAACTTAATAGTAAACTTTTGGGTCAAAGCGCCCCTCCGTGTTTTTAGTCGAGACTACGTTTATATAACCCAGCGCCTTCGCCTTTTCTGCTGTAAATGTTTTTTATGTTTATATTTGAATTCAAAGGATTTATTTTTAAAGTTACACTGATATATTAGTATATCAGAGTAACTTTAATAAAACATAAGAATATATATTTTACACTTTATTTTTTTATTTATTTTACAGTTTTAAAGAGTTTTTTTCTACAGAGTTTCATGTAAATGATCGTAAGTCGACTGGCTGTCTAATGAATAGACCGAGATTTATAGATTTCAAAGCGAACGAAAAAAAAATCAAACAACGAATACATACCATATATTTATCTATACCTTATCGTCTTTTGGAAACACGTACATTTTTGCAGTTTTGTTAGTTTCTTTGCAAGATGCAACACAACAAGAAAACACCATTTTTACAGTTAATAAATAATAAAACTATTTCTGACTATGATATTTAAAATCTAGATAGATAGAAAATTAAAAAACAAACGAGTATTTGCAAACGCAGGCCCAAATTCAATAAAAATCAAAATTTTTCTTGCGAAAATCAGGCTTTTTCCACTGAAAATGTATTTTTTGATTTATCAGCAGTCATTGTCAAGTTGACAATATACAGGGTGTTTTCGAATTAGTCTAAAAAAATTATGGTGTGATTCCTCATGTGTTCTTAAAACAATTTTTATATAACCATTGGGTCTAAAGTACTTCCTTTCTGATCTACAGGGTGTTAAAAATTAAAAAAAATCGATTTTTTTGCTTAACATAAATGGTACACCACTGCTTTTTTAAAGAAAATATATTTGTTTCTTGACTGGTCATCCTTTTTCAACAAAATTGATCTTACGTTCATCAAACGGTTGTCGGGAAAAAAATAAATATACTTATTAAGAGCCCGCCTTAATTCGTTTTCTAACGATTTTTTATTTTTTAGATTAATTAGGAAAGACCCTGTATATGCATATCACAGGCAACCAAATAAACTAGTAACCTCTAAAAATTATTTTTTCTACCACTAGCGACATACCGTGTTTTTAGTGTGTACTAAATTGTTTTATCAAAATTTCACCATATAAGTTTCCAGGCAATGAGTCAAGGTAAAAGATAACTGTCAAATGAAGTTGTCATTTCAGAAATTTACCTATTTAGTGCTTTATTATTATTGAAAACTCATTCCTACATCGGAAATTTTAAAGAAGTATTTATAAATACAAATTAATATGAATTAAAGTAAAATAAAGTAATCAATTACAAGGTTAATTATAGTATTATTACAATATTTAATATTAATTTAGGTACTATTAAATTGTTAGAACTTTAGGATTTAAGAAGATGTTCAAATATTCCTCCATCGACTGCTAGACAATAACCCAGGCGATCATAAGATTCTCTTCTTACATTCGCTAGTTGGTAAACTGAAATTCTATTGCATTCGGCAGAAATAGCATTTTTTAACTCGTCTAGATTTCGGTATTTTTTATCCTTGTATATCCTGTTTTTTAAATGGCCCCAGACAAAGAAATCATTTGGCGAAATAACAGGAAACCTTGCTGGCCAATTTACTGTATGATTTAGGCCAATAACGTTTCCGTTAAAACTATTGTCTAAATATTCCCGAACAGCCAGGGTACTATGTGCCGGGCAGCCATCCATTTGGTACCAAACTTCCTGATTTTCCCTAGCGGCATCATATAAAGCAGGTAAAATATGATTTTCGAGTAGTATAATAATATTCTGCATTTAAATTTCGCGTAAGAAATAATGGCCCGATAATATTATGTCCGAATATCCCTGCCCAAACATTTACTTTCTGTGGATATTGCGTCCTTGTTTCGACAAACCTGTGTTGGTTTTCTTTGTTCCAATATCGATAATTTTGAACAATGGGTTCATTATTTAAGGTAAACCTGCATTCGTCAGTGAAACATATGTTTTTTAAAAATTCCCTATCCGTGTTTGCTCTTTCCATCATATTAAAACAAAACGCCTGCCGCCGTACTTCGTCCCCATCTCGTAGCTCTTCGTGCTTTTCATATTTAAAGGAATAGTATTTATGTCATTTCAAAATTCGAAGCGCTGTAGTGTGATCTATTCCTATTTTCAGAGGCGCAACTAGGGGGGCCGTGGGATCTTTGCCCCCCCCCCCCAGATGACCAATGTGTCACATATAAAATTGGTTTTAACCTCACATCAATAGTAACTTACAGTGACCTAAGCCCCCCCAAAAGACTTGAGCCCCCTTAAAAATATATGTCTAGTTGCGCCCCTGCCTATTTCGTTCTCAAGTTTCCTTGTGCTGATCTTTCCATTGTTCTCTTCCACGAACAATAAAACTTCCAAGTCGGTATCATTTCTTGCATCTTCTCTTTGTTTCCGCCTTGCTTCACATCTGCAGTTATTTATTAGGGTACCTTTGGTCTCAAATCTCTGGATATTCCTTTCGATTGTAGATTTTCCAGTTATCGGTCTATTCGGATACAGAGCAGCAAACATGTCCGACACCTTTTGATAACTATTTCCTTGATAGTACCATTTAATCATTAATACTTTTTCTTCGGTAGTAATTCATGGCTAATATTTTCGATGTAGGTATGAGTTTTTAACAATAATAATAAAGCACTAAATAGATCAATTTCTGAAATGACAGCTTCATTTGACAGTTATCTTTTACCTTGACTGGTGCTTATAAGTAAATACAGGGCCATAAGAAAGGAGAAATATTTAAAAAGAAATCGGCGATAACTCGTAAACGGGCTAATCAAAAAGATCTAAAGTTATTCTTTTGAATGTGGGTTTTAGTGCTCTTTAATAAACCTAAATAGAATTATTCTCTAAAATAATTAGGGAAGCCAATAATTGACCTCATTAAAATTTACATGGGATTTCCTATGTCCCGCTCAACGATGCAACACCCGGTATATCAGTACCGTTCTAATTTTATTTAAATGTAGGGTAGACTCAGTATCGTTCATCTAAATAATGACGTTTGGTTCAGGAAATGTTTGAAAAAAACCCTAAATAAAAATGTAAATATAACTTCTACACCCTATATCTTCAAAACGAAGTATTTTAGGACATACATTTATACCAGTGGCGAAGCTTCCACTGATGCGGATGATCCCTTCATATAGTATATTGTAATATACGTCCTTACTTAAAAAATTCACTGAGATCTCCTATAATAAATTAAAATTCTAAGTAAATTTATTCAAATAACTAAATTCAATTTCAATTATTTAATGGGTATTGGTCGAGTTTTATAGATTTAACGCTAAACTACGCTAAACGCTTAAAATAAAAATCTCTCGACAACGCACAGTGGTTCCCCTTAATTAGCTGCGCGGTCATAACTGTTAGATATCTAGATATAGCTTGACTGCACCTTTCTTAATAGAAATTGATAACAAATGCTAAATAAATGTATATAAAAAACTTAATGTAATATGTATTAAAAAAATTGGGCCCAATTCGTGTGATTTGCATTTTAAGTTCTAACTATTCGGAAAGGTATACAGATTATGTTTGCACATATGTCACCATATGTATAGTAAACGCCACGAATATTTGGGAGTGATTCATCGGTCGCTACCATGTGAACTAATCTGTTCAAGGTCACATAAAACTTAATTCCAGTGCCGTGGTGTTTCAAGTCATATAATAATCAATATATAATCTGTTGTAATTTGTTGTTTTAACTGTCAAAGTCTTGCCAAAACATTGACAAAAAACATATATTTGGTCGCACTGCAAGTACACCAATGGACTGACGCACAAAAACGAATCAATCAAAGAAACGCGATATAGTATCGTCTTTGTCAATCACGCTAACGTTTTAGAATAAGTAGGAGGAGCGCAGGCAGATGATTAGACCGGGCCTTTAAAACTTACGTCTGCGGTAAACATTTACGTTTTTAATGTAAAAATGATAGCGTGCGTGTCGATTCTAACTTCATCAAGCGATGAATCACTCCCAAACATTCGTGGCGTTTACTTTATAGTCTGTCCAACGACAAGATCCTTGACAGTGATTGATGTGTCTGTCATTTTAATTTCAAAGTAGTTTATTTTATTTTACAAAGAAATAAGTTGGTAGAACTGGAACGCATAACAGGAAATTAATATATTTAAAATTTGACTGACAAATGATTACTTCAAAATATTGTGAAAAAACTGTATAAAACTGAAAAAATGTAATCGAGTTATTTTATTTAACAAAAAACGGTATGTGATAATACAAAACAAACAAGAACATACCAAAACACCACATACCAAAAAAATATAAAAAGAACTACTTTCAAGCTTCATGAAAATGAAACTTCCCGCATTTATGGTTATATTTATCAATATAACTTACAAATATGTAATATTCGACAGGAATAAATAAAACAATACAAATAACATTTTATTAATAATAACACTTACGAAATTTTATACCTTAAAGGTTGATTAATTATCTTTAATCTTAATTTTTTTAAACCAGTACCTTTTGACATTATTTTTCTGCAGTACTAAAATCCATTATTTACCTATCGTGTCATGTCGATATTTTACAGCTACTTCAGTTTTTAGTATGTGTTTAGTATGATCCTTCTACCATATACGAGATGCACTTATCTACGACGAGATGTTATACAAACTTTATCGATGGTAACTTCATTGGTTTAGACTTTCTGCCTGGGCAGCGAGTATTAAACCATAAGCTGTGCTCTGGGTCTACAGTTAATTTTCACTCGATTTTTCCTCCACTTGACTTCAAAAGACACAAAACACCCGTAATAATACGAATCAAAATGCATCATCCTCCAAAACGCAGGGTATTTCACAAAAGTTGACACAAAATTATAACCTATAATTTGGCAAGACTTTGACAAGCGTCAAAAATGACAAAAATCTGAAGGCGAGTTCATACGCATCGGCGTCCGTTTGTCGTTCATCGTTCCGTCAAACCAAAACTGAAATACGATCTGTCATTTTTTAAATAAACCAATAAAACTGGTTAAAAACAACAAGACACGACGCATGACGGATTTATATTTAAACCCATCCATAGTTAACTTAAAAATTATTAGAAACTTTTTTAGTAAAATAAATAGATTGGTATGGGACGTCATCTGCTTTTCTTCTATCATCGTCTGTCGAAATCTTACCTGAGAAAAAAAACGGAGTATACATGTTTTTTTCAAATTAAAGAGGTCAAATTTATTTTAAATGTTCAAAAAATAAAAGAGACAGTTGTTTCATTTTATAAATACAATTTTATTGTCAATTGATATACAGTGTATCTACGAAATAAGTTGACATGAACAGGAAAAAATAAGTTACTTTTATTTTAAAACACAAAGTCAATCTTTAACCACTCGGTATAAGATCCGGCGGAAATTCGCGGCAGCCAGTGGCAATTAATTTATATGCAGTATACTTTAAGCAACAAGTATTACCATGCCGTTTAAGAGGATTTCAAAGGGAGAGTAGTTAAAGAGTAGTTAGAGTAACAAGCAAAAATGTAAAAATACTATTTTTGTTGCCTTCAAATAAATTGCCATAAACTAATATTAATTAGGTTGAATTAAGTGCAAAAAGAAAAAAACAGTTCTTTTTACCTTCTTTTCGAACGTCCATTACAGAAAAGGCAACAGCTTTTATCAATTTTAATAAAATAAGTAATTAATTGGCGTTATCTGAAAACTGTTTATGTCAGCTTGATACCAGTAGCAAAAATGTGACATTTCTAATAAAAAAAAGGGCTACACTAGGCTTACTCGATTTTGTTATTTATTATGTATTGTTTACAGGAGAATATAAGAAAAGTATTAGCAACAGTTTCATGCAAACATTTTGAAATTAATATTTCTAAGTAATGACCTATCTGGGAACCAGTGTGCGCTGAGCGGGATGATGCGACTCTCCTCGTAAAGGTTGATTCTCACTATACATTCCATATCAGCTCCCTTCCGTTTACATAAAATATTATATCATGTAAATGAACAGAGCAATGCACACTATCCGTTCTGTTTCCCTTCCGTTCCATATCCTTTCCTTCCATACATTTTTTTGGCGGACGGACTGAAGCATATCGGAAACAGCGTTGTCAAGTTCTTACATTTCTACCAGCTCTGTTAAAATTTTGCTGATTTTATTTATTCTTTCACCTTTTAATTAAACCAAATTTAAAAAAAAACTTTCATAATGATATAAATTGTACAGGGTGGTCAAAATTGCTCTGTTTTAATAGAGAAAACCTATTTCCTGACTAGATAGAGCAAAACCGACATAGATGTCGATTTGTGAGACACGTTTAATGGCATAGACCGCCTGTTGATATTGTTACGGATTCCGTTACACGTTTTCCAAGTTAATCCTCTTAACACCACCTCCATGAGACGTTCGAAAGTGGCTGGAGCATTGCATAATCCAAACGGCATGACCTTGAATTGGTATAGTCCGTTTCCTATAGAAAAAGCCGTCTTTTCTTTGTCTTCCTCGTCCAGACCAACTTGCCAGTATCCACTCTTTAAGTCGAGAGTGGAGAACCAGCACGAACCTGCCAGAGTGGTTAACGTGTCGTCTATACGTGGCAGTGGGTAGCTATCCTTCTTAGTGACGTTAT
Source organism: Sitophilus oryzae (assembly GCF_002938485.1). Lineage (NCBI taxonomy): Eukaryota > Metazoa > Arthropoda > Insecta > Coleoptera > Curculionidae > Sitophilus > Sitophilus oryzae. Next base: position 4,719,406 of record NW_022146254.1, on the reverse strand, counting down.
TGAGCTTCCGATAGTCCACGCAGAATCGTGTACTACCATCTTTCTTCGTCACCAAAACAACAGGAGATGACCATGGACTCGATGATTCTTCGATAACTCCATCTTCTAGCATCTTATCTACCATGGTCTCCATTTCTTGTTGTTTGGAAAGGGGCACCCTTCTAGGACGTTGTCGAATAGGTGGGCATGACCAGTTTTAATCCGGTGCTTCACAAAATCTGTTCTTCCACTGTTGTTCTTTTCAAAAATACTGCCATGCCTAAACAGGAACTCCTTAGCCTTCTGTTTCTCCTCAGATGTTAGGTGATCCCATGGCTGCTCTAGATGTTTTAGTGTTTCTTTGGATGTCATTTGTGTAACAGCTGACGGCACTGATCACATCGGGTTGACACTTCTTACAGGTTCGCAGATGGCTATCTTGTCACCTTTTTGAATCTTGACACAATTCGGGAAAACATTCGCAACTCTGATCGGTATATTCTTGTCGGTGTTCACCAATGATTTTCCTACTAAGTACCTATCTTGTTTCTTGTTGACACTTTGTACCAGTCCAACACAGCACCCAGCGATTTTCTCCACTTTACCGAATACGATCTTCTCGGTATTACCAGGTATCACCACAGTTTCCGCTGATCTTACATCCATTCTTCCTGGTCCCTCGTCTGGAGATAACATAAACTCTTCATTTCCGATATTCAGGATATTTCTCTGGTGATCGAACGAAAATCCATGTTGACGAATCACATCCATGCCCAAGATGAAGTCATCTTCAATATCTGCCACTAAGACGCTATGCTGGAACTTCAAATTTCCTAACTTCAGTTCGACGATAGCCTCTCCCCGTACAACGGCCATTTCCCCCGTAACTGTACGTAAACACACTCTTCTTCTCAGAGGCATCAGCTTCAACCCTTGTACTGAGTTGGCCCGTACCAACGATACCATAGCGCCAGTGTCCACTGTCATTCGGATTCTCCTACCATTGACCTTCCCGTCGATCACCAAACTGTCAGCTGTTCTTCCTAAACTCCTAATGGGAAAAATCCTGGGGGCTCTGTTCTCCCCAATCAATACTTGCCCCTTAGTATTGACTGATTTTAGTTTTCCTGGTGCCTACGTTCTCTGGATGGTGAACGGGATCGCATTTGAACGCGGCAATCCCTTTTAATGTGGCCATTCCTGCCACATCTAAAGCACCTTATGTCCTGGGATCTTCTATGGTTCTCTGTCTGGGTGTTGTTGCTACACTTGTTCACTAGTAACTCACATAGTTTACTAAACATCTCCTCCAAACGTATGTGAGAACTTCCGGGCTGTTCCTCGACCGTTACCGATCTTATCTTCGGTCTAGGGATGGCGCTAAAAGCAGCTTCAATTTCTAGCGCCCTGACCAGTGCTTCGCTGCTAAAAATAGGGATATTTGCAGCGCCCTCTGCAATTCGTTGTCCCTCAGTCCGCTGATAAAACACTGAGCAGCGAGTTCCTTCCTAAATCCTTCCGGTGCTTCTGGATATGCCAGGTGTACCAGCCGACGTAAGTCTGCTTCAAATTCCTGAAGACTCTCTCCGGACCTCTGCAAGCGTGTCTTGATCAGGGCCTGGTAAAGTTGACGTCGATGTTGGTCGCCATATCTTCTGTCCAGTGCAGCAACCAAAGTTTGGTATTCCTGCTGTTGGGCTGCAGGAATAGTTTGCAGCAGTTCCAGAGCAGGGCCACGCAGCGCGATGACAAGTGCCGCTGCTTTCTCCTGGTCGGTCCATCCGTTGGCAGCGGCGGCTGCTTCAAACTGGCGGTGGTACATAGTCCAGGTGGTTTGTCCATCGTAGGTTGGGGCCTTAAGGTTCGCAGTTCCTTGAACGCCAGATGTTCTTACTTGTGCCTTGGTCTTCTGTAGGTCCATCTCCAATCTTTCTATCTTCTGCTGAAGGCGTTCCTCAAGATCTTCTACGGCTTCTTGGAAGTGGTTCTGCTGTTCCTGGCAACGTACTTCCAACATTGCTTGTTGCTGTTCCCCCAAGCTTTTCTGAAGTCGAATTTCTTGATTTTCTAAAGTTTTCTTAAGACGGTCCTGATCTTCTTGTCTTTCTTTCTGGCGGCGCGTTTCTAATCTTCTAAAATTTCCCTCCATTCATTTTTCTGACGAATTTCTAAATTGCCTAAAATTTTCTCAAGCCGGTCCTGTTTTTCTTGTTTTTCTTGTTGTCGTTGAATTTTCAAATCTTCAAAAATTTTCTCAAGCCGGTCCTGTTCTTCTTGACGGCGTAATTTTTCTTCGTCTTTTTCTTCTGCTTTCTCTCTTTTCATATTCTCCATAAAATCGCCCAATAATTTGCTTACTTCCTCCATTTTCTTCGCTTGCTCCCTTGTACCAACCATAAAAATACTCTGATTCGGTCTAAAAATCTTCCAATCCACTTAATTTCTTCTTAAAATCCTCTTGAATCGCACTTCCGACACCAATTGTTACGGATTCCGTGGGTCCACTATTTAAACTCACGATAAAATACTTAACGAATTTATTTGTTTCACTCTGTACACACAACTTATACTATTTACAACACAACTTATGCAACTACTATTACTCTAACGGTATTTCGCGGTATTTTCAAACTTCAGACTTCAGACTATCTTCAGACTTGTCCAACTGTCAAAGCGCGGGCGTTATATACCCCCTGGCGATGGTTTCTGGAATTTTCTAAAGAATTCTATAATTTTCTTTTACTTTCTGGCGAATGCGCCAGGTTCCTCAATGCACGTTGCGATTATTTAGCAGTATGCAGTTATGCAACCAGTAATACACCTTGACAATATTTTCACTGCCAACTGAGATACGGGGTCTTTTTTAATTCTTTACCGTTTGGAAAATTGCCTATAACTTTTTTATTTCGCGGAATAATAAAATTCTGTAAAAACGTTCTTAAGGTACTTTTTTAACCACAATCCAGTGGCGTAGTCAGTTTTTTTCTATGCTTGCTCTTTTTATCAGAAATAATGAAAAATATTTTTTTTTAAATGGAAATCATAGTTGGCTATGAACTTAAAAAAATGTTGTCGTTCAACCCTTTCCAACGATATAAATTTATGGGTATCTATTATTTCCAAGAATGAAAGAAATATTATGTTTTTTATCTTTATATCGAAGCGGGCCTTCATTTTGGATTGACCTATTTGCCTAATTATTTTTTATCACAATTTAATATTCTATACTATTATTTATCTGCATAATTAAAGACTTTTGAAAAAGTAAATTAACATTCTATATTAGTATTAATAATTACAATTGAAATCGATACAATAAACAAAGAACAAAACTAAAAAAACGTATTTTTTGAGTGACGAATATAGTTTTCTAAAAAAAATCACCAAAGATGTTCAAACTTTGAGCACCTCCTTGTTGAATACACTAAACACCTTTTGCGCACAAAGTTACAACGATTTATTAGGCGAACGGGTATAATAGGTCCAAAAGCTTGCCTAGTAACCTTCTGTAACGGTTCTACCCTTATATATAAGGTCTTTTAATGTCCCCCATAAAAACGTCGAAAGGAGTTAAATCATAGCATCTAGCAGGCCAAAATATGGAAACCCTTGTTATATCCAATTCTCTCTAAATTCTCCATTTAATAGTGCAGTTGTAACACTGGCGTTTTAATTGTAAATGGTAATACAAATAATATAGAATGTAGATTTATCTTTTCAAAAGTCTTTTGATTATGCAGATAAATAATAATATAGAATATTAAATTGTGATAAAAAATAATTAGGCAACTACGTCAACACAAAATCAAGGTCCGCTTCGATACGCAAATAAAGAAAACCTAATATTTCGTTCATTCTTAAAAATAAATACACAACTTTATATCGTTGGAAATGCCAGCATTTTTTTAAGTTCATAGCCAACTATGATTTCCATTTAAAAAATTATATTTTTTATTATTTCTGACAAAAAAAAGCAAGCATAGAAAAAACTGAGTACGCCACTGGATTGTGCTTAAAAAAGTGCCTTAAGAACTTTTTGACAGAATTTTATTATTCCGCGAAATACAAAAGTTATGGGCAATTTTCCAAATGGTAAAAAATTCAAAAAGACCCCGTATCTCACTTGGCAGTGAAAATATTAACAGGCGGTTTACGCCATTAAACGTTTCTCAGAAATCGAACCCATGACATCTATGTCGGTTTTAGTTAGGATCTAGATTTTCTCTGTTAAAACAGACCAATTTCGACCACCCTGTACAATAAAAAGTATGGAACTGATACGGAACGGAAGCTTACGTATAGTGTCAATACAACAAAAAATACGAAACGGATATGGAATGGAAACGGAAGGTATAGTGAGAATCAACCTTTACAAAGAATACTTTGAATATTAATACTAAACTAAAATCGTGTATTCACCATATTATTGAAAATGTTTGTGAAATACAATACCGCAAGAGTCTGGGATGCTGGTCTTGGTCTTGCGTCAGTCTTGCACTGTCGGTCTTAGTCTTTTTCTTGCTCATAAAACGCTATTCTTGGTCTTGGTCTTGCCTTTTGTGCAAAACCAAGAACAAAACCGCAAGACCAAGTCCAGTGTCGCTTATCACTATATTATGTAATTTAAATTTGAAGGGCCCAGGGGAAAAACCTGATAAGCGCAATTTTACTAATTTTACAGGAGAGCACTGGACGGCTGACGGTTATCAGGTTCTTTCCGCGTATTTTATATTTTTACTAGGCATATATCATAGGATTAACAACATATTGCCCTGCGGAGTTTATACATTTAGTAGGGATCAGTTAGACCTACTATAATGCTACAGATGACTTTAATATCGCATTAAAGAATAGACACCGTAATGATTCATTCGAACGTTCGAGAATAATCGAGTTCCACTGGAATGGAGTAGTACATACGAGAACATTCGAAACCTTCTCTATGCACCTAATGATCTATGGATTATTCAAGAACTCTTTAGCTGTGGGTATAAAATAAAAAGAGAGAAATAAATAGACGAGAACAATTGCCGCGTTAAATTCAAAATAAATTCTTTCTAGATAAATAGTTATAAATAGTTTGTAAATTGTTCTTTAAGTCTTTTATCGTTATTGTTTTTGTTATTTAGTATAAAATAAATTGTGTTTAAATAAATTGTGACTTTCTATCCACACGGAACCAACGAAAAACGTAACAATAATAAGAAATTGGCGTTTATCAAGTTTTCCCCTGGACCCTTCATTCATAATCATCAATAATTTTTCTTAAGCAACAAAGGCGTTTGGGAAATGGCTTATGGGCCGTCAAAAATTGTGTTGCAATGTTCATTAATAATCAGTTTCTGGGAGACTTTGATGATCTGTTTAGATTCATTTGGAAAAAATGGAGATTTGTATTTAACCAAGATTGGTCTGTCCTAGCTACCAACCACCTGGTGGCATACTTAGAAGAAAAAGCGGAAAATTATGTACAAGTTTGTGTTCTGTGTGCGTATTACTATTTTATCATTAAGCTTATTTCAGAGGCAATTTGTTTATTTAACTATCGCCATTAATAAACAAGTCATAGGGTCGTTGCTGTTCGAAGTAATATATTTGTCAACCAGTAGATAATAGCATTATTCTGAACTAGGTTATTTTTGTAGCTTTACAATGATTTAGTGCCACTGACATGCGAAAATTTTCTAAATCGATGTAATGATGACGAAAATGGATACCTTGGTGCTCCTGTACATAGGTAGTGATTTTATGTTGCTTAATAAAATAGTAATACCGTTGATTAAAAGAACTGGAAAGATACGCAACCTAATCATTCGTGACAAGGCTGGTTTGATTTCCCCTTACGTCTTAAGTGAGTGCTGTACGGTGGAGACACCAATCGTTCTGCGGCCAACGCATAAAACACTTATTCTCTCTAATTCGGATAGCGAAGGCATATCCAAGATGGTGTGGAACTGAAAGCGACAGTGTTGCCATATTAAAATGTGTAATACTTATAATACGTTTTGACAAAAAAATCTTTGGATGAAAAATCCGTGTTTATAATACATTGCAAATTTATTTGTGTTAAACATAGAATAAACAACAAAAATATTTTTTTTCTATAAGTACCGAATACTTCGTATTATCGAAAAAAGTCGTTTAGTTGGCTTGGAAATGACGAATTATTGGCATTTACCATAATATTTTACATAAAAAATAACAGCAATCTTTATTTCCAAACCAATTCTGACGCCGTTCTTTGTTTAATCATGTAATATTACTAGAGTGTATCCGCGACTTCGTTCGCGTCGAATTAATCATTTGTGATAGTGATGATAAAGTAAAGCAAGAATTTCCATTGACATACAAACTGGATAAAATTTTCTCACATTTATGTCAGCATGAGAAAAAACAATATGGCAATATTATTATATAACTTGGTAATATTTGAGGGGTAGTTTCAACTCGTTGGAATTTGACTTTCGAAAAGTCCGTTTGCCAAAAATAAGCTTTTTACGTCAAGCAATTTAAGTAGAATCGTGGTTAATCAATTACCCAACTTTTTGGAACACTCTGTGTGATTTTTTTAAAAAATTCAAAATATGTAAAAAAACAAAATAAATTATGCGTATGCAAAAGACTAACTGTTTTTTAAATAACAAATATTGTAATATTTGAGGGGCGTTTTCGCCCTCTTGGAATTTGAGATTCGAGAAACCCCTCCTTATCGAACCTCTACACCACACAGTCAATCCGTTTGCCAAAAATCAGGTTTAAACATCAAGCAGTTTAAGCAGAATCGTGATTACTCAATGGTCATATTTTATGAAACACCCTGTATAAATTTTTAAAAAATCTTAAAATATGTAAAACAACAAAATAAAATATACGTGTTTAAGAGTTTATCCGAAAAACTCACCGGTTTTTAAATAAAAGTTATTCTAATATTTGAGGGGTGGTTTCGCCCCCTTAGAATTCGAATTTCGAAAAATCCCTTCTTATCGAACTTCTACACCCTAAATAAAGTCCATCCGTTTACCAAAAATCAGCTTTTTACGTCAAGAGCTTTAAGCAGGATCGTGATTAATCAATGACCAGATTTTTCGAAACACCCTGTATACATTTTTAAAAAATCTTAAAATATGTAAAAAACAAAATAAAATATACGTGTTTAAGCGTTTTTTTGGAAACTCGTTTTTTAAATAAAAAATATTGTAATATTTGAGGGGTGGTTTCACCCCCTTGGAACTGGAATTTCGAAAAATTCCTTCTTATCGAACCTGTACACTCTAGAATCAACCTGTATGCCAAAATTCTGGCTTCTTACGTTGAGTGTTTTGAGCAGGATCGTGATTAATCAGTGAGTCACTTAAGGATTTTATATACCGTGCTGGCAAGGGTTACTTTTGGGTTGGCATTTACATGTGTGGAAGTAAATCGCATAGGGATCTTATTAAGTCGGAGTGAGAGAAATGCGACCAACCGACGCGACGCGCGACGGTGTGCTGTTGCGGCGTTGCCGATACGCCTTTCCGTATCAAGTAAAGTAAAATCACGATCGCAAACCGATTATTTTTAAAAAACTTTTTTTTCAAGAGATAACTAGATAAAAGCATTAGACATTAGAAATGGAATTATAAGGATATCGTTAAGGTGTCATTTTTTTTTATAACGAGAAAACGTCAGTAATCGCGATAATTTAAAAACTCAACTTTTTAACACATAACAGGCCATAACTCAAGAACCACTTAAGATATTGAAACTTTTTTTTATTTTCAAGATCGGATATTTTACAATATGTTTACATAAGAAAAATTCGATAAGGTTGTTTTTTCTATTCAAAAATTGTAAACAATCCATCCGTTTACTTTTAGAGCATAGCAATTTTCAGCAATCGTGTAATTTTTTTATTGATAAAGATTTTCACATACTGTCTACAAAGAAAATACAGCAGAAATATTAACAAAGTTCTTGAAAAACTACAATCTATTATTTCTAATAGATTTCGAGATATCGATTTTTGAATTCAGAGTTCTAATAGCGCGACCACTATCGAACACCCACTCAATTCCACTTATTTTTACCAAAAATGCCAGTGTTTCTAGCTTGCACTTAAAAAATTCAAGCTATAGGGAAAATTACAACGATTCGTTATTAAATGAAGAAATTAAGTGTCACGAGACGTAATTAAATCGTGAAGCTGAACGCATGACGTACACCTTTCCCTAGAACTTTAAGTACTGACCATAGACTAATGTCACGTACTAGAGATAGATTGGACACTGATATAGAACAAATAAGTCCGTCATTTAGAGCCACCTGGTGATTCAGAAGAAACTAACGGAGAGTTTTGGCATAACATAATTTTAGCGGTCCGTTATTTATTATCGCTATCTAAAACAGTAACGTTATTCAAGCGCACAATTATTCCTTGTAAAATGTAAAATAATAAATATAGACTTGTTTACTATATTTTATGTTTTATTAGATTATTAGAAGTGTAACATATTCAAAACTAAAAATAAAATTATGAATACATCGATTTTAAACACCAACAATAGAGCACATAGCGCCTATTTTTTTGATTTAACAAATAAATTATAATATAGTAAAAATATTATAGACTACTAATTAACTGTTACGAAAAATACTATATTACCAACTATGTACTTACTTATTTATGATTAAATATTTTTTTTATTTCGTTCATAAATGTATTCATCTAAGATGTCTAACATGTCTTTACTAAAAAAAGTTTAGTATCTCACACGAAAATAATGATCGATTGTAAATATCAAAATGCACAAACTAATAAAAACACTAATTCACCGACCTTTCCGGCAAATCAGGAATATCGGAATTAATAATTATTTAAAAATGATTTAAAAATAACTTGACGGATCACCAACTTTTTGACAACTACACCATAGATGGTAGTAAATATAGAAGCTATCCAAAAATATCCTTATGGGTTTTTCGCCACTGCACTGCAAGAAAAATCTACAAAATAAAATAGTTATTTTTTGTAAACACTTCTGGCGTTAAACCTAAACGGACGCTGCTTGTCAGAAGTTGTGTTTACAGTAATAAAAATTTGCCTAACAAAGAAAAAAAATGCTTAACGTTTCGGAAAGTTTCTCTTTCCGTCGTCGGAAGCAAAAAATATAAAGAATCAAGAAAAAAACTCTTTAAAATATTTAAATTGAACTATTCGAGAACACTTTACTTTTTAAAACAGATACGTCTACAAGAAATCGTTGACGTTCTGTTAAAATGACATTATATTAAGTTAGACTTCAAAATTAACAATTACTACCTGTTAATTACTTAATAAGGTAACACCAAAAAGCCCAAACTTTCTGTATGATTATTTTTAAATTTTACGTATGTTTATTTATGTAATGTTCTTTAAAATCAAAGAAGCGATTGCCATACATTACTAACATCTACAGATGCATGAGCAATACATTTATTTTTATTAGATTGAATAAAAAAGCCTCTTTTATTTTTCTTTTAGAGGCTATAGCTTCTTTCATTATAATTTTGGCGTTATTAAAATTTATTCTGTGCCCTGTGTCCCATGAATGCTGACAAATGTTAGATTTGTGAAAATCTCCCTTTCTTAAATAATCTTTATGTTCTTTAATTCTAACATTTAAGGGTCTAGATGTTTCACCAATGTAAAATTTATCGCATTCACAGGGTATTTGGTATATTACATTTTTTGTTTGTTGTTCTGTATTCATTGGTTTAGTATGTGATAAAATTGATCTAAGTGTATTTTGTGTTTTGAAAGATGTTTGTATGTTATTTTGTTTTAAACACAACTTCTGACAAGCAGCGTCCGTTTAGGTTTAACGCAGAAGTGTTTACAAAAAATAACTATTTTATTTTGTAGATTTTTCTTGCAGTGAAGAATCCGCCACATAGGTATAGACATTTTTTATAATATAGAAGCTGTCATGTCATCTTCATAAATAAATTAGAAACCGGTACTTTAATGTCTTTTGCGCCGTCTGGCGATGCGGAAGAAACTAAATTTGTAGTTCCATAAAATTATCATTGAGTGTCTAGGGCCTGGTACTGACAGAGGTATTGATTGGGTCGACCGGTCAACTGCGACAAATCTGCTATATCCCCTTCCACGTCTCTTAGCGATGTGCACAGTTTCTCGGTTTATTTCATATGTTTGGCAATGTGTTTACTTTGTTCAGTGCATTATAAACGCATTGTACTCTTCTTACATACGGAAATCTCGACCCAAGACTAACCTTTGCCAGCCCTTAGTATTACGAGTAGTATAGATATTAAATTGTTTAATGATAGATAATCCGTACTATTAACGTACTGTACCCAAAATCCGTAAATCTGGTAAGTTAACCGTAGTTCTAGCAACACTGTCTCCGGCAAACACTGTCGACTGAAATCAGAATTACGATACAGTATTCTGCTGCTCTGCTGCGCTGTAAAGGACTATCAGCGCGCAGCGGCACAGAACTAAACTAAATCTCAGATAGGCTAACAGTAACGCTAGCTACATCTGGGACGTGTTTTGTTCCACAAAATCACCCTTAAGGTTGCGCATTTTCTTATTTCTTCAATCAACGTTAATACTACAACTTTCTGTATAAAGTACACAAATTAGAGCTTTTTTCAGTTTTAATTTGCACAATATATTTTGTCTCTTTATTAGAATAGTTTTAAGATCTTGGATTCAGTGCGGTGGCTATGACCTAACACCTAAAAAAAAATCTTGTGAAAATTATGTAGTGCCACACGATAGAAGAGGAGTTTTATCAATGTGTAATAACGGACGACATAAGGATAACAGCACTCAATTTTTTATAAGCTTGGGCAATACACCTTGGATGGATTACAAATATGTTGCTTTTGGGTTTACTATCAAATTTTTAAATATCGTATTACCAAAGATATTTAAACTCAAGAGATACAATTGTTTACCTTTCTCCTTCATCAGCCATTATTCTATCCTTATTTTCCCATCTCTCTTACACCGAAAATCTTTGCCAGATTTACCTGTATATTATTATATTGGTATTATTTTCCTTATACTATGGTATTAGTATTCGATTAAATACCACAACCAATTATTAAGTAATAAATAATTTCGTTATATTTTTGCAATATATCAACTACATTAATTTGCTAACGTCAATTTTTTCATTTAACGCTTAACTGTTTTACTATTTTAAATTTTATAATGGAATAAAAATATCATGGTCGTGTTTCTTTTAATAATAAAAAGCAGTTTGGCAACGTCAGTTTTAGAAATATGCCGGCGTAGTACAACGTATTTCGAGGACGAATAGAAAATCCTAGATTCTCCTTTTGCGATGTTGCTATGCCGCCGATCAAGCTCCATATTCTTTATTTGCAGTATTATAGTATTTTTGCGTTATTTTGTGGACTTCTGTAGACATTATTTTGAAAATATGGTGCATTCATGTATTGTGTACAAGAGAGTGTATCATTTAAATCCAAATTTAACTTTTCACCGGTAAATACAAATAAGTAGGGTTAGGTATATTACTATATCCAATTATATTTTTAGGTTTATTTTTTAAATCATATATTTATTATGTTTTTTTAAATTATATATTTATTAATTAAATTATTTGTAGGAAAACGGTACATGGTACATACTAATTACAAATAAGTTAACAACAATTTCTGTTTCCCTTTTAAGAAAGGGTATTGAATGTAAAAAATTAAATTTAAGTTCTATAAACCGCCTGTAATTTATAAACAACATCTATTTTCGAAAAACCTTTCTTATAAGAATAAATCTAATCTAGGTACCTACTTGGGTTTGACAAACCATTACCTACCTTTTGTGAAAATTTTATTGGGGTGTACCAAAGATGGAATTTTGCGGCCTTATTTTTTTTGTTGCCGTTACAATTTTATACGGCTTTTGTTTTAAATTTTGGTTGCTATAATGTAAATGGACATCTTTTGACATACATATAATTAATGTTCTTATTACATGAATTTTATGACTTTCTTACATTTTATTCTATTGAAATTCTTGGTTTTTGGTAAAATATTGTGTTAATAGGTTAAAATAACTATTTTATTTTGTTATTGCTAATAGAGGGAATCTCATTCGCCGGAGACGAACAAGGTTTGGAACAAGATATTGAAACTGCATTTACTAATACACCTAAAATTTGATATTTTATTTAATAAAATATAGTAAAAAAACACTTATTAATTTTTTAATCGTTATTCTTATGTGAAAAGCCATCTTATAATAAAAAATTATGCCGGTTTTTATTTTATTTCGCTATCCTCCCTCAACATATTTTTTTTACAATGCGACAAATATGTAAGATGTGAGTTTTATTATTATTTTATTTTAATTTATTAAACAATTATTTTAATTTCCTTAAAATACTGTCGGTCGATCGACACACCACTGGAAATTGACCTCAAACGTCTAATCTTTGTACACAACTACATTGTTGCCATCGAGCAGACACCCCTATTTCCTTCTCTATCCATTCTCTCTTGCACTCGTTGATTTTTGCAAACCAATGTGTGATGAAGCTTTAGAGCGTTTTATGAATGGATCATTGTATCTCCCGAGTTTAAATATCTTTGCGTATTACTAATAGCATTGCTTTCTAGACAACTGATACAAGGTGACGATGTTTTAAAAGAAATTGAAAAGGTTCCTACTTATTACCAAGCTCCCACTAAAGATATTATGATAGTGAAATGTGGAGAATTCAAAACGAGATTCGCTTCAGTCCCAGAACACTCTCTTCTGCGTATGAAACTACCCGAAGAAATAAAGGAACCGGTAATTATTGTTTGCATAGAGTCAAATTGCAATAACAAACAAAACTAATTTTAACACATATCTAAACTTAAAACTTATATTTAAAAAGTACCTAATAATAATTTCCTCTACTCTAAAGGAACCAGTAAAAATAATGACGGAAGCACAAAATTGAAATAACTTTGACATCTTCGACAACTTAAAAAGTGCTTTTACTTGCGTTACGTGCATTTTTACTTGCTTATGACAATAATATTTTTGACATACCAAAATATTTAGACAAGGAAAAGTCACAAATGTTGACCAACAACTGTTATTACATGTGCTGTTAAACTTTTGTACATGTCTTTTGAAATTGACTTTTTAAATCTATCCTCATTGGGTAAAATATATTTTCAGATGAATATTTTGAGTTATATTAAAAAGTATCATGAGGTGATTGGTCCAGAGTCTGATAATATTGTACCCGGTCCTGCTCCTTTGCCGATTTTAAGGTTATCCTGCGAGACTCTTTGGTCTAAGAGAAAACTGCTAGCTGGAGGTTATACTTTATCAAAGGATTTGATAAGTTACTGGCCATTTAAGCATTTGCCGCCAGATGATAGCGATGAAGGTAAGTTGTTTGAGAATACCATCAGTATAGGACTAATATACAAGATTCATATCATCTCAAGGTCCTCCACAGACGCTCAGTTTGAACTGTGCAGGCCAGTTTGCGCAGTTTTAACTGTGCAGTTTTACGCTAAATAATTGCTTTTTAAGAATTTCTATAAGTTTTTCTCTAAAATAACTTCTTAAATTATTAATATTTTTAATAACTGCTTCCTTAATTGCTTCCGAATCAATCTCGTTTACTTTTTCTATAGTATGAAGTGTCCATAAGCTGCAGATTTTTTGTTCGTGTCACAATAATATTTATTTTTTATTTTCCATAAACATGGCATGATTTTGTATAGTTCAATACATTGGCAAAAAAACTATTTACTACAAATTCCCATTTTGTTTCCATTTAAGAATAGACTGAAAATATCTAATCTACGGATTGAAAATACAGGGTGTTCCAATATTCCGTGGACATAGAACTACTACCTTTGAATAAAAAGATTAAGGAAGGCGTATAATGCTATCCATGTATTCATGCATGATGGGCGGAAAAAGGACTCTAGGTTGGGGATCCTTGACAGTTCTGTTTGACGATTCATTTGACACATTTGAATTTGATTTGAAATTTTGTGGATTTGTCAGTCTTTACTAAGCTTATTTTATCTTATTTATTATTTATTCTACTACTGATAGTAGTATAAAGGTAGTAAATCTAGATGGAAATTGTGGCAGAACATAAATTAACACTGACACTATTGCGATTTATCAAAAAAGGCTGTAAAGTAGTTGGTTGTGTACTCGGTCAAAAATCGAGTAAAATAAATAACTTTTCGCTAGTAAGTGACTATATATTACATACATACATACGTGTAGTAAGCCGAACATTTATGAAATTGACTTAAATTAAATAATTATATATTTTTTCTTGCATTTTTGCTTTTATTTACTACTTGTCAAAGATTAGATGTCCAAGAATTTAGATACGTTAATTTGACTTACCTGCTTCAGTAGCGTATCAGATGTTTGTGTTAATAAATAATTATTATAACTTATCTATTTTTATTAGAATTATATATTTTTATAACAATTTTAATAACTACCAACATTTATTGACAACGTAAAATAAAACAACAAATTATTGAGTCTACCCCACGTCTACCCTACATCATAGTTTTACACTTTTTAAATAAAATTGGAACGGCACTGATAAACTATAGGCACGTAACCGTATGTAGGCACATAAAATTTATTATGCAGTAATAATCTATTTGGCGAAAATGCGAAAATAAGAAATTTTATATGCTAGTATCACAAATTTTATTATTTTTGACAATAAGCTTCATAAAAAACTTAAAAAAATAAATACATTTTAAATTATTTAATGTTCGGGTTTATTTTTAATTGATGCCCTCTAACGGACAAACGAAGCACTTTTGTATAGATGTGACGTTAAAAAATGTAGTAAACACAAGAAGGACCGTTTTATGAAAAAAAATCGGTCGTCTGTGGAGTTGTAAAATATTTATACTAAAATTTAAGTAGGGGTGGTGGTAGTTTTTATCCATATTTTTTCTTGATTTTTGTGAAGGCGAAATGTTAAAGCACTTAGCAAAACATAGACATCCAGAACCCCATTCAAATCGGAATAACGGTTATTAAAATATCTAGGTAAATCGACACTATTTACCCTAATGAAGTTATTTTGACTCCCAAAATACATACGTAGTTCTATGTCCAGGGAATATTGGGACACCCTGTATAAACGAACTGAAAATAAAAATCTGAAAAAATTTAACGAGCTTAGTTCAGGCTTCAAAGTTTGCGCAGGCCGAATTCAACTATCCTAATATAACTTTCGATATAACTGCACAAATCAGATTTGCACAGGCGGCCTGAGCTGTAAAACTGAGCATCTGTAGGGGCCTTAAGAGAGTAATAATAAGTACTAAAAACAACATATTGTTTGATGAGTAAAAAATGATTAAAATTAAATTAAACTTGGTTAAACTAAATCAGATCTGCTTAAGAATTCTTATATCTGCTCCAAATAATTCAATATTTGAAATTATTTTTCGTAATTTACAAGCTATGAAAAGTAACGGTCTTTTCCATTTTAGGCTTGGAAGACTACAATATATGTGAACCGACCTTTAAAAACATTGTTTACAGTAAAAATATGTGTTACCCCGATGATACAGATTCAACAATTTCTAATATAACAATATAAATGTAATAGTTTTACAATCTATAATAAAAAAATAAAAATAATTTTATTTTTCTTTTGGTTGATTTTCCAAACTGAAAGACGCGTTTCCTAAATGTACCAAGCACAGACGAAGCATTTCTTCGGCTAGATGAGTTTGCTGATGTGGGGGTAAAGCGATCCTAAAAAACCTTAATGTTTAGCTTGTAAATGTAAGAAACAAAGAAAAAATACTTATAAAATGTATCGATGGTCGATGTTAATATATCAATAGCTTTCCTCATTTCGTGGTCATCCATAAACTGGAAAGCCTGTTGATACTGTTCTTCACACCAATGTAAAAGGAGAATTTTATTAGTTAGATTCACAATTTTCTTGCATTTTGGACATTGCAAGGACTCTTTCGCTACTGGCAATGTGAATGTTTGGGAGCATTGACTCGTAGGGCATCTAAAGCAACGAATTATAAAGTTTATTATCAAACAAAGTCATTACAGTGCAAGCTATTTAATTGAAATACACGCTAATCGAAACATTCGCTAATCCGAACGATTCGTTAATCGAAATACACTCAACGGTAGGAAAAACGGGCACCTTAAAATTTTCATGTATTTTAAAGTTTCATATACCGGGTGCGTATCAAAAGTGGCTCACCCCTATAACTTTTTTTATTTTTTCCGTCATAAAAACGAGATTTTGTGTGTTAGTATATCAATGGCGGCTCGTCAGTGTAGGCCTCTGAGGCCGCGCCTCACCTTTAAAATGAAGGAACGATTTATTTTTTTGTATCTAGCTTTTTATTTAATCCCAGTATAATTTATTACAATTCTACAACACATTCAACATAATAAAACTAAACAATATATATTTTAAAAATACATCCAGGTCCAGACACAACATAAGCCGCGTAAACTCAGCCAAAAAAACGCGACTTGACAGAGTCACACAGCGAAACAATTCTAGCTTGGAAAGTTCGAGTTGTCTACCTATTAGCAGAAACGATTTAAGAGCATGTGACGCGACGGCCGACGACCGACAAGGCATGCATTCTCGATCGCAGGGTTGAGGCGAGGTTGAGGCGCTATATTTGGCGCTGGGTGTATTCATTGGTAGTTTAAATCATCTGACTATTGAAAAATGCGAAAAAGTCTCGATCTACTATGCATGACTCAGGAAGTTAAAGTGCCGGTGGCTGGCCGGTTGTGGTGAGAACAAACAGCATGGGTGAATTAATTAGCGTATATTTTTATTTTTATTTAGACATTTAGGGCGAGAATTATTTAAATTGTTTGTGTTTATAAATTTAAATTATTTGATGGCTATTAGATATAGTATTTGTAATCACACAGGGTAAGGTGGAATTTTAGCAGTTTTTAAAATTCCACGCAACAAATACTGTTGAAATTTGAAGGTTAGGCTTTTCTTCGCCGGTAAGATTTATTTTAAAGTACCGAAGCGGAGTTGAATTTTAGTGTTTTCTTTAAAATGAATCCCTATTTATAACGTATTCTTTCTATACTTGAAACTCCTTTTCTAAGACAAACTGAAAAAAGACAAATAAATATTAAGGAGTCAAAAAAATAAATATTTAAAAACTTTTCAAATATTTTTTCGTACCAAACGTAATAGGTTTGGTACCATTAAAAAAAGGATAACGCATCGCAGAATAATACTTCATTCTTTATATTACTTCACAAAATTATTAACCTCATGGAGCCTCACCTTCCTATATACTCACGAGCCACCACTGTAGTATATGACTTAAATTAGGATTGATTGACGTATTCATTGTTTTCGGTCACTTCTTATTTCACCGGAAATGACTACAACTTTTGATTTTTAAATGACACCCTCTGTATATTTTGACTTTATTCACTAGAAAATGAAATTCTGAATAGAATGACATATCATATGTCAACTTTTGACATTTTCGCATACGGTTTATTTGAAGTTATAACTTGCGGCTCGTAACGAAAATTTGACTCCCAATACCAAGTGTGTGGTATCAAATTATTCAGAAAAAAAATGCATTTTCCAAATATGCTAGTGAGCCACCTTCGTTCCATTTGAAAAAAATGAGATATTATTAAAAATACGATTTGGACATCTTTTAACCGGCTAGGACAAGACACTAAAAACATTAAACGATCAAATTTATTTTTCCAAGGCTCCTTGATTAAAAATTATTAGTGTTTTAACATAGCCGTGGCACTCTAGATTCAAATTTAAAATACGATTTTTTATTAAGCGAGAATGTCAAAAGTTAACATATGATATATCATCATATCGTCATTTTCTATCGAATAAAGTAAGAAAATACAACGGGTGCCATTTAAAAATAAAATGTTGTAGTCATTTCCGGTGAAACAGGAAGTGACCGAAAACAATTGAATACGTCAATCAATCCTAATTTATGTCATGTACTAACATACCAAATGTCGGTTTCTTATCTAAAAAAATAAAAAAGGTATAGGGGTGAGCCACTTTTGACACGCACCCGGTATTGTTTTCTTGTGGATCGTTTTTGATGATTTTTTAAGCAATTTGTTGCTGAAATATTTGACTTTTTAGTAACTCTTTCTTAATTAAAAATGAGAGTTGTCATCTGTTAATTATACGAGGGAAAACAAAATTTTGATATTTTGGTGAAAATTTGAAACACCCTGTGGAGCACTTTGCGTTAACAAAGCAAAGAATTTAAAAATGTCATCATCTAGGTGTATCTTTTCTCGATAGTTTGTTTCTGATTCTTCTCAATAGCTTTATTTTTTTTTGGAGAAGACACTAACATTTTTTCGTATTTTTTATATTAAAACCACGCCTTTGCCTTTGCTTTAAAATTAATACCTTGTACCTTGTATATTGTATATGTATATCGAGAAACTATGGTTACGCTTGTTGAATTTGACACTTTATGTCGTTTAATAATATATTTTCGTACTTTTATGTTTAGGCGTAAAAGTGTTTTACTTTTATGCCAAGGCGTTAAGATGACATTTTTGTACTGCCAATCTCGTATCACGTCCAAATACTTTTGTGACGATTGAAAAAAAAAACACTATTTTCTAAGTGTGTTGATGAGGACCCAAAACCAATGCTAAAATTGTTGTTAATTTTACTGTCTTATTCAAAAACAAATATCTTCAATAAAAATAAAGCTATTGAGATGAATCGAAAAGCAAACTATCGAAAAAAGACGTATCTAGATGATAAAATGATTTTTAGATTCCTTGCCTTGTTAACATATCCCACAGGGTGTTTCAAAATTGTTGAAACACAATTTTGATTGTTATTAAACTTAATATTCACGAACTTACTTTAATCTCTTACTGACTTGTTCAAGACCCATACCAATGGCTGGCCAATTTTGAGTACAGGCTAAGCAACGACATTGGAACCAGTATCTGGATGAGAGTGTCCTTTGTCGATCAGACAGGACTTTTCTGGTAAAAATCATTCCGTAATTTTCTGGAACTGGTTCGTTGGCTTTTATTGGTCTTGCTGCCACTAACACAATATCTTTCCCCACAAAATGCCTAAAGATAAAAACTAAAGTAATAAAATGTGAAAAGAAAACTAAAACTTTAGTTTGGGACATTTTTACAACTCAGTAGATTGAAGCTACGAAACAACGGCGAATGACGATCATGTGGGGAAAATGGTGAAACACCAGAACACTCTAAGTGCGCCGAGACGACAACCATTCGTGCCGTAAACTTTTGTGCGACTGATATCGGAGAAAAAACTACTACTCTGTAAAACCGGCTCAGAGACTGGCCTTTATTAAAGCCTTGAGTCTGTATTATGAGTCATAACTCAAGAAAGGGTGACACAGTAGATCTATAAGGTCGCGGTGATTAACTTCTCCCCTCTCATGCAATCTACAATCTACACAAATATATATTTTGATTAACACAGCTGCGTGTCTAATATTCTAACAAATAATTATTACTTATAATAATTTACTACTATAAAAAAAATCGAAAAAATATGTGATAATCATATCCACTAAAATTATGAAAACACAACTATTTCATAATTCAATAATAGCAATTAACTAACGAGAGAAGAGGCAGAAATGAAAATAGTGTTAGATAGAGTGATGAGAGAAAGTGCTAAGATGGGCCTGGAAATAAATCTCAGCAAAACTAAACTTATGGTAGTCAAGAGGTGAAATCCTCCCACGACCGAACCTAATAAATATAGAAAAAGTAGAGGAATTTGTATACCTGGGATCCCTATTAAGTAACCAAGGAAAGTGCGAAAAGGAAATAAAAAGGCGAATAGCAATGGCACGAGGCACAGTGTAACGAAAACTAAAATTTTGGGACATTGGCATTTTTCTTCAGTTATCACTACTCTTGCTGAAATTTTTTGACAGAAATTAAATAATACGACTAGGAATTTTTGCTACAGGGCGAAAAGAGCAAAAAAAGGCGTAATGGAAGGTCAAAAAAAATACGAAGTTTTATAAAAGGACTTTACAGGTATATTTTTTTTATTTACGAAGAGTTTATAACTCTTATGGAGCAAAAACGTTATCAAATTACTATCGAACAATCATTTATCTCCCGCTAATATGTCAAAACTCAATCAACATTCCTAAATATTCAAATAATCAGGGATAAATTAGATAAGACAAAAGCAAAACTCAAAGAGAACGACACAAGTGGCAAATATCTTTTAACAGTATTAAATAATATGATAATATGCGAAAAAAACCTATTCAACTTCAACAAAGGAAACCATAATACACACCTCACAAAGAATTTCGCAACACATATTTTTCGTTGTATTTATTCTTGAAACGCTTCAAACATTTTTATGTGAAAAACTTAAATCTGAGGTCTGCCTGAGTTATGATATACTTTCCATTCCTTAACAAGTTGCTATTAATGCAAATAACTCTTGAGATTATTGTTAACCAAGAGAATTTAAGAGTACTTTGCAGTTTTCCAAATTAATAAGTGATGCGATAATTTATGTGGAGTGTATATTATTCCAAAATAACATAATATGTAAGGCTCTTACATAAAACATGTTTAAAAATTATTCTTAATTTCTTCTCCATCCATATACAAGAGCTCTTTTGCTTCCAGAAACAAGTCTATTTTTTTATTTTTAGAGTACTTTGGTCGCAGATGTGAAAGTAGAGGATCTGAATCTATCAATAAGTTGTGCAATATATCTTAAATAGTTTCCTTACGACCACTCTTCCTGGAAAAATTTTGGCGGAACGATCGAAATTCTTTGTTTCTTGATTCAGATGCTTCTTCGGACATTTTGCCGATGGGTATAAATTGAGAACGTTCACAGATATCTGCACCATGAATCAAAAGCATATGAATACTTGAAGGCATATAATACCAACCGTAAAGGGAAACAAATAGTTCTGCTGTCTCTTTCATGTCACCAAACTACGGTCGAATCAATGGAAAACGTAATTATCGCCGAAGAAATTTATTTTTTTCTTCCAGGTTCGGATCTAGGTGGATGAAATTTATATGTAACAGTATACTAGAAGGTTCACTCTATGATATTTTGTATATATAACCTTGCGCGAATGTAAGCGTTTTTTTGAAAGTCATAATAAATATGTAGAAACTAGACTTGAAAAAAATTGGGACATTTTTTTCCGGTTTGTTGTTGGTAAAAGACCTCTCTTTACGGAAAAAATTGTTGGAATTGAACAACACAAGGGAACTTCTGAAAATAATAAATTTCATTGTATGAAATTTTTGTACAGATTTGGTAAATTAAGGAAACCATAACTTTAACCCGTCATAACTCCCCGACTAAGAGGTCAACTCAAGAAATATCTCATATGGTGGAACTCTGGGATGTCCTTTATTCATCTATATAAAAAACTTGATGAATTAAATTTTTTGTTTTTTGGGCTAATGTCCCGCATTTCCCGATTTCGTTATACTGTGCGAGGAGCCATTAGTAACGTCACAAGAATATTACACACATTACAAGAAATACGAAGATCATGTTAGTAAAATCGCTCATATTCTCAGTCATTCTGTACGGAGCGGATTCCTGGACAATGAAAACATTAGACGTACGAAGAATAGATGCATTTGAATTGTATATCTTGGACAGAGAAACGCACAAATGCATCTATACTAAAGGAGTTAAAGGTCAAAGACAGATTGTTTTCAATATGTGGCCGACGTATGCTGAAATATTTTGGACACACTACAAAACGAGAGGGAGACAACCTAGAAAAATTAATAGTACAGGGAAAGGTATAGAAGGAAAACGACAGAGAGGCAGGTCACCTGTTACATGGTTAAACCAAGTCCAAAGTCAAGAAAATCACAAATACACCACTACAAACTCTGCTAACTGAAGCAATGGACCATCAAACTTGGAAAACTAGAGTAAATGCATCCATTTACATGATTTCTCAGACGAGAGAATACGACTACGAAGAATTATACTGATTGTGTTTGAACTGTCTAAATGTTTTGGCCTCCAATGTTTGTAAATACACAGGCCAAGTTTGAACAATTTTTAACAGGCTCATTTTAACTAAATTAGAGAGACGATAACCATTCGTGCCGTAAACTTTTGTGCGACTGATATCGGAGAAAAAACTACTACTCTGTAAAACCGGCTTAGAGACTGGCCTTCGTCAAAGCCTTGAGACTGTATTATGAGTTATAACTCAAGAAAGGGTGACACAGTAGATGTACAAGGTCGCGGTGATTAACCTCTCCCCTCTCATGCAATCTACAATCTACACAAATGTATATTTTGATTAATACAACTGCGTGTCTAATATTCTAACAAATAATTATTACTTATAATAATTTACTACTATAAAAAAAATCGAAAAAATATGTGTCGATCATATCCACTAAAATTATGAAAACACAACTATTTCATAATTCATTAATAGCACGTTACTAGCGAGAGAAGAGGCAGAAATGAAGATAGTGTCAGATAGAGTGATGAGAGAAAGTGCTAAGATGGGCCTGGAATTAAATCTCAGCAAAACTAAACTTATGGTAGTCCAGAGGTGAAATCCTGAGGTGAGGACCATCAAACTTGGAAAACTAGAGTAAATGCATCCATTTACATGATTTCTCAGACGAGAGAATACGATGTGACGACTTTTCTGTCGATACCCAAATAGAATGAAAAAAATCAATCCGTTGCTCAGGGTTAGAGGAAAGCTGGGTTCGTAGGTAAGGCTTCTGACTCTCAGTGACTTTCTAGTGTTGTTAAAAAATAAAAAAATGATAATATATAGGCTGCAGAGATTTTAATATTGATGTTAAGAATTCAAATAGGTATGGTCAAAGACAGTGAAAAGGGCGCCACTTACTTTGTTTATGAGAGTGGTAAAGTAAGAAACCAAAAAGAAAAATACGATATCACAACATAGCTAAAATAAAGTAATCAACAGCATTAAGGGTCTATTATGTTTATCAGGAATAAAAGTCAGAAATAACTATCCTACATTAAACATTTATTGAAAACGAACACAAGTATCATCAATTAGTCACAGTGATCCCAATAAAACCGCAAGTTATTTTAAATAGATTCGAATTTAGTAACTGTATTCTTTGAACTAAGTAAGCTACTTAATATAAAAACAGGTGAAATTTATGTATGTCTCAATACGATGATGTTTCGAAACATGTCGTGTACAAGAACCTTTAAAATGAATACGTGTTAATAATTTTCATATAAAATATCATAGCTAAGTAAGAGTGTACTGTACGAATCAAATTATAACTTATAACGTTAAATAAAAAATAATTTTGACTACAATATGTGGGATAAATAGTGATAATTTACCAGGTTATTAAATCTGTTGTCTCAAAAATTATAAAATAAAAGTGTACCTTGAGTATCAAACTTAAGAGACTTATATGTATATAGTTTCTTATGATGTAAACAGGTAGGTAGGTATTCTCCAGACTAACAGAAGTGGATGCAGATGACTATGGCAGGAGAAGTCTTCGATATCAGCCAAAAGAACGATTGTAATGTCATGAACACTGTCTTAAGGTCTGCATAAGTCCATACAAAATGAAAGTGCGTGAAACATACAATAATTACTGCATTATTACTGCATACCATGTGGTAATTACTGAGTACCATGTGGTAGTTACTCTATAAATAAAAAATAGTTCTCAGGACAGATACTCAATAAAAAAAACAACTTACGGTCTCAAAATCAGCTTTACATAAATATATTCAAACCATATGCCGATCCAAACCAGTAATTAAATACTCATATAAACAAAATAAAAAACGGAAATGACTGAAATAGAATTTAGTTAGATAGGGCTATATAAAATGGCGGATAAACTTACGGTGATCATTCCAAGAAGAAACCAAACAAATACGATCTATACTCTGGATTGCATGCTTTACAAGGTTTTCAAATTTCCAAATCGGATACCCATGCAATGGAAATCGAAAAGTGGATTCAGAGTGCTTTTCACTGGAAAATTTGTCGGACGCCGAAACACGCGTCTTCTTCAGATCCAAATTCTCAGAAAAAAAGACCTTCTTCTCAGTTTCAGAACCGAAGCCAAAAAAAACCTTTTCACCACAGACAAAATGAGAGAGAGAAAAGTGATATCATATGATCGAAATCATTAGAACAGAAAATCGCAATCCGCAGCGAAGTGAGATTCGGACAAGTGAAATGCAATTAAGGAAGTTTGGCAAATAGCGAATAGATGGCGCTAATAAACAAGACAAGTGGACTGTAATAAATGAAGTTTGACATCTAGCGAATAGATGCGCTAATAAAAATTAAATATCGAGACAAGTGAGCTGTAACAAATGGAGTTTGGTATCTTTGGCATCTAGCAAATAGATGGCGCCAATACTAAGAAATTTAAATAAAAATAGATTTTTAAATTCAATTTTATTAAAGGAAATGAAAAATGCTACAACGACTACGAAGAATTATATTAATTGTGTTTGAACTGTCTAAATGTTTTGGCCTCCACTGTTTGTATATACACAGGCCAAGTTTGAACAATTTTTAACAAGCTCATTTTAACTAAATTTAGAAAAATTGTATCTATTTTTAAATTGAAACCGAATAATGCAAAATCAGACAAATACCAACATATTTTAAGTTGTCAATGACTTGGTTGGTTTTGACTGGTTTTGCATTGCTACCTGTATAGTTTCAATTTAAAAATAAATGCACTTTTTCTTAAATTCGTTAAAATAAGCTTGTCCAAGATTGTTCAAATTTGAATTGTGTATTATGTGTATTTCCCATACGCAAATATTACGCGACAGTTCAAAAGTTGCATAGGATTTCCTTCCCATATGCCTCCAACGACGATACACCACCCAGTATAAGTAGGATTTGAAAGTGTATGCTGCTGTATGATGTAAGATCAAACTTTAATGATGCTGAAAATCTTCATAATGAATGTAGAATGTTTAACATCCTCCTAAATCAATCACCGCAACCTTACAGATCTAGTGGGTGTTCCCCTTTCTTGAGTTGTAGCGGGTTATAACTGATCTTACAATATCAGAGCTTTGACAAAAGCCAGTATCTGAGACGGCTCCACAAAGGCCAGCTCTCCATCTTCGACATCAGCCGTACCAAAGTTGATGGCACGAACAGTTGTCGTCTCGGCGCACTCAGTGATAAGGTGAAATCTTCATATACTGACCTTGTCATTGCTGGATGACAATCGTGATTAAATATTGAAGTAGTTAAATACAATGCTACTCCAATATAGACTATTTTCGAATCCACAACTTTCTGACTAGATGTATATTTTGTAACGTATACTTCATGGGCATTGAATTGAAGCATCTGCAAATTGAAAAGCAACATTTCTCCAATTTGATATCCTTCTTCTGTTGGCACAACTATAACAAAGTAGGTATTATAAAGCACAGAAAAATATAATGATTATATGTATAGCTAGAAATATTTAAAAAAACATGTTTTACCTTGATCTCTAGATGTGTTTGGAAAAAATCCTGACATTTGTAAACATCTTAAAAGAAACGCAGCCATCAGAGATCTTTGGAAGAAATCTAAAGGTGGACGTTGCTGCACATGAGTACACAGTGCATATATCTACAACGGTTTTATGACATATAGATACTCTATACCTTTAATTCAATAATTGTTTTATGCCTTTTCGTTCTTCCTATTGTGATAGATATCTAAAGATTTCTTCAAACCATTTTGCGTAACCATTCTCAATGCAGAATGGGCCAGAATGCTCATTCCAGATCCGATTAAAAGATCCAGATATTTGCATTCGTGTTTGTGATACGTCGATACAGCCTCATCTCTACATTTTGATGTGCAGAATGCTACACTAGAGCAGTCGAGACATCCCATAGGAGATTCTAAACTAAGTGAAAAGGAATAAGTATTTACTTATACAGGATGTCCCAGTCTGAGCGTGCATTAGAAGTTTTTAGAGAACTACAACATCTAGCTCTGAGATTTTTTGCACATCATAGTTTCACAACGAGATCTATCGATTAAAAAGATTTTCAATATGGCGACACTTCCGGAAATACCGGAAGTTGACAGCAAGTTTCTCATTTTAAATGGGTGCCCTCATTTTTTATTACATACTTAAATTCTCTGTAAAATTTTATGAATTTTGATATTATTTGATACTATTGACCGTTTTGGAGAAAAAAAATATTTAAAATTTTTGAAAGAAAAAAAAACTGCCTGTCAAAAATATGTGTATAGCCTAAACGTCAAATTTAGTGATTACCACAGCCACTGTGTCATAAAGAGAAAACATGTGGCTATCTTTTTCAAAAATTAAATTGTTCGAATGTTATATAATAATGGCCGCAACTGTCATAGAATTGAGCTATTAAAAAATGATCATAAATTATTTTTTTCAAATGGAAACCCACTTTTTTATTTCACTAATGAAAAGGTTTTTCAATTCGTTACTTTTAGACTATACATGTTCTTATACCTAAAATAAATCGTTTTTAAGTTATTTAAGATATAGTTTTAAAACGTCAATATATTTCGCATACAATATACGTCGTATATTTTTCTTGATTTTAACCAGTAGCCTATGACTTTAAACGTCAAGTGTAAAACAATAGATCTGGCCATGTTATATTGTGACGCTTTATTCAAAAAGCAGCATAATTTCCGAGCCAACTTTGCGCTGTTTTTTTTTCAATCACACGGAATTATTAATAATATTATCTATTAGATATCACCAAAGAATATTATAGTTGTAGAATTATCTTTGATATCACTAAAAAGCGAAAACACGAGATATATTTTTTTAAATACATTTTTTAAACTCTTAAGGAGGCAGTATTTATAATATAGGGATTCAAATAATTCGTTTTCTGACAGATGGAAATAAATTGTCTGACCGTTTGACACTTAATGTCAAAGGAAGCTAGATAAAATCAAGAAAAATATACGTTTTCAAATTAAATCTTAACTATGTATAGGAACATGTATAGTTAAAAAGAAAAATTTTGAAGATCCTTTCATCCCGTGAAATAAAAAAGTTGGGTTCCATTTGAAAAAAATGATTTATGATAATTTTTTAATCGCTCAATTCCATGACAGCTACGGCTAATATATGACATTCGAACAATTTAAATTATGAAATAGATAGCCACATGTCTTCTCTTTATGCAACAGCGGCTGTGGTAACCACAAAATTTGACTTTTATGCTATAAAAATTGTTTGACAGGTAGTCTGTAGTTTTTTCGTCCAAAAATGTTGAATATTTTTTTCTTAAAAATGGTAAATGTTAGGTATAGAGTGTTTAACATCAATATTCATAGAATTTTACAGATAATTTAAGTTTGTAATAAAAAATGGGGGCACCCATTTAAAATAAGAAAGTTGCTGTCAACTTCTGGTATTTCCGGAAGTGCCGCCATATTGTAAATATTTTTAATCGATAGATGTCGTTGTAAAACAATGATGTGCAAAAAATCTTCGCTCTAGATATTGTAGTTCTCTAGAAACTGCTAATCAAAGACTAAAATCTCACACTGGGACACCCTGTATATAAGTATAGAATTGTATATTAGATACAATTTACTTTTTAAAGCAGTGATGACATTGAAGTCCAAACATTTCTGGAAGCAAACATGCAACATATGGACTCTCAACCACCAGTGTTTCTCCTGATTGTATGTCTTCATTTGCTATGATATATCGGCCTGCTTCCTTTGAAATTTTTACTGACAGTTTACCACTGGCGTTTGGTAAGTTGTGTTTAAATTCAGTTGACAATTTCGGTTTTTCTATAAATACGATATATATGATGGACTCCTTTTGTCGCAATTCATTATTCTAGCAAAATTATAACAAGTAGAAGATAATTCATAAATACAGTTGATTATAAAAGTTTTCTCTCTTCATAGGACCGATTCTGCGTTGTTTCGTAGCTACAGCCCAAGTAGCAAAAAGAAATTCTAAAAGGATTGAATTATTTTATCACAGTCGAATAGCGTTGCCTTAAGGACTACTTGATTTTATTAAGCGTTTGGTTTCGACCATTCTGTTTTTTAATTAATGTTGTCATATTAAACTATTTTCTAGTGGTTTTTACAACGTATCCTATAACGCATTAAACGACAAGTTCTTTTAGTATGATATAACACTTAATAAGACAATGCTATATAATAACAAACATATTATTTTATTAGACTCTTATACCCATCATGGAAGAGTTCTATAATATTCATATAACTAATAGTCACAAGATCATATAAAAATTCCTTAAACTTGTCTTATTAAAGTTGTATTACGTTGTATGATAGAATGTTTTATTGCGTTAAACTACGGTGCTGTATACAACACCAGTTATATAGCCTTATCTGATAAAATTGTGATTAACAAAATAAATTCGCTGTTATATCTACATTATAAAACTGGTAATGTATAATATAACCTCATTTTAAATTAAATGGTATACCTAGTTATTTATTTTGTTATTGTTGTTGCTGCAAAAGTAATATCTATGTACGAGTATAATCAATTACAGCTATTATGAATTCTGGACAAAGTTGGAAAAAAGTTAACAAACGCAGTGGTAGTTAAAAAGAGCATGTGAGAAAAAACTCCTCGAAATTACGGCAAATAATCCCGAGAATTCCCTGGGTTCCCAAAAGTCAAAATCTCTCGGATTGTCTGGCTTCTTCAAAGCATTGTTGCCACGTTGATGTAAAAGTTTTACTGTAGTAATGTTTGTATTGTTTTATTGTTGTTCTTCCAAGTCCTTAGGTTGCCGCTCACTCGTCAGGCACGCATGAAATGCATTGCGTGATTGAATCCATGAAAATCTGATCATGTTTGTTAGTTTAAATACTAATCAACTTAATGAGATTTGGCAACATCTATTTGTCACAAATCTCAATATGTCCAAAATGGTTCTATAGTGCCTGGAAATTCTGCGTAATGATAGATATTTATCCTATACCGTTTTATTTTACAACAAAGACTTATTTAAGGGATTCGTTTATAATAAAATGGTTGCATTATAATTCGCCATTTAAGGCAGAATTTTTGTATGGCCGTCATTATATGAAGCAAAATTAAAAACATCAAAATAAATTGAAAATGTTATTTTTGAGAACTATTTTGTGATAAGATTCCCACATACAGGAATAAAGTGTTTAATTAAATTAAAAACAAGCATTTTTGAAAATTTTATTTTATTTTATTGTTTAAATTTATACGTAAACCTTAATCGAAATTAAAGCGCTTTAATTTTTTGCCAAATACATACCTATAATCTACCAGTAAAATTTTCGGCGCAACAAAAATTGTCCCTACTTTTCAAACCCTATTAATGATTTTTTATATTACATATTTGTTGTACCTTCTGGCTCTACCCGCCATTTTCATTGTCGAGTAAAGTCTCCTTTTTAACAATCCACATCCTCTAGATTCATTTTACGACACGGTTAAAATATAATTTGCTCCTAATATTCTTCGGTAAAAAATAAAATACTCTTTTACCTCGCTAAATGATCAAATGTTTTTATTGTTCTGTTTCTTAGATGTGACCACGTAATACACAATAAAACAAGTTTTATAATAGTTATATAACGCTGTGTAAAATAGTTGCATAAGAGTTGTATACCCTTTTTATAGAACTTCTATACTACTAAAAGGTTGTATAAAAATGGGCCTTTTTGGTTGTAAAGCTATCATATTACGGTCTTATAGCACGTTATATGAATTGAGGTATCCTATAAAAAATAAAATAAAATTTGCTACTTGGGAGGGGGTTAAAGTCATTTTTTTCGATTTGTTATAGTATTCTTGCAAGTGCTTTTAGCTATTCCAATGAAATTTAGGTAAAATTTATTATATGTGGGGCATATTTTAATGCTAGAAAAGTGTCCACAGATTTACCAGGAACGTACATATGGTTTATCACTAGAATATTTTTCTTAACAAAAATGTGCGCCACTGACTTTTTTTCTTCTTAGCACAGTAGTGTAGGTCACTTAATGCCGTTAAAATTATAACAAAATGCTTCTTGATATTTTGTCGATTTCAGTCTATTTAATGAGGTAAAAGATAAATACAATTTTATTAATTTGCCTTAATCCAAGGTTATGATAGCTACATTTAAATTGTTTTAAAGTCATTAACTGTCCAAAGTGTTAAATAAGTGCTCATTGATTCCTCATAAAAAAATATAAAAAGAAAGTTCCTATAAACATAGGTTTGGAAATGCATAGTTATAAAGTTGCAGAATGTTAAAACTTAAAAAAATTGGTCTTCTGTATCTTAAATACCATTATTTTTTTTAATTTGCTGTGCTGTAGGTAGCATTGAACATCAGTATTACAAATTTTATTAAAATTTAGTAATAAAATAGTTTAAAAAAATTACTTATTAATAAAAGTAAAAATAATTATATTAATTTTACTTTTATTTTATAAAAAAAATGCATTTATTTCATGAATGAGATCAAAATATCAAAATACAAATTTTAATCGGCATTAAACGGCCTATATAATTTTTGTTTATAAGGGAAAAAAGTCAGTGGTGCACATGTTTTTTTAGGAAAATATTTCCGTGATAGCGCACATGCACGTCCCTGGTAAATATGTCAACACTCTTTTAGTACTAAAACATGTAACACTTATAATAACTTTTACCCTCAAAATTTCATTCGAATCTCTAAAAGCCCTTGGAGGAAAATTAAAATAAATCGAAAAAAAAATAATATTAACCACCTGTAACTACAAAACAACGCAGAATCGGACTTCTGTTGATATAAAAAATAAATCATATTTTTGCGTGAGAAATTTCTTCATGAGAGATGGCACATGTTTTTTGAACACCTTGCATAAGAACTTACGACTATCTACCGTTACTTCTTCCTTAGGAAAACTTCTCATTCTATCTTCATTTAACTGTCTAATTTTCTCCTTGTCATTGCCTAATAATTTTTCCGCTAAGTCATACGATACTTTTGCCTTATTTTCATCATTCATGGCTCTATAACAAATACCCATTTTCCAAAAAGCTTGAGCTTTATAAGAACCCGACAGATTCTCTTTTAAAGCTTGCTGAATGTCGGACAGAGCCTCTCTATATTTTCTTAATTCTATGAGGGCTTGAGACCTACCCCAAAGTGCTAACGATAGAGATAATCCTGAATCAATTTGTACATCGGCACCTAAAATAAAATACAACATAAGTTACGAACACCTAATATTTTGTAACATTAAAAAATAAGTATTATTGAATAATTTAATGATATTTTAGCGATTCGAATGAAATTTTGCGACAATGAAAATAAATGCGACATATTTTAATACTAAAAATGTGTCGATAGATGTACCAGAACCAGGAACGTATGTGTAGTCGCTGGAATATATTTCTAAAAAAAATGTATGCCACTAACTTTTTTCTCTTGTTAGCACGTGTCGGTTGTCTAAGAGTCTATTCTATTACGCTGTATTTTCGGGTTGCCCTCAGGGGTCGGGTAAAGCGGGTATGTGGCCGAAGAAAACATATATGTATTATATTTCAGAAATCTGCCTAAGGCTTAGCCCGATCCTGTCGTGTTAAGCCACATCCAAAATTCCACACACGTGCTTTGATTAAGGCTAGATTAAGATTTGTATAGCTTCAGCATTTGCCATAAAATAGCGAGCAATTTGTTACAAAACCATATAAATTATATAGGGGAGGATCGCCTAAGAGTACGCGTTCCCTAAGAGTACGAAGTCGCCATATTTTAAATTCGGCAACTCTGATTTCACGTCAGCTGCGTTCAGTTACCGCCAATACTTCTCCGAGAATGATGTTAAAGTTTAGTAGTGTTCGCGCTTAAGGTCATATAAATACGGTAAGAAACTCGTTTTTGCAATTTTTTTAAAAATCCTTTTATACCCATTAAAAAGCGACTCCTATAGTAGGTTATCATGTACCAATTTTAAGGTTATGTTACATTTTTCTCTAGAAAAGGCCATTAGTGTAATATTCTCACGTGGTCGCCAAGAGTACGCAACCAAAGAGTACGCGCGTACTCTTAGGAACCCACTACATTATTTTTAGATATCCATAGTCCATACTCAAATCCACATCAAAATGGGAAAGTATAAAAGAAAAAGTGGCCGAGAACTAAAATTTACTCATGAAATGTTAGTCCAAGCTCAACAACGTTTTGCAAAAGGAGAGAGTAAAAGATCAGTAGCTAAATCATTCAATGTCAACGAGGTTTCGCTCAGAAAAAGGCTACGTTTGGTATATTATACTTAATAGTCGCATTTCAACAGGGTTTTATTTTTATAACTTTTAGGGCACTGTTCCAGAGAGTTTGGGAAGGTTTAAACCAGTATTTACGGCAGAACAAGAGAAAGAATTAGCTGACCACATTCGCGAACTTGATGTCCGTTTTTATGGATTACGCGTTAGGGATGTAAGATCTTTAGCGTACCAGTTTGCTGAAGTCAATCATATTTCGCACCGATTTGATACAGAAAAAAAAATGGTGGGCAAACATTGGGTTCAAGCCTTTGCCGCACGAAATTCATTGTCCGTGAGGAGTCCAGAAAAATGTAGCCTAGCTCGCACTATTGGGTTTAATAAAATACAATGCGACAGATTCTTTCAAAATTTAAAATCTGTTTATTCGAAAACAAATGCTCCAGCACATAGAGTCTTTAACATGGACGAGACTGGGCTTTCGACGGTCCCAAACAAACTTCCCAAGGTCTATGCTCCCAAGGGTAAAAAAACTGTTTCAAAAGTAGTCTCTGCCGAAAGAGGCCAATTGGTCACCGCTGTCTGCTGTATGAGCGCTTCGGGTATCTGGGTGCCAGCGGGACTTATTTTCGCCAGAAAGCGCATGAAGGATGAGCTGTTTTATGGCGCACCAGTAGGTACATTAAAGATGATTTCGGATACTAGATATATTAATTCGGAATTGTTTGTAACTTGGTTAAGACATTTCTGCGAATTCGTAAAGCCAACCAAAGCTGATCCAGTGGTATTGATATTAGATAACCATGTGTCCCATTGTTCGCTAGAAGCCATCTTATTTGCTAGAGAGCATTCCATAATTCTTTTAACGTTGCCTCCCCATGGAAGCCAGCCACAAGATCCAACCTTTGGATCGCGGATTTTTCTTCCCATTAAAGTCAGCCTTTGCAAATGAATGTGATAAGTGGATTGTGAACAACGCTGGCCAAACTATCACGATGAAAGAAATGGCCGCTCTCTTCCATGCAGCTTATTCAAAAGTAGCAACCATTCAAATTTGTGAGAAATCTTTTGCCTGCACGGGCCTGTATCCATACAACCCAGACGTTTTTACTGAACATGATTTCGCACCAGCTGAAGTGACAAACAAGCCTAATATTGAAGCAGCACCTGAAATGGGATGAACTGAAAGCAACAATAATCAGGATGCAGCAACAACGGATGAAGAAGATAATTTACTGCTTTCTACATTTGCATCTAAAAATCGACAAAATGTTGCTGAAAATTCAGGTTATCAAAGTCCAACACCCACTACTTCACTAGATGCAACCAGTTTAGATGCTCCTGGCCCTTCTTCAGTAACTCCCAAAATGATTTTGTCTTTTCCAAGTGCCAAGCATGAACAGACAAGAAAAAGAAAGTCCAAAAAATCAGAAATTCTTTCTTCTACACCATATAAAGACCAGTTGTTGGAAGAACAAGCAAAGAAAAAACCTACATCTGGTGTAAGAAATGTTTTCAAATCTACAGCTGAAAAACGTAACACAAAAAAAGTGAATAATAAGGATGATAAGAGAATTTGCCCTGGATGCAACGAACATTTCAGCACTTCAGATTGGTTGCAGTGTCAAAGTTGCCAGGAATGGTGGCATGAAGCCTGCTCCCGTTACCAGGGAGGCAGTCAATTTTGTTGTGACTTATGCGGTTTATAATTTTTTCATAAACTATTAGTTTGTTCCGTCATGAATTTTATATTTTAGTTCAGAATAAGCCATCTTATACCAGAGTTAATTTATATTTTTCATGCATACTCTTGTGTATACATACTCTTGAGTATACATATACCTTGCGTACTCTTGTGAACCTAGGTATCTAAGAGTACGCATTTTGTTTATTTACTTTTATCTGTTATATTTTTCTTAATTAAAACTAAATAAGTTAAGCTACACCCAAAATTTCAAACACACGTTCTTTGATTAAGGTTTGCAGAGCTTCATCATTTGCCATAAAATAGCGAGCAATTTGTTAGAAAATCATATACATTATGTATCACTGTAATCACAAAACTTTAATCTATTTCCGTATTACAACGGAATTTTAAATTATGTCTTTATTTTCGATAAAAATTTAATCCAAACATAAGAAATATTTTGTTGATGTTTGACCATCAAAATCTTAAATATAAAGAAGTTGAAAAAATGTGCTACAATACGGATATAGTATAATCCTTTATCTTTAATTTTCTTCTTCACGTGAGTAAAAATACCTAGCCAGTTTTACATAAAACGTTAATTGCCGAACGCTTATTTTGCTACTTTTTCGGACTAGTGAAATTGTCTCTTAATGCCGATTAAATGTTTTTTTAACACATGCAGCAATTTGTTTTCTATGGTCTATTTTTGTTTAAATGTTTTGTTCATTATTCATGCTGGGGATTTATTTTTAAATTAATGTTAATCGTCAGGCAACCAGTAAACTCATAGAATATGTATTTCTTTTCCATAATCAAAATTGTCACTCTAAATTTTACATAACCCAAAATTGGTCAACTCTTAATCCGCCGTCTTTAGACAGATGTCAAAACTGTCTTTGTCATTATTTCAATTCTCCAATGACTAAAAAGATATAAGGATATATACATAATAATGAGTCATGATTTGGTCACCAGCGACAATTTTTTAGCGATTTTTTAATGAGTTTGTGTGTAGTAAACTTTGTATAAACTTTATTATAATGGTGATTGGTTGTTCAGCTTTCAAGTATAAAAGCAGCAGCGATAAGAAAGAGCCAGGAGTTACGTTTCATAGGTAAATCAGTCCACTCCAACTTTTAGCGTTTTCTTATTGAATTCAAATAATTATTCTTCAATTTCAATTAATATCTATATGTGCTTGATATGTGCTATACGTCGATACTAGTTTTTGTACTTTGTAATATTTAATACGTTTTGTAATTAATTAGGATGATACACCATAGGCGTAGTCAAAACAATTATCAAAAAATATAAATATTGCTTCAAACAGCTAGGTTAAGAAAAATATGTGCCACGGCACTGTCTGATGGCATCGTCACAATTTGCTCTCGGGTGTTATTTGTCCTTGGATTCTTTAGTCATTGGAATTCTCAGAATGTTGTTAATATGGAGGGCTTTAAAAGTTGTTAACAAAAGTTTCATCTTAAAATAAAATTTTAATCAATCACAATTGTTTATCTCCATCATTTATCGTATTAATAATACATAGGGTTTCCATACGTCCGGATTTACCCGGACATGGTATCTGTGGCGGCCCGGCCCAAAAATCGTTTTTTTGCGAAAAACTGTTTTGAAAATTCGAAATTTTTTGAAAATTTTTTTGGAAATGTTTATAGTTTTTATTTTTTGGCAATATAGGTATTAGATTAAATTTACAAGAAACAAAATCTAGAAAAGATCCATTGGTTCTCAAAATTTTAGAAAAAAATCATTTTTGAAAAATTCCAAAGTAATATAACTCGTTATTTTGGACTAAACGACAAAGAGAAAAAAATATGTTTCTTTTATCGAGATCTACCACGCCTTAAAATACTTGCACTTATTTCTGGGCACCCACCACTGTTGTTCTAAAAAAATAAAATATTTTAAGAGGAATGTGAAGATAAACTCAGCTAGTTCCGTTTGGAATCAAGCAGTTGGTATTTATAAAAAATAACTTTTTATTTTGTGGATTCTTCTCTATCAGTAAAGAAACATAAAACTTTTTTCAAGATCCTAATTTAATATTTAAATCTTGTGAATATGCATCGTGTAATAAATAAATTAGTGTGATAAGAAGTGTTTGGCTGAAGAATGTACGAACAACTACCTGTCCTTGGAGCTCTTAATACACTTTGACAATATAACATCAAAGCTTTTCGTGGATCTTTTTGTTTTAATAAATGATCAGCTTCCAATCTCTTTTTCTGTGAAAATGATGCGTTTTTCTCTCTGTATACTTCTTTAACATTCGATAGAAAATTTAACACATAATCTTTTACCTGAAAGAAATAAATAAATAGATATTTTTCAACTTTATTATGTTTTTTTTTACTTTTTCACACTCGTAAACAAATTTAATTCTTTCATTATCAGATCTCAGTTTATTGAAATTTTCTTTTATCCAAGCTTTACCAACTTCCTCAACCACGAAATCGGCGAAGTTCAAGAAGAATCCTTGTGAATTAGATTGCAGTGTTTTCTCGCTGCACAAATCTTTATAGGCAATATCTAGAAACTTATTTTCAGACATTTTTTCGTATTTTTCTCACTAAAATCGTTTAGTAAAAAAACATTAGCCTAGGCAAAGTTTATTCTGTACACCGACTCGCGTAATTCTAAATATAAATAACTGCATCGAGTACTAACGTTACCTATAGAAAATTTCTATTCCTATTCTTAGCTGAACTAGAATTGACTGAAATATTTGTATCTTTTCATTTTTATCTAAATAATTAATAAGGCATAGAAATCTATTAAATATGGACATAAATATTTTTAAAACATTCAAATTTGTATATTGTAAAAAAATAATTTATTGTCTTTTAGCGACATCTATTACTGGGTTCTCCAATTAAATACTGCAAACTGTTTACAGTATACTGGTTTATCAAATATATTACTGTAAATATCTCCTTCGGTAGATGGAAATATGGTGGAGGCAGCTGGCAGATGTCGCCCAAACAACCAAATAATTTTTTACAACTCTTAGGCTGAGCTGTTTAAAGCTATCGCGCAACTGGAGCCTGCTGCGCCAATTTGACTGGCAAAAATATTTCAGTCGAATCCCAGATTCGCTTAAATAGGAATAAGCCTACGCCAGGCAACATTATGCCGGTCATATTTAGGCGCAGTCGTAACAAGCTTTGCCCTAGGCTATGTTTACTAAACTGTTTAATGAAATACGAAACGAAATGAGACTACTGAATGTGCTGCTGATCTGGGGGTGCTGAACTCGCCGACTAAGTTGGTAAAGCGGACAAAAAGGGCTTCAATAGCTGGATCTGACAATGAAAAGATTTGCAGTAATGAAAAAACATAACAAGACGAAAAATATCTGACTGCCCATTTCTTTCAGGCAAGGTATGTGACAGAAGTGCCTACATCGAGCAAGAAACAGAAAGGAAAAACATCATTTGAAAAAAAAGATTGGAAAGCTGGTCGTTGACAAAACGCATTGTCTCAAGTATTAAACTCAGAAGACTTGAGCCTTTCAGCCAAACTTATCACTGCGCAGTGACACGATGCATATTCAGATTATTAGAATGGGATGTGGCGCGCTCTTGCGGCAGAAAGAATCACAAACTCGTTGGCCGCAAATACCAACAACGAACTGGCACCGGCCTGCGAAAGACTCTTAAAATGAGGACTATCAGCTTGCTGAGGCCTTGCAAGCTGAGTGGTAGATGCGCTCTTTAGTCAAAATAACGAGTTTTGGAGCTTCAAAAAATGTTTTAAAACACGAGAACAACGGATCTTTCTGGAGCACGGCTGCTATGGCCAAAAACAAAACGACTTCAAAAAAATTTTCAAAAAAATTTCGCTGCTTTGTTTGAACCGGGCCGTCGGGCAAATCCGGGCGACAATGGCTGCGATAAATGATGAATGGCTGGTGTGATTGACATTTTAGATGGCTGATGCTGCAATGGCACAACATTCTGAAATGACAAATCGGAGACAAATAACTGCGAGGCAAGCGCAACGACGATGCCAAGATGACCGTGGCAACTAACGACGAGAAAGCAGCTGACCTCGGCCGCGATGGTGTTTTGACGCGCCTATATTCATCTGCAGCTTTGTTAAATGTTGGCAAGGTACAAACAGCCAGCTCGGCAACATAGCCTGTCAGCTATTGCGACGAGTAATATCGATTCAATAAGAGAAAACGCTAAGACGAATTGATCTGTTTGACACATGGTAACCTCTTCTTAATAAGCTGCTGCTTTTGCCAGCCTAATAAAGTTTATACTGCCTGCACACAAACAGTAAAATCGCTAAAGGTCGCTGACAAATATTATGGTCTGGTCATTGAAATTCAGGCTAATGACTGGACAATGACATCTAAAACGACGTTTTGAACAACCGAAATTTGGAAGTGACGGTACGACATGAAAAAAACTCGCCATTCTATGAGTTTACTGTTGCCTAACGATTAACAACCTAAAAATAAAATCCCCCGGCATGAACAAAACAAACATAGACCATGAAACCTGTGTTAAAAACATCGGCATTCGCGGGCCGAAAAAAGCAACAAAATAACGTTCGACAATCGCGCATCTGCCAAGCCCACTGCATGGTAAAGGATTATATCCATGACAATAACACGACCCACAACTTCTTCTCACTAGACACGATGATCAAGCCATCAACAAAATATTTCTTATGTTTGGATTAAATTTTACATCAGCTAAGACATGGTAAAAAAGATTAGGTATGCAATGCGCTGTGATTACGATAAGGAAGATCACTCAAGCCTTTGTTTTTCAATAAAAATTATTTGTTTAAATCTGTGTGCCTGACTTTACTGGATCTGTAGATATGTTGACATAAGTACAGCCAAAAAAATAACAATAAAATAAACAAAATAGCTACTTAAAACTATTACGGCCTACTACAGATCTTCAGGTATGTATACACAGGTATGCGCCAAATTAACTCGAGCCGCTCATGGCCAGTGAACTAAAATAAAATTCGCCGACAGGCGCAAGCAATTTATGAAAAAATTATAAACCGCATGATCATCCTGGCGCAAAGTGACTGCACTCGCGGCATCTTCGCTCCGGCGGCACTGCAACAATCAGTGCTGAAATGTTGTTGCATCCAGCCCATCGGAATTTTGCTGCTGACTGATGGTGTGGCGAATTTCTGTTTTGGACTTTCTGGCAGCCTCTGTTAGCAACACTGAAAAAACTGAAAAAATCGACACAGGAGATTGAAAAACGGAGCCAGGGTCTCTAAGCTGGTGCCCGTGGCCAGTGTGACCAGACTTTGATAACAGGCCTCAGCAGCATTGTCATTTTAGGCTGTCTTAGAAAGCAACCGTATCTTCTTCATCCGTTGCTGCATCTGATCCAACCGTTGCTTTCAGTCATCGCCAACGACTGCGCTGTGCCGTCATCGACTTTGTGGAACCATATGGCTATAAGCGAATGGTTGCCTGACAAGCGTAGAAAACGACATTTCTTTGCCATACAATCGCATGTTTGCAAAATGACGCGATCAAGGACGGATCTTAACAACTGCGGAAAGTATCGTGCTCTCTAACCAAATAAGACTTCAATGAGGCATGTTATCTAATATCAACTGGTAAAATCCCAACAATTACAAACGGGCCGAACCAGCAATCAATCGCTGTGCCGCCATCAAAAGCAGCTCGCTTGGCGAACAGCGTGATGGCCTCGCGAGATATAGTTTTTACCCTTGGGAGTAGGAGGCGATTTGGGACGTCAGCCAGTCTCCTCCATGTTAAAAAGGCTCTGTGTGCTGGAGCATTGTTTCGAGCTGGAGCGAAAAGAATCTGTGCATGTGTCGGCAGGACTCTTTTTGGACTCCCGACAATGCGGCAAACTGAACAATGTTTACCACTCTACAATACACTTATCATTAGATTCATATACTCGTATCCTGATTTTATCTACTTCAATTTTCAGTTGGCTAAAAGCTAACCTAAAATATAAAATTTAGCTTAAAAACAAACTAAACTAAACAAAATTTCCAAAATTTGTTATACTTATTCATGGCTAAGTAATATTAAAACACACATAATAATAAAATTATACTTACATTTACATTCATTAAAATCTCATTCGAAAAGCATAAAATGTGATACCAGAAACGTAAAAAAACAAGTGCGTTAACCTCACGTAACTTCTGATACCGTATGATCCAATGACTAAAGAATTCAAGGACAAATAACACCGGAGAGCAAATTGTTACAATGGCACCAAACAGTGCCGTGGCCATATTTTTTTCTTAACTTAGCTAGTTGAAGGGATATTTATATTTTTGATAAATGTTTTGACTACGCCTATAGTGTAGGCGGTGGCATCATACTAATTAATTACGAAAAAAGCGTATTAAAATGTTAACAAAGGTACAAAACTAGTATCGACGTATAGCACACATCAAGTACATCAAATATCAGAAAAATAATTATCGAATTCAATAAGAAAACTTAAGAAAACGCTAAAAAGGTGGAGCGGACTGTTTATTTACCTATGAAACGTAACTCCTGGCTCTTTCTTGTCACTGCTGCTTTTACATTTGAAAGGTGAACAACTAATCAGCATTGTAATAAAGTTTATACAAAGTTCACTACACACGAACTATTAAAAATTGCTAAAATTGTCGCTGGTGACCAACTGATGACTCATTGTTTGCCACCAAAAGAAAAGGCGTCTAAGGTCACAAATGCTGCAGCCCGTATAGGGGCGTTACATGTCCTTATATTCTTTAGTCATTGCTATGATCGAAAAAAAAAGACGTCAGCGATGGCTATGAAAAGAAAATCGCTGTCATTTTATATGGGGAATGTCATCAATAATCATTTCCAAGCCAACTAGACGCCGTTTTTTTCGATCCTATGGTATATTTGTTATAATATTAATTAATATGAACTTGCGCGGATCTTTCATTTGAATGTTTGTTGCAATGTTGCAGAAAAAACGTTTTAATCAGCATTCAAAAACAATGTTTCTGTAGCAAGGTTTCATCAATCACAACACAACGTTTAGAAATCAACATTACAAAGCAAACTGTTTGGGGATTGACTGCAATGTTGCAAATGTAATGTGAGGTTTTTTGCTTGGTGGGAAACTACTCAAAACAATTATCGCATATTTTCTAAATAAATATTAATTTGAAAAACAAGACACCTTGAATTATCTGACTTACGTTTTTAAATAGCTTGGATACTGTAAAGGGAAATATTCGAAAATAAGTCTGGGGGTGACAGGCCATTCTTAGTCGGCTGATTATTTAAGATTAAGTTAAGGCATATTAATAAAACTGTCTTTATTTCATTCAGGAGATCGAAATCGACAAAATATCAAGATGCAACTTTTAATCGGCATTAAACGGCCTACACAATTTTGCTAACAAGAAAAAAAAGTCAGCGGCGCAATGGTGGTGAATCCCTGGTGAATATGTCGACACTTTTTAGCATTAAAATTTCATTTCAATCACTAAAAGCACTTGGAAGAAAAT
Source organism: Sitophilus oryzae (assembly GCF_002938485.1). NCBI lineage: Eukaryota > Metazoa > Arthropoda > Insecta > Coleoptera > Curculionidae > Sitophilus > Sitophilus oryzae. The sequence goes on along the minus strand of NW_022146254.1, from coordinate 4,677,920 downwards.
TATGTTAAATCGAAAAAAGATGAAAAATAAAACCCTTGTATATGAATTTTTAAAGTAGTTCAACCTAAGACGTTTATGGATGTAAAGCACCAGATGGCGGGGCGTATTTCACAGTCTTTTACTACAGAAAAATATTTTTTGTTACTCTGAATTTTGAAGCGACCAATAAAAACAGAGAAAATAAAAATCGATAATTTTCGGACTGTGCCAATTTTTTACTAATCGACCAAATACTTTTTGTCTATTAGATATGCTATAAAAGCTGGCAATTATACAATTCGACCATTGTAATACCCGACAAATTTCGCAAGGCCATTGAATGATGCTTTTCGCGATAAGAAAAAAAATATTTGTTTAGATAATTTCGAGATATTTTCTTTCTGAATGCACATTTTTAAAGTATTTATATTCTTTGTCCGCTTGATCTATTATACTGGTTGCACGTATCGAGGTTCTGTTTCTTCTAGTTTTAAAAATGTTCTTATTTCTTTGTAGTTGTAGTGGTTGTAGTGTAAAATTAGATTAATTTTTATTAAGTTTAATTATAATGTTTAGTGTAGAATACCAGAAATAGTTTATGTGGTAATATGTATATAGTGTTGCGTCCTTGTCCAATTCCACAGAGTAGTAACCGCACTCATCACAACACTATATACATATTACCACAATTTAGTAGTGTTTTTATAGTTTATTATTTTGCAGTTGGAAGTAAGTGAAGGGATAATTTGGTTATTTTTTCTTTTGTTTGATTAATTAGTGTTTGATAATTTTTTCGAGAAGTGTGAAGTGGTTGAAGTAGTGAAGAAGTAGTTATTGTGTTTTTATAAGAGGTATATTAGTTTATTTTGTAGATGAATAGTATGTGAAGGTATTTGGGTATTTTTCTTTTTGTTTTTCTTCTAATTGTTAGTAATTCTATTAAGTATTGTGATAGATACACTATATCTTCCTTCAACTTCTTTGAAAAGTGCGTTATCATATAATTTTGGTTTTCTGGTAGTAGAATATACGAAAAAAAAATCTGATCAAATTTATTTATATATATATATATATATATATATATATATATATATATATATATATAAAAAGGATTCTACAGCTCTGGCTGCCTTCCTTCCATCAACCGGGTCCTCCATTCGTCTCGATCATCTCATGTTCCCTCTCGTAGTCCTCTCCGATGCATAGACTCGTCCACTTCATCTCGCCATGATCTTCTTGGCCGCCCTCGCTTTCTTCTTCCAATCGGGCTCCACTCTGTCACTCTGTTAATCCATCTATTTTCCGCCCTTCTAACATGACCGTACCATACCAATCTTTTCGTTTCTATGTACTTTAAGACGTCGGTCTTTCTCCCCATTCTTCTTCTTATTTCCTCATTCGTGACTCGGTCTCTTCTGGTTAGTCCACAGCATCTTCTCCAATACATCATTTCGGTGGCCAGAATTTTTCTTTGGTTGTTTTTGTTTATGACCCATAAATTTATTTTAAATTAAATTAATCGAGTTTTATTAATCAAATTAATCTAGTCAAATAATAATAATAGTTAGTTTCTAAATACTATACAGGGTGAGTTTCCTACGATGTTCTATATGGGTATCTCGGAAACTACTGGAGATAGAGAGTCGGTTAAATGGGGAAAAAATTGCAGTTTTGTGGGGTTATAAATATGCCCCTTTCGGATTTTAGAAAAAGTGCATGGCTTACTAGATATTTCGAAAAAACATTGAAACATTAAAAATTCGGAGAAATTCAAGGCTTACTAGATATTTCGAAAAAACATTTTTTTTTTTATTTTGGCTTTAAAACTTTTGTCTCTAATTCCATTATAATCTACCGTATGATCGAATAAAAGCAGCCTTGATGGCTATGAAATGAAGATCGCGCTGTCATTTTATACCTATGCTTAAGTGCTATGGGAAATATCATCGATCGTCATTTCACAGCCATCGCTGAAGCCGTTTTTATTCGATCATACGGTATTTTTAGACAAAAGTTTTCAGATAAAAGTTGTAGATAATCACATACCTAATGAGTTTGTGTTTTCTTTTTTTTCTAAAACCTGTCATTTTGACATATGACACAAACATTATGTTTTTTTAAAATGGAAACCATAGTTGGCCATGACTTCATAAAAAGCGCCATTTTAAGCTTTTCAGCGATATAGGTATAATTTGTTTTTCGAAAAATTACAAATAGCCAATTCTTTTTCTTTCTTGAAGCACAATTTCCATACCAATAATACCATGCCAATTAGTTGGCATCAAAAATGTAAAAAGTTTCATGTTTTTCAAAAAAATATCATAAAATTCGTAAAGCACTCAATTTAGAATAAAATAATCTAAGAATGAAATGATTCTTTTATAAACCTGCATTAAAATCAAATTAAAATAGGTATGCTGCAGCTTTTTTAAATATTAATTAACAGCAATTAGCATTATCATAAATTATAAATAATGTACCAACATCGAAATTATGAAAGAAATCATTATTTCGATATGTTGTACAATTATATGTTAATAAAAAAAAAAAACTAAAAAACTTTTTTTTGTTTTTTTTAAATGATTAACAGCAATTAGCATTATCATAAATTATAAATAATGTACCAACATATCGAAATTATGAAAGAAATCATTATTTCGATATGTTGTACGGTTGTATGTTAATACGGTATAGAATTCTTAAAATATCAGGCAAAAATAATCCACAATTTACCCACTGTAGCGTAACTGCATCTCTCTTCCGCCGAATGCGTTCTCTCTCTATCGTGTGCGCGACCGGTGCTATCCCCAAGTCTCTTCCTATATTTGTCAAACTGTACATTGGGTTTTGTAATAATTATTCCAATAAAATAAATCAAGAAATGACAATCAGTACAAAATTTTTCTTTATGATAATAATTATTCTAAAAAATATAATCTATTTAATACATAATTAGAAATACTATTCTTATATACTAAACTTCAAACTAATAGGTATATATACAATGTCATCAGGTATTAAGAGTACTTTATTATGTACAATAATTTAACTGCTAGGGCATCTTAGTAACTATCCAGGGTAATTTACCAGTCTTCTTGAAATTGTAGTAATCATACGCTAATTTTCCTAAGATTAGAATAATTAATAAGCCTAAAACGACATTTAATAAGTCTAAAGCCTCTTGCACAGTATATTCCGTTGGTGAGTGACAAACGGAACTTCTGGATAAATCCATTATCTGTAAATAAAAAAAAATATTTAGAAGGGGGCGTCCGTTAATTACGTGGTTTTTTAAGGAAGTTTTTGACCCCCCAATGCTCCCATTAGTGAGATGTCGCGAGATTTGTCTGGACTCTGGACCGCTAATCTCACGTGAGATCTTTCGAAATTTGTAATTTAAGTATAAATGCGTTATATTTATTTAAAAACAAAATTTGGTCTTTATTATTTTTACTAACACTATACCGGGTGTTTCAAAAGTGGCTCACTCCCATAGAGTTCAGAATAGTAACACTGTCTCAACAGGGCTACCGGCAAGTTGCAATAGCTGAAATTGTAGGAGTTAACCAAAGCGATGTTTCGCGAATATTAAAAAAAATTAGGGACACAAACGAGGTTACAGACCGGCCTGGAAGAAGTAGAAAAAGAGTTACTACTGCTGTGCAAAACCGTCAAATATCCCTAATTGCACAGCGCAATCCCCTGCTTTCTAGTACTGCTACTAAAAATGAGTTAGCTCGCCTTGAAGAAGTAAATGTTTCAAGAAAGATCATAGCAAGAAGACTCCATGACAGAGGATTACATTTAAGGAGGCCTCTACGTGTTCCGAAGCTTAATTTACAGCACAAAATTACGCGACTACAATGGGCTGAGGAGATGAGAGCAAATGGACCTATTTGAAATTTCGTCATTTTTAGTGATGAAACAAGAATAGGCCTAGCGTCAGACTCGCGACGAACTTTGGTCTGGAGAGCATCAGGAAGACGAGCACGCTTGAATGCAGCTCAATCCCGTGTCCCGTTTCAAGGGGGACGCATTATGGTATGCGCAGGTATAATGCACAGAGCTCGAACTCCTCTTGTTTTCATCGATGGCACAATGACAGGTGCCTCATATCTTAGAGACATTTTAGAGCCTCTTGTGCGTCCATTTCGAGGGGCAGTGGGGGATGAATTTGTTTACATGGACGATAATGCTCCTCCCATTGCACTTTAGCGGTTCGCGAATTTTGTGTGGAAGAGGGTATAGGGGGGAAAACTGTGGTGGCCACCGACGGCGACGTCTCCAGATATGAATGTGATCGAGCATACTTGGGACATGCTAAAACGCCATATGGCCAAAAGGAATGATCCCCCGTATCTTAAACGAATTGAAAATTGCTGCGCGCGAAACATGGGAAGCCATTCCTCAACATCTTCTGGACAACTTAACTGAGAGCATGCCACGTCGCGTTGTCTCACAGCTTGCATTGAGGCTCGAGGAGGCAATACAGACTATTAGTTGTGAGAAATAATTAAAATTGTTTTAAATTTTCTGTTTAAAATGAAATTTGTTTTTGTTGATTTTCACTTATTATTAAATAAAATTATAATAATAGCCTAGTTGCACTTAGATTTTTAATTTTATATTAGTTAGTCGTGTAGTAAGCCAATATGTCCAAAAATACAAAAAGAATCATTTTAGGGCCAAAAAAATAAAATAAAAATATCGTTATATGCAATAATTTTGGCCATGTGTAGATAAGTTTATTTATAGTTTATGTATGGGTCTGCATGCATCCGTAATAAGTTGTCCATTGTTCCTTCACTATCATATTTAAGTGTGAGCTGTCATTTTTGAAATAAACTAATAAAATTGCACAAAAATCAACGACGGACGACTCATGACAGATGAGTGTAAACCTATACTTACTAGTACTTTAGAATATTATTAACGCCAAAAAAAATATTGAAATTTTCAAGTAAAATTAACAAATTATTAAAATTAATATTTTGTTAAATTTTGAAAGATATAGGCAATGAAGATATTTTTTTACCGGTACTAATGAATTTTCACTATCTTCTGCACATCTAATGTCACGTATATCCTTAATTTGTGGGGCGTACTTTTGCAGCATTTCCTGTAAAAGAAAAATAAGTAAAATATCTTCGAAAATATCTTTGCACAGCGATATAATTAATGTAATAAATTTTATTGTTACATTATTATACCTATTATATTACAAAAGAAAATTACAAAATACAAGGGTAATAATATACGTATACATTTACAAATATATTCGAAGAGTCGATATTGGCCTTTACCAAAATCAAACTGCCGAGGTAATTAAATATTCCAATAGTTCTTTTCCGATTTTTATAGCATTGTTATGATTTTCCAGCACATGCTTTTAGTTTTTTAGATGTCCAGCTTAAGGTTGATTCTCACTATACCTTCCGTATCAGCTCCCTTCCGTTTACATAACATATTATATCATGTAAAGGAATAGGACAATGCACGCTATCCGTTCCGTTTCCCTTCCGCTCCATATCCTTTCCTTCTATACATTTTTATGGCGGACGGACTGAAGCGTATCGGAGACAGCGTTGTCAAGTCCTTACATTTGTACCAGCTCTGTTAACATTTTTTGCTGATATTTATTTATTCTTTCACCTCTTAATTAAATCTATTACCTTTTTCAAAAGATACAAATTTTTATAACAAAACTTTCGTAATGATAAATTGTACAATAAAAAGTATGGAACTGATACGGAACGGAAGCATACGTATAGCGTGAATACAATAAAAAATACGGAACGGATATGGAATGGATATGGAATGGGAACGGAAATATAGTGAGAATCAACCTTTAAGGCCCAAAGCCTCATATGCCCAGGTATATGTGTCCAGCATTTCATGTAATTGCTCTAACGTTTTTGCAACTAGAACGCAGTCATCAGCGTATTGAAGTTCATTCGATTGCCTCTGAATGAAAAATAAAGGATTTTTATTAACCCAATCTAATATAAATAAATGTACTGCTCGGTCATCTGCAGAGGCAAAGCAGAGGTTAATAATCTTCGACTATCGCTATTTTGATTTTAATAAGCATAAAATAAATAAACAAAACAAAAGTAAAAATTAAAAACAAACAACAAATATCCATATGCATTTTTTGTGTAATTTTGATAAAATAGGATGAGAAATATAGTCTAAGAGCTAGCAACGTTTTCGAGAAAGTATTTTGAGACGTCTGGCTCTTTGATATATCTTTTACTATACTCTCTGGAACAGCATGCGGCCCGTCTGGCTGCCGATACCCGTTGCGTTCACTACTGCGCATCGGAAGAAGATCCTATATTTTTATTAATGTAGTCCTATAAATTCTAGTATTGAATATAAATCGAACATGTCTCCATAGCGCAGTGCGTAGAGTTTCCGACCACGAACCGATGATTCAGAGTTCGAATCCGAGTCAGGTCAAAGACTTTTTTATTTTATTTTCGTTTATATTCTGATAGTAAAGTATTAAATATTTCTGGTAATTAAATAAAAACAAATATTTAATACTTTACTATCAGAATATAAACGAAAATAAAATAAAAAAGTCTTTGCCCCGACCCCGATTCGAACTATGAATCATCGGTTCGTGGTCGGAAACTATACGCACTGCGCTATGGAGACATGTTCGATTTATATTCAATACTAGAATTTAAAGGACTAATAAAAATATAGGATCTTCTTTCAATGCGCAATAGGGAACGCAACGTTTACCGGCAGCCAGACGGGCCGCATGCTGTTCTAGAGAGCATAGTAAAAGATATATCAAAGAGCCAGACGTCTTAAAATAGTTGTTTTTCCGACGTTGCTAGCTCTCGTACTAATATAAGAACTTCTAATATTAGGTATTATTTTTTCATTATTGACTCTGGAGATGTCAAATTGACGGTAAGAAACAATGAGACAATTAATTGTAGCACAGATTAGGTATCCTATAAGTATACAGATAAAAATCTTGTCCCTAATTCATGGTACGAAAATTGTTTTTTATGACGATGTGCAAACGAGTCAAATTTCCTGTGCACAAAAATAAACTCGCGTAAAATAACAATAAATAGCGTAATAGAGAGATATCGCTAAACCGAATAGCGTGCATGGACATTAATAAGGCCAGGTGTTATTTCCTTTACGTGAGGTGGTATTAACTCTCTTCATTTATAGTTATCGGATCGGAAAGAATTCTGATCGCATCGCGACCGCTATTTAAACTTAACTTCGAATTTAAAACTTTGAAATTGTTTTGTTTACTAGGTATTTTAAAACTAAAGGGCTAAAGTGCTTATTTCCAGTGTTTTATTGTTCAACGTCTGCCAATGGGTTTAGGACAACAAGTAACAAATTCTCTTAGAAGGTCTAAGTCGTCATCTGCTGTAAACCTAAGACTCTTTATAGGTTCTTTAGTATTGGAAGAGGTGGAATCCATATTTTGGGCCATATTTATTTAATTAAAACTAATCCCAGCTACTTAAATATCAAATTACCTAATAAAAGTAAAGCAATAATTCAAAATAATTCAAACATAACCAAAAATAAAATATCTCGCCGGCCGGCTCCGGTTGTCAAATACCCGCATATGCCCATTTAAGCAATTTTTAAACGTTATCAGAGGTTATTTAGAAAGAGCGCTTGGTGTAATTGATCCGCAAATTACGTCAGGCGGTAACGTTATTAGCGGGTGTTGCGTTGACTCGCGCATATCGTAACCATGATAAGGTACGCGTAAATACTGGATGACGCTATTCGGTTTTCCGATGTCTCTCTAATAACTGTGCCGGTCAGGCGCTGTGCACAATTTTAGAGGCCATAAGTGGGCGTGCTATGTGCGCAAACTAGTCACCTAACTAGTGCCCGATTCCGAAAATTGAAACCACGAAAAACAATAAAGAAAAAACAAAGATTATAATCTGTATAATCTGTGATTGTAGGTAGTTACATTGTACTATGCTTTTGCTTATTGTACACAACTGTTTTTAGTTTGCTTAGTTTTGTAAAAGCATTCGATCGTCAATAACAAATTATGATATTTCTTCAGTTCTTGAAGGTTGGTCTTTATTTTGTCCAACACATTTATCGAAATTTATAAGATAAAGGGAGTCTCCAACTTTCCATATATTTCGCTTTTACTTTCCATATTTCATGGATAAACTGTTATTAAATAAATATCTTAATAAATAAAATATCTTTTAAGCTTTAATGTAACCCGAGGGGTTCCCTGGTCCCAGTATTTAACTATGACGTTGATAAAATATCCGAATTTAACGTAACATATATTAATGAAAGTATATTTACCTTAAATCTCGGCATAAACACGCAATTACATCTCCATGGGTTACCGCCTAAATTTAATCTGACTGCATCTGGCATATTTGGATTACGCTTAAAAGCATCGTCCAGAGCATACGTCGGAAGCTTGAGGAAAAATGCCTTTAATTTAAAATACTTCGGAAATAAATTAATAAACTCATACCTCCTCAATTTGATTGTTTCTCAATGAAAATACTCTGAAATTAGTCAGCCAGTGCGATCCTTCCAAAACGTGGATGTTTGTAAGTTTATTATTGTCCAAATATATGTCCAGCACATTTCTAGAATAGAAAACAATTCAAACAAATTTATAAAGTACAAATACATATATTATATTGTGAAGTGAGTCATTTAAGTAACAATGAATACAAGACTAAACAAGCTACCGTTTCGTCTTACCCGGCCTGGGTCAACCAGGCGGGCTAGACGATCCTTTGAGAGTAGGTCTTAGCGGACCAGAAGCACGGAGATACCTCCGACTGCTCCACGTAGGACTTGCTCCAGAGGAAGCAAAAGCGAAAGCACTCCTCCGAAAAGGGGAGAGTAAAGAAACCAAGAAACAACCTGACTCATCTCCATCAAAGGGCAAGAGAGGGAGCGAGAACCTCTCACCTCTTCTCCGACAGGGAGAGAAAAAAGCCAGGATGGAAAGCCGTCCAACACCGGGAGGCAAGCAGAGACGTATCACCAGCTTTGCCGCTATTGCTGGACAAGTGAAAATGGCGGTGCTGCCAAAGGATTTCCCAGAGGTTGCTCTGACCACCCATCAGCAAATGTCTCTAGAAGAGGCTATACTGGACGAAGTAGTGGCGATCGTATCGCAACACAACGATCTACAAAATGTGAGTCAGCTGCGTTTTGCGGGGATACACTTTCGGGTGGGCATGATCCTCATAGATTGTGTATCTCAAGAATCGGCGAATTGGTTGGTGGAAATCGCACCTAAACTTAAAAATTGGAAAGGGCCGGAACTGGTTGCAATGAAGGGAGAAAACATCTCTAAAGGGGTGGCCATCACGGTCTTTCTGCCGAGGGGCAAGGGGAAAGACACCACCTACCTGCTGAGCCTTATCCAGAGTCAGAACTTCAATGTAAGGACATCGAGTTGGCGAATCATCAACTCGAGGAAGGAAGGTCATGGTCAGGTCCTCACAATAGGAATTGACCTCAAATCCAAGGAGGAAATAGAGAAAGAGGGACATATCCTCTATTATAGATACGGGACTACACCTGTATCAGGTCTAAAGAGAGACCCAGCCTCCACCTCACGGGTTCCTCAGCCGGAGGCAAGCTCCTCGACTGTGAAGGGCGGCACGGAGGGCCAAACTCCAACTGTGCAAGGGTGTGTACCCTCGAAGGAAGAACTGTTATCAGAGGAGGATGGGAAATACCCTGTCCCCTCTACAACAGGGGTATGATGGGTTATAGACTGTGTGATGACTCAAGGAAGGGGAGTAAAATAGATCTTTAAGGTTGCAGTGATTAACCCCCCCCCCTCTTATCATGCATGGTGGAGGGAATCGACATCTTATTTATTATTTATTCTACAATTTGCGTTGTTTAAAAGTACTAATCTAGAAGGAAATTGTATCTGAACTTAAATTAGTAGTGACACTATTAAGACTTCCTTTATATTAAGAATTAAAAAATGAACGTTTTTTGTACGAGTATTTAAAGTGTTTTGTCGATAAATTCGCTCATATACATATTATCTTCCTGTCATACATCTATGCAGTTTATGTCTGCATATAAACGAAATCTAACCCGACGCACTGTCGCTCACGGACCCTGTATACTCTAAAACAAGAACTACTCACTGAAATGATTTATTTGAAAAAGATCAATAGCGACAAAGCAGGAGATATCAATAATCTTACAGTAGTTCTAATATTACAATCTTATATCTAAGAATAGTAGATATCTAATTTTAGTTTTATGATTATTATGGAAGACTGCAATTATATTCTTTAAATAGAAAATTATCTGAATAAGTTTCTCACAGGTTCAGGTTCAAAGTCTATATTACTATATATTATAACTTTAATATAAAACTATGAATAAGGATGATCTTGTCTGCAAAAGGTCATCACTAATTGATAATTAACATATATATTATAACATTGATCTTTTTCTTTATGATAATTCTGCTTCTAAAAGAACAAGGTCTCGTAAAAATGATATAGAGCTCTAGATATTTCTTTTTAAGTTTTCTTCTAAGAATTATACTCGAATTTCTGTAAAAAGTAACTGGAAATAATATAATAAAATTAAATATCTCCATTTGTTCTATCTTAACCATGGATTTTGAGGTCTGGGTTTTAAGTTATAAATAACATTTAATATTTCAATCGTAGATTAAAAAACTTATTAAGTTACAACACAATCATGAAAAATATCAGATTTAAAAATATCAGTTTTTAATTTATGGTCATATGGAAAACATTCGATAATCAGTAAAAGGAGGCGTATTTAAAAAAATCGCTTGGACAGACTTTTTTCGGACAAGACAGTTTGGAAATCAAATGGTACTTTCAGTTGGTCATCTTTTTTTGACAAAAAGTTTTGTGCGGGTGTGCCATGGAATGTGATCAAAACCAACTTACTAATTATTTTAAATGCAACACCCTGTACATTGTTCACTTCTACTAGTGTTTCTGAAATATTAAGAGCTGGTCGTATCACTTAAAGTCGGGTTCAAGTGAACTCTAAAAAACACTGAATCGGAAGTAGTTAGATATATTTTTCTTGCAAGTAGTATGTAATATTATTATATTTTTTTTTTAAATCACCCTTGGGCCATTTAGTATAGCAGTATAGTAAAATTACACTAATAAGCTAATTGATTTTGACTTAATTTGCTACGGTTAAAATACAAAACACTAATCCGATGATAGTTATTTTGGTTCTGTCAGTTCTGTATAGCACTATTTTAGAATGCACAGGGCTGTAAACTCGATGTTGATGTGCTGATGGAGCCTCTCTTCATGTCTTAAGGCATATTTATTGATGGCGTTGTCGACATCATCCAATTTTAAGTCCTTATGTAGATTGCCATTGCTAATGTACAACGGTGAGTCAACAATATCCCGTAGTACCTTGTTTTGGAATTTTTGGATAATATTTAGGTTCAAGACTTGTTGATAAAGCAAAATCTCATTATATTATATTGACAGGATTGACTGTCGCACCAGTTTGTAGTAACCAATTCATTTTCCTATACTTTAAGTTCTTCACATGCGATTTCCACCTTAGTTTAGCTTCAACTATCATGCCAAGATATTTAGTTGTATTTTCGTAAGGAACTACTTGTTGATTTATACTGGGTGTTCCAAAAATAAATATCTCGTGAGGAGATTCCTCACCTAAAAATAATATCTATTTGTTTTACGTTTTGGGTGTATATTTATGTACTAAATGAAGGTCTTACTAATTTAATAATCGTATATTAAAGTGAAAGTAAATTAACAAAACATATCAACTTATAATTGGATAATAGACAAGGACAACAATATGTCTGAATGACATCTGTCTAACAGGTCGTGGCTACAGGCACGTAAGACGGAACATTATAAAGTCCATATTCAAACACTATTTTCATATCAACATAGGTCTGATTCTAGTTTGTTTCGTAGCTACAGTGTGTCAAAGTCTTAATATTTTTTCGATTTATTTTAATTTTCTTCCAAGTACTTTTAGTAATTCAGATGAAATTTGGAGGGTAAAAGTTACCATAAGTGCTACATATTTTAATGCTAAAAAAGTGTCGATAAATTCATCAAAGACGTGCATATGGGTTATCACTGGAATATTAAAAATGTGCGCTACTGACTTTTTTGCCTTACTTTTGCTTTTGTGCGCTACTGACTTTTTTGCTTTTGATATCAAAATTGTGTAGGCCGTTCAATGCAAATTAAAAGTTATTTCTTAATATTTTGTCGAATTCGGCCTCCTTGATGAGATAGCAATTTTTTTAATTACAATTAATAATATTAAAATAAAAATTAAATTAATAAAATATTACTATTAGTTATTATTACTATTAGTCCAACCTACAGCAATTTCAAATAAAAAAATACTTGTATTTAAGATAATTACAGAAAAAAATTATTTTAAAAAGTTTTAACATCCTGTAACTCTAAAGCTATGATTTCCATACCAATATGTATAGGATAGAGATGAGCAGAAAATCGCAAACTGCGATTTAATCGCAGCGATTGTAAATTCGCAATCGCAACCTGTGATTCCTTTCCATAACAAACTGCGACTTGCGATTGAAACATATATCTGCCGATTTTGGATTTTTAGGCAACCAATATTACACCAGTTGCGATTTGCAATCGCAGTGGGCACGCGAACGAAAATCACAGCATTGCGATTTTCGTTTGCACCGACGGTGCATCGACACGGCACTGAGAAGCCGAACGATGAGCTGGGAACATAGACAAACAGAAAAATTAAAAGACTGCCAGAAGACATACGACGCGCAGGCAAATGTACCTGTAGCGCATCGACGCAAGTGCCGAAATACGTCCATCTAGCTATCTGTGTTTCGACACTAGTCCGTTAGTCTTAGCATATTCAGAAAGAACACGCTAACCTCCAGCGTTGCCAATTTGTGGGGAATTCCCCAAATTTTGGGGAATCCGGAGCCGATTGGGAGTTTTGTGGGGATTTTAGCAATAGGGGGCGAAAATAAGGGGAGTTTCAACATTTTATTGCTGATTGAAAATGGCGTAAAATTTTTAGCTTTAAAAACGGAGCGGGACGATATATCTTTCCCAACTTAAAAATTATAATCTGCTTTTTACTTGTGCTTCCCTTTGCAAATGCTTCAGTTCAAAGAAAATTTAGTGACCTCAAATTATTTAATGACTACTAGGCAGGCCTGGATTAAGGGGGGGGCTATAGCCCCAGGCCCCGTCATTGAGAGGGGCCCCCGAATCAGGAGAATTTAATCGAGATTAGTTAAATGAAAATGTACATAGGTATTTAGTCTTATTAAATATATTTTTGAGGTTCAAGTTAACGTCTCCTTTCTGCTGCAATGGCTAAACTGGACGGGACCTACTTGTTTACGCGGAATCCGAACCGCGGTCCTCGGCCATATCATGGTCAATGGCCTACCGACTTAGGAAGTGTCTAAATTAACTCTTTCTCACGAGATATCCGATCTCATCCGGCCTTGAACCGGCGTGAATGAGCAGTGTGTATCAATAGATTTTACACTTTTCCCTTTTGGGCAACGATGCAAAGTTTCGATGCAAAGCTTCGAACCGGTCACCCGTCCATCCACTAGCATCGTCTTACGTCGCTTAACTTCGGTGTTCTAATGGGAACCGGTGTTTCGACGTAGCTGGGCCGTTGCCCCAATTTTATATATTGCAATATATTGCAACAGACAACTTGTTATTCTCATAATGTTAAAAACACTGACTCTTCTTTTTTTTTTTGGGCGGCAACACACTTTCCCCAAAAAATATCAAGAGTGCTGCATAGACAATGGCTCGTTCTTCTTTTTAAATTTTTCGGGATGGATGAATTACCGAAAGCCGAAAGCGCTAGGGGAATTACTCAGATTGGAATCCTCTTTTTTATTCTATTTGATTAGTAATTTTTGCATAGCGCATCTATGAAGTAAGCGATTGCGAATAATAGATTTAAGAAAACAAGAACAATAATACGTTTATAACTGTGTAGTGTATACCAGTATTTTAAAAAATATCATGTAGCAGAAAATATCTTAGTGGATCTGCTAAACGTAAGGTAGGAATCAGTTTTAGCCTTATTATGCATTTACTTGATATGACCATTTATATAATAATTTTGGTATTGACAATTAAATTAATAATAACTTTTTTAAGTTTTCTTCTTTTAAAAATAAGCGCATTAATATATTATAAGTACCTTGGTATTTACACCCTCTTTGCTTGCACCCCTTTGACGGCACTATCACCCTAAAAATAATTTTAAATGGAATAGGGGGTCGAGTGATACCTTGTTTTAAAGGTCTTTTGAGTCTTTTTATATCTGTAGAGTTTGAAGTCTCTATTGCCATTCGCGTTGAATGGTAACGCCACTACTTTTTAAATAAAATTAATATTATTTTTGAAATCCCCATTCAATTTACAACATATTTTATTTCTTGACTTTTTTTGTCCGACGCACCATTTTTGCGTAAAAAAATAAACACCATTTTCATGCATAACCAAATCGCTAAAATGTTACCATAAATTTAAATAGCAAAATTTGTAAAACGGCAAATTTAAGTTTAAAAAGATTTTTTATTTTCCAAAAACTTCTTTCTATGAACATAGTACGAACTATGTTCAACCAAAACTAAATTATTGTCGTTTTTCAAATTTTACCATTAAAATTTACATTACCATTTTAGCGATTTGGTCACATGTATGAAAATGGTTTTTATTATTTCAAGCGAAAACGGTGCAATAATATTCAATTCAATAATATTTTGGTATTATAGTAAATAGTATAGTAGTGGTATAATAGATATTAAAAAAGATCGATTTTTTTTCTTAAAAGTTTAACACCCTGTATTTTGAAAACGACGCATTTCCGACCATCAGGCTGCATCCACACTATCCTAAAAACGGCGTATCGGCGTAACGACCTTGAATAGATGTCCAGTAATTCTATTGGCTGAAAAATTCATCTGTCAGAAATTTTATCTGTCAAAAATTTCTGCCAATAGAATTACTGGAAATCGATTCAAGGTCGTTACGCCGATACGTCGTTTTCAGGATAGTGTGGATGCACCCTCAGTGTCCCATCTCAAAACGTTTATTTTGGCGAGATCTACCAACCTTTAGATTTTGGTACAATAGTTTCGGAACACTCTGTATTTTTAAATCTGCGAAAACTTAGGGATATTTTAAATTAATTTAAGATATAAGAAGAAAACCTAAAGAAAACTTTAAAATTGCCTAAAGTAACAGACTTTTTTAGTATTTGCAAAACCCTTTCAACGTCAAATTCTGAGTTGAATAAACACCAAGATCATGAACTGCCTTCCTGTTCAACTTCAAGCAATATTAGTTTAAGTGAAAATAACAGCAATGAGGAAAAATAATCCGACCTGGGGGGCCCCAAGGGTAGCCCCTAGCCCCGGGCCCCCTAGGACCTTAATCCGGCACTGCTACTAGGGAAGGGATTAAAAAACAAGGAGGTAATTTACAGTTTAATCTCTCTAACATATATAATAAATATTGTATTTTTATTAAAATTATTTTTTTTTTGTTAAAATAATCATATGGGGAATTTTTGGTGAATCGGGACATTTTTCTCCCAAATTGGCGAATTTAATTTAGATTTGGGTAGTTTAGAAAATTGACATTGGCAACGCCGCTAACCTCATTCTTTTGTTTGTTGTTTGTTCAAAAACCGGCACGCGGCGTAGTACAAGGCTTGATCATTTTTTAAGATATTTTTGATTGTTAATTTTATTTTTGTGCAAACTAAACAGTTGTTTTTTATTAAAAAATAGCAGACAAAGGTAAGAAAGGTAATGTCCATGCAGAAGTTTTTATTTCACAGGCTATTCTTTCTAGAAATTATACCATCCAGCCCTCCTATTTAATTATTAAATAAAAGTGTGAAGGAGATATCAAGGGCTATTCTGTTAAAATATCATCCGGCCAGTCTAGGCCCTGTTGTGAACCAGAAGGTCTGCTAAGTTGGATGTTGGATATAGAATGGAAGGAATATCATGGCCGAGAACAAGGCATAATTGTATGTCCCTTGATGTAGGGGGGTAGGTTTGTTTCTAATAGGTAGTAAAACCAAAAATTCTACTGTGAATCTTCATATTCTAGGCCTGTAAAGATAAATAATTCCTGGAGCCATCTCGAGGTATAGTAAGTACTCAAGTCGGAGCGAATCAATTGGTAGCACGTTGAAATAAAATAATAGCCATCATAAAACTGTAAATATGGATATAACTAGTACAATGTAGCTATTTAACTGTAAGTACAATGTAGCTAGATATTTAGTAGAGTAGGGGTATTATAAATTAACACAAAATACAATAATTGGTCATTGTTTCCATTCCCATTCAATTCTTCCCATTTAATCGTTTTCCCATAAAAAAAGGAAAATTAAAATTAAGAGTGCCCTTAACCAAAAATAGTGAAATAAATGGAGATAGTCAAATTTTATATTAGCGTGTAAGACTTTGAATAAAAAGGTGTAAAAGGATTATAAATGCTGTATTTATATCCTTTAGTATCATGATAATATAAAATTTGAGTAGGTATCTCCATTTATATCACTGTTTTGGTTAAGGGCACTTTCTTAGTTTTAATTGCCTTAAAAATAATAAGTATAATAATAATTTAAATCTCCCGCTCTTTCATAGTTCGTACCTGTAGCCAAGTAGAGGGCGCTAAAAGCGCAATCTCCCAACATTTTACCACGCGATTCACCACTCTCTAAACTATTAACTTTCTCTATGGCTGGGAACGAAAATCGCAATATTGCGATTCTCGTACGCACCGGCTGGCGGCGGCGCGTCATCAACACGGCAGTGGGCAGGCGAACGAGGAGCTGAACGAAAATCGCAGCTCATCCCAACATTGCGATTGCGATTTTCGTTGGCACCGGCGGCGCGGCATTGGGAGTGGGCACGCCAACGAAGAGCAGCGATTGTGATTTTCGTTCGCAGCTCTCAACACATCGGCCTAGACTAGATCGCAAAATCACATTCGCAATCATGGAAAATAGGCTTATATATGTTTATATACCGCATAATATATATATGTATAATTTTTTAGTTTTAAATTTTGATAATAGTTTTAGATTTATAATATAATTATGGATTTAGAAGGTTAAAAAATTCTTGTTTTCGGTTATGACTAATTATAGTTACAGTTGCTCCCAGGTAATGATTCAGGTAAAATAATTCATTCAAGGACAGTTTTGGATTCAAATTATAAAAAAATATCTATTTTTATCCTTTATTTACTAGAAGATATAGATCACGAAAAAGAAACAGCCCTTTCTCTTTATTTTTTTTGTTATATGTATATTATATTATTATAAACATTTTTATAACAATCCATAATATAATATAATTTTCTAAACAATTGTGGATCGGCTGCTATGTTAATTTAAATACATCCTTTACAATCAGTTTTTTTATTTTAGAGAAATTTCAAATATAATAAAATGTGATATTGTCCTTTTATTTATCTAAAAGTTCGAAAGTTTGCACTTGCACTGGACGGGCCGTATCAAAGCCGTCGGCGTCGGCTTCTTTTGAGTTACATATAAAGAAAATGTTTTTAAAAGAAAAAAAAAAGATAAAATAAACAGTTTTTTTTCTCGTTATCTGAATTAAGGTTGGCGGCAACCTTTTTTATAATAAATTTTTCGTTAGTATACCTACAGACTGTCTAAAAGCACATTCGAATATTTTGAACATTTTATGTATTTTTTTCCCTGTTAAATTTATTCGGTCTATTCTTATCAAAAATGTTTAAAAAAGGAAACGAAGTTATTTGTGGTTTGGTTTGGTTTGGTTTGATTTTTTTTGGTAATTGATGAAAATTTTGCAAAATTGCAATATGTGTGCAGAGCAAAAATATAATAAAAAACACTTTAAAAGGCATATGGCATCGAAACACCCAACAGTTTCTTTGTAAGATTTTATTAAAAAAAAAATTATTCCCCTATTTATTCTGTTTTTTCTCAAAAATTTTGGGATTGAGCTTCCCAGTTTACAGCGTACTAATTTAAAAATATCAAAATCGCAATCGCAGGTTACAGTCGCAGCGATTTACAAATCACAATCGCAGTTTCAACTGCGATTGGAAAATCGCAGTTTTGCTCATCTCTAGTATAGGAACATTTTTTCAATTTTTTTTGATGAGTCAATGAGTACTTATTTTTTACTTTCGCAAGTTAATGATATTAATTTTTTTAAAGGTTGCTATTAAACTTGGATCAAGGCAAATGAATAACATTGTGTTATCTCATCAAGGAGGCCGATATCCACAAAATATCAATAGACAACTTTTAATCGTCATTAAACTGCTTACACTATACTCTGTTTTTTTTCTCAGGTAAGATTTCGACAGACGATGACAGAAGAAAAGTAGATGACGTCCCAACCAATCTATTTATTTTACTAAAAAAAGTTTCTAATAATTTTTAAGTTATCTATGGATGGGTTTAAATATAAATCCGTCATACGTCGTGTCTTGTTGTTTTTAACCAGTTTTATTGGTTTATTTAAAAAATGACACATCGTATTTCAATTTTATTGGTTTGACGGAACGATGAACGACAAACGGACGCCGATGCGTATGAACTCGCCTTTAGATTTTTGTAATTTTTGACGCTTGTCAAAGTCTTGCCAAATTATAGGTTATAATTTTGTGTCAACTTTTGTTGAATACCTTGCGTTTTGGAAGATGATGCATTTTGATTCGTATTATTACGTGTGTTTTGTGTCTTTTGAAGTCAAGTGGAGGAAAAATCGAGTGAAAATTAACTGTAGACCCAGAGCACAGTTTATGGTTAATACTCGCTGCTCAGGCAGGAAGTCTTAAACCAATGAAGTTGCCATCGATAAAGTTTGTATACCATTTCGTCGTAGATAAGTGCATCTCGTATATGGTAGAAGGATCAAACTAAACACATACTAAAAACTGGAGTAGCTGTAAAATATCGACATCACACGATAGGTAAATAATGGATTTTAGTACTACAGAAAAATAATGTCAAAAGGTTTAAAAAAATTAAGATTAAAGTTAATTAATCAGCCTTTAAGGTATAAAATTTGGTAGGTGTTATTATTAATAAAATAGTTTGTTTTATTTACCTATGTTGTTTTATTTATTCTTGTGGAATATTACAAATTTGTATTTGTACATAAGTTATATTGATAAATATAATCATAAATGCGGGTAGTTTCATAAAGCTTGAAAGTAAATAATAGTTCTTTTTTATATTTTTTTGGTATGTAGTGTCTTGTTCTTGTTTGTTTTGTATTAACACATACCGTTTTTATTAAATAAAATAACTCGATTACATTTCTTCAGTTTTATACAGTTTTTTTCACAATATTTTGAAGTAATCACCATAGATAAAAGAAACAAGTTTAGATCGGAAAGTGCCCATAAGGACAATGTAAACACTATTTGGCGCTATTCTTGCAACGGTCGCGACCCAAAACTTTTGAAAATTTCGGAGCGGTTCGGCTTTTTCCGGAATTATATCGCCAAATATTGTTTATTCAAATTTATTATTATTTTCGTTTAAGTTTATAAATAAAATACAGTGTGTTGCATACAAGAAACTTTATTTTATATCAGGACGCATATATGAAATACCTATGAAACATTGGAAACCGACGTTATGCCACGATCCACGATGTTTCTTGCAGTTCACAGTTCACAGCACAGCTTTTTAAGTTTTTAATGCCACTTTTTCACAATTATCACCGGTTGGAGTAAATAAAACTTGAATTAAACTCACAAGATAGCAATAATTACTTTGAAAATGGACGCTATAAACACTTTTCGGAATTTCTTTAATGAGAGCGGTTTAGATTTTGAAAGATTATTATGATTTTTGAAGATTCTGACTTTGACAAGAGAAAATTATTTCTGTTTTTGTTTGCCGTTGTTCTTAGCGACCGCTATCGCAGCGCCAGATCGCGTATAACGGTCGCGACCCAAAATAATTTCGCGACCCAAAATTTTTACGGGCTTTCCAATCTAAACTTGTTGCATTTATCTATGGTAATCACTTGTCATCTTGTCAATCAAATTTTAAATATATCCTGCTATGCGTTCCAGTTGTACCAACTTATTTCTTTGTAAAATAAAATAAACTACTTTGAAATTAAAATGACAGACACATCTATCACTGTCAAGGATCTTCTCGTTGGACAGACTATATCTCGCTAACAAGAGAAAAAAAAGTCAGTGGAGTTCATGATTTTTTAAAAAAATATTCCAGTGAAAACCCATATGTACGTCCCTGGTGAATATGTCAACAGTTTTTTAGCTTTAAAATATGTCGCATTTATAGTAACTTTTATCCTCAAAATTTCATTAGAAACGCTAAAAGTACTTTGACGAAAGTTAAAATAAATCGAAGAAATATTAAGACTTTAACACCCTGTAGCTACGAAACAAAGCAGAATCGGACCTATGTTGACATGAAAAATAAATTTTATTTTTTCGTCAAAAATCTCCCCACGAGAGATGGCACATGTTTTTTGAAACACCCTGTATATACTGGCTTGTACTCGATTAGTTTATTACTTAATTTAAATAATTTCTGTTAACTATTTTTCTGACAAGCAGTTAACAAAAGCCACACGACTATAAAACTGACAATAGGGAACAGTACATGAAATTAGAATATTAGAACACTAAAATTTCCGAAGAATCCAAAAATTGACTGGTATACAGGATGCTACAAATTCGAGGTACGAGCATTGGTAACTCGGTAACCGTAATAGATACAAACCATGGTTAAATTGGGGCAAAGTTGCGCTTTGGGATGCTCATCAAGATGCCATCAAAAAAGTTTTAATAATTTCAAGGATTGCTGAGTTTTTTGGAAAAACGAATTTTTTTGAAAATGAATTTTATTTTTTCCTGTCCTTACTTTTAAGAAAATCAACTAACTAATTGCACATTCTCATAGCTAATTTATAAGGGCTATCTGATCAATAGTTTGTCTGTCTGAAATAGTTTCTGAAAAATAAAATTAATTTTCTTAAAAAGGTCCGATTAAATTTATATCTCCGAAACTAAAGTTCCAAGAAAAGTCGTAATATATCTACAAATTCCTCGACAAATTCATTTACCCACTAGTAGATATAAAAAGCATTTTTGGTAAACTCTGTCTCAAATAGTTTCTGAAAAATAAAATTAATTTTTTTAAAAAGGTCCCTTTAAATTTATATCTCCGAAACTAAAGTTCCTAAAATGCAGGTCCGTATTTAAAAAAATTAAGTTGGCCTCTGTATCTCACAAATTATCAGCTAATTTAAAAATCTAAAAATACTCTCAGATACTCCCTAACAAAGTGGCTATGAGAATGTGCCATCAGTTTTTTGATTTTCTCAAAAGTAACGACAGGAGAAAATAAAATTCATTTTCCAAAAAATCAGTTTTTTCCAAAAAACTCAGCAATCCTTGAAATTTTTAAAACTTTTTTAATGGCATCTTGGTGAACATCCCAAAGCGCAACTTTGCCCCAATTTAACCATGTTCGTATCTATTACGGTTACCGGGATACCAATGCTCGTACCTCGAATTTGTAACACCCTGTATAGTGTGTTTATTTAAAATAATAAAGTTGGTACTTGTCACATACGTATTGTTACATGACACACCTTGTAAAAAAAATTTACAGGAAAAAAACCGCAACTTAAAATACCAATCGACGTACCCTAGCCTTTTTTTCAAACATGCTCCTATTTACTTATTACTGAATTTATTCCATTTGTCTGATAGATAGACATAAACTTACATGTAAAAATATGCAGGTAGCTTAATAAATGTGGTGTTTTTTAAGGAACCAACCAAACATCCCAAGTAGCAAATTTTATTTTATAAAGGCTGTATAAACAGCTATGTGATAATTTTTATAGGATACCTCAATTCATATAACGTGCTATATGACCGTAATATGATAGCTTTACAACCAAAAAAGGCCCATTTTTATACAACCGTTTAGTAGTATAGAAGTTCTATAAAAAGGGTATACAACTCTTATGCAACTATTTTACACAGCGTTATATGACTATTATAAAACTAGTTTTATTGTGTATTACGTGGTCACATCTAAGAAACAGAACAATAAAAACATTTGATCATTTAGCGAGGTACAAGAGTATTTTATTTTTTACCGAAGAATATTAGGAGCAAATTATATTTTAAGCGTGTCGTAAAATGAATCTAGGGGATGTGGATTGTTAAAAAGGAGACTTTACTCGACAATGAAAATGGCGGGTAGAGCCAGAAGGTACAACAAATACGTAATATAAAAATTCATTAATAGGGTTTGAAAAGTAGGGACAATTTTTGTTGCGCCGAAAATTTTACTGGTAGATTATAGGTATGTATTTGGCAAAAAATTAAAGCGCTTTAATTTCGATTAAGGTTTACATATAAATTTAAACAATAAAATAAAATAAAATTTTCAAAAATTCTTGTTTTTAATTTAATTAAACACTTTATTACTGTATGTGGGAATCTTATCACAAAATAGTTCTCAAAAATAACATTTTACAATTTATTTTGATGTTTTTAACTTTGCTTCATATAATAGCGGCCATAGGCCATACAAAAATTCTGCCTTAAACATGGCGAATTATAATGCAACCATTTTATTATAAATGAATCCCTTAAATGAGTCTTCGTTGTAAAATAAAACGGTATAGGATAAATATCTATCATTACGCAGAATTTCCAGGCACTATAGAACTATTTTGGACATATTGAGATTTGTGACAAATAGATGTTGCCAAATCTCATTTGATTAGTATTTAAACTAACAAACATGATCAGATTTTCATGGATTCATCACGCAATGCGTTTCATGCGTGCTCGACGAGTGAGCGGCATCCTAAGGACTTGGAAAAACAACAATAAAACAATTCAAACATTACTACAGTAAAACTTTTACATCAACGTGGCAACAATGCTTTGAAGAAGGCAGACAACCCGAGAGATTTTGGCTTTTGAGAACCCAGGGAATTCTCGGGATTATTTGCCGTAATTTCGAGGAGTTTTTTCTTACATGCTCTTTATAACTACCACTGCGTTTCTTAACTTTTTTCCAACTTTGTCCAGAATTCATAATAGCTGTGATTGATTATACTCGTACGTAGATACTCGTACGTAGATATTACTTTTGCAACAACAACAATAACAAAATAAATAACTAGGTATACCATTTAATTTAAAATGAGGTTATATTATACATTACCAGTTTCATAATGCAGATATTACAGCGAATTTATTTTGTTAATAACAATTTTATCATATACGGCTATATCACTGGTGCTGTATACAGCACCGTAGTTTAACGCAATAAAACATTCTATCATATAACGTAATACAACTTTAATAAGACAAGTTTAAGTAACTATTATATGATCTTCTGACTACTGGTTATATGAATATTATAGAACTCTTACATGGTGGGTATAAGAGTCTAATAAAATAATATATTTGTTATCATATAGCATTGTCTTATTAAGTGTTATATCATACTAAAAGAAATTATCGTTTAATGCGTTATAGGATACGTTGTAAAAACTACTAGAAAATAGTTTAATATGACAACTTTTATTAAAAAACAGAATGGTCGAAATCAAACGCTTAATAAAATCAAGCAGTCCTTAAGACAACGCTATTCGACTGTTACAAAATAATTCAATCCTTTTAGAATTTCTTTTTGCTACTTGGGATGCCCTCATTGTGTCTGTGTTTAACTTGCCTGTATCTAAGATTGGTTCTTAAAGCGCTTAAGTCAGAAATTTCGTTTCCTTCCAAGCGTATAGTCTTCGTTTTAACCGGAAAAGTATCGGGCAATGTCCGGAATCCTCTGAAAGAACAGTTCACCTCTATGATCGGTTCTAGGACGTCCGTGTTCATGTATGTTACGCACTTCTCCAAATGACAGGAACAGTTTGGCGTACATGTTTCGGCGGTAATCTGAAAATTAAATTTCATTAATTTAGGATAATTCTAAACGGGCAGTTAAAACGCGGCAGTTTTGTAGGCTGATGCGGAGAAAACATATGCTTTTAAATCTAAAAAGTTTTTGCTGTTTGCTGCTTCCCAATTCGGCAAGGAGACGGTGAGTAGCGGTAGTTACAAAGATTGAACAAATCGTTCGTTTGAACGAGTATTTAAATTTAAAATCAAGGGTGAAAATCGATTCACCACTTAGAATGCGGTTTTTTCAAATGGTACAAACATCAAATCGCAGGAAGACCATGGGCAAAAAAACAAGCGATAAGAAAGTTATTTACACAAAGAAAATGACTGTGTTACATAAAACATGTACCGGGTGGCCAACTAAGAATGGACGCAGAAACTACTTATCGTATAACTTTGGGAAAAAGATTCTAATAAGCAAATCGACCAAGAGAAATCGCTGGAAATTATTTTCAAGTTCGAAAAATGCCCGCTAGAGGGCGTTTCTCTCATAGCCAATCAGAAAACAGGGTTTTTCTCAAAAATATGCAGGTGAAGAAGTATTTTAAATATTACTATTGTAATCATCGAGAAATTTGTATTTTTTTTTATCTAGAGTATTTTGCTCTATCTCATAAAATAAAGTAGTGGGGGAAGGTTAAACTTGCTTTTATTAAAATAAGGATAACTCTGGTTTAGGTTAAGCGATTTAAACAAACTAGGGCTCGTTTAAAAGAGCTTTTCCTCCTTAATGAGTATACATTTCTCTCCAGTATAAATACTATATTTCTCCAGTATAAATTTTGTTTCCACAATTCTTTTCGTGGTAGCTAGAGGGCGCTGTTTGACATCATAACAGATATTGCGCTTTTGCGTAAAAAAATTAAATAGGAGGCTATATTTCTCTTTGCACAGTTAAATAGAGCACAAAATTTGCAAAATATCAGCGCAAACCGCAACTTTCTATCTTCTCTCTAACCGCAGATATTAAGAGAACAAATCATGTTAGGCTGCCGCTTAGGATTATATATATAGTCTAAAAATTATAGTAGTAGGCTAGGAAACAAACAGAGGTAAATCGGTTACGTCAAAATATCAAAACGTTTAAGTTCAGTTTTCATGCATCCGAATTTCGGGCGTTTTAATTATGTTTTTCGTTTTTAAGTGTGGTAGTTTTTAGAACTAATTCTATTTGTTGGCAAAGTAATAATAATAATGGTTATCTATACTAATATATAAAATCGTTAAGTGGCTGACATACTGATTAATCACGATCCTGCTCAAACCACTGAACGTAAGAAGCTCAATTTTGGCATATAGGTGGATTCTAGGGTGTAGAGGTTCGATAAGAAGGAATTTTTCGAAATCCCATTTCCAAGGGGGTGAAACCACCCCTCAAATATTACAATATTTTTTATTTAAAAAACGGTCAAGTTTCCGAAAAAACGCTTAAACACGTATATTTTATTTTGTTTTTTACATATTTTAAGATTTTTTAAAAATGTATACAGGGTGTTTCGAGAAATCTGGTCATTGATTAATCGCGATCCTGCTTAAAGCGCTTGACGTAAAAAGCTGATTTTTGGAAAACAGATTGACTTTAGGGTGTAGAGGTTCGATAAGAAAGGATTTTTCGAAATTCGAATTCTAAGGGGGTGAAACTATCCCTCAAATACTAAAATATTTTTTATTTAAAAACCGGTGCGTTTTTCGGAAAAACTCTTAAACACGTATATTTTATTTTGTTGTTTTATATATTCTAAGATTTTTTATAAATTTATACAGGGTGTTTCATAAAATATGACCACTGAGTAATCACGATTCTGCTTAAACTGCTTGACGTTTAAAGCTGATATTTGGCAAACGGATTGATTGTGGGGTGTAGAGGTTCGATAAGGAGGGGAATTCTCGAATCTCAAATTCCAAGAGGGTGGAAACGCCCCTGAAATATTACAATATTTGTTATTTAAAAAACGGTTAGTCTTTCGGGAAAACGCTTGGACAAGCATTATTTATTAGGTTTTTTACATATTTTGAAATTTTTTAACAAATCATACAGGGTGTTCCAAAAAGTTGGTTAATTTCTTAACCACGATTTTTTCTGCTTAAACTGCTTTACGTAAAAAGCTTATTTTTGACAAACGGAGTTTTCGCAAGTCAAATTCCAACGAGATGAAACTACCCCTCAAATATTACCAAGTTATATAATAATATCACCATATTGTTTTTTCGCATGCTGACATAAATGTGAGAAAACTTTATCCAGTTTGTATGTTAATGGAAATTCTTGCTTTGCTTTATCATCACCATTACAAATGATTAATTCGACGCTAACGAAGTCGCTGGTACACGCTAGTTTTTAAATAAACGCACTGTGTATGATTTAACATTACTCTTATTGTCAAAGGATATCGACTGAAAAAGTAATTTACGAACGTCATTTACACTGGTTTCTTTCCCTTTATAAAATTTTGAAGTTGTATGGCCTGCTTTATTATTTTGGTATGCAATCCGCCTCTGTGCACGACGTAATTTTTATTTACTAATTTTAGCAGAGCTTTATTCATATATCCTAGAGATGGGGAAAATCACTAATTTTGTGCAAAAGTTCCTAGTGTCAATATTATATTAAATTTAATATTTTTAAATTATTATCTATAATACTTTAGGTACGTTTATTATGCTTTCCTTAGGTTGAATTACTTAACAAATTAGGGTTATATTACTAAAAATAACCAATAACTATTTAGAATAGTTGTAGTTTTATTGTAAAGTTCAGATTAGTAAATCTGTTATCAATAATTGTAAAAATTGTCCATTATTGTTTCCAATATTGTCGATCATGTTAGAAAAATACATAAAAAGTAAATTACTATGTATGTCCTATTTTATTAAATAGTGTATAATCGAAAAAACGGAAGACAAAGACGGTTGGGAATGACAACCGATAATAATTTTGGCGAAGTCAAGCCTTAGACGTGATTTACTTGGTCTGTCATCTTCTCTATTTTTTAATAACGCCATACTCAGCCTTACGATGCAATGGTTGTAGGTTGAGTAAAAATTATTTTTAAATGGTGTAAATGGTTAAAATTCGACAAAAAATAATGTTTTGGAAATATATTTGTTTATACTTTTTTAATATTTCTATAATTAGATTTAACTTTTGACAAGTTTTATGTCAATTTATGGTAAATGATATCAAGAGAGTGACCTCGCCAAAATTATTATCGATTGACATTGTATACTCGGTATACCCTGTATGCTCGGTTAAGCTAACAGCTATGCTAAACTCCGCCGAGTTGAAAATAAAAACATTTTATTATTATCAATAGCGTGTACCCGCGACTTCGTTCGCGTCGAATTAATCATTTGAAATGGTGCAGCAAAGCAAGAATTTCCATTAACATACAAACTGGATAAAATTTTCTCACATTTATGTCAGCATGAGAAAAAAAACAATATGGCGATATTATTATAACTTGGTAATATTTGAGGGGTAGTTTCATCTCGTTGGAATTTGACTTTCGAAAAATCCGTTTGCCAAAAATAGGCTTTTTACGTCAAGCAGTTTAAGCAGAATCGTGGTAATCGTGTATGATTTTTTAAAAAATTTCCAAATATGTAAAAAACAAAATAAATTATGCATGTCCAAGCGTTTTCCCGAAAGACTAACCGTTTTTTAAATAACAAATATTGTAATATTTCAGGGGCGTTTTCACCCTCTTGGAATTTGAGATTCGAGAAACCCCTCCTTATCGAACCTCTACACCCCACAGTCAATCCCTTTGCCAAAAATCAGCTTTAAACGTCAAGCAGTTTAAGCAGAATCGTGATTACTCAATGGTCATATTTTATGAAACACCCTGTATACATTTTTCAAAAATCTTAAACTATGTAAAACAACAAAATGAAATAGACGTGTTTAAGAGTTTTTTCGAAAAACTCACCGGTTTTTAAATAAAAAAATATTCTAATATTTGAGGGGTGGTTTCACCCCCTTAGAACTGGAATTTCAAAAAATCCCTCCTTATCGAACCTCTACACCCTAGAATCAACCTGTATGCCAAAATTGAGCGTCCGACGTTGAGTGGTTTGAGCAGGATCGCGTGATTAATAAGTGAGTCAGTCACTTAAGGATCTTATATATTAGTATAGATTCCCAAGCCATCTATAACGCCGTTTTTTTTTCGATCATACGGTATTTGTAATAAAAGATAGCTCGGACTAAATATTTCATCAATAACTTTGTGTATTAATTAACTTCTTAAGTAATTCTTTGAATATGTCGTTCAATTAGACCACCCCTTCCTCTTGAACAATTTCACATTTCTGAATATAAAGTTAAATTTTAAATATACATCAAAGTATTAGATTTTCAAAGGATTATATCAAAGTTGCCTAGTAGCGCAAACTTTTTTCAAGTTTGTTCTGAAAGAGAGGTACACGAATTTATAGGGGTATAATATATGAAAAAGGTAGTGCAAAAAAGTTAGATTTTCTATTAAAAATTAATATAATATAATATCTTGTAACGAAAATTCGAGCAAAAATTAGATCAGAAATAGACTTAATTTAAATGACAAAGAAAGTTTAACCGAATACTTAGTTTTAATTATCTGCTGATGATGCTAACTTGGTTATAGCAAAACGCCCGTCCAGTGTAACATTAAAGTGTTTTGGTGTATTGTGGTGAATTAGTGTTTTATTTTGTTATAAATAAGTGGATAGAGAAATAAACTGCAAATAACGAAATAGCCAACAACAATAGACTAAACTAGCAATTATATAATTATTGAAGACTCATTAGATATAAAGGCTTAGTTGCTTTAATTGTTATTTTTTAAGTTTTTCAGATTTACAATATTAAAAAGTAAAGAGGGGAAGAAATTATTATAATACTATTATTTATAACATATTATATAAAAATTTATATTTATTATATTATAATATACTAGCGTGTACCAGCGACTTCGTTCGCGGCGAATTAATCATTTGTAATGGTGATGATAAAGTAAAGCAAGAATTTCCATTAACATACAAACTGGATAAAATCTCTCACATTTATGTCAGCATGAGAAAAAACAATATGGCGATATTATTATACAGGGTACCTACGGCAATAGTGCGTCGGTCATCTGTAGCTCCTAGAATAAAAAATTTGAGAATTTTGTTTAAGTATGTACCTAAAGTATGTACCAGTATGTATTTTCGGAAAATATTTTAACTTCTATAGGGTGGCTCAAAAAAGTGTGAGTGGATCTGGATGATTTTTTTTAAATGGAACACCCTGTATATTATTGCATTTTTGGTTTTCATTTAAAAAAAATCATCCAGATCCACTCACACTTTTTTGAGCCACCCTATAGAAGTTAAAATATTTTTCTGAAATACATCCTAGTACATACTTTAGGTATGCACTTAAACAAAATTCCCAAGTTTTTTATTCTAGGAGCTACAGATGCCACACGCACTATTGCCGGACCCTGTATAACTTGGTAATATTTCAGGGGTAGTTTCATCTCGTTGGAATTTGACTTTTGAAAAATCCGTCTGCCAAAAATAAGCTTTTTACGTCAAGCAGTTTAAGCAGAATCGTGGTTAAGAAATTACCCAACTTTTTCGAACACCCTGTATCATTTTTAAAAAAAAATTCAAAATATGTAAAAAAAGCAAATAAATTATGCTTGTACAAGCGTTTTCCCGAAAGACTAACCGTTTTTTAAATAATAAATATTGTAATATTTGTGGGGCGTTTTCACCTTTTTGGAATTTGAGATTCGAGAAACCCCTCCTTATCGAACCTCTACACCCCACAGTCAATCCGTTTACCAAAAATCAGCTTTAAACGTCAAGCAGTTTAAGCAGAATCGTGATTACTCAGTGGTCATATTTTATGGAACACCATGTATACATTTTTAAAAAATCTTAAAATACGTAAAACAACAGAATAAAATATACGTGTTTAAGAGTTTTTCCGAAAAACTCACTGGTTTTTAAATAAAAAATATTCTAATATTTGTGGGGTGGTTTTACCCCCTTAGAATTCGAGTTTCGAAAAATCCCTTCTTATCGAACCTGTACACCCTAAAGTCAATCCGTTTTCCAAAAATCAGCTTTGTACGTCAAGCGCTTTAAGCAGGATCGTGATTAATCAATGACCAGATTTTTCGAAACACCCTGTATACATTTTTAAAAAATCTTAAAATATGTAAAAAAACAAAATAAAATATACGCGTTTAAGCGTTTTTTCGAAAACCGTTTTTTAAATAAAAAATGTTGTATTATTTGAGGGGCGGTTTCACCCTCTTGGAACTGGAATTTCGAAAAATCCCTTCTCATCGAACCTCTACACCCTAGAATCAACCTGTATGCCAAAATTGAACTTCTTACGTTGAGTGGTTTGAGCAGAATCGTGATTAATCAGTGTGTCAGTCACTTAAGGATTTTATATATATTAGTATAGATTATATAAAAAATATGTTTTTATTTATTAATATCTCTGAAATTATCAACATATATTTAATAATATCTTAGGATTATGTAAAGTGATCAGGAAAGGAAGATAAAAAAGCAATAATATACAGGGTATACCATTTAAAAAATCATCCCAATCCACTCACACATTTTGGGCCACCCTGTAGAAGCAAACGCATTTTTCTGAAGTACACCGAATACATAGCTTAGGTTTTAACTAATACAAAATGTCTAAGTTGTTTATTATAGGAGCTACAGATGCCCGAAGCACTGTTTTACCTGACCCTGTATATACATATGTTGACTGTTTATAAATAAAATCAATGATTAACATAAACCTGCTATTTTAAGCTGTTATTTATAACAGTCTATTATATTAATAAAAAAACAGCTTTTGAAAAATAAGTTTTGAAATGTAACTTTCGAAAAAGAAAACTAAAGGGGTAAAAGAAAACAAATAATATAATCCATAGAATAGAGCTAAATTGAAATAACATACATATCTAGCAGTAACAAAAATGTTTTCTATCTTACCTTTCTGAATTGGGCGATAGCCAAGAGTGGTTTGTTATTATGTGGCATTCGAAAACATTTTAACTCCGGCAAATCTCGGAACACTGATAGATCTAAATCCAATATCCATTCTAAGCTTTTCGAACAATTCCATTTATTACCTAAAATGTAAATATCTGATACTCATAGCTGAATATACATGTACAGGGTGTCCCACTAAGAATAGCTCTCGGCTGTATCTCGGAAAGTCGTAGAGCTTGCGGAAAAAACATTTATAACTAAAGGGGCTATGAGAAATTGCTGGAAATTATTTTCAAGTTTGTAAAACGGCCGCTAGAGGGCACAACTGCTATGGAAAATAAGAAAATAGAATATTTACAGAATTTTGCCTATATAATGGGTACTATAAATAATAGCTTCATAATCTTCAGTAAATTTTGGATTTTTTTGGTTAGAACCATTTTCCCCTATCTGCTAAAATAAAGTGGTGGGGGAAGGTTAGATCTATCTTTATATAAATGTTAATAACTCCGGACTGGATGATCAGAATCCAACAAACGAGGGCTCGTTTAAAAGAGTGTTTCTTACTCTATATTATTATTTCTGACCACTACATTCCTCTTGTAGGAATAAAGACAGAGAGAGAGAGAGAGACTCTATATTATACCATAAAAATAGTAATAATAAGGTTTTGAACGTAGACGTTAGGTGGCACTTTCTTACAATTTAACAAACATAACGCGTTTTTTCAAAAAAGTTAAATACGATAGTATCAACATTTTGATAGTCTTAGCAGCGTTTTTTATCTTTCAATTGCTTTTTCAAAATGCCTTTATTATTTGAAGTAGTTGAAGTTGTTGACATTTTGAAAAAGCAATCAAAAGATAAAAGACTATCAAAATGTTGATCTAATAACAATTTGACGTTTATACTATTACGTCAAAAGCAATTTTTTTCCAAATTCCACCATGACTTCACTGCATCATCGTTTCTTGTTCACTGTTATTAATATCTTAATTATTAGATATTAATACATCTTGTATTATGGTATTCTGGTATTTCGTCGATTTTAAAATAAACTAACTGTTTCTATCTTATTTTTTTGTTAGAATGGGCATAATCAAGAGAGCTACTGATACCACCTGATACCGTGTTGTAAAAATAAGGTAATTATAAGGGCTTATTTTTTGGTATTTATTATAATTTTGCTAATATTTTCGGTTTGAAAGAAGACATTAAGATGCGGTTTTCGCTGACTTTTTAAGTTTTTACTACTCTTTATTATTAGCTAAAATTACATATACTATTGTATTTTTTTTTGAAAAAAACGCGCTATGTTTGTTAAATTGTAAGAAAGCGCCCCCTAGTGTCTACATTCAAAACCTTAATATTATTATTTTTATCGTATAATATAGAGTAAGAAACGCTCTTTTAAATGAGTCCTCGTTTGTTGGATTCTGATCATCGAGTCCGGAGTTATTAACATTTAAATAAAGATAGATCTAACCTCCCCCTACCACTTTATTTTAGCAGATAGGGGAAAATGATTCTAACAAAAAAATCCAAAATTTACTGAAAATTGTGAAGCTATTATTTATAGTACCCATTATCTTGGCAAAATTCTGTAAAAATTCTATTTTCTTATTTTCCGTAGGCCCTACGGCTAATACTTTCCGAGCTAGAGCCGAGAGCTATTCTTAGTGGGACACCCTGTACTTAACATACTCAAGGAACGTTATAATAACAAAATAAATTGAAACAAAATAAATTGGAACAATGTCGAAATTTCATTGAAAACTAACAAATAAGCTAAGACGAGAAAAATAAAATCATTTTGAAATTCAGTTTTGAAATCAATATAACATAGATAAAGCATATTATCACAGAATATCTAGCTATTTCCCCCCATTTGCAAGATAATTAATATACACGGTGGTCCGAATTGTATTCCGGATTAGTTTCGGGTGAACCAGTTTTCGATACAGGGTGTAGAAGTTTCATTTTTATTTTGATTTCTTCCAAATCATTTCTAAAGTAACGTCAATATTTGGATAAAAATTGGTGTCTGGGAGTTTTTTGACATGAGAAAATTGTTCTTGATATCAATATGACTCCTACTTGTAGAGAGAGCCTCCTACATTTTTTTTACTGGTTTGAAGAGTAATAACTTTTCGTCCATACTTGTATAAAACTACAGAGTAAAAAAAGATACATTTACGACGTTTTTTGCGCTAAAAATGTCTCTTGGTAAAAAATCGCTACGAGTAATGGTTCTGAAGATATTTGGAATCGAAATTATGAATACCATCAGGCATCATTGACATAAATTAAACATGTTGACTAAATAGTTATTAGACTGAAATCATAAATTTTAAATGTTTTTGTGCCAAAATTCAACAGAAACTGTTTTATCATTTTTTCGCAGAAACATTTATGATTAATATAAAAAAATAAAAATTTCCCAAATTTATTTTATTTCAGTCAAATAACTATCTATTCAACGTTTTTATTTTTTGTCAATAATGGCATGTATTGACTATTTCCATTTTAAATATTTTGAGAACGGTTGAGAAGTATCTTCAAGAGGCATTTTTTACGTAAAAAGTCACGGAAATGTATATTTTTTCACTCTTTTTTTAAACTCATATTTTTTTCACTCAGTAGTTCTGTTCTGTATAAACAGGTGCCCGGTGGCAATGGCGTAGAGGTACAGACTCTCGTCTACCAATCTCAAGGTAGTGGGTTCGAATCCCACACACGGCATTTTATCAGCCGACTATTTTTATTAAAATAAAAATAGTTTGGGTACATGTTGGGTACTTAGGTCGACTCAGCCTTAAATGAGTACTTGGGATTCACAATCCTGAGGTAATAATAGGCGCTTGAAGCGTAGTGCTTGCCACATTACCGTCCTTGTATACCGAACGGCTCTAGTATGGCAAGCTGTACTGACTGAGTTGTACTGATAGATATACTCCCAAGGCGTTAAACGTTATATTAGTTCTGTATAAAACTGTACGAACCAAAAATTATTACTCTTTAAAACAGTTAAACACATGCGTTCGCGCCCCCTACAAATAGGAGTCTTATTGACATCAAAATCAAATTTCTCATGTCAAAAAACTCCCAAACACCAATTTTCATCCAAATATTGACGTTACTTCAGAAATTATTTGGAAAAAATTGAAATAAAAATGAAACTTCTACACGCTGTATCTCCGAAACTAAGCATTTTAGGATATACATTTATACGAACTTTTTTACTTATTTTTTATCTGCAGGAATATGCTGTCGAAGTTTCCGGAATACAGTTCGGACCACCCTGTATATTAAACAGCTACGGTTAAATCTCTTCTTTTGTAGGGATTGTGTTTGGTATTATATTTTAATTAAGCATTAACACACATAAATACACAAAATGCACGGAATTATATCAAAACAACCAATAAACGATAATTTAATAACATATACTTATTTGATTTCAATTATCACCCAGGATAATTAAATTCTAATGTTACCAATAATTCCGTAAGTTAACAATTTAATATAATAATAATACCTAAAATTTAATATAATCTAACTTTGTCTTGATTAAATTTTATTATTTTCATAATAGTTTAATAATATAATTTTTATATTTTAAATATTAGCAAGTACCGTATGATCGAAAAAAAGACGACGTCCAGTTGGCTGGGAAATGACGATCGATGAGATTTACATATAATTTTACATATAAAATGACAGCGATCTTTATTTCATAGCTATCGCTGACGCCGTTTTGTTTCGATCATACGGTATTAGGTATTTATATTCTTTTAAGAAAAAAAAATATTTTTTCGACATTTAAGACATAATTTTATTTATATACAGGGTTATTCACCACATACGTCACGGAGTATTGTAGCTAAATGATTAGATTTTTGCAATTGTAAGTTTTGGATTCGTTGAAGGACTATTAGAGCTACAATTTAAAAATATTTTTACAAAATATAGAGTGTCCCAAATAAACAAAAATATCAACGTGGTATTTTTTTAAGTGGAACACCCTGTATATTATTACATTTTTAGTTTCTAGGATTATAATAAAGGTAAATTTGATAAAGATTTATGTACCGCATTTTAATCTTACCGTTTTTGAAATATTTACGTTTTTGTCAAAAATACAAAACAGCACCAATTTTAATGCTTCAGTTCTCCAGGCGCATTTAAGTTTTTAAAACTAAATATTGTACTTTCACGTAAATTTTTCGTCGATCCTAGAGTAGTTTAAATACTATTAGAATCATATTAACTGGTCCGCTTTAACAAATATTTAAACAGATTTTTTAATGAAATAAGCGAATTATATCGACAATATTAGTATCTGTTACTCTTTGAAAATTTGTTACATCTTTAAAAATAATCTAAAATGTCAATATGTTATAGTAAAATATCATGGGTAAATTGATAAATGAGGTCTAAATTATAAGAAAATGCATTTTCTACAAAAACTTGAAGAGATAGGTAAAAAATGGTATAATACAATTTGATAGACAATTAAATTGTGCATCTAATTCTCCTAAAATAGCAAAATAAAACACTAAATCACCACAATACACCAAAACACTTTTACTTTTACACTGGACGCGCGTTTCGCTAACCATGTTAGCATCATCAGCAGATGATTATAAACTGCTAACATGGTTAGCGAAACGCGCGTCCGGTCTAGAAGTAAAAGTGTTTTGGTGTATTGTGGTGATTTAGTGTTTTATTTTGCTGTGAAACACCAAAGGTTCCAACCCTCAACTGTAATCTCCTAAAATATACAGGGTGTCCCATTTAAATTAAACAAGTTATTGCAGTTTAAAGCCAGTGATTATTTAAAATAAATTTTTAGGCACTCTGTATAAGGTAGTATTGTGTTTATTATTACAACACAATATCTGATCAATAAATAATAAACTACAGTAAATATTTAGCATTAAAAACTTCCATACCCTTGGAGAAATGAAGCCTTAAAATGTTTACTACAATTTCACAAACTTAAGTATATTTCAAAAACGGCAAGGCTTAAGTGTGATAAACCTTAATCAAATTTACCTTTATTTCAATCGTAGAATCTAAAATAAAATAATATACAGAGTGTTCAATTTAAAAAATACAACTATAACATTTTTTACTTATTTGGGACACTCTGTATTTTGTAAAAAATATGTTTAAATTGTAACTCTAATAGTCATTCAACGAACTCAAAACTTACAATTTGTAAAAAATCTAGTCGTTTAACTACAATACTCCGTGTCGTATGTGGTGAATAACCCTGTATAATCAATAAAATGGGGGGGCATGTATTATGAATCTACTAAAAAAAACTATTATATTTGGGAAAAATACGAAAAAAAATGTATAGTCTATCCAACGAAAAGATCCATGATAATTATCCATGACATTTGTGTCTGTCATTTTAATTCCCAGGTTAATTATTTTTTTCTGTCATTTTCTGTACGTCATCTGTCGAAATCTTTCCTGTCTCGTTGGCTATACTTTATATAATTTTGTAATGTGGAAAACAGGTAGTTTTACAATAAAATAAGATCAAAACTAGTTAACTATTTTCTCATTTTTTTTCTATATTCCAAAAAATAGTTTTATTCAATATAAGCAAGTTTCTTCAGTCCAATATAATTTAATAATTTACCTTTTAAGTATACCTCCTTTAAACTGCTGTAATTGAATTTTGGAAAATCGGCAATATAATTGTTTGAAATATCCAGAACTTCTAGACCGATAAAGTGATTGGTAATGTTTTCCAAGAAGACACTGGTGATTTGTAAATTATTTAACTTCAAAATCTAAAAATAAATCAAAATATACAGTGTGAGTCTTAAATAAGTGCAAATATTTTCAGGTCTGGTAGATCTCGATAAAAGAAACATACAGGGTGGCCCATCGAAAACGTTCCGCAAGGCATAACGGCCAGGGTAATTTTTTTTTTAGAAAATCCAAAAACACGTCAATTTTGTTTGTGAGGGGGACAACTTTTGCCCCAAAAATGATTGCAAAATCTTCAACCCTCTAAGCGGGGGTGTCATCCCCCAATTTTTTTCAAATGGGAAGGGGGGTCAAGTGGTACCGCAGTGAAAAGGGCTTTCTATTCTCTATACACTCCCGCTTCGTTTTTGAAAATCGGTCGAGTCATTGAGAAAATATGAAGGATTGAAATTTGAAAAGTTTATTTAAACATTTACCATAGTAAATGATAAGGATAAATTCTTCGACCAATTTACTGTTTTTTCTTATTATTTCTAGATATTTAGGCATTTTTTCACTTACCACAAGGTTGAACGATCAGGTGCGGTAGTGTGACTTATGCGTTGAAGTTCTTCTCAATATCGTTAAACTTTTTAACAATTATGGTGTACTCACTTGCACAAAAAGTGGAAATAATCCAACTTTATTTTAAAAATAATGAATGTGGCAAGTGGGTTGCGCAGATATTCAATGAACGCCATCCTGACAAACACCGTTATGGCAAAATTGTTCACGAGTTAGTAGAAAAATTTCGCAAAACTGGTTCCGTTATGAATAAAAAGAGGCAGAAGGAAAATTCTGTAGTAAATGAAGCTATGGAGATATTCGTATTGGGCCAAGTTGTCATGGATACTACGCTGAGTACAAGAAAATTAGCCAATGAGACCGGCCTGAATCGTATAAGTGTCCAAAGGATATTAAAAAACACAAGTTCCACCTGTACAAAATTCAGTTGGTACAAGAACTCAACGAAGACGA
Source organism: Sitophilus oryzae (assembly GCF_002938485.1). NCBI lineage: Eukaryota > Metazoa > Arthropoda > Insecta > Coleoptera > Curculionidae > Sitophilus > Sitophilus oryzae. The sequence continues at coordinate 4,640,157 of NW_022146254.1, read as the reverse complement.
TTTTGATCGTCGCTTGCAATATTGTGAAACTATGAGTGAACGAGTGGCGAATGATAATAATTTCCTATTTAATGTGTGTTTTTTCGGATGCGTGTACTTTCTTTTGGAACGGTGTCGTTAATCGGCACAACTGTCGGTACTGGGCTGAGGGTTGCCCAGGTACTGCAACCCAGAGGGTTTTCGGTACTGCCCAGGGTTTTTCACGAGGTGCACACACAAAACCCTCAGAAATTGAACGTGTGGGCTGGTATTTTTGGAAATTCTATTATAGGTCAGTTTAACGATATTGAGAAGAACTTCAACGCATACGTCACAGAACAGCTATCTAGCAACTACCGCACCTGATCGTTCAGCCTTGTGGCAAGTGAAAAAAAATGCGTAAACATCTAGAAATAATTAGAAAAAGCCCTCAAATTGGTCGAAGGAATTTATCCTTATCATTTACTCTGATAAATGTTTAAATAAACTTTTCAAATTTCAATCCTTCATATTTTCTCAGTGACTCGACCGATTTTCAAAAGCGAAGCGGGGAAATATAGAGAATAGAAAGCTCTTTTCATTGCGGTGCCACTTGACCCCCCTTACTATTTGAAAAAAGTTGGGAGATGGCTCCCCCGCTTAGAGGGTTGAAGATTTTGCAATCATTTTTGGGGCAAAAGTTGTCCCCCTCACAAACAAAATTGACGTGTTTTTGGATTTTTTGAAACAAAAATACCCTGGCCGTTATGCCTTGCGGAACGTTTTCGATGGGCCACCCTGTATTTTCTCTTTACCGTTTTTCAAATGCCCAAAATAACCGAGATATTTTACATTATTAATTAAAAAAAATTATATCTGGCTTAAATATTGAGAACCACTGGATCTTTTCTAGGTTTTCTTGCCATATTATGAAGATATTATGTGTTTTAACTAAAAATTAAAAAAAAATTCTAAAATATTTTTCAAAAAATTCCAAATTTTGGAAAAAAAAATTTGCAAAAAAACCTCATAAACGTGTTTCTGGGGTCGAAATATACTACCCCAAAAAATATTGCACTTATTTGAGACTTATATATTTGCACTTATTTAAGTCTCACCCTGTATAATACAAATAATAATAATCATAATGTCATTTTAACATAACGTCGACAGTTTCTTGTAGACGTATCTGTTTTAAAAAAGTAAAGTGTTCTCGAATAGTTGAATTTAAATATTTTAAATAGTTTTTTTCTTTATTCTTTGTATTTTTTTTGCTTCCGACGACGGAAAGAGATAAACTTTCCGAAACGTTAAGCATTTTTATCTTTGTTAGACAAATTTGTATAACTGTAAACATAACTTCTGACAAGTAGTGTCCGTTTGGGTTTAACGCCCCAGAAGTGTTTACAAAAAATAACTATTTTATTTTGTAGATTTTCTTGCAGTGCAGTGGAGAAATGCCCATATAGGATTTTTTTGGAGAGATGAATCGGCCACATAGGTATAGACATTTTTTATAATACAAATAGTTGAAAAACAATAAAAAAAAATGAAATATAGTTTCAATTTACGGACAACTAGCTTGGGCAGAATTTTAACATTTTCTAACTTCTTACATTTTTTAATTTAAGTTGGACCACAACAGAAAAGTAAATACCTAAATGAATCGCAACACACTAAAATACTTATTAAATAGCTGACGTTTTACCTACTTATATTTTTAAGGGTAGTACATACACTTCAACCCCAAAAAAACGTCAATGAGATTTTTTCCCGAAAAAAGAAATCTGAAAATGTAAACTTAAAAAAAATGAAAATTTGTTTAATATTTAGTTAAAAATCATATTATCTCGATAATAGAACAAGATAGTAGTAGATTAAATTTGAAGGTCCAGGGTTAAAACATATGGTAAGTGCCATTTCACTAATTTTACAAGAGAGCACGGCTGGTAGTTATCAGGTTCTTCCCGTACTAGGCATATATCATAGGATTTAACAACTTATTGTCCCGCAAAGTTTATACATTTTGTAAAAACTTATTCTTAATCTAAGGTAGAAACCAGTTAGACCTACTATAATGTTATAAAATCCTAAAATTAAGAAATTGGCGCAACTTTTCCCCTGAACCCTTCGTTACAAGAAAGAAACTCTAAAAAAGATTCAGTGATTCTCAAAATTTAAGTATTTTTTTTAATTCTAGATGTAAAATAACTCAGTTGAAATGGTAAAGAGAAAATAAATGCATGCTTGTTTTATAGAGATTTGCCAGCCCCGAAAATATTTGCTCTTATTTAAAACTCACCCTGTATATAACTTTAGTTAAAAATACTTCGATTTGATACTAACTTTTTTTAAATAAAAATGCGTTATTTATTTTTTCATTTTGTAAATTTGTAATTAATAGTAGTTTTAAACTCTAGTTTAACAGGATAAACTATCTGTTACTTTAATATTAAGTTTTTCTTACCTTTATACCAAGTTTTTCTCGGGGAAACGCTATCCTTCTCAGTTTAGTACGGTTGTTTCCGATAACCGTTAAACTACTTAAATTCTGGAATGATCTGTGCCAGTTCTTCAAGTCCAGATTGTCGATTCTACTATCTGTTATTTTTAAAACATCGATATTTGTATATGCTTTTGTAGGAAATTCGTTTTTACATAGGAGGTGATTGTTGTTTTGAACGCAGTTTTCCAAATGTTCCTCTCTTATATATGACGTTCCAATAATAGGTATTCTGAAACAAAATTGAAATAATGGAAATTAAAATAGATCACACTATCTAGGTATCAATCCGCAACGAAGAAAGAAAGATGTTAAGATTCTACAAATTAATCATCAAACTTGCAAAAAATGGGAAGATAAAAAGCTGAAATACTACTGAAAGGTAAAGTTTTACTTATTGGAAGTAGATAAGGGTAATAATAATAATAGAGCTCCCGTATATAGCGTTTAACGCATTGGGTGTAGCAAGGTATAGCTTGCTATACTAGAGCCGTTCGGTATACAAGGAAGGTAATGTGGCTAGCACTACGCTTCAACCGCCTATTATTACCTCAGGATTGGGAATCCCAAGTACTCATTTAAGGCTGAGTCGACCTAGGTACCCAAACTATTTTTATTTTTTTAATAAAAATAGTCGGCTGATGAAATGCCGGGTGTGGGAATCGAACCCACACCTTGAGATTGGTAGACGATAGACTGTACCTCTACGCCACCGGGCACCTTGCTAGATAAGGCTACTTCTCAATATACAATAGTACTGTTTGACCAGCGGATCTGAAGCTACGGAAGGAATGCGAGAAAAAAAAATCGACATTGCCACGTTTATCTATAAAATTGCAAAATTGCCAGACATGAACTATAAATTTAATATATTTTTATTATATATAATGTGTTTAGCATATATTCTGACGTATATTACTAAGGAATTTTAACGATGAAATTACGTTTCTACAAGGGGAGACACATGAGAAACAAAATATGTTAAAGTGAACCTAAGTGTTCATCTAGTTCTAACATATACATATGAGATACACACGCAGGTTTATATTGATAGAACTGTGTGATACAGTGTTTACTAGTTGTATACCGATTATGATATACTCAAGATTCTAAAGAGTTTTTTGTAACGGAACTAATAATTATTAAAATGATGAAATCTGACGTCGGTATATGAGACATACAATGTATAAGTCATATGTATGTGTGATACTTCGTATCATAGTTGTGCCTATAGTACACACCTTGTAAAAAATGTGACGTATACACATAATATAAATATCTATATAGACACTTTGTAATAGTGTACTGTTGTGTCTACATTCTAGCATGAAATGAAGGTGTGCGCATGCGCGATAGCGTAGATACATATATAGGATAGCATAGATCCTTTCTCCTTTCTAGGAGTGGTATGTGTTAGCAGCCATTATTGTTTTATCATTCGGAAGCTCTATATAAATGTTCTGTTTGTGTATAGTTTAAAAGAGATTTTAAGGTAAGCACAAGTTTTTAATTACCTTGTTACACCGTCCTAAGAGTATTATTAATACTATAGCAACGACTCTTCCCTTACTCGATACCTAATTTACGAAATTTTGACTTCAATGAATGAAAACTCCAAATATTCTCGTATAATGACAAAGAGGTTGGCTCTGCAATATATTTTTTTTAATTTGGAAATAATAAAAATCTAAATGGACCAGAGAAAGAAAGATTTAAACACTTCAAAGAACTTCTTACACTGATATTCGGTAAGTTATTGATGGATCAATATACAGATATGTTTAATATTCAATAATCAGTTTCATATAAAATTTAAGGGTGAGATTGTTAATCTGGAAATAAAATACAACAAAGTCCAACAGAGTGCTCGTTGAATGAGTATGCTAACAAACCAACTGCTTGGAGGGAAAAGAGGAGAAAAAAATGACTAAACGAGGTCCACCAAATCGTGGCGATATACCAGTGTTTACTATTTTAGTATGTTGTTATACTAGGTACTTATATTTTTAATACATTTTGATACAAATTCTGTTCTTTTACAGTGTTTTCTTACTTCTGGTTTCTGCAGTGTAAATAATTATTATTATTGTGTTATTTGCGCTATTGCGTTTCATGATATAAAGAAATATAAGAATTTTATTTTTTAACCACTTAATCCATTTTATGGAAGAAAAATGGTACATTTAATACAAAACAAAATGGAACAATTTTAAGGATACTTCTCTTGAACTTACGATCGAGATACTTTTGGAAAATACAAAGTTTTGCCTTCCTAATTTTCGTTCTAAAAAGATATAATCGGTATCATTGAATAAATATTTCTTAAAAAAAAACGAAAAGTTAGGCATCAAAACTTGTATTATTTCCTAAATTCGATCATAAGAAGTAGTTTTATCTAGCACAAGTTTACTAGCACACAGAGTTTAAACGTAAAAAACAAGCACTGTGTATCCTACGGCACACTATGTATCCCTTACTTTATGTATACGTAAATGCTGTACTGTGGCTACATTGCAGGGCGGACGTTTAACCTTTGTGCATACGTGTTGAAAAAAATATGGTAATTAGTCTAAATTTATTATTTATGTGATTCTCCTCTTTCTCGTATAATTTGCCCCTTGTTTCTCATACGGAAATAGTTAGATTAAAATAGCCAAACTGTACCTAACAACCCATGCCTTGACATATTTTCTTTTAAAATAATATCGCTTTCTTTATCCGCCGGTCCATACTCGACCTTGCCCTAGACGCCGGCTCTATCAACTTAAGTACGTGTTGACAGGCAGGTTATTGAACCCATGTTGCTTCTAGCATGTCGTTTTTTCAAAGATGGGTCCCATATAAACGCGGCCAGAAGTATTTTCAATACTAAAATCATTTTTTTTGGAAATTTTCAAAGTAAAAATAAATTGTTTCTTTTATCGAGATCTACCAGCACTGAAAGTATTTGCACTTAATTAAGAGTCACGCTGTATAGTGCGAGGGACGTGGACGAAATATAGATATACAAGGATGATTACACTGGATGATTTTACTCTTGTGACTCACAAAAAGTCTAATTTCTATTCGATTTTTTTAATTAATTAGTTTTTAAAATACTTTCTTCCGTATAAATATCAAATTTGTATGCCATCTGTACTGAAGTACAAACTAATTTTAATAAATTGCTGGAAACAACGACAGACTTTGAAATGCAAGCAACTTTCTGGTAAAATTGCAATTTGCCAATTTATTTCCTAATAAGTTGAGAAATAGTTTGTTATGCGCCAGAACTACTGCTAAGCTTCTTGTACACAAATTATGACCTAAGTTTAATATACTAAAAGTTTTAGTATTATAGTAAACGCGATAAAAACGTTTTCATCATAATTTCAGAGAAATAAGTTGTATTTTGATCTTTATAATTACGTTATTACGTAGTAGGAATTAAGGTTGATTCTCACTATACCTTCCATATCAGCTCCTTTCCGTTTCCCTTCCGTTTACGTAAAATATTATATCATGTAAATGAATAGGACTATGCACATTCTCCGTTCCGTTTCCCTTCCGTTCCATACTTTTTTGGCGGACGGACTGAAGCGTATCGGAAACAGCATTGTTAAGTTCTTTCATTTGTACCAGCTCTGTGAACATTTTGCTGATATTTATTTATTCTTTCACCTCTTTATTATCTATTACCTTTTTCAAAAAATACAAATTTTTAAAATAAAATTTTCGTAATGATATAAATTCTACATTAAAAAGTATGGAACTGATACAGAACGGAAGCTTACGTATAACGTCAATACCATAAAAAAAATACGGAACGGATATGGAATGGAAATGGAAGTGGAAAGAATGGAAATCAACCTTTAGGTGGCCCTAAAGGTAAGGCTAGGTGGTAGTAAGGTCCATTTGAGAATATTACTCGCGCGAGAAACTCTCGATAGTAGTTCTCGCATGTCGATACACATCTGTGACTACCTATCGAAGAATATTCATTTTACTATCAATAGTTTACTTGCAACGATTTGCCCTCAAGTGTATACATATTATTTTTAATAGCGGATAGTTACTTCTGAAATACGATTACGTTTCGTATTGTGATAGTTCTAGCAGAGAATTATTAATTTAAAATGGCAGCTACTCGCAAAGAGTGGTCAAAACACGATACTTTAATAAGTATATACGAGGAAAATACAGTTTTATGGGATACCATGGGATTCACTATCTGCACTTCTATGTTACTTTCACACTACACATAAACAAATTAAATGAAAAATTACAAAAATACAAACTGAATCAACACATACTAGAACCACAGATTATACAGATTATAATCTTTGTTTTTTCTTTATTGTTTTTCGTGGTTCCAATTTTCGGAATCGGGCACTAGTTAGGTGACTAGTTTGCGCACATAGCACGCCCACTTATGGCCTCTAAAATTGTGCACAGTGCCTGACCGGCACAGTTATTAGAGAGATATCGGAAAACCGAATAGCGTCATCCAGTATTTATAAGTACCTTATCATGGTTACGATATGCGCGAGTCAACGCAACACCCGCTAATAACGTTACCGCCTGACGTAATTTGCGGATCAATTACACCAAGCGCTGTTTCTAAATAACCTCTGATAACGTTTAAAAATTGCTTAAATGGGCATGTGCGGGTATTTGACAACCGGAGCCGGCCGGCGAGATCTTTTATTTTAGGTTATGTTTGAATTGTTTTGAATTACTGCTTTAGTTTTATTAGGTAATTTGATATTTAAGTAGCTGGGATTAGTTTTAATTAAATAAATATGGCCCAAAATATGGATTCCACCTTTTCCAATACTAAAGAACCTATAAAGAGTCTTATGTTTACAGCAGATGACGACTTAGCCCTTCTAAGAGAATTTGTTGCTTGTTGCCCTAAACCCATTGGTAGACGTTGAACAATAAAGCACTGGAAATAAGCACTTTAGCCCTTTAGTTTTAAAATACCTAGTAAACAAAACAATTTCAAAGTTTTAAATTCAAAATTAGGTTAAGTTTAAATAGCGGACGCGACGCGAACAGAATTCTTTCCGATCTGATAACTATAAATGAAAAGAGTTAATACCATCTCACGTAAAGGAAATAACACCTGGCCTTATTAACGTCCATGCACGCTATTCGGTTTAGCGATATCTCTCTATTACGCTGTTTATTGTTATTTTACGCCAGTTTATTTTTGCGCACAGGAAATTTGACTCGTTTGCACATCGTCATAAAAAACCATTTTCGTACCATGAATTAGGGACAAGATTTTTATCTGTATACTTATAGGATACATAATCTGTGCTAGAACTAACGGAAAGCTATTTAAAAAATCGACCACAAAAAATTTGCATGGAAAATATTGAAAGTAAAACTACCATGGCGCCATATGAGATACCGCAAGGAGGAAATCTACCACCTCTCCTGTATATCCTTTATACAAACGATCTCTGCGAACTAGCATTAAATCATTAAATGGCATCATATATGGATATGCCGATGATATATGTTTAGTATATACAGGAACAGATCAGAACATCCTTGAAACAAACATCAACAAAGACCTGCAAAAAGTGCAAACATGGTGCTACCACAATCTCCTAACCATAAAGGAGCTAAAAACAGAATATATGATATTTAAAACCACAAAACAAAAAATAAACTTACAACTAAATCTACAAAACCATATTCTACGAGAAACATCAACAATCAACTGTTTAGAGTTAAAAATACAAAATAATTTGAAATGGGATGTTCATGTAGTAAAGCTGAAAAATGAAAATATGCGCACAATTGCAACTTTAATAAAAATTCAAAAATATACTAAATAACATAAGAAAACCTTCACATCAGGCACTGTTTATCTCAAGGATGAACTATTTAATGAATATATAAAGTAATACGACCGAAAAGAATTTTAACGCATTGCAACGTCAACAAAATAAAATTTTAAAATTAATATATAAATTACACAAAGGAACACCAACAACACATATTATTTGATACAGTGCAAGAACTAGATATAAAACAATTAATACTTTTTAGTAGCTTGCTATATATTAAATTAAATACAAACAAGGAAGTTCAGAATTACCAAACCAGGAAAAAGTCACATATTAGATGCCATAAAGTAAAAAATAAGACATTAACACAGAGACTAACAGCAAAAACAATTCAAACATTTAATAGTTTAGCAGAGTAGGTAAAAAAATTGAAATTTATACAATTCAAAAAGAGAATTAAATGGTTAATATTAAATAGAACCATACACTAAGTCCAGAAATCGACGACAGAAATAATTAAGAAAAGATTGCTTTTGATACCATCTGGCCAGGATCTCGTACCAACAGGTCACGGATGCGACAGATGAAGAAGGACGACACCCAGATCTTCTATGATATGAATATGCTGTACATTATGTATGTGTTGTATATATGTTTTATATGAGGGAATAACTAAATTGATTAAAAAAAACACAAAACACGTTAATACACAAAGAAAGGCAGTTGATGAAACAGAAATCTCAAATGGATACGCTCCTGACAGATATGTATGAGAGTAAGCATTTGGAGAGTTTTTAGTTATCTAGCCGATAACAAAAATTTTTTAATTCGCTCTCAAATGGATACTCTCTTTAGAGTGACTATCGAGAGTCACTCGCACGAATAATTACTCTCAAATGGACACTTACCTTAACAGCGCTTTCAGATGGTGCGGACCGTACGCGCGGACGCTCCGCGCGGATGTTTTTTCAAGATAGTTCATCCGGACGGAGCATACGAAACCCATGTGAAATTGTTCATTTAAACTCATGGAACTCGCGGACGGTACGCGCGGACGCTCCGCTCCATCTGAAAGCGCTGTAAAAAAGTCCTATATGGGTATTTCGCCACTGTATGAAAATCGACAAAATAAGATAGTTGTAATTTTTTTTTTTGTAAACACTGCTGCGTTAATCCAACGGAGACTAATTGTCAGCAGTGGTAACTAAACAAATTTGCCTAACGGACAAAAAAATGCTTAATGTTTCGGGAAGTATATTCCCTCTTCCGACGAGGGCAAAAAAAACACAAAGAACAAAGAAAAAACTATTTAAAATGTCTAAATTTGACTATTCGAGAACACTTTAGTTTTTTTTTAAACTGATACGTCTATAAAAATTGTTGACGTTCTGTTAAAATGACATCATATCAAGTAGAACTTCAAAATTAACAATTACTACCTGATACTAATTACTTAGTAAGGCAAACCAAAGTAGTAGGGTTCAAACATTCTGCATGATTATTTTTTAATTTGTTTTTAATTTTAATTATGTTATGTTTATTTATGTTATGTTCTGTAAAATCAAAGCAGCGATTGTCATACCTTACTTAACATCCACAGTTACATGAGCAATACATTTCTTTTTATTGGATTGGATTAAAAAAGTCTCTTTTATTTTTCTTTTAGAGGCTATCGCTTCTTTCATTATAATTTTTGCGTTGTTAAATCTACTCAATGCCCTGTGTCCCATGAATGCTGACAAATATTAGATTTGTGAAAATCGCCCTTTCTTAAATAATCTTTATGTCCTTTAATTCGAACTTTTAAGGACCTAGATGTTTCAAAAATATAAAGTTTATCGCATTCGCATGGTATTTTGTATATTACATTTTTTGATAGTTGTCCAGTGTTCATTGGTTTTAGGGAATGCAATTCCGCACCAAAATCTCAATCCCGCAAACCCGCGGGATTAAAGCAATCAATCCCGCGGGATCCGCAAAATTGCGGGATTGTAAACAATAAATGCTCCTCTTTGTACTTAACCTATTAAACTTGCTAATATAACGGTCTTATGCAATTAATCGATATTTTAACTATGTACGACTAATCTGTATTGAAATTGAAAAAAAAACAATTTGGTGGGTTTTTTAAATTTTTTTGTTTTAAGGAAAATACGAGGTTTTTTCGAAAAATATGCATTTATAGTCATATATTTAGTCCTAAATGGTACAAAAGGCATTGTACATTTTGCATAGGCCCACAATATATTGATATAGCGTGTATCTTAAACTAGCTGTACCGAAATTTGGACTGATGTATACAAGGTGTTCAAAGAGTATATTTAATATTAAATAAACTTATTTATTATAATTTATCTACTTATTTTATAAATAAAAATAGTATTCTGATGTTGAAGTTTTTTTTTAACTTGTGTTAGTTATCTGCTTTTAGATACACTCTATATCAATAATTTTTTGGCATATGCAGAATGTACAAGTTTTTTGTACCATTTAGGACCATTTACGCATTTGCGGGATCCAGCATTTGCGGGATTGCATTCCCTAATTGGTTTAGTGTCTGTTAAAATGGATCTAAGTGTATTTTGTGTTTTGAAGGATTGTATGTTATATTGTTTCCCTATCCTACTTATTTTTTCCGAAACGCCTCATAAGTATGGAATTGTAAGTTGTATATATTGTGTATTGGGTTATCATTGTGTGTATTCTGTCTATGATTTGGAGTTTGTATTTCGTTTAATGTTTTGTCAATGAAAGATGATGGATACTCGTCTTTTATTCATGTATTTTTTATGCGGTTTATATCTCTGTTTAGCGAATTATTTATTAAACTATCTTTTCAAATAAATGTTTTTTTTTTCAGAATAATGGTTAATTGTTTAGCATTTCTTGTACAGCTTCAAAGTATAATTTTGATGTAGCTGCATTGTAATTTACTTATACTGGGCCCGGCAATAGTGTGTCGGGCATCTGTAGCTCCTAGAATAAAAAAAAACTTGGGAATTTTGATTAAGTGCAAACCTAAAGTATGTACTAGGATGTATTTCAGGAAAATATTTTAACTTCTATAGGGTGGCTTAAAAAAGTGTGAGTTGATCGGGTTGACTTTTTTTAAATGGAACACCCTGTATATTATTGCATTTTTTGCTTCCTTTCAGATCACTTTACATAATCCTAAGACATGAGTAAATATATTTTGATAATTTCAGAGATATTAATAAATAAATAAAAATTATATATTTTTATCTTGTCTTTCTTAAAAACATTATTAATAATATAAGAACTGTCCTGAAATCAAAACTAAATTAGATGTTTACTTTAGATAGTCTGTACTTACTTTGCTATAAATATGGAAATCGTAAATCATACAGGATGTTCAAAATTCTACGCCAAACTTTCTAAAATATAAAATAATTTTTCTTCTTTTTTTAATTGGAACACCCTGTATATTATTTTTTCAATAGATGGAGAATTAACAAATGAATACTTTTTGAATTTAGAGTATTTCAAAATTTTTAACGGTTTTTCAGATATTCCCGGTTTTATATTTCATATGGCATTTTTCACAGTAAATTTTTATCAAAGCCACCCAATGATTTTTCTCTCGTATTTTACCATTGAAAGCGCCATATGAAATAATACTGCGTGTATCCGCAAAACTATTAAAAATTTTGAAATACTTTAAATACAAAAAATATTCATTTTTTAATTCTCCATCTAATGAAAAAATAATATACAGGGTGTTCCGATTAAAAAAAAACGAAGAAAAATTATGTTATATTTTAGAAAGTTTGGCGTAGAATATTGAACATCCTGTATGCTTTACTGTTACCATATTTATAGTAAAGTAAGAACAGATCATCTAAAGTAAATACCTAATATAGTTCTGATTTCAGAATAGTTCTTGTATTTTTAATATTTTTTTAAGAAGAGCTGAAAAATATATATTTTTGATTTATTTTTTAATATCTCTGGAACTATCGAAATTGATTTACTCATATCAGGATCATGTAAAGTGATCTGAAAGGAAGCCAAAAATGCAATAATATACAGGGTGTTCCCTTTAAAAAAAATCATCCAGATCCACTCACACTTTTTTGAGCCACCCTATAGAAGTTAAGATATTTTCGGGAAATACGTCCTGGTACATACTTTAGGTTTGCACTTAAACAATATTCTAGTTTTTTATTCTAGGAGTTACAGATGCCCCACTATTGCCGGACCCTGTATGTATTTCAAGAAAACGTATTCTACAATACATCTATACTAATATATAAAATCCTTAAGTGACTGACATACTGATTAATCACGATCCTGCTCAAACCACTCAACGTAAGAAGCTCAATTTTGGCATACAGGTTGATTCTAGGGTGTAGAGGTTCTATAAGAAGGGATTTTTCGAAATTCCAATTCCAAGAGGGTGAAACCACCCCTCAAATATTACAATATTTTGTATTTAAAAAACGGTCAAGTTTCCGAAAAAACGCTTAAACACGTATATTTTATTTTGTTTTTTTACATATTTTAAGATTTTTTAAAAATATATACAGGGTGTTTCGAAAAAGCTGGTCATTGATTAACCACGATCCTGCTTAAAGCGCTTGACGTAAAAGGCTAATTTTTGGAAAACAGATTGACTTTAGGGTGTGGAGGTTCGATAAGAATGGATTTTTCGAAACTCGCATTCTAAGGGGGTGAAACCAGGGTTCGGAAGTATTTAATTAAGACGTAATTTACCTGGTTAACTACGTGTAGTTTATCCTCAAAAACTACGTGTTTTCCCGTTCATTAACTACATGAAAACTACGTTAATAAACTGTGTATTGATATTATGAATAATTTTCCTTTTTATGAGGTGTAATAGAGATAATATGATGTAAATATTATATTTAAAGCCATATTTCTTCTGTTTTCTTAAATACATTATGTGTTTTTAAAGCTTCAACTTATTATAAACTCACCTCAAACCTTTGCTATTTGAAAGTTACATACATAGGTTACATAAACTACACCCTCTACATAAACTACATTAACTACATGTAATGTAGTTTATGTAGTTTTTAAAGGTAACATGTAGTTTTCCGAACCCTGGGTGAAACTATCCCTCAAATATTAAATATTTTTTATTTAAAAACCGGTGAGTTTTTCGGAAAAACTCTTAAACACGTATATTTTATTTTGTTGTTTTACATATTTTAAGATTTTTTATAAATTTATACAGGGTGTTTCTTAAAATATGACCATTGAGTAATCACGATTCTGCTTAAACTGCTTGACGTTTAAAGCTGATTTTGAGTAAACGGATTGACTGTAGGGGTGTAGAGGTTCGATAAGGAGGGTTTCTCGAATCTCAAATTCCAAGTGAATGGTGAAAACCCTCAAATATAACAATATTTGCTATTTAAAAACGGTTAGTCTTTCGGAAAAACGCTTGGACAAGCATAATTTTATTTAGCTTTTTACATATTTTTAAATTTTTTAAAAAATCATACAGGGTGTTCCAAAAAGTTGGGTAATTTCTTAACCACGATTCTGCTTAAACTGCTTGACGGAAAAAGCTTATTTTTGGCAAACGGATTTTTCGAAAGTCAAATTCCAACGAGATGAAACTACCCCTCAAATATTACCAAATTATACAGGGTCCGGCAATAGTGCGTCGGGCATCTGTAGCTACTAGAATAAAAAAACTTGGGAATTTGTTTAAGTGCAAACCTAAAGTATGTACTAGGATGTATTTCAGGAAAATATTTTAACTTCTATGAATTGGCTCAAAAAGTGTGAGTGGATCGGACTTTTTTTTTAAATGGATACCCTGTATATTATTGCATTTTTGCTTCCTTTCAGATCACTTTACATAATCCTAAGACATGAGTAAATATATTTCGATAATTTCAGAGATATTAATAAATAAATAAAAATTTATATATTTTATCTTGTCTTTCTTAAAAAAACATTATTAATAATATAAGAACTGTCCTGAAATCAAAACTAAATTAGATGTTTACTTCAGATGGTCTGTACTTACTTTGCTATAAATATGGAAATCGTAAATCATACAGGATGTTCAAAATTCTACGCCAAACTTTCTAAAATATAAAATAATTTTTCTTCGTTTTTTAAATGGAACACCCTGTATATTATTTTTCGATAGATGGAGAATTAACAAATGAATACTTTTGAATTTAGAGTATTTCAAAATCTTTAACGGTTTTTCAGATATTCCCGGTTTTATATTTCATATGGCATTTTCCACAGTAAATTTTTATCAAAGCCACCCAATGATTTTTCTCTCTATTTTACCATTGAAAGCGCCATATGAAATAATACTGCGTGTATCCGGAAAACTATTAAAAAATTTTGAAATACTTTATTACAAATAAATTTGTAATAAATTCTACCATTGAATAAAAATATGAAATAATACTGCGTGTATCCGGAAAAATATTAAAAATTTTTATATTTTGAAAGTTTGGCGTAAAATATTGAACATCCTGTATGATTTACGATTACCATATTTATATAATAAGGTAAGTAGAACCAAACCATCTAAAGTAAATATTTAATATAGTTTTGATTTCAGAACAGTTCTTGTATTTTTAATATTTTTTTAAGAAGGGTTCAAAAATATATATTTTTAATTTATTTTTTAATATCTCTGAAACTATCGAAATAGATTTACTCATATCTTAGGATCATGTAAAGTGATCTGAAAAGCCAAAAATGCAATAAACAATATTCTAGTTTTTTATTCTAGGATTCTAGTTTTTATTCTAGGAGTTACAGATGCTTACTATTGCGAACCCTGTATGTATTTAAGAAAACGTATTCTACAATACATCTATACTAATAAATAAAATCCTTAAGTGACTGACATACTGATTAATCACGATCCTGCTCAAACCACTCAACGTAAGAAGCTCAATTTTGGCATACAGGTTGATTCTAGGGTGTAGAGGTTCTATAAGAAGGGATTTTCGAAATTCCAATTCAAAGAGGGAAACCACCCCTCAAATATTACAATATTTTGTATTTAAAAAACGGTCAAGTTTCGAAAAAACAGCTTAAACACGTATATTTTATTTTGTTTTTTACTAATTTTAAGATTTTTAAAAATGTATACAGGGTGTTTCGAAAAAGCTGGTCATTGATTAATCACGATCCTGCTTAAAGCGCTTGACGTAAAAGGCTGATTTTTGGAAAACAGATTGACTTTAGGGTGTGGAGGTTCGATAAGAATGGATTTTTCGAAACTCGAATTCTAAGGGGTGAAACCAGGGTTCGGAAGTATTAATTAAGACGTAATTACCTGATTAACTACGTGTAGTTTTTCTTCAAAAATTACGTCTTTTCCCGTTCATTAACTACATGAAAACTACCTTAATAAACTATGTATTGATATTATGAATAATTTTCCTTTGTATGAGGTGTAATAGAGATAATATGATATAAATATTATATTTAAAGCCATATTTCTTCTGTTTTCTTAAATACATTATGTGTTTTCAAAGCTTCAACTTATTATAACCTCACCTCAAACCTTTGACATTTGAAAGTTACATACATAGGTTACATAAACTACACCCTCTACATAAACTACATTAACTACATGTAATGTAGTTTATGTAGTTTTTAAAGGTAACATGTAGTTTTCCGAACCCTGGGTGAAACTATCCCTCAAATATTAAATATTTTTTATTTAAAAACTGGTGAGTTTTTCGGAAAAACTCTTAAACACGTATATTTTATTTTGTTGTTTTATTGTTTTTTATTTTATTATTTTATTTTGTTATTTTGTTGTTTTTGTTGTGTTTCTTAAAATATAACCATTGAGTAATCACGATTCTGCTTAAACTGCTTGACGTTTAAAGCTGATTTTTGGTAAACGGATTGACTGTGGGGTGTAGAGGTTCGATAAGGAGGGGTTTCTCGAATCTCAAATTCCAAGTGGGTGAAAACGCCCCTCAAATATAACAATATTTGCTATTTAAAAAACGGTTAGTCTTTCGGAAAAACGCTTGGACAAGCATAATTTATTTGGTTTTTACATATTTTTAATTTTTTTAAAAAATCATACAGGGTGTTCCAAAAAGTTGGGTAATTTCTTAACCACGATTCTGCTTAAACTGCTTGACGGAAAAAGCTTATTTTTGGCAAACGGATTTTTCGAAAGTCAAATTCCAACGAGATGAAACTACCCCTCAAATATTACCAAATTATACAGGGTCCGGCAATAGTGCATCGGGCATCTGTAGCTACTAGAATAAAAAACTTGGGAATTTTGTTTAAGTGCAAACCTAAAGTATGTACTAGGATGTATTTCAGGAAAATATTTTAACTTCTATAGGGTGGCTCAAAAAAGTGTGAATGGATCGGGATGTTTTTTTTTTAAATGGATACCCTGTATATTATTGCATTTTTGACTTCCTTTCAGATCACTTTACATAATCCTAAGACATGAGTAATTATATTTCGATCATTTCTGAGATATTAATAAATAAATAAAGATTATGTGTTTTTCAGCCTTTCTTAAAAAAATTATTAATAATACAAGAACTGTCCTGAAATCAAAACTATATTAGATATATTTACTTCAGATGGTCTGTACTTACTTTGCTATAAATATGGAAATCGTAAATCATACAGGATGTTCAAAATTCTACGCCAAACTTTCTAAAATATAAAATAATTTTTCTTTGTTTTTTTAAATGGAACACCCTGTATATTATTTTTTCGATAGATGGAGAATTAAAAAATTATTATTTTTTGCATTTAGAGTACTTCAAAATCTTTAACGCTTTTGCAGATATTCCCGGTTTTGTTTTTCATATGGCATTTTCCACAGTAAATTTTTATCAAAGCCACCCAATGATTTTTTTCTCGTATTTTACCATTGAAAGCGCCATATGAAATAATACTGCGTGTATCCGGAAAACTATTAAAAATTTTGAAATACTTTATTACAAATAAATTTGTAATAAATTCTCCATCAAATAAAAAAATAATATACAGGGTGTTTCATTTAAAAAAATCAAGAAAAATTATTTTATATTTTTGAAAGTTTGGCGTAAAGTATTGAACATCCTGTATGATTTACGATTACCATATTTATATAATAAGGTAAGAACCAAACCATCTAAAGTAAATATTTAATATAGTTTTGATTTCAGAACAGTTCTTGTATTTTTAATATTTTTTTAAGAAGGGTTCAAAAATATATATTTTTGAATATCTCTGAAACTATTGAAACAGATTTACTCATATCTTAGGATTATGTAAAATGATATGAAAGGAAGCCAAAAATGCAAAAATATACAGGGGGTTCCATTTAAAAAAAAATCATCCAGATCCACTCACACTTTTTTGAGCCACTCTATAGAAGTTAAAATATTTTCCAGAAATACATCCTGGTACATACTTTAGGTCTGCACTTAAACAAAATTCTCATGTTTTTTATTCCAGATGCCCGACGCACTATTGCCGGACCCTGTATAATAATATCGCCATATTGTTTTTTCTCATGCTAACATAAATGTGAGAAAATTTTATCCAGTTTGTATGTTAATGGAAATTCTTGCTTTGCTTTATCATCACCATTACAAATGATTAATTCGACGCGAACGAAGTCGCTGGTACACGTTAGTAAATATTATTCTGGCAACAAGTATAAAGGTTCATAGACAGAAACGGTTTAATAGAAAAACATTTACTTCAAAAACCTTCTACTACATTCTTTAAAACTGAAATATCGTACTGTACTTTACATTAAAAAGATGCCGATGACCCAGATTACTGCTGCCGATAAATATAAGAATTAGGTCGACATTTTTCGTCTGAAAAGCAGTCTACCTCATTTCAAGGCTAACATATGTTTTGCTCCTTTTTA
Source organism: Sitophilus oryzae (assembly GCF_002938485.1). Classification (NCBI taxonomy): domain Eukaryota; kingdom Metazoa; phylum Arthropoda; class Insecta; order Coleoptera; family Curculionidae; genus Sitophilus; species Sitophilus oryzae. The sequence continues at coordinate 4,622,033 of NW_022146254.1, read as the reverse complement.
AATATCTTTAGCAGTACTTACCATATCGTCAACACAATAAACTGATTTCATAAGACAGGAACCAAAATGGATATTAAATTGTAACGAAGAACTTTATTTGCAACAAGAAGAATTTAGACTTTTCTTTAGTAAATACTGGGTGAGTTTCCTACGATGTTCTCTATAGGTATCTCGGAAACTACTGGAGATAGAGAGTCAGTTAAATGGGGAAAGAATTGCAGTTTTGTGGGGTCATAAATATGCGCCTTTCAGATTTTTTAAAAAGTTGGGTTCATTGTCTTTGTGTCAATATGTGTGTCTTGTATGCATAGGAAATACAAAACTTATAGGCCCAGAATACACACAATGAAGACAATACATAACAATACAACTTACAATTTCATACAAGCCAAAGACTTTATTTAAAAGCCCTCATAATTAGATACTTGCTCTGTTATAAAATATTTTTGAATTTTATATACACCTATGACATAAATAATTGACTAAATTATAGTTACAGCTTTCTAACATCTACAGATACCTGTAGATAATATACAGGGTGAGTTTCCTACGATGTTCTCTATGGATATCTCGGAAACTACTGGAGATAGATAGTCGGTTAAATAGGGAAAGAATTGCAGTTTTGTGGGGTCATAAATATGCGCCTTTCAGATTTTTGAAAAAGTTCATGGCATACTAGATATTTCGAAAAAAACAAATTTTGGCTATTTTAAAAATTGTCCCTAATTCCATTATAATCTATTTTAGACAAAAAGCTTTCAGATAAAAGTTATTGATAATCACATCCCTAATGAACTTGTGTTCTCCGATTTTTTCTAAAGCTTGTCATTTTTGACATATAACACAAACATATGTTTTTTAAATGGAAACCATAGTTGGCCATGACTTCATAAAAAGCGCCGATTTTTAAGCTTTTCAGCGATATAAGCTATAATATGTTTTTTTCAAAAAATTACTGCATTATAGCCAATTTCTTTCTTTCTTAATTTCACTTAGTTCTTAGTTGACATGGTGTTGGCATGGCTTATTTTGTTATGATTTATAACTTATAAAAAGACAAAATATATTATTAAACGGCTCCTTTACAATTTACACCCTAACCTAACCTAACTAAACAAACTGAACCTTAAAAAAATATCACTAGATATACTTCAAGTTATTCTAGAAAATGTTCAAAAAATCCACCGTTGTTTTGAGTACATAAATGCATCTTTTTAAAACTGAATTTCTAGCTATTCCCACAGAACGACCGGTCGACTTAATTAAACTTCCCCTGTACTGCCTCCTCTAGTGTCTCTCTTAATTCATAAGTTCTTTTGTAAACCTTGTTAGCCATACCGCATAAAAAAAATCTAAAATGGATAGGTCAGGTGATCGAGGAGGTCCATGCAATTGGTCCACCTCTTTCTATCACTGAGTCCTGAGTCTACATAGTAATGGTATATATATATAATTTTTAACATTTCTTTCATTGTGGGGGTAGTGTGTCACAATGAAAGTCATGTTGGAACCACTCTATTAATGCGCGAGTATCTAAATTTAACTTTTCTAACAACCGTTCTCTAAAAAAACCTAAGTAACGTTCACCGGTCAACGTATCCTGGAAACTGTATGGCCAAGAAAAGTTGAAACAATAATCCTACAGTCTTTTCTTCATTTGAAAAATTCATATTTACAATTTTTGTTTATTTTAATTTACAAAGTTTGGATGTGACAGTTTCACATTTCTGAAAGCAACGACGATTAAACTTGGTTCCATGGCTAACTAAGTGAAATTGTGTAAAAATGATAAGAATGTGCTATAACTCAGTATAATTTTTTGAAAAAGAAACATAGGTATTATAGCTTATATCGTTGAAAAGCTTAAAAAATGGCGCTTTTTATGAAGTCATGACCGAACTATGGTTTCCATTTAAAAAAAAACTATGTTTGTGTCATATGTCAAAAATAGCAGGCTTTAGAAAAAAATCGGAGAAAACAAACTCTTAGGGATGTGATTATCTACAACTTTTATCTGAAAACTTTTTGTCTAAAATAGATTTTAATGGAATTAGGGACAATTTTAAAATAGCCAAAATTTGTTTTTTTTGAAATATCTAGTATGCCATGAACTTTTTCAAAAATCTGAAAGGCGCATATTTATGACCCCACAAAACTGCAATTCTTTCCCTATTTAACCGACTATCTATCTCCAGTAGTTTCCGAGATATCCATAGAGAACATCGTAGGAAACTCACTCTGTATATTATCTACAGGTATCTGTAGATGTTAGAAAGCTGTAACTATAATTTAGTCAATTATTTATGTCATAGGTGTATATAAAATTCAAAAATATTTTATAACAGAGCAAGTATCTAATTATGAGGGCTTTTAAATAAAGTCTTTGGCTTGTATGAAATTGTAAGTTGTATTGTTAAGTATTGTCTTCATTGTGTGTATTCTGGGCCTATAAGAAAAAAAAAACTTGAAAAATTCAGTTATAACTGTCACCAAACTAACCAGCACGACAAGGCTGGTTTTTCTGGTTTTGTTTGTCAATCAATGTCATTTATGTGACAGAAATCAAGCAAATATTGGAAGTTCGAGTTAAATTCTCATTTAATATCCAAAATTTGTAATAATATTTTGTACCGTATGATCGAGAAAAAACGGCGTCAACGATGGCTATGAAATGAAGATCGCTCTCATTTTCTATGTAAATTTATTTGAGAAATGTCATCGATCGTCATTTCCCAGCCAACTGGACGCCGTTTATTTTCGATCATGCGGTATTTACATCCAAAAGCAATGGAGGTAGGCAGTAAAGGTAAATAAATTTCATTAACTAAATATAATTAATTTTTAGGACCATTTAAACTTATCATGCAGCCATTGTTTCTTAAAGTCAGGAACATTTAAAGAAAACATGAAAAACAAGACAACAAGTAATCGTGAATGTTTTGTAAGCTATAAAAATATAAATATTGATTAGATTTGTTTATTTATTATTGATTTGTTTTAATATTGGACCTACAAATCTTCACTTGAGCTGTCTATCGAGTTTAACAGTTTATTAATAAAGTACTTTTCAATATTAAACTCCATTGAAAAGAAGAAGCAAATGTAAAAGCAGAGAACAGGTACATTGAAAATGCATAAAAGATAAATTTTATAATAGAGGTATTGAAATTTAAAAAAAGTCAACATTTGACGTTTCCAGTATTTTACCAAACCGTTACGTATCAAACCGATGTTTTTCAGGAACCGTTCTTTACCGTAATTTACCGGTGTGGTGCGGCTGGTTTTGGTTTGGAAAGGAATACAGCCTAAAATTAGAGATGGGCAAAAGTAACCGGTTTTTTGAATAACCGGTATTTTCCTCTAAAATAACCGGTTATTTAAAGGTAGTTTTTTTTCACCAGTTAACCGAATAACCTTGCATTACGTTCAATAACTTATAGCCGGTTATTTTTAAAAAAATTGTACTTGTTTAAAACAAGTAACAATTAAATATTAGCTGTTTGAATCGTAAATTTCGAAGGAGCGAACGGCACGGATCTTCCAGATATTACGACGATACCGGGAGATCCCGCTCCCGCTCCCAAAACGAAAATATATGACATCAAACATCAAATGTCAAAATTAAATCAGGCATCAGGCGAACCCTGATGATAATAATCAAAACAACAGCCGAATGGCCCTGACAGGTCAGGCCGTAAAACAAAGTACTAATGGCATAGACTACTACTAGCCACCAGCTAGCCAAGTGATACAAACCTAACTTCAAATAGATTCTCTAAATTCTATATTTAAATTTTAACCCACTTTAACGGATTTTCAACGGTTCTTCAAAAGTTTTCCATGGTTTCGCCTAGTTTCACCCACGTTTCACCGTAAATATATTTTATTTGTAGTTTGAAGTCTCTCTTGAAGCTTAGACTAAAGAATACAAAATTGAAGTTCAAGTAATGAATGAAGATAATCTTTCATTATCTATTCATTCAGTCTCCTTATTTTTTTTTTGGTATTTGATTAAAATAACTTGGTTGTAGATTGTAGAACTTGTGAGTTGTGTGGTTTATTTGAACGTTAAGTAATTACTAGTTTTAATATCATATACATGTCTACTCAAAAAAGTGAGGTTAGCATTTTTATTTAAATTCATTTTGTACATATACATATTTACATTGCTACACTCTCTATTTAACTATAACTAAGTTTATTATCTAATTTGAAGTAGACCTATGGAGTGTGGAGGTAAGTAAACCAAGTAAACCTATAGGAAAACTAAATATTTAGTTTTGCTAGGTTAGGTTATTTGAATAACCGGTTAATTTGTGTCGGTTAATTTTGTCAAGTTATTATTTTTTAAAGATAATTCCGGTTAACCTATAACCGGTTTTTTACCAATAACCGCCCATCTCTACCTAAAATGTTCTATGCGTAGTTATATTTACAGCGCTTTCAGATGGAGCCCGAACGCTCCGCGCGGATGGTTTTTTTGCTTCTAACGACGCGAGGAGCTATAATATATAGCTTCTGATTTCTGATATACCTAAACTTAAGCTTTTTTGTGCCGGTTAGGCAAATTTGTTAAACGAGCGAGACACCAATCTTCATCTAAATATGGACGTTATTTCAGAAATTATTTGAAAAGTAAACGATATAAAAATGAAACGAAGCATTATAGGATAGATTTATATGAGTTTTTTTTACTTATATCTGCAGAATCTGCTCCCGAAGTTTCCTGAATATAATTCGGACCACACTGTATATATATGTATGTCTATTTTTATATTCTAAAACGATGGTTTAATCTAATTCCATGGTAAACTTCTCTATATTTATGCTAAAATATATTAATAAAACCACATATAATTATAATATGTAAATGTCACGCTTGTTTAAAATATTCTTCACTACATTTACGTCATAGTCCAAAAATTTTAAGCTGTTTTAATGCACTTTACCTGTGATGAAACAAATAAGATTTTATAATTTTTAGAATCAATAACATTGTGTGATTTTTAAATTATTCTATCGTAGTGGAGTAGTTCATCAAATATAGATGAGATATTTTGTGGTTTTCCCGTTTTTGTTCTCACCTGAATATAAACCGACTGGGATTTTCAAAAATAGAGTAGCGCTGCCTGTTTTGTGAGTCAGATTACTCTGACTAAAAGTTTCCTATGTATTGACATATCATCATAAATAAACAAAGAAAATTTTTATGTCAACGAAAAATTAAAATTACACCATATAAACGGCTGATTTTATTTCTAAAAACAAAACATTACATATTTATTGATTCAAGTCCATTATATTAGTTCATTCTACATTTTATGCATTAGTCATATAGTGCCAATCAACTATTGAAATGAAATTAATTAAGCTTTAAGTTTAGAGGACATCTAACTAATTTAGGGGATATACCGGTAACATCTGATTCGTCAAAGCGATTTGGCATGTGTCATTATTAATGTCAATGTCAAATGTCAGGCAGTTTTGTTTATGTTTTGTTGTTGAGTGGGATTTTGGATTTTGTACGAAGCGTTTTGTATTTTGCCATTGTGTTATTTTTTCTTTCCTCTTTGTGCTCGTTTGACCTAGATATAGTGTTATTAGTATGGAGAAGTTTGTAAAAGCTACGTCTAACACTCTTCCCAGGGTAGACATTTTTATGGTGCACGAGTTATTAAAACGAGATAATCGCTTTAATAGTGCCGAAATCGCCGGTGTAAAAGCATCAAGGTATGTAGGTGTATTATCACAATTTGAGGGGTGAAATACTAAAGTAGTTGTAATTGAATATTCTAGTTCCACCAGAGAAAGTTATGGTGACAATGCATTGTCGTACTTTTGCTGACATATTGTTGTCTTGCCGCTTCAAACCAGGCTCTTCGACGGCTTTCATCCAAAGGAACAGTTATAAAAACTTTTTCTGGAGAGCCTTCAGAGTTATTTAGACAGCCTTTCACAAAACAAACTTTAACGCCCTTTATTATAAAAATAATAAAGAGGGTACAATAAAACAAAATTGAAAAGAAGTATTTAACGCCAAACGCAAAATGCATAAAATACAAATATAACCTCGAACCCTCGAACGCCTCGAACCCCTGCCATCTCTAATAGATCAGCCGCAGCGCGGACTTTTGTTTACTTCATCAGCTGTTCATAGTTAGATATTCGGTTAGATTCTGTATTCATATTTTGTCGGTTAATTTTTGATGAATAGTTGATTATTTATAATACCAAATTAATATCAAATATTTAAGTGATGGCTGAATACAATATGAATAAAATAACAATAAAATTGGTATATTTGCAATACAAAATCAAGTTTTAAGGATAAAGGTGTTACTAAAAATAATAAGAAATTCATATTTCTTTGTTTTAATTGGTCTAATGTTATTTACATTTTATGTAAGAATTATACCGTATCATCGAAAAAAAAAAACGGCGACTAGTTGGCTTGGAAATGAACATCGATGACATTCCCTAAACATTATTACATATAAAATGACAGCGATCTTTATTTAATAGCCATCACTGACGCCTTTTTGTCGATGATATTGTATTATTTGCAAATATAATTTTTCGAACATTGATACCAAACCAAAATATACATATAAATTTTGTGAATGCAAATAATAACACATCACTAGTAGATATTGAAAGTTTTTTGGGTATTAAATTAGATCCATTTTCACACCCTAAAATTGAAAATATATTTTACATTTTACCCATTATCTTATGTACGTATTCATTATTTGTATATTGTAAAACATTTGCTGCATTTGTATGGTTCATAGTTTTATTTGCTAAAGTATTTATTACTATAAATAGGTATATATATATATATATATATATATATATATATATATATATATATATATATATATATATATATATATATATATATATATATATATATATATATATATATATATATATGTTATATCATCAAATTCGAAGTTCACTTTTTAAAAAAACTTTATTAAACTTTTTAATAAATTACAAAATTATTGGTATTGAAAAATGTTACTTAAAATATAATTAATATAAAAATAAAAATGAAACGGACAGAGTGTCGTTCTGTACTTGATAAAAATTAATATAAAAGTCTCTCTTGACAATAATTGATTTTCTATTAAATAAAGAAATAGTCGCTGAGGTTGCTTCAGTACTATTCCGTTGGAAATGCTGATGTTGCTGGTTGACTGACCGCTCGGACTTGGCGTCGATGGCTGGCGTCACGCGGGGTTCAGTGGCCAACTTATATAACAGCTCCCATCTTTTTAAAAAAGTTGGTGCTATGCAGCAACTTTTAATAGCAAGTAGGATTACTCCGAAGTTCGAAGGCTTCTTCTTCGATTGCTTCTTCGGGATGGACGCTGGCTCGTCTTCTCGGGATAAACTGTCTAAATTTCTGTTGAAGGGATTTTCGAGGGCTGTCCCTTGGTGGTGATGGTGGGTTACTGCCATCAGTAAGGGATAGTCGATTCGGCTTCTTTCTTCGACATTTGCAGCATATGTAAAGAATAATTAAAAATATAATAAATGAAATGGTGACTATGGTAAACCAATGGATATGTTTAGTCACAAAGGGCTGCTGGACTAAACGGTCTAGTTCTTCAGAATATTGACTTAGACGGTTATGAACAGCATTTAAATCTTCTACATCAATTTTGTTGAGTTTTAGTGGTTTCAGTTCGGGGACATGTATTTTCTCAGGCAGATGCTTACAGCATTCGTATGGTATCTTGATTTGATGGTTCTTGTATGTTACGTTCTTGTATTTTTCTACGAATGGCTTGGATTGGATTCTTGTTGTACCAATAAATCCATTGCAGAAGGGTTGTAGTTTCAACAGAGAATTTCTTCTTATCATTTCAGTAACCAGTTCCTTATTGTTACATCTTATGGTCACAGGAAGTGGATCTGAGATGGAAATTAACCAATAGTTCATTTCGACTTCTTGAATATTGTATCCAGAGGCTAATAGTATTGATGTTTCACAGGTTTTTGGAAGCTTGTCGGATTGTCTTAATAACTGGGCTTCGCATATGGCATCGCTGTCGATCGGGTACTGAAGTAGGTTGGAACATATCTTGACGTATGGCTTCAATGGTTTACATTTATTGATGTCTTGTGGTAATACGTAAGATAAAGAATCGTCATCTCTCGCAATGTATTTTAAATTTGAAGGTAAAATATGATAGATTCCTGTTCGGTTATCTAGTATAGGTATAGGAAAGATGCGATATAAAGTAAAAGTTTCTGGTTCTATCAATGGAATTTTAAGAATAAAAACTATCTTATTATCAGATTGATAAGCTTCTAATTCTATTATTTCTAAATACTGAGCAACATTTGATGTATACGTTGGAAGTGGAAGATTGGTTTTTGAGAGTGATTTTGATATGTCTTGAAGAGAATAAATTAAGTCTGTAGGTGTAATAATAGAGCTATGTAAAATTTTTAAACGTGCAAACGTAATAGCATTCAGGATATCGTCTAGAGATTCCTCTAAAAATACGAAACTTTCCATTAAAGATTGACAAAGATCTAAAGTATTTATCTGTGCTTCGTAAAATGCAAGATCGTCTGAAATGTTTATTAATGAATTTTGAATTTCGTCTATATTTTTGTTAAACGTTTCCTCGTCAATTTGTAAATTTTGAATGGTCGAATTAAAATTTTTGATAACAGAGGTTGTAACTGATATTTGGTTTTTTAATAAACTTTCTATTTCACGTTCGTCACGATTTATTTTGTCTATGCATTCATTATAATACTCGCCGTCGGAAGAATCTAGATTTCCAGTAATCGACTTGAATATACTACCTATTCCGTTTATTAGTCCGCGTTTACTACGAAATTCATATTTTTTCGTATCAGCAGTTATTTCTTTCAGTTTATTTTTCACAGAATCGTTAAGTTGAGACAATAAATTGATATGTGTCTGTATTTGTGTCTTAAAAGCTATTTTTCTAGGCGAGGGGTCATTAAACATATCTATCATAGAAGATAGAATTACATCGTTGTTTTTTATAGATTCTCTTAAGGGTCCTAGTTCTTTATATACAAGTAGAGTCCATTTGTCGTTAGAAATTTTGAGAGTGTTTTCTTCATGTAAGAAAATTCCGACTGTGTTGTTTAATGGGGTGATGAAAAACTGGGCGAGGGTCGTTGAGATGAGCCCAAGGATTCTGAAAAGAATAGACTAGTCATTCAAAAGGCTTTAGTCTATCAAAATTAATTTTTGAATTTTGATTAGTTTTTAAATTTTTAACTAGGGCAGATGTTCCTAGAATTTTGGTAATTTCAAATGGTCCATTAAAAAGATTTTGTGCTTTATCTTTAATTTGAGTATCTCTGACGTAGACTTTGTCGCCTTGTTTATACTCAGGGAGATGTCGTGAAATACTTTTGTCAAATCTAATTTTAGCTTTTTCTTTTTTCATATCTGTTCGTGTTCTTGCTAATTTATAATAATGCTCCATTTTATTATTAAGATCTCTAACATATTTGGAGATAAGTTTTTCTTGATTATACAGGGTTTCAGGAGGCCTACTAGAAGTGTGTCCAAATAATAATTCGTAGGGTGTAAAACCATGTGTTTTGTTTTGAGTGTTGTTGTAACAAATAACAGCATATGGGAGAATATTGAATGGATGTTCATTGGGATTTTCGGCTACATGGATTCTAATCATTTCCGTTAGGGTGGCGTGGAACCTTTCGAGGGAACCATTAGACTGGGGGTGACTTGCACTAGAAAATGTTAGTTTGATGTCGTAAAGTTCACAAAGATCTCTTAATAAAATATTGTCGAATTCTCGACCTTGATCGCAATGAATCCTCAAGGGGGTACCGTAATGTTGAAATAATATTAGAAGAGTGTTTACTATAGTAGATGCCTTTTTGTCGGATACAGGGTAGGCTTGAGTGAATTTTGTAAGTTCATCTCTTACGGTAAGGGCATAGTTACGTGTTGGAAATTCATATAAATCAATATTGATTCTCTCAAATGGTGTTTTAGGTGTTTCTGTTATAACCAGGGGTGTACTAAGATTTTTGCGACAAATCTTTGTTTTTTGACAGATTTCGCAATTTCTAATAAATTTTTCTACATCTTTTGTTATTCCTAGCCAATTATATTTTTCTCTGATTCTTTTAAGAGTTTCGTTAATACCACGATGGAGATTATTTTTACCAGTATGATATTGATCTAAAATTATAGGTATCTGATCTTCGTCAGGGGTAGTAACTAGATTTTGACAAATTTTTAATTTTATATCCTTGTCAGCAAAAATGTATGAGAAAATTTCTAAAATAGGTAAATTTAAGTTATTTTCTATACAATAGGTTTTTTGAATGTCAAATTCGTTTTTGCCATTAAAAAGAATATAAAACAGACGAGGTACTACATTATCAACGTCATATGCTAAAGGAATAATAAAGTACTTGCGTTCTTTTATAGTTTTGCTTGACAAAATATTTATCTGATGAGGTGAAAAATCTATATTTTCCTCGAGGATGTCGTCTATGATTTTATGATGTAGTTGTTCAAGTTTATTTTGCCAGAAAAATGTTACAATGTTTTTATGAGATTTATCTAAAAGTTGTGAGTTTGAAATTTCGAATTTAGAATAGTCTATAATAGATTTAATCTTATATAAATTAACAAAGGTGTTATACTCTTGCGTTACATTATCAGTGTTCTCATCAAAATCGTCTTCACTGTCAGAAATTATTCTACTCGTTGAAGGTCGATTGTGAGGATCATCTTTAGTTAATGAAGAGACATAAATTTTAGATTGAAAATTAGAGCAATTTTTAAAATGATTAACCTTTATTCTAGATAGTGCGTCAGCATTTTTGTTAATCTTACCAGGTTTATACTCTATTTTATAATCGTACTCCTCGAGTTTGAGCCGCCAACGTGCTAAACGACTACCAGGGTCTTTGATCGAAAAGAGCCAAGTAAGAGGGCGATGGTCTGTGATAAGAATGAATTTTCGACCATACAGATAAGGGCGAAAATGTTTAACTGACCAGACTATAGCGAGAAGTTCTCTCTCGATGGTTGAGTATTTGGACTCGGCACTACACAAGGTTCTGGAGGCGTATGCTATGGGTAGGTCTTTGCCAATGGGACCTTGAGACAATACAGCACCTATTGCAAAGGCACTTGCATCTGTAGTCAATACAAAGGTTTCATCAAAATTAGGATAGATTAAAATAGGGTCTGAAGTTAGGGCGTTTCTAAGATCATTGAAAGAAGACATACATTCGGAATCAAATTGAAAAGGAATATCTTTTTGTAGTAGACGTGTTAAGGGCTTGGAAATTTTGGCAAAATTCGGAATAAATCGTCGATAATAACCAGTTAATCCGAGGAATGATTTTATCTCTTTTTCGTTTGTAGGTATCGGGAAGTTTTGAATACATTGAACTTTAGCAGGGTTAGTTTTTACACCTTCTTCAGTAATGAGATGTCCTAGATAAGCTACCTCTTTTCTAAGAAACTCACACTTGTCAGGCTGAATTTTTAGGTTGGCTTTTCTTAACCTTTTGAAAACTTCTGTTAGACGAGTAATATGTTCATGTATCGTGGGTGAATAAACGATAATGTCGTCCATGTAGACTAAGCATCTTTCGTTTTGAATACCTAAGAGGATGTTGTCCATCACTCTTTGAAAGGTGGAAGGGGCATTTTTTAGACCGAATGGCATACGGACGAACTCGTAATGCCCATTCTCAACTGAAAATGCAGTTTTTGGGATATCATTTGGGTTTATCTCTATCTGGTGGAAACCAGAGGCTAAATCCAGTGTCGTAAAATACTGACATTTGCCTAGCTGATCTAGCAAATCCGAAATGTTAGGGAGAGGATATTTGTCACCTACACTTAGTTCGTTGAGTTTGCGATAATCGATCACAACTCTCCATTTTGGTTTGCCAGAGGCATCCAATTTTTTCGGGACGACCCAGACAGGGGAAGACCACGGGGATATTGAAGGTCGAATGATACCTTGATCTAACATATTGTTAATTTGGGATTTGACTTCCTCTTTATGAATGTGGGGATATCTGTATGATTTGGTAAATATGGGTTTTGCATTGTTAGTGTCTATAGAATGTTTAATCTCGTTCGTAAAGGTTAAAACATCACCTTCAAGATAAAAAATATCAGAAAATTCTAGACATAGATTGGTAATAAGGTCATTTTCCTCTTCGTTTAAATGATTTGTTCTTAACTGCTCTTTGATAGTTTTACGTCTATCTCTTTGAATGTTATTAGGATCGAAATTAAAATTTAAAAGTGTATAGTCTTTATCTGAATTTGAACTAAACGGTTCTATATTTAGATCTGATAAATCTATAGATTTTTCCATGGCGTTTGTATTCGCAATTGAAGTGTAAAATTCACCGTGTGCGTTTACCTTTACTAATGCGTTTGGTAACCTAACTTTTTCTTTTTCGTTAGAATATAAAATTGCGTCAGTGTTTTTTAAATTGCACGAGAGCTTAAATATTTGTTCAGTTCTAGCCGGTATTTTAATGCTATTATGTTTTATTGAATTTTCAAAAGATATTTCTTGTTTTAATTTATTATTATCAACTTTATGTAAAGGGATTGTTTTAAAATTTGTAATTAATTCTTTAGACTTTAAATCTATAACACACTCGTAATGTTCCAGAAAATCCAAACCTAATATACCATCAAAATCGATATCGAGATTATGGACATATACTTTATGGGGATCACCAGGAACAAAAGGAATGAGGGTGGATTTTTTTATTGGAATTTTTTCGTTAGTTATGCCTTGGATAGTTATATTTTCGGGATAACAATTTGGAAATTTATTTACAGTATGTTCTTTAAATATTGATATTCCAGCACCAGTGTCAATTAAAAGTTTATAAGTATTTGTTATGTCGTTTATATAAAAAAGATTCTGAGGGTTTACTGTATATAATTTATTTAAATGAATTGTTGATCGGGAAAGTTCACATTCGGGTTCATGTTGTCTAAATTCAGGGATTGGATTTGGGTTTCTAATTGGGATATTTCTTCTTGGAATGTGTTGATCGGAGGGTCTAGGTTGTGAGGCAATTCGGGAAAATCCTCATAATTATCAGTATTTTGAAAATTATTAGGAAATTCTTCGGGAATTTCGACTTGGTTTTGATAATTGTTATAAGGGGTGTCGTTAAAATTATCAGGACAGTAGTTAACGTAATCGTCATAATTAATATGATGTGTTCTGTTTTGATTATTATTAAAATTTCTATTTTGAAAATTCTGATTAAAATTTCTATTTCGAGAATTTTGATTAAAATTTCTGTTGGGGATATTTGTTTGATTTTGATTATTGTGAGAAACTTGAGTTATGTTTTGAGGTCTAGGCTGAAAATTCATAGAAGTATTTCTTTGAAAATTAGCTGAATTATTTTGATTCATGCCAGGATAGTTTGGTCTATTTTGTTGAAAAGAATTTGTATTAGGTCTTGAGAAATTTGAATTTAAATTTTGGTTAATATTAGGTCTATAAGAATTATTGTTATTTCTACATTGACTAGAACTATGACCAATACGATTACAAACAGAACATTTCACATTGTTAGGAATATTTCTTAAAGGTTGGATAGGTTTGGGATTATTACTCGATTTTTGATTTTCAAGGTATGAGAGTTGTAACTCTCTTCTGATTCTATTTTGAGCTTCTACAAGGGATGTCGGATTACTAGCACGAATTAATTGTCCTAGTCTAGGTTCTAAACCAGTTAGCAAAGTGTTTAAAGCCATTGTTTCTATTAAAATTGTTTGTGCATCCTTTTGATCTTTGTTTAATCCAGATTTTTGAATACTTGAATGTAATTTCGCGTTTAATACTTGTAGACGATTGAAAAATGTTAAAGGAGACTCTCCAGATAGTTGCTTAAGGCGTTGGAGGTCTTGTATAAGAGATGTGAAATCTCTTGAATCACCAAAATGCAGATTTAATAATTGTTTAATGTCAGGGTAGGTTTGTGGGTCTCTGGAACTCACAAGTTGTGCTGCCCTACCTCTAAGCTTGTTTTTGATATGAATAACAAGAAATAATTTTTGTTGCGATGTTGCCATTCTATACGCACAATCGCACGCGTTCAAAAAGTTTGTTAAAAATATTTGGTCACCATCAAATTCTGGGACTATAGAGAAAATTTCCGATAATTTATAAGGTTCTACTTCAAATGTTGTTGCGTTAGTATTGTTATTTGAATGGTTTTCCATTTTGTTTTAGTTAGGTAAAATTTAAAAATAGAAAGTAATTTAATTTAAATTTGGTAAAAGTAGAAAGTAGAGAGTTAAAATTGAAAATTAAATTGTTTCGAAAATTATTTTTTTATATAAGTTTATAAAAATAAAATTATATTATTAAGATTTTTTCTTTAGATACTTTCGTTGTACTAAAATATAGAGAAACGCTATATTTTATTAAGATAAAAAATTTTCTGCGATTAATATATAAAATACTTAGAAAATCGAACAGTTTCTTGGAATATTGTAATATAATATAGAATGTAAAAGCGAGACAATTTTTACTTACATGTATTGTTTCAACTTCATGTGGGCGTCGTGTTCTCGTATCAGTTACCAGGGGCTTCACCAGGTGTTCCTTCCGTAGCTATACCCAGTTAGACTTGATTTTCGAATTTCTTTTGGTTGTAGGTTCTTTCCTTCGTTGAGGGATGAGGATCCGCCGCTATCAGTTAGAATTTTTTCGTGTTCTGACAACGTTGACGAATCCTACCGACTGCGCCAGATGTTATATCATCAAATTCGAAGTTCACTTTTTAAAAAACTTTATTAAACTTTTAATAAATTACAAAATTATTGGTATTGAAAAATGTTACTTAAATATATAATTAATATAAAAATAATAAAAATGAAACGGACAGAGTGTCGTTCTGTACTTGATAAAAATTAATATAAAAGTCTCTTGACAATAATTGATTTTCTATTAAATAAAGAAATAGTCGCTGAGGTTGCTTCAGTACTATTCCGTTGGAAATGCTGATGTTGCTGGTTGACTGACCGCTCGGACTTGGCGTCGATGGCTGGCGTCAGCATGGGGTTCAGTGGCCAACTTATATACATATATATATATATATATATATATATATATATATATATATATATATATATATATATATATATATATATATTGTATTTATTAACTGTATATTATGTAAACTATATCATTTTTAAAATACAAACCAAAAATCTGAGGAATAATTATATTTTCCATGTATTCTACAATATATTTATTAATCCGTAGTCTCTATCTAGCGTGACGTCATAAATCTCGCTCCGAGGCTGTTCTATTAGAGACGGCATTGCTCGAACATAATATTATCTCGTGCCCTCTGTCAACTATTCAGTCAAATGCTAATAGGTGACGTCACAATTTTCTACGCGTCATTTCAAACCAGTGAAATTTGTATTGAATTTGGTTTATTATTTATTCCTTAATTATACCATTGTTACATTTCTTTTTGTATTGAGGGAGTACTTTTTAATCACTTCAATTGAATTTTATATTAAAAATAACAAAAATTTACTATGGTTAAACACCGGATTACGATTCATTGACATATTCATTTCTTTTCGGTCACTTCCTGTTTCACCAGAAATTATGCACTTTGCCTTCCCACATATACCTACAAAATATTTTGTTTCTACATCTTTCCGTTTTCGTATAATCAACCGAGGCGAATGAGGTGCGCCACCCTGTATATTGTAATGTCACTTCCTGTTTCACCGGAAATGACTCCAGCTTTTGATTTTTAAATGTCACCCTTGGTATTTTTTTACTTTATTTGATAGAAAATGACATACTGAATAGAGTGACATAGCATATGACAACGTTTGACATTTTCAATTAAAAAAAAATAGCATTTTAAATTTTAATTTGGGGTGCCATGGCCATAACTGTAACGACAATTTGACTGGAAATACCAAATGTGTGGTACCAAATTATTCGAAAATACCAAAATTGTTTGAAAAATGCTTTTCTAAAATGCTAACCTAACCTAACCTAACCTAACCCTCGTTCCATTTGAAAAAATTGAGATATGATTAAAAATCGCATTTTAGGCATCTTTTAACCGGCCAGGACAAGACACGCAGAAGTTCGAAGAACATTAGACGATCAAATCTATTTTCCAAGGTTCCTTGATTAAAAATTAATGTTTTTAACACAGCCATGGCACACTAAATTGAAATCTAAAATGCCATTTTTTAATCGAGAATGTCAAAAAGTGACATATGAAATGACATATTATGTCGTTCTATTCAGATTGTCATTTTTTAAACAAAAAATACTGAAGGTGCCAAAAGAAAAAAAGGAAGAAACCAAAAAATAAAAAAGTTATAGGGGTGAGCTGCACCATAGGAGACTCACCCGGTATATAAATACATTTCTTATTCATAATAACTTTGCAATTTTATTTTCTTCTTCTTTGTATTAAATGGAGTAAATTCGTATAACCTCATGATAGAAGGACAGCATTGAGTATTTTTTTTTGGTTTTATTAGTCGAGAATTCTCGTGTCCCGGGAAATAAAAACGGTTAAGAAACCAAAAACCCTACTGAAGATATTGCACTAAACATGGGCGCCGGACAGGGGGGCAAGAGGGGGCATTTGCCCCCCCTGGATCATTGAAACAATAAAAATAAAAGCTATCTTCTTACATCCATCTGTAAAAAAAATAATCATTATTATGAAATTGTTAGGTGTTACCTGTCAAATAATAAAAAATGTGGTAATTATTGGAAAAACTGGAAATCGTCCGATTTTCACCAAAATTGGTATACACACTATTTTGAGGTCGTAGATTACGAATCTATTGTTTTCTTGGCGGTCTCTTATCGTTTTTCAGAAAAACGGAAAATTATTTCAACATTGAATTTTTCTTTATTTCGGCCCTATAAAGTAATAATTTCACTATATTTTCATTATATTATAGTTTATCTAAAAGCCACACTTGATTGGGGATAGAAAAGTGTCCAACATTTTACTGAAAAACACTTTTCTTAACAAAATAGCAAAGAAAATTGAGACCAGATGGAAGTTTGACATTTGATATATCCTTCTTTCTCTCTCCTATGTAATAAGAGAGACAAATATATTCTAGACCTAATCTAGAAATTTGAAAATTTACAACGTTGCCATATCTTCTATTTTTTCGGGTGATTAGGGATTTTAAATAAATTACCTATTATGAGATCGACAATAATTAAATATACACCTATATCCACAAAATTACGCGGAAGAGTTTTGATTGCATTGGTTTTAACTTCTTTGCGGAGGGGGTTAATCTTTTTTTAGTTAATCTAATAATATAACAACAAAAGATTAACACCCTCTGCATGGAAGTTGTAACCAATGCAATCAAAACTCTTTCGTGCAACTTCGTGGGTATAAATAGTCAGATCTCGTTGGTAAAATAGCAGTTATGGGAAGGAGCCGTTCTTCTGGCGACCGCCTTTCGTAATTCCAGAATGAGCGAAAAAAACACGCTAAATTTAGGTTTAGCATTGGCAACGTTGCTTTAAATGCCAGAAACACATAAACTTACTTCGGGTTTCTCTTATTACCGATTCTGAACCGTCCTAGAACTGTGATGCGTATGCGCAGAAGGAAATATGAAGATATTATTTCATTTGCGCATGCGCTGCAGAGTTCTT
The DNA here is from genome assembly GCF_002938485.1 of Sitophilus oryzae. Lineage (NCBI taxonomy): Eukaryota > Metazoa > Arthropoda > Insecta > Coleoptera > Curculionidae > Sitophilus > Sitophilus oryzae. The sequence continues at coordinate 4,604,310 of NW_022146254.1, read as the reverse complement.
GGACGGTTCAGAATCGGTAATAACAAGAACCCGAACAAAGCTATAATCTAACATTTTCAGATTGTTTAGAAATTTATTTTAGCAAATTTTCCTCTATTATGCATAGAATTGGTTAAAAAAGTAACAGAAAATAGCAAAAACATTATTGATCATTGAATACCTAACAAAATATGTGCTAGAAAACCTTAAAAATATGAGAAATTAAGAAAAATTGTGAAAAAAAATATGAGAAAAACTGAAAAACGGTAAGAGACCGCCAAGAAAAAAGTTCAGATTCGTAATCTACGACTTCAAAATAGGGTGTATACCAATTTTGGTGAAAATCGGACGATTTCCAGTTTTCCCAATAATTACCAAAAATGTCAATTTTTTATTCATTTTTACCTTGCCCCCCCCCCCTAAATTTCATTCTTCCGGCGCCCATGGCACTAAATATCCCTGAAAATGTACAATTTTGTTCCAATGTTATTATGTAAGCCCTATTATGTTCTTTAAAAGTAGATGAAATTAATAAATATACTGGGTGCGTCTCAAAAGTCTTTCAAACAAAAAAACAAAGCAGATAAAAATAAGTCAAAAAGTTCGTATAAATATATGCCATAAAATGCTTAGTTTCGTAGATACAGGGTGTAGAAGTGTCATTTTTATTTCGATTTTTTCCAAATAATTTCTGAAGTAATGTCAATATTTGGATGAAAGTTGGTGCCTGGGAGTTTTTTTGACATAAGAAATTTCATTTTAATGTCAATATGACTCCTATTTGTAGGGGGCGCTACGTACATGTAGTTTAACTGTTATTAAGAGTAATAACTTTTTGTCCGTACCTGTATGAAACTACTGAGTGAAAAAATATACATTTCCGTGTTTTTTTACATAAAATAATCTCTTGGTAAAAAACGCTACAAGCAACCGTTCTCCAGATATTTAGAATGGGAACACTCAATACATGTCATTATTGACAAAAAAATAAACGTGTTGTGTTGATAGTTATTTGACTAAAATGATAAATGTGGGAACTTTTTATTTTTTTAAATTAATCATAAATTTTTCTTCGAAAGAATGATGATAAAACAGTTTCTGCTGAACGTTTGTCACCAAAACATTTGAAATTTATGATTTTAGTCTAATAAGTATTTGTCAACATGTTTAATTTATGTCAATGACAACAGGTATTGATAATTTCGATTCTAAATATCTCGAGAACCATAACTCGTAGCGATTTTTACAAAGAGACTTTTTTTTACGTAAAAAACGTAAATTATTTTTTTTACTCGGTAGTTTTATACAGGTACGGACGAAAAGTTATTACTTTTCAAACAAGTTAAAAAAATATGTAGGTGGCGCCCTCTACAAGTAAGAGTCATATTGACATTAAAATCAAATTTCTCATGTCAAAAAAACTCCCAAACATCAATTTGCATCCAAATATTGACGTTACTTCCAAATTTTTTTCCAAATAATTTCTATTTGGAAAAAATCAACATAAAAATGAAACTTCAACACCCATCAGTATCTCCGATACTAAGCATTTTGGGATATCTATACGAACTTTTTTACTTATTTGTATCTGCAGATTATGCTGCCGAAGTTTCCGGAATACAGTTCGGACCACCCTGTATATGACATAAAGTAGGATTGATTGACGTATTCTGTTGTGTTTTCGGTCACTTCCTGTTTCTTCACCGGAAATGGCTACAACTTTTTGACTTTTACTACACTCTGTATAGAATGACATATCATATGTCAACTTTTAACATTCTCGTTTAAAGAAAATTGTATTTTAAATTTCAATCTAGAGTACCATGGCTGTTTTAAAAACACTAATTTTTAATCCAGGAGCCTTGGAAAAATAGATTTGATCTATTAAAAATAGATAGTCTAATATTTTTGCGTGTCTTGGACAGTTAAAAGATGCCCAAATTGTATTTTTAATCAAATCTCAATTTTTTTCAAATGGAACGAGGGTGGTTCATTAGCATATTTGGAAAAAACATTTTTTTACGAATAATTTGGTATCACATACTTGACATTGTTGACATATGATATATCATTCTAATCAGAGCATAATAATATATTATATAATATTTTCTATCGAATAGAGTAAAAAATACCGAGGCGAGGGTGCCATTTAAAAAAGTTGTAGTCATTTCCGGTGAAACAGGAAGTGACCGAAAACACGTTAATGAAAATCAATCCTAACTTATGTCATTTACTAACATACCAAATCTCGTTTTTTATCTTAAAAAATAAAAAAAGTTATAGGGGCGGACCCCACTTTCCTTATAGAAGTTGCACCCAGTATACATTACTTTTCTCAATATCTTTCTGAAAACTAGAAGATTACTGTTTCGTTAAATCAAGCGTAAACTTAGACCTGATATTGAATTTTAGCCAGAAAAATAAATGTTATATCAAATTACGTTTTCATAAACTATTTAATCGCTTGCAACAATAACTAGAAACTCGAAAACTATTTTCTATAAAAAAAATCGGAATGACTATTTGACACACGTCCGCACGCAACTTGGGTGTTGGCAAGCAATTTTCTCGTTGCATTTTGTATGAATACGAAATATATATTTGGTATTCATAGAAATAAAAGGTAAAGTTTTATACTCATAGTCGAAATGTAACTTGCAATACTAAGATGTCTTAAACCAACGTTACAAAATGTTATAAGAATAATTATACATTTAAAATTTATGAATATGCACTATAATTTATACATAATTTAAATATACTATATACATATTAGTGCCTATTATAGTGCAACTTTTCCACCATACAAAGCACTCTACCTATGTTTTTTTTTTATTTTCTCAATATCAGATTAAAAATTTAATTATCTATAAAATTATATCTTTTTTAGCTAGTTTTTATGTTGTCGAAAATTCATATCTTGATAGTTCAGAACATACGATTGAAAAACAAACGGCGTCAAAGACGGCTGGGGAATTACAATCGGTGATAATTTTGGTATGGTTAAGCCCTAGACACAGTCCTAGACGTCATATACTTGTTCCCTACTCTTCTTTATTAGCCGACCATACCAACAGGTATGGTAGGCTATTAAGATCGACAAAAAAAGTTTTTTTTTAAATTTCACTCAAAATGAGTTATTTGGGTTATAAATGACCTAAATACAAAATATTTACGATAACTCAAAAACCGCTAAACCGATTTTAACCAAATTTGGCACAAAAATACTGTGGCACCCGAGAATCTGGCCATTAGTTTTTGATGGGGGTGGGGGGTTGTTAAGGGGGTATGGGAGGGGTTTAAAAATTTTAAAAAATCGTGACTCCAAAATTACAGTAGCTAGCGAAACGCAGTTTTCAAGTTAAGATTAGGAATAATATTTGCAACAAAATTTGTAATAACATCAAAATCAGTCAAAGTCGCAGTTTTTGAGATAAAAAAAATTGGAAAAATTCCTTTACTTTGAAATTAAAAGAACTGCCTACCAACTTTTTATTAACATATTTTAGTATGGGCGGCTATATGTGCTTCCCGGTGCTAATTTTTTTTTAATGGCGCTTACTGCCAATTGATCTTAAGAAGGTTATAATTTATTTTTGTTTGAGTAAAAAGTGCTTTTTAAATGGTGTAGTTTAAGAAAAAAGTATTTTTTTTTTGGAAATAGATTTGTGTGTCTGGAAACTAGGAGTGAATCGCCATGACGATATCTTGTGAGTAGGAGAGAAAAAAATATGAAGTGGTATTACATATCGACTGAACCCGACGTATATTTAATGAATTGTTTTACTTCCTTGGTAAGAATATGCAAAAATATGGGACTAAGAGTGGGGGATAACCGGATAACACATTATTCTTCGCGGATGATCAGATAGATTTCTGAAGACGAAGAAGATCTCAGTTATATGATCAGAAAACACTAAGAAGAATACGAGGCCGCAAGTCTCGAAATGTGAATACCTTATAGCAATGAAGAGTTAAATGACCTAATCTTAGATACTGGTACGATAAAAGGAGTGAAATCTAGTAAATAACTTGGAATAATATTTAATAAAGAAGGAAACACAAGAGAATGAAATGAAATACAGAGTAAATAAAAGTAGAACAGTAACCAGAACATTGAACTCCCTTCTCTGGAATTAACAAATTAAAAGATCCACAAAAAAGCGCATTTATAGTAGCCTAGTCCAAAGTGTAACCCTCTACGGTTCGGAAATATGGAATGTTACAAAAGCCAATAAAAATAAACTTATGGCAACTGAAATGTATTTTTAAAAAGAAGATGCGCACGATCAAAACTAAAAAGAATAAGGAACGACGACATCCGAATGCAGATGCAAATGGATAGAACGAAGACATAGAAAAAAGACAACTAACATGGTTTGGACATGTGAAGCGAATGAACATTGACAGATGGTCCAGAAATATATTAGAATGGACACCTTTGGAAAGAAGAAAGAGGCAGAAGGAGTTGGCGGGATGACATCAATCAGGCGATGACCTTAGATGAAAACGAGGTTTTTGATAGGAAAGGATGGAATTTGGGGACGGAGAGACGGCAATAGCTGTAGAAATCGTTATATATGTATAGGTATATATTTTACTTCCTCCTCTTGATCATGCTCTTGACCAGTACGTAGTGAAGGTGTTAACTGACTAGATCTTAGCGAACATGTATGTAAATTATAGTTGTTTAAATCATGTAATTATTTAGAATTAATAATTCTAAATTAATTTAGACACCCTGTGTATTAATTATTATTTCCTATCCTTGCGATATAATATAAAGTAAATAAAAAAATACAGAGTGTATTTGATTTTTAAAAATGAAATATGTACATCTGGCGAGATGTAATATTTTTCTCTCAAATGAAGCATTAAAATTGCTACTGCATTTTTACAAAATTGCAGAAACGGTAACGTTTAGATAACGTACACCTTAATGAATTTTCTTTACTTTAATCGTAGAAGCTATCAACTTCAGAATGATCCATTTATTAATCTTTATATTTATTAATTTAATTTTTTGCAGGCACTTTATATTTTTTGAAATGATTCAAACATTTACAACTAAAACATCTTTGCCTTCTAGTTTAAAAAAAATGTATATTGTCGATTTTCATTAATTTGAGATTTGAGAGAATTTTAAATGATGTCTATCCATATTCCAAGAGGAAAAACTTTAATAATTGAAAATCTGAGAATTTTTTAACACTATTTTATTTAATATATTTATTATTATAATTTAATAATTATTAATTATTTAATTAATACTATTTATTTAATATTTTATATTTAATATTTATGTCGATTAATTTTCTAGAAAACGGTAATATTTGATTACTTGTTCGACCAGAATATCACGAAAAAAAATGTTAATTAAAAAAAATGGCAAGTAACTACAGAATATTCTAACAACTAAACATCCTAAAGAGGACTAATAAGGAAGTAAAAACAACAACATCAAATCTTAAGGCGGACTCTCACGGCTCGTGTACAAATATTTGTTAGTGGCATATACTTGCTATATCCTATGAGCGGTTTACTTGTGTAATTATCTGTCATTCGTTCATGCGCCGTTCTTGTTGCAAAAAATGTTGTTTACAAAGATAGTATACTTGCCAAGTACGCAAATATTGGCGTACTTGCCAAATACACGAGTTGTGAGAATCCGCCTTTATAATATAACTTTTTCCATTTGAATAAAAATAAAATAAGAAATAAAGTCAACTTTAAAGCAATTTTCTCTTAAATGAAGCATTATAATTATTGTTACTGAATAGTGTCTATACTTTTGTGGCGGATTCGTTTTATCAAAAAGTCTTCTGAGAATGTCTTTTAATTAAAAGCTACAAAATACAATACATAGTTATTTTTTCAGTAGCGAGATACTCAGAAGCTCCAAGTTCATGACAAAGGTCTTGATATTTTTACTTATTCTTTCTTATTTTTTTTTCTTATTATTATTGTTCTTTCTTATTATTTTATTCTTTCTTTTTTTTTCTTGGCATAGCTGGTTATAATGTAGGAATTCGGGTCTTTGCCAAGGATTCTGACAATGTTGTCCTAGGAATGACCGCACAATGTTGCATGTGTTAAGAAGAACAGCTTCCTGCATATCAATGTAAGTATTTTCAGTAATGTTCAGTTTTGTTCAAGAGTCTTTGGTACAATGCTTTCAACTGATATAATAATGGGTATAATGTTAACCTTCATACTCCACATCGCTTCGATCTCTTGTGCAAGCTGAGTATATTTATGTATTTTCTCTTGATATTTTTGGGTCAAGTTTTGTGTCTTAGGTACGGATATGTCTATGAGCTTGACTTGTTTGTTACGTTTATCAATTAGTGTTATATCCGGTTTATCAACAGTGTTATATATTTTCATTCCTATTTGCTAAGTTTAGGGGTGTATAGGATTTATCTGACTCAATAATTGTTCGGTGTACTTCCTTGGATTCATTTTTATAAAAATACTGACGCATGTCATGGATTTGTGCATAGTGAAGATTTTTGAGGTCGATTAATCCTCTTCCTCCTTCCGATCTTTGGAGGTTTACTCTTATCTGTGATGATTTTGGATGGTGCATTTGGAATTTAGTCAAAGCCACAATCCATCGAAGCTTTCTTATTATTATTATTATTGTTACTATATTTCAGGTTTCATTATCTACGACTAATTCTGCTCAGCTTAATGCTTCTACAGTAGATGTGCCGTTTGATGGAACTTCTCGACAAAATGGCGAAAATCCGGTCCAGTTCAGTAATACTTCCACCTCTTACGTTTGTTTCCAGAGTTATCAACAAGTAGACTCCAGATAATTTTCAAGTGTAAGGCAGTTGAATTCTACCCCTTATTCAAATATCGACCTTTCCAATGTAAGCAACAGCAGCACAATGCCTACAACAGCAGCTAATGACGACCAATCCAGTTATCGAACTGACGTTTGTTTCCAGAGTTATGAACAAGTAGACTCCAGAGAATTTTCAAGTGTAAGGCAGTTGAATTCTACCCCTTATTCAAATATCGACCTTTCCAATGTAAGCAACAGCAGCACAATGCCTACAACAGCAGCTAATGACGACCAATCCAGTTATCGAACTGACGTTTGTTTCCAGAGTTATCAACAAGTAGACTCCAGAGAATTTTCAAGTGTAAGGCAGTTGAATTCTACCCCTTATTCAAATATCGACCTTTCCAATGTAAGCAACAGCAGCACAATGCCTACAACAGCAGCTAATGACGACCAATCCAGTTATCGAACTGACGTTTGTTTCAGAGTTATCAACAAGTAGACTCCAGAGAATTTTTCAAGTGTAAGGCAGTTGAATTCTACCCCTTATTCAAATATCGACCTTTCCAATGTAAGCAACAGCAGCACAATGCCTACAACAGCAGCTAATGACGACCAAAGTTATCAGACTGACGTTTGTTTCCAGAGTTATCAACAAGTAGACTCCAGAGAATTTTCAAGTGTAAGGCAGTTGAATTCTACCCCTTATTCAAATATCGACCTTTCCAATGTAAGCAACAGCAGCACAATGCCTACAACAGCAGCTAATGACGACCAATCCAGTTATCGAACTGACGTTTGTTTCCAGAATTATCAATAAGTAGACTCCAGAGAATTTTCAAGTGTAAGGCAGTTGAATTCTACCCCTTATTCAAATATCGACCTTTCCAATGTAAGCAACAGCAGCACAATGCCTACAACAGCAGCTAATGATGACCAATCCAGTTATCGAACTGACGTTTGTTTCCAGAGTTATCAACTAGTAGACTCCAGAGAATTTTCAAGTGTAAAGCAGTTGAATTCTACCCCTTATTCAAATATCGACCTTTCCAATGTAAGCAACAGCAGCGCAATGCCTACAACTGCAGCTAATGACGACCAATCCAGTTACCGAACTGACGTTTGTTTCCAGAGTTATCAACAAGTAGACTCCAGAGAATTTTCAAGTGTAAGGCAGTTGAATTCTACCCCTTATTCAAATATCGACCTTTCTAATGTAAGCAACAGCAGCACAATGCCTACAACAGCAGCTAATGACGACCAATCCAGTTACCGAACTGACGTTTGTTACCAGAGTTATCAACAAGTAGACTCCAGAGAATTTTCAAGTGTAAGGCAGTTGAATTCTACCCCTTATTCAAATATCGACCTTTCCAATGTAAGCAACAGCAGCATAATGCCTACAACAGCAGCTAATGACGACCAATCCAGTTACCGAGCAATTAACTCTCCCTCCTCTGTATATCTCCTGTGTATGTCAAGAAATATTACCAATTTATTATGCTAAATCGTAAATAATCTACGATTTCGGAGTTATATGTTAGCTATTGTTAAAGAATTATAATTAAAATACTGGATTACTCTGTTATTAATAAATTTAAAACATCACAAAAAATTGACTGCCAGCTTGCTCACTGCTTTTAACAATTCAGTACTCCCAAATTTAATTAATAAAATAAATTTTATAAAGTTTGCGAACAGAAATTTATACTTTGTTGTGGCTATAAAAGGCTTTTCAACTTCTTTATACATATTTAATTCAAATATAATTTTCAATTTAACATTGCGCACAATTTCATAGTTTTGTTTTCATAAAAGCTTATTTCGAAACCAATTAAGCTTTTAAAGTTAGGTAGTTATTTTATTGTTATATATAACTAAAAACCAACTAAAATTAACTTTCCGATATAGAGAAAATAAAACAAAAGTATAAACTTTCAACAGTATAACTGACAGTATGTTATTTAAAAACAGGCCAAATTTATTTCAGAAATAAGGAAATTTAGGCCCAGTTTTTGTAACAAACATAGCGTTGAATTCGGCTATTATATTTAGGTATATTTTTCTTGTAGTATTGGATTATAAGATAATTAAAAGTCCAGTTTAAACTTTTAAATTGGCTGAGACTCAATTTCAAGTGTATATACCTAATTTTTGAATTATATTCAACCATACTTCCTTACTTATTGCTATTACTCGCTGATGAGTATTCGACACGCACCAGAAGATGGTTACGCAACGCGTTTTCTTTCATGAGATTTTCTTTGACTGAAAAGCCCGATACGTGATGTTATCTCTCTTCCTCACTACGGATATTCAAAAATCTCATTACTTTGTTGCCTCTTTGCGCTGCTTCCTCCAACTGACTCTGCATATGCATGCAGAATTAGTAGGAGAATTAAATGGGGATAATCATCCCCTTTAAGTTCTCATGGAAAATATCCTTGTACCTTTGCCTTGTACCTATTGAGTTGTCCACCTAGTTTTCTCTTACCGTCTACAAGCTCACTGTAAAGAAGAAATTTTGGTAGGCGGTTTTCTTGCATTCTGCATACGTGGTCAGCCCATCTTAAGCGGGATTTAGTAATCATGACTTCAGCGCTCTCGCAGCTAGCTTTTTCAAGGACTGATACGTTTGAGACATGGTGATACCATTTGATTCTTAACATTTGTCAAAGGTGTTTCTGATGCAACTTGTTTAGGTGCGTATTCACTTGCAACAAAGCACTCCGAACAAACCAAACCGCGCCGCGCACTCCAAACAATCTGCAACAAAACTTCCGGGAGCGCTCTGAACGACCTGCAACAAAACATTTTGCGCGGAGCGTTCCGCCTGCTTACGGTGTTCGCTGCGTTCCCACCAGTATAGGCGCGTACACATCTGGACGCATGTGGCCGAAGCCATTCGACCGAACGCCTTCGGTAAATGTGTACGGCCCAAAAAACGGCAGCGAACGCATGTGTTTGCCTTCGCGAGAGTTCGCTCATTGGGCGGTACATCAAAAGAAAATTGAAGAACGAATTCGTTTGGATGTGTTTAGTGTGTACGCCTCCAGAAAGTGTCGAACGGCGTCGTCGCGATTTTGTTTTGATTTTCTATTTTGCGATAATAGAGTTGACTAATTATTCTTGTTTAAAACTTATTGGTTTATAAGAACGAGAAGTTTTATGGAATCCAGTGCATAAAGATTACAAAAATAAAATAAAGGAAATTGATGCCTGGGACGACATCAGCAAAATTATGAAAGGCGATACAGGGGAAGTCAAAAAGAAAATGGAATCTTTATTAACGTCAGTCCGACGCGACGTGAGAGACAAAAACAAGATAACTCTTTTAAAACTGGTGCCATATTTACCACTTATAACAAAAGTGCGTGCGCCAAAAATACCCGCGAAACTGAACGAATGGCAGCAAACGAATTCGTTCAACGTAATGTGGACGGCAGAGCAAATTTTCTATCAAACGCCGAAAACATCGAATTAATTCGGTCGAATGTCTTCGGCCACATGCGTTCGCCAGATGTGTACGCGCCCTAATCAGTGTGTGAAGTGTGAATCAGTGTTAGTGTGTTTGTCGATAAGAATAAACAAAAGATGTTATCGTGGGGACTATAATAAAAAAGAAGAATGAAAAATTATTGGGCAAACCTACAGTAAGATTAGCCATGTTTCATGGCTAATCTTACTGTAGGTTTGCCCAATAATTTCATTCTTCTTTTTTGTCGATAAGGATGCATCTGATATTACCATAGCCGCTGGTGTTTTTTAGTATACCGCTTTTTTAATTATAGAGGCATTAGCGGGTAACAAAAAAGAGAAAAAAAGGAAAGGACGAAAAATGTGGGCAAGACGTCTCTTTTTGCGCCGTCAATATAATATGGTCTTACTTAGTGACCTAGATATAATTATTAATTTAATAAAATAGGCCGCCTTTCAAACTCATCAATTAACTCTAAACACTTTTCTCTGTTCCACTCCATATCTAGGTACAGTTTAAAAACACCCCAAACACAACGAACGTTCAAAACTGCCGTATCCACTGAACACCGGCCAACGAACGAATTCTTTTGAGCAAATCCCGTTTACCGACAAGCTTCGGAAAATGCGTTCGGTTCGGTTCGGCGCAACGTACTGACTACATAAACTTGTTACAGCGCGCGCGGCGCGTTTGGTTCGTTCGGAGTGTTTTGTTGCAAGTGAATACCCACCTTTTAATCTATTCGTGTGTCGGCGGTACGGCACCCAGGTTTCGCTTCCATATAACATGGTGGGGATTTTTCTCAGGATTTGGAGTTTGTCGTCCACTATAATAGAGAGCACTGCCATGAATATGTTGAATAGAAGGAACTAAGACACATTCATGCCTAACTCCTGTATTTGTCAGGAAGGGATCGCTCAGTTATCCATGATGTGACACTCTCGACTTGTTGTTATAGAGGCTTTTACACACTGTAAGAAATTTGTTGGATACTCCAAACTTTTGCATAATTGCTCAAAGTGCATCTCGGTTTACAGAGTCGAAAGCTTTTGTTAGGTCGATGAATGCAACATAAAGTTTACTCTGCGGTTCCTTTACTTTTTCCTGTAGTTGGCGGACGGAGAATCAACGGTACCGCGGTTGATGCGAAAGCCCATTTGCGATTCTGGGAGGATTTTTTCTATGTTGATTCAGGCGGTTTGACATCATTTTTGCAAGAACTTTTCCTCAGATAGCCAATACTGAAATTCCCCATTAGTTTCCGAAATCTGATGCACTTCCTTTGTTTTTAAATATATTCACTATATTCCCGTTGCGAAAGTCCTGAGGTTTTCCATATGACATCGAAGAGAGTCTTAAGGTGACCAATAAATTCTTTACTTGCACAATTGGGAAGAAATTGGAAAAAACTATTTTTTTCGATCAACGCTTATAGATTTCCACTGGAATCGCATCACAGCCAGCCGATTTGTTGTTTTTAAGTTGGAGGCCTTTATTTCCTGTTTCGTTATTGGGATATCTAACACATCGATGCTGTTCAACCATAAGAAGTCATTAAACAATAAGAACCAGAACAAGTTATTATTAAAATTTTGAACTTGGTTTTAATCTAAACTCACAATGAACTGAGTATGTACAGGGTGGACTATTTTGGTTGTTTCTATAGAGTATCTAGGAAACCATGAGGAATAATCAAATGTTAATAATGCAGTCTCGACTCCAAGCTACAGAAAATGTTCGATAGTTTGTTAATTTCAGACACAACGCAAAAATGAATTAAACATTCTAAAGGCACTTTTCTATGTAGAATGCAGAGGCGTAGTCATACTTTTTTCGAAAAAAATATTTTGTTAAATATTAACTATACTTTTATATTTTCTAATTTTCTGATTCAGCTTGCCATGGGCTTCTTGAAAATATATAACAGTCTACATTTATTTTCACTATTAACTTTTGAAAACTTTTGATTTGAAAATTTGTCACATTATAAATAATACTATAATTTCATAGACAATACATGTCTGGCTCTCATTCACAATCAGAATCGACAGGTCGTACATTTCGTATTTTTAGATGCAAACTACATTTTCAATATAGCAAAATCGAGAAATATATTACTCTTAATTTCAAAAATCGCTCTAGGTCCAAACACATTCATAGGATGAAAGTTTAGGACCATGACCAGATTTTTTAACTGCTACGACGGTGGTCTGAAAAGTTTCCGACATAACAAAGATACAAGACAGTTTTTCTGAATATTTTTTTTTATTTTTCAACATAGTCCCCTTGTAACTCTACACACTTTTCCCAGCGATGCTCCCATCACTGTAACCCGTCCAAATAGTACTCGGCGTTTTTCTCTGCAAAATAGTGGTTCACGAAGGTGATTGCCTCTTCATTTGACGAAAATCTCTGTCCTCCGAGCGCAATTTTTAAATGAGGGAACAAAAAGAAATCGCTAGGGGCTAGATCTGGTGAGTAAGGCGGATGGTCAAGCAGTTCAAACCGTAATTCGTGGATTTTCGCCATGGCAACCGCTGAGGTGTGAGACGGTGCGTTATCTTGGTGAAACAGGATTTTCTTTTTCTGTAAATGTGGCCGTTTTCCGTAAGTTCTGCTTTTAGCTTGTCAAGTAATGATGCGTAGTATGCTCCTGTGATGGTTTTTTCTTTTTAAAGATAATCAATTAAACATCGCAACCGAAATAACAGTTTTTGCTTTTTTTGGAGCCGGTTCTCCCTTTGCCGTCCACTGTTTGGACTGTATTTTTGTTTCTGGTGTATAATGGTGTATCCAAGTTTCATCTACAGTAATTAATCGATGCCAAAACTCGGATTTATTTAGCCTGAACTGCGCCAACATAGCGTTGGAAATGTTCAAACGAACACGCTTTTGGTCTAACGTGAGCAAACGCGGCACCCAACGCGCGGACAGCTTTCTCATGCCTAAATCTTGATTTAATATGTGACAAACACGTTCTTTTGATATGTTCATAACCTCTGCTATCTCTCTCACTTTAATTCGGCGGTCGTCTAACATCATTTGGTGAACTTAGGCGATGTTATCGTCGGTAGTTGCAGTTTTTGGACGTCCCGAACGTTCATCGTCTCCCAAGCTCTTACTGCCACGTTTAAATTCAGCTGCCCAAAATTTCACTATGGTAAATGATGGTGCGGAGTCCCCATACACAGAATCCAACTCATGTTTAATTTGTGTAGGCGTATTACTTCTCAAAACCAGATATTTAATGACAGCTCGATACTCGATTGATCACAAAAACACTGACATCAACTCACTCAAACGACTGTTACATAACAACTGCAAATCCAAAATGGCTGAAACTTTGGTGAATAACTGTTAACAGATGAACAATGAAAATGCACTAGCTTTTATCTACGAGTGCTGCCATCTTCACGTTGAGGTCGGAAACTTTTCAGACCATCCTCGTATAACTCAAAAACTAAAGGAGATACAAAATAGTCAAGAGATCGATTTTGTAGAGAATTAAATTTCCTACAACAAGTAATTGACATTTATTATTAAAAAAAATTATATATCTGATAATTACTAAGTTATTGGCGAATGAAGTATTTTGATGACGGACGGATGGACTAAAACCTTTTTTTGTTGGATTCCTGGGGCAAAAACGTTAAGAAAACTGTTTTTAGCCATAGGCAAATTTCGTAAACCTAATCACCTGCATATTTGAACATGCCGAATTTAGCGCGCCTAACGAGCGATGGACTACTCAAGGCTTTCGGGATATTCAACATGAGCCAGACTATATTTGCAGCTGTAATAATATTATAATCGCGGACGGTCAGGATAGCACAAGATTATGATGAATGATTATGAAAAATTATATAAGCTTATAGAAGAATATCAGAAATGGGGTCTCGAGATCGATAATAACAAAACAGAATATAATATGTATATCGGAGGAGAGCAACAAGACCTAATACTAGAAAGGAAAAAAAGTTCTGCACAAAATACAAATATTTGGGTATGGAAATCACAAATGATGGGCAATTACAGCAGCAATTAAAGAACGAAACCAACTTGGAAGGAATGCTATCACGGTATTAAATGGGATACTGTGGGACAGAAGCATAAACAACAGGAACAAAACATTAATATATTATAATACCATCATCAAGAGTATAACAACATAGAGCTGCGAAGTGTGTCCAATTAAGGAAATAACAAAACGACTGCTGGAAGCTACAGAGATGGATGTTTCGCTAACCATGTCTGCCATCAGCAGATGATCAAGACTGAGTCTTGAGGTATATTTATTTATATATGTATACTAACTATATTTTTTTCTATAATACATAATTTTAGATATAACTATTTCCAGCAAAAAAAAATCTTGAAAATAGTTAACTTTGGAAGCGCAAACAAAACATAATTTTACTCATCAGTAGATCTGATATTGCCTATTACACCAGATATGGTATCGCTCCGCCAGCAGTTTTTAAAGGTTAGGTCATTGTCTACCCATATGTTACATCCAAATAGATAATACTTGGCTATATTTTCGAATTTCGCGTATATATATTTATATCTCTCTCTGCAATATAATGGGCCGCTCCATTAATATTTATCTGTTATTTTAACATTTACGCCAAAAAAATTCATTTGATTTTAATAACCCCCTAAGCGTTTCCCTGCAAAAGGAAAATTCGATTCTTCCTGCAATTTTTGCAAAAGCTTTCTAATTGTGGGGACGAGTTTGAATTCGAGATAAAATCTATTTATCAAATTCCTGACCACTTCGAAAAAGTCGTTGAGCTTTTCGACAGCAGTCTCACGTGGTCGTTTCTTTCCAGAGAGGATATCATTTTATCGGGGTTAGTTTTCAGCCTTTTTTTTATCTTCTGTGTGAATTTTTTTATAGCCGATACGCTAACTCCGGTATAAAGAAATATCCGCTCAAGTTTACGTTTAAGCGGCAACTCAAGCGAACTCTCTGTAGCTTCTTCATCGCAAACCCTATTATGAACACAAGGAAATACACCAAATGAGATTTCATCCACGTTATTATTAACTTACCTATATAAATTAGCTATTATTTCTCTTGTCTGACTATGTAGCGTCTTACCCTTAACAAATTTATTCGTTTTAAAACACAAATATACGATCAAACTTGATATTAATAATTAAAAACTACGAACGAAAAACATTATAACAAGATAACAAAACAATAAAACACAACTTAACTATCAAATATACTAAAAATATAGGAATAAAGTTTAGGATAACCGGTATAAAATAATGAAATAAAGTAATAATGATCAAAAAAATGACACCGCCACTGGATATTTCAATAGTATTCAATATTCCTACTCTTTTCAGAAGATTCACGGTCTCTGGATAAAGCAAGCGAATAGGAAAGGCGTAAAAGCCATGGCAACCGCGTGGTAACAAATCCTGTGACGTACTCTCGCCAATCATATTCGATGAATAGGCGGCCATGCGCGGCGATGCCGGTTTGCCAATGATATCGTTGACAAATCTTCAACTTTCATAATAAGCAGATTATACAGAATGAAAGAAATAAGTTATTAAATAAAACATATCGAACAATATGAACTACGTTAAAATTCCTTAGTAATATACGTCAGGATATATGCCAAACACATTATATATAATAAAAATATATTAAATTTATAGTTCATGTCTGGCAATTTTGCAATTTTATAGATAAACGTGGCAATATCGATTTTCTTTTCTCGCATTCCTTCCGTAGCTTCAGATCCGCTGGTCAAACAGTATGTTCGACACTACCTATTTTTTTGATATGACACTACACTGATGAAGGATATAATGTTAGCCGAAACCTTTGTTTTTCCTTTAAAAACCAAATAACGATAATGAAAAATCAAATGAAAACTTAATCACAGTTTTCCCGAACCTAAATCCCAAGAAAATCAAACATTTTAGAATATTTAGAAACAAGGTTCAAGAGTATAAAATTTTCCAGGATTATTAGTAATTTTATAATATAGGTAACTCAAAATATCATTAATAATAACACATATACAAACAGACATACAAATATGATATTGCATGTTTTAATGCAAATTCCAAAACATATCTCCCAATTAAATCATTCACAATATTCGTATGTAATTTATTGGTATCCCTTTGAAATAATTACGTAGCTATATATACTCGAAATGTAATAAATGACAAGAGGTAATAGAAAATGTTTCCGTTAATAACGTTTGTCAATTGAAAGCCTTTCCAAAGAATCCACATCAAACTATTCATTACGAACCTTCGTTAACGCTAAATCGAAACGTTAAATTTAATAGTAAACCCGGATGAGTATGAGTATCTCCGAACACCGCGCGGCGTCTCTGAATAAAAGGTGAACGAATTCGCATCATCGGCGAATTTTTACCAATTTTTTGACTAATCTATCGTTACGGCCTTGACAATAGGATGTCCTCTTCGGGTGGGGATCTCGTATAAAAAGTTTTTCATTATCAGTTCCTTCAGAAAAGCTTCAGTTTCGTTCAGAAGAATGAAGGTCCTGTTGGTAAGTGGAACTTCCTTCAATCTCGGTTATAATTTCTCGAACATGTGACGGTGAAGTGCATATACTCTAATTTTATTTTCTATTTAGTGCTTGTGACATTAGTGGGTTTTTATTTGTTTGTGCTAGCATCGATTGATAATTGCTAATCACAACACTGAACAAGGCTATCGCTTACAAGAAACAATTCCATTAGCAAGTAAAAACAAACAATTGCACATTTCATTAAGTACACAATGATCATTTTATGTGGAAAAAATATTCAATAGCTTGTATTTGTTTTTGCAATTTGTTAATTAATTTTAATTAATATATACTATTATTTAGAACTTTATACAAAAGTGTTTTTAATATTTAAGTATAGTATTTTTGTTTATTCGGTATTTATTTATTTTATCACACCTTGAAATACTTATAAGTCTTTAGAATATTAGACGACTCTATTTTCTAAAATGTATCGAAAAAGAAATCTATCAAATTAAATACATACAGGACGAGCCTTAAAAAAGTGTAAATATTTTCAGGGTTGATCCGTTATAAAAGAACCATATTTTTCTTATTGTTTTTCAAATAAGTCCAAAATAATCGAGTTATTTTACATTGAAAATTACAAAAAGCATTTTTTTGCTTAAATTTTGAGAATCACTTGATCTTTTCTGGATTTTCTTGTAAATTTAATCTGTTACCTAATTTTGCCATACTGTCAAGATATTATGTTTTTTAACTTGAATAATAAATCAAAATATTTTTCAAAAAATACCTAATTTTATTTTTTTTGCAAGAAAACTCAAAGAGGTGTTTCTGGAATCGAAATATACTATCCCTAAAAATATGTGCACTTATTTAAAACTCACCCTGTATATCTGACTCTAATAAATATATTTTATTTTATTTTATCTATACAATATTGTAGTTATAAATAAATTAATAAAGTTAAAAACATAATAAAGTTATTCAAAAATGTAGGGATAAATAATCATATTTGTTAAATAGAGTGCCCGAATATCAGGTCAAATTTTTCAAAACATTTCACTGAAATGAAAATTAAATTCTGAAATATAAAATATGATCACTTCAAAATATTAAACAAAGGAAAGCTACTACATACGAAACAATACGAAAAAATATGTGATCTGTTTTATGATTTTTTTTCAAATTTGGTCTATTTTATGCTAAAATATATTTTCTAATGAATACGCTCCAAAGAAAGACACACAAAACGTTAACACCAGAAAATACCCCCAACATAACAAAAAAATTAATTTGAACAAGACTGTCAACACGAAGTCTGATATCAAGGATCCAGGGTCTTAGTTGGTAATCTATAGCAATGTCTTAAATAAGTACAGAAAAATTAATGAAAGAAGAAAGATCTAACTTTTTCTTCACTTTTTTTGTTATATTGGGGGTACTTTCTGGTGTGAACATTTTGGGTGTCTTTCTTTACAGCTCTTTTGCTATTTCCGTTGCTATATTTTCCAAAATCATAGTGCGATTACTCTAAACACATATAAGTATATACAGGGTGAGTCTTAAATAAGAGCAAATATTTTACGGGTGGTATATTTTGACCCCAGGAATACGTCAATGAGGTTCTTTTGACGAAATTTTTTTTTTAAAATTTGGAATTTTTTGAATTTTTTTTTGGAAATTTGTTTTTAGTTATAGTATGAGTAGTGTATTTACATATGTGTAGTAGATTAAATTGACAAGAAAGGAAACCCAGAAAATATCCAGTGGTTCTCAAAATTTAAGCAAAAAAAATTTTTTTTTTGGGAATTTTGAAACTTGAATGACTCAGTTATTTTGGACTTGTTTGAAAAACGGTAAAGAGAAAATATGTTTCTTTTATCGAGATCTACCGGCCCTGAAACTATTTGCACTTATTTAAGACTCACCCTGTATTGAAAAATTGGGTGCAAACAATTATATTTTGTGCGACATTTCGCGACTTTATTATCGCTTCTTCAGGCCAAATATTTTAGTGCCTAAAGAAGTAAAATTACAGTCTTTAAACGTTGCAAAAAATGTAATTATTTCCTTTGAGCCTTTCCAATGCCCTATTTTTATACAGGGTGTCCCAGAAATAAGTGCAAGTATTTTAACTGGGAGTATATTTCGGCCTCAGAAACACGCCTATGAGGTATTTTTGAGATAAAATTTTTTTAAAAATATGAAATTTTTTGAAAAATACTTTGGAATTTTTTTTAGTTTTAAGCTAAAAAACATAATTTCTTGATAACATGGCAACATAGTTAGTAGCTTAAATTTACATGAAAGAAAATCCAGAAAAGATCCAGTGGTTCTCAAAATTTTAGCAAAAAATCATTTTTATTTGGAAAATTTTAAAATAAAATAACTCGGCTAACTATTGGACTTATTTGAAAAACGGTAAAGAAAAAAAAATGTTTCTTTTGACCAGATCTACCACCCCTTAAAACGCACTTATTTCTGGGACACCCTGTATAAATTAACGTCACTAGCGGATAAAATATTATTTAAATGTATACTAATTACTGGGAAGAATACAATCATCATAATATTAATTCTACTTTTATTTTGTATTTGTTACGTACTAATACATTTATTTTTTTCTAGGTTTCGGTATTTGTGGCCTTTGCCACAGCTGATGTCAGCCATCTGCAAAGTCCGTTTTCCAGCTACGGTGTACCACAAGGTTCCGTTTTGGGCAATTACGATCAAAGCTTTTCATTTGGTCGATCCGGTTCTTCACTACCCTCTCAAATAAATTTGCCCGGCAGCATTTCCTTTTCCTCCGTTGAACCTAGCTCTACCCAGCTTAATGCGTCTGCAGTAGATGTGTCTTTTGTTGGAGCTTCCCCACAAGTGACCGAAAACTCGATCCAGTTCAGCAGTACGCCCACTCCTAGCGCTTCTTTCCAAAGCTACCAACAAGGACTTTCCGGAGAATTTCCGAGCGGAAGTCAGTTTCAATCCAATCCTTCTGCTAATGTCGATCTTTCCAGTTTTCAAGTGTCATCGCCAGCACCCAATGCTGACCTATCCAGTTTTCAAGTTTCTACTCCTTCCCCTGTAAGTTTTTATAATTCAGGCGTTGGTTCAGTTAACGCAGGGTCTTTCGACAGTAATGTTCAGTTAAACCCCAGTTATGGGTTTGGAAATGCAGCTGGAGCTAGTTTAAATTCTGGATTCGGTTTGGATGGAAGTCAATTTGTCAGCCAAACTTCAGGAGGTAACATCAATGAGGCTTTCGGAAACTCCCCGGCTGTATCATCATCATCTGGAGCCAGCGGATCATCTTCTTCCAACGTTGTTTTTAGAACTTCTCTCAAACTCGACGATGAACCTCCATTAGCGCCTGAAGTCACCAAACACCTGTATTTCTTCGAGGGCCCTGAAGAAGAGGAAGTGCAAACAAGAATAAACATTCCCCGTGTTGCCCCAAAGCAAAACCAACAAATTATCTTCGTCAAGGCTCCAAGTTACCGCACCAAGGCTACTATTAACATTCCAGCGCCACCACAAAATGAAGAAAAAACCCACGTGTATGTTTTAGTAAAGAAACCCGAGGAAGAAGCTTTAGTAAACGTCGAACAAGCCGAACCAAAGAAACCGACCAAACCAGAAGTGTTCTTTATCAAATACAAAACTCAAGAAGAAGCTGAAGAGGCTGTAGCGCAAATTCAAAGTAAACACAGAGCTTCAAGTCCATCCGGTTTTGGTACTAAATCAAATCAAGTTAATGACGTTGCCTCGTTGCCTACAGTAAGCAGTCCCGTACCTTCATCTGTGGTTCCTTCCGGATCTTCTTCCTCAAACTTAGTTGGATTGGTGGGTTTGAATCAAGCCAGTAATTCGCTTCCTTCCAGTTTTCCTCCTGTCAACTTTGACAGTAACAGCGTTGTTTCTGGACCAGCCTCATTCGCACCAAATTCAAACCTAGTAGGATTAGTAGGCTTAAATCAAGCATCTCCTGCTGGATATCAACCTGCTTCAAATTCACTCTCTTACAATTTTGAAGGAAACGGAGTTGCTGGAGGATATCCTCTGTCCGGCAGTGTGGGAGGTATCAACCAATACAGCGGTTTCGGTTCATTTTCACCCTCGCTGAGCTACGACAGTGGTCTAACATCCAACAGTTTCCAATCCGGTCTGAATTTAAATCTGGAATCTAGATCTGGCTCAGCTGATGTATCTGCCTCCGAAGCTACACCTGTATCTAGCAGTTCCGCCAGCTACGTCAGTTCTACTGTAGCTTCTGTCAGTTCCGAAGATGAGGAAGTAAATACCGAAGCCGCCACTGTTGCCTCAGAAGAACCAGTACAAAACTAAATAACTATCTAGTGAATTACAGTGACAGGTTGCTCAAGTATTAAATAAACGCTATCTAAGTCAGCTATTGAGACATAAGTAAATTATTTTTTTTAAACGTGCTACTTTTTCTATTTTTACTATAACATAGCTTTTAGACCGAAAGTTGCTAGTCTTTGTTATATCCGAATACAATGTACTTAGTTAAAATGTATTTTTAAAGTAATTTAAAACTGCCATAATAATTATTTTAATTTTATAATTTCTCACTGTGCATTTTGTAAACGATTTTCAGGATATACTGTATACGTAATGATCCTATTGAATGTGATTTTTAACTGTACGTGTGTATATAAAAATTAAGAGAATAAATAGAATGAAAACAATAAAGCTGTTCGCATATTATCTGAAAAAAAAGTATTTGTTTGTTTCCTTTCATACTTCCTTGTCCTTTAAATTGTTTGCTTAATAAAGAGATAAAGCTGTTGTTAATTTGATATTCAAACCTATTCATTGACGAGTTTTACGTTGACGTTCAACAATCACAATTCAATCTCTTAAAAATGACGATATCTAAAATGTATGTAGTACACCTATTCTATTAACTAAATATAAACATATCTATTCAAATGTTCTAGCCATATTACAAATAATATAATTAACATTGTTTATGCTGACTAGTCGATTGGCCTTTAAATCAAATGACAGGTGGAAAAACAAGATGATTAATAAAAAGATTAATTTTATTCAAAGCTGGTGAATTTACCTGATTTTATGTAACACCGGAGAAAATTAATATGGATGAGCTATTAAATATTTTTCAAAATTATACTAACGTGACAATAAAATATTAATGGCATGGTATTACATAAGAGATATCCTGTTTAGATCTATATTTTAGGAAAAATCCGTTAATATATTTGAATACTAATAAATATGCAGAATTATACAGCGTGTCTCTGAAAAGTTTGTATCAAATTCTACAAAATATTTTGTGTTTTTTTGCTAAAGTTATTCATTTTTTTAATTACTTTATGTTTTTAATCTTCCCCTAGGAGATGTAAGACCTTGTCGTTCCTACCTAAAAAACGTAAACTACCCTGACATATACTACCCTGTCCGTCATACTAGGCACCCTCTACTGTATGTGCTCATGTCAAATAGGCAGAGGGTGTGGGGGGATCTTGGCATAACCACCCGGACCAAGAGAAAACAGCCTCACCCGAAACATAAAGCATATGATGGTGGGACCAGATCATAAGGATGCGTGGCTATATAGAAGACTACTCTGGTCTCAACATTCGAGGCATCAGGGAGCACCCTATTGTATTTACCTCTTACTTCTACATGCTGGGCTCTATAGAAGTGAACCGACTAATCTTTAAGGAGAATCTGGAGGGAAACCCTCTGGCAATACTGAGAACATTGACAGTGCAAGTTCTAAAAGACCACACCAAATGGAACTACAGGAGGCAGCTGACACTTGCGCAAGATCAGTCTCCCCAAGTAACACACAAGTGTTGCGGACCCGTGTGAACTCGCCCTTAGGCCTAGCCACTTGGCTATGACTTATACGCCCGGCGACGCCGACCTTCTAGAACGAATAAGAAGCTGGTGAGACAAAGAACGCGGCTAAGAATTGTCGAGACAAATCTAGATTGTCTGTTGCTCTCATATATAAGCAGACGCCTGAGGCCTGAGGAGGACAGAGAAAAACAACCGGTCGACGCGTACAGTTACAATCGCCGCGCTAATTCAAAATAAATTCCTTTTAGATAAATAGTTATATAAATTGTAAATAAGTTATAAATAATTCTTTAAGTCTTTTTTTAATCATTATTGTTTGTTACTTAGTGTAAATAAATTGTGTTTAAATAAATTGTGACTTTCTATCCACACGGAACCGACGAAAAACGTAACACAAGCTACAGCCTCCTCTAGTAAAGGTCGGGAGCCTACTTCTAGACCCATCGACTACACAAGCTACCATTTTCTTCTACATGGCCTGGGACAACCAGGCGGGATAAACAACTGAGAAGAAACTGGCTGAGAGTAAAGCCCAGCGGAGCAGGAGTACGGAGATACCTCCGACTGCGAAGTATTTGCTCAGAGGAAGCAAAACGAAAACACTCCTCGAAAGGGAGAGTAAAGGAACCAATATAAACAACCTGGCGCATCTCCTCCAAGGGACAAGAAAGAGAGCCCATAGTATTTCACTTCTGCTCCGGCAAGGAGAGAAAAAGAAAGGATAGAAAGCTGTTCAGTATACTGGGAGGTAAACAAAGACGTATCACCAGCTTTGCCAGAACTCCAGTGTAAGGACATCGAGTTGGTGAGTCATCAACTCGAGGGAGGAGAGGTCAGGTCTTTACAATAGAGAAAGAAAGAAATATCCTCTATTATAGATTCGGGACAACACCGTTATAAAAAATTATAACTCATGAAAGGGGGACGCAATAGATCTGTAAGATCGTGGTAATTAACCCTTCTTCCGAAATCCTACATTCTACATAAGGTTTTTGATTCATGCAAATATCTGCGTTTGAAAAGAAGTTATAAGTTTTTGAAGAAAGTATTGCACTTTTTCAGTTTTATTATCAATCGGAATATCCAGACCGTTATCTTATCAGTAGCCTAAAAAAATGCAGGAAATACAATTTTTTTATGATCTGTACCATATGCCGTGGCATATTTTTCATTTAAAATTTTGCATTTCTTCTGAAGTATTTCCGAACAGGTCTCCCTAACATATCTTCAAAAAATCTGAGCATTTCGTTAGTGAAACAAATTTTAATAAAATGTCACTGCGTTATATACATACATACCGCCATTACTCGCTGACGAGTATTTGACACGCGTCAGAAGATGGTCATGCAAGGCGATTTCTTTCATAAGCTTTTCTGTGACTGAAAGCCCGATACGTGATGTTATCTGTCTACCGCACTCCGGACATTCAAAAATCTCATTGCTTTGTTGCCTCTTTACTTTTTGGTTGTCGCTGTTAACTGAGTTTACAATTCTTCTCCATTCCGTTCTATTGTGAGCTGCGTCTTCCCACTCATTCTGCTTGTTAATAACTTTTAAGTTTTCTTGGAAAATATCCTTGTACGTTTTGAGTTGTCCACCTGGCCTCCTGTTAGCGTCTACAAGCTCACCGTAAAGCAGAGATTTTGGTATGCGGTTTTCTTGCACTCTGAATACGTGACCAGCCCATCTTAAGCGAGACTTTGTAATCATGACTTCAATACTCTCGCAGTCTCGCAGTTAGCTTTTTCAAGGACAGATACGTTTGAGACATGATGTATCCATTTGATTCCTAAGAGTTGTCTAAAGCCCCGGTTACACGGTCCGTGATTTGGTAGATCACGGAACTGGTCCGTGGTCTGCTCTGGTCCGCAATTTGACGAATCGACATTGTCAAAACGGTTTGTGTGGTTCGTGGTCTGCAGACTGATCTCGGAACTTGAAAATTTAGTTCGATTGGACATGGATGCAAGGCAACAGGCTGTGGCAGCTGTTACTTTGTGTGTCATGTATAGTGAATTATTGTTGCAACAAAAATGCAAAAAACGCAAGAAGAGATGGTGGGTGGCAACATATTTGCGAAATAGAATTTCTCTTCTGTACGCCACACTCAACTGATTATCTGATCCTGTTTCCATGTACCGACAATGGTCCGTAATTTGCCGCGCCAATACGAACCCTCACGGAACAGCACAGTCCATTCCTTTGTTCCGTGAAATTTTACCGACAACTGACGGGACCGTCCGGACCACGGATCACGGACCGCGAGCCACAGCGAACCGCCCATGTCACACGGTCCGCGGTCCGAGGTTCGTCATGACAGGTTCGTCGGACCACGAACCGTGTAACCGGGGCTTAAGATGTCTCTGTTGCAACTTGTTTAATGCGTTTATGTGTCGGCGGTACGGCACCCAGGTTTCGCTTCCATATAACATGGTGCGAATTATTATTGCTCGGTACATTGCAAGTTTTGTTTTTGGTGCTCAAATCATGATTGTAGAAAACCCTGTCTTTTAATTTCCAGAATGCTCTTGCGGCGCTGCTATTCCTGTGCTAAATTTCAGAGTCGATATTGGCCTTTTCCGAAATCAAACTACGTTATATAGGATCCAAACGAAAACCAGTTTTTTATCCGTAAACAAATTGCTCAAGCAACAAAAACTACTTAACGTTTCAGAGGGTTTTGATCTCTACCGTCATTTTTTGGTGGATAGCTGGTTTCCGTTCGGATTCTAACTCAATGGCATTTTACAAAAAAAAACTTTTTATTCATCAGTAACAAAATACCTATCTTTTTCAGCTCTTTCAACGGTAAAATTCGAGAGAAAAATGGCTTTGAGAAATATTTATTGTGAAAAATGCCGTATGAAATATAAACCGCGAATATCTGCGACCGTTAAAAGTTTTGATATACCCTACATACAAGAAATGTTCATTTTTTAACTCTCCATTTAATGAAAAAATAATATACAGAGTGTTCCATTTAAAAAAAAAAACAAAGAAAAAATATTTTGTATTTTAAAAAGTTTGGCGTAGAACTTTGAACACCCTGTATGATTTAAGATTATGATATTGTTACGTTTTTCGTCGGTTCCGTGTGGATAGAAAGTCACAATTTATTTAAACACTATTTATTTAACACTAATTAACAAAAATAATAAAGATAAAAGACTTATAGAACTATTTACAAACGATTTATAACTAAGAATTTATTTTGAATTTTAGCGCGTCAACTGTATATTTATAACCTGCCCTCTCTAGGCCACTGCCGCCGGCTTTTATACCTACAGCAAAAGAAATCTAGAATAGTCCATAGATCGTTAGGCGCATAGAGAAGGTTTTCGAATGTTCTCGTATGTACTAGTCCATTCTAGTGGGTCTCGATTCTTCTCGAACGAATGAATCATTGCGGTGTCTATGCGATGTTAAGGTCATCCGAGGATATTGTGAGGTTAGGTCGAGTCCACACCGGCTCGCAACAATATTTATAGCAAAGTAAGTATACACCATCTAAATCCTTTCGATCTAAATCTAATCATCTAAAAAATCCTTTGGATCTGAAGCGAGCAACTTTTTTGCGGAATATATTAGTGACCGAACTGGGAAAATGACACGCGCCGTAGAATTGTTAATGTTATCAGTATCGGCCAAAGTTATGAAGATTTAGCCATTTAGGATAGGACTTTAATTGGAATTAAGTCCTAACTATTTGGAAATCCGATTTAAATAATGTTTTCTATTAAAATCAAAAAAAAAAATCTAATTTAAATCAAAAGAATCTGATTTAAATAAAAAAAATCTGATTTTTTTTTATTTTTTCAAAAAAGTCATGATTTTTTCCAACCCTGAAAAAAATTATCTCCTTTCAAAAACTAAATATTAAGATGAATCAATGCACATTTTGTAAGTGAAAGGTCATAATTGAAACCAAAACTTAATAAGGATATACTAACTTTTAACACTTCATTTTTCGACATTGCATTTAACTTTTTGTGTGTAGTAAAAAGGTAACTTTTGTTTCTACCTGTATCATAAATAGGCAATTAGCACTTTTCAGAAGTAAACATTATTTATTACGTATTACTACAATTTACATTAGGGATTCCATTCCGAGCCACCATATCTGTACATCCTCGTTTTTAGCCAAAACACAACACAATTGGAAATCAACAATTAAAAAAATTTAGAGCTTTCCTAACCTGATTTATATTTCTGTTCAAAATTTATTGTTGGTGACATATAAGTTTGTATAGACAAAGCAAATATAGATTTGCGTGAACCGTTTTTTAATTATTCTGGCTTAATCAATGGCAGCACTACCATATAAAACTCATAGTGTGCCATGGAGACAATTGAAATGATGAAAATGATGAAAATGTCAAAAGTCAGTCAACTATACAACACCGACATATGTAATGTTTCTTACTACCACCCAATTGGTAAGATTACGGGTATACCACTAAATAACTTAATCACAAAATAACTAATCTCGTACATTGCAAAAATGAGGTAGGTAATATCAAAAGCCAAAAATGGATTATGTAAAACGGTTTAGAAATATATCACTTTTACTAGTTTTAGCATTTAATTTCCTTTAAAAATATTATTTCTGAATTCTTAGTATTGTTTTCCTATGAATTGGATTAAAAATAAACATAAATAAAACTGTCCTCAGTTTGCAAAATATTATTCGAAATTCTTATTTTATTCGGTAACTGCTGAAAATAATTTGCAATACTAGCTATAGTAAGGGAGCCCAAGCGGAGATTTTGGGATTATTAAAGTAATATTAAAGTTAAACGCAGCAGAATACAATAAGGGGAGAAACCTTTCATCCAGTTAAGTACCCCCATCATACCATGAACCTTTTATACAGGGTCGTGCGTGTAGGGCAGACCATCAGAATACTACAAAAAACTGATACGTTAGAAAAACCCAAACCCGTCAGATTAAGGCAAGATGAGTTAATTACATGCAGAAAAGCGTGTATTTAAATAATCCGGCAATTTGAAGGTGACATAAGGAAATGGTGAGTAGCAAGAGTGAGAAATACAAAGTTGCAAGAATGAGAAATACAAAGTTGCGAAAAACTTTACCTGGACAAACGCGAATACATATTTTATTATCCTGCAGGAAATCAAGAATTATATACATATATATTATATATATATATATATATATATATATATATATATATATATATATATATATATATATATATATATATATATATATATATATATATATATATATATATATATATATATATATATATATATATATATATATATATATATATATATATAAACAGGAGTTGGTTTGGTTTAGTTTGGTTTGGTAAGTATTTAATACTCATTTCCAACTACAGCCTATTGCTGCCTTCCCGTTATCCTACGCCACACATCTCGATTTAGAGCGTCATCAGCTTCTAGGTTACGAGCTTCCATTGCTTTCGTAACCGTTCCGTTCCAGGATTTTCTAGGTCTACCTCTCTTTCTTCTGCCCTGGGGAGCCCATTGAAAAACTCCACCTGTTCTCCGGCATACGCAGAACATGTCCAAACCATTTTAAGCTGGATTTTTCGATTCGATCCAGTACTGTCTCCTCCGATGCATTCATGATACGCCTGACCTCGATGTTTGTTTTTTTTTTCATCCTAGATATACCTGCACTTCTTCTAAGGTAGTCCATTTCAACAACTTGGATTTTGCGCTTTGCGTCTGCACTCAGAGTCCATAGCTCTGAACCATAGCAAAGAACTGACTCCACCAATGTTCTTCCAAGTCTCTTTTTAGTTGTTGCAGATAAGTTTCGGTCCCACCAGAGGCTGTTAAGACATCCAATAACTTGTTTGCTCTTCTGAATTCGGGTTTGTATTTCTTCTTTGCCCAAACCCTCGTTGTTGATAGTAGCACCCAGGTATTTAAATTTGTCTACTTGTTGAATCTGGACGTTATCATTAATGAAGACTTCAAAACGAGCGTTGGAATTGACTGCTAAGTATTCGGTCTTCTTTAGACTAACCTGAAGTCCCCATTTGTTGTATTCTTGATAAAGCCTCTTAGTCATGAACTCTAGATCGTATGAGTCCTGCGCAATCACGACCTGATCGTCTGCAAAGCTCAGGGTAAATAGTATGTTGTCCCCAATGGGTATTCCCATACCTTGACATTTCGTCTTCCATTCCCTAAGGGCTACTTCGACGTAAGTGTTGAAGATCAGAGGAGATAAGCTGCATCCTTGTCGCAACCCTTTTGTGGTGTTAATTGGATTAGATAGCCTGTGTCCTATCTTAACGTACGATTCATTTTCTTTATATAGCTCTTTTATTATCTTAAGCAAAGGTCTATCTACTTCTAAGATATTCAAGACTTCCCATATCTTGCTGCGGGGAATAGAGTCGTACGCTTTCTCCAAATCAATAAATGCTAGATGGACTACTTGATCTACTGCTATCTTTTTTTCCATCACCTGCTGCAGGACAAAAAAGTTATCTGTGCTAGATTTCCCCGGTGTGAATCCGCTTTGGTCTTCCGAGATTTTGTCACCAATACTGTCCCTGAGCCTACCCTGTAGCAGCTTTCCAAAAAGTCTGCTGGCCGAACTGTTAATGCTTAGGCCTCTATAACAAGTGGGGTCGTTACGATTTCCCTTTTTAAAAATGGACACTATGTGAGCCACTCGCCATTCTCGGGGTAGTTTACTTTGCAGGCAGCACTGGTTAAATAGCTCTGCCAGACGCCAGCGCAGTCTTTGGGTTCCACACTTTAACAATTCCGCTACAATATTACCAGGACCTGGTGACCGTCCATTTTTCATTCTTTTGAGACTTTGATGTACTTCTCTTTCGCTTATCATTAAAGTGCCTGCAAGTTGTTCTCATCTTCTACTACTTGGAATTCTGGTCGGTTTTCTGTCAGTAATTCTGCATAGTAGTTGCGCCATTTTTCTATATCCATTCTATTCAAGAGCTTGTCCGTTTGATTGGTTTTCATTTGTCGGATTGTTCTCCATACCTCATTACTCCTTGCATTAGGCTTTCCACTTGCTGGCACCTTCTTTCCCAAATATCTGTTTTTCCTACCTTAATGACGGCTCGTACCTCTCTATTTTTTTGCTTGTAATGACTCCAGTTAGTATCTGTTCGGTCTGAGAGCCATCTTTGATAGAATTTTTGTTTGTCATTGATTAAGGCCTTTATGCTGTCAGTTATCCAAGCTGGTTCATCTTTTTTTTTTCTGCATGTTCAGTTCACCTAAAACTTCGAAAGCTACTTTTTTAATTAGGGTTTTTAGGTTGGTATACTCTAGTTCTACATCGTTACAGGCTTTCACTTCCTCTAGGGCTACATCTAATCTTCTCTGGTATAACCATTTAATACTGGCATCGTGTAGCAAATGAAGCTTGTACTTAATACGCTCAGATTCTTCAATTTCCAGTTCTTGTGATGTTGTGTATTCTATACTTTTGGCTCTGCTCTGGAAAGGTACTACTAATTCTGCAACGACCAGACGGTGGTCGGATCCACAATTTGCTCCTCTCTTAACTCTGCAGTCTTTGAATTTGAGTTTCGATATTTGTATAAGTAAATCAAGAATTACTGGAATTAATTAAGCAACACCGTTAATTTCTGTTCTTTTTTCATAAATGAGAACTTAATTTTCATTTTAGTTTTTCTGGTTAATTAATAGTAAAAGTAAAAGTAACGATTTCAGTTAACGCGTCCTTTTTGCTGCCAGGGCTAATCTGGACGGGGCCTACTTTGTTTACGCGGAATCCGAACCGCGGTCCTCGGCCATATCATGGTCAATGGCCTACCGACTTGGCAAGTGTCTAAATCGACTCACGAGAAATCCGATCTCATCCGGCCTCGAACCGGCGTTAATGAGCAGTGTGTATCAATATATTTTACACTTTTGCCTTTTTTTGGACAACAGCACGATACAGAGTTTCGAACCGGTCACCCGTCCATCCACTAGTATCGCCTTACGTCGCTTAACTTCGGTGTTCTAATGAGAACCGGTGTTTCGACATAACTGGGCCATTGCCTTAATTAATAGTTTAGAAAATATTAAATATTAGACTTATATTAGAAAAAAACAGTCCAAACTGTCCGACAAGAGGAAAAATCGCGTAAAATACGCAGTCAGTACAGGGTTCCAAGTCAACAGTACAGAACCGTATTAAAGACAAATAAGCGACGTTTGCAAAGGAATGGAACCAGAACTTATTTTAACAAGAGAAATTGAAAAAAATTGTTATTTGGATTGAAAACTTAGCCGTTTGCGAATTTCCAATAAAAAAAACAGGTGTTACTTAGTAGAGTTGAATTAGAGTAGGTGTATAATCAGAATCACAAACATATACATTTTTTGATATACGACAAAATAGCACATTTATTGTTCACTCAACTGTAACAAATAGAAAATAAAGTTTTTAGACACTTTTTAAAAGTAATAACAAGATTCAAACTTCCATGTACACAGACGTTAGTTGCGCCCAACTGAAGTTAACATTTTTCGATTAAAAAAACGTTGACAATAGAGTTTCATAAAATTTAAAGTAACTGTTATAAGATTAAAATTTTAAATATGAACACGTTTGAACAATGAATATGAACAATGAAATATGAACATATTAGGAGTTAAACTATACGTCCACCTTTCATACTTGCCGTTAACCCATTCTTCTTGCCATTTTATCCATAGTTTACTTCTAGCTTCAGTTTCCAAAGTTCCTTGGTAGGTTTCAACTCGTTCTTGAACCAAGAGATGCATTGGGGATATACCCGTTATAACAGGAACAGCCTCTGCAGAAATGGTTCTGTAGGCACTGCTGACCCTTATAGCTGCTGTTTATTTTCTGCATATATTTATTATTTTCTATTGTCTTGTGCTATATCGGCGCAGCATAGAGAAGTTGGGAGTGAATGACTCCCACTAGAACCCTTCTCTTAGAAGCTCTTGGTCCAGCGGCATTTGGAAGTAGACGCGACAGTACAGCTAATGTTTTGCTTGCTTTGGTTACAGTTTTATCAATATGCTCGCCAAATTTCATTTTGGTATCAAACCATACTCCTAAGTATCTAATGGTTTTGCTGAGTTTAATTTCTACGTCTTCAAGGTTAAAATGTATTTCTGAAGTTTTCCTTTCGGTTGTCAACAAAATTGCCTCCGTCTTGTGTGGGGCTAATTGAAGTTTATTTTTTTTTCATCCAATTTAAGACTCTAATCAAACTAGTGTTGGCAGTGTTCATCAGTGCCTCCTAAGTTTTTGCAACTACCACCATTGCCAGGTCGTCCGCAAATCCAATTAGTTTGGTACCCCCAGCCATTTTTGTTTCAAGAAGGTCGTCGTATAAAATGTTCCACAGGGTGGGACCCAGTACCGAGCCCTGTGGTACCCCACTATTAATAATTTAGATTAAATCGATGTGTAATAGCTAATGTAATTAATATAGCCATTATAAATAATACCCTAGCTACTATGTATTGTATAATATCTACCCATGTTCGTCAAAGTGTTCACTGATGCTGAATTAATTACTTTGTTGGGTCATTGTCGATAATATCTAAGAGAAGATAGTAAACTAGATATAATTGGACTATTGGTTATTTACGCTGTTGATATATCTGATAAATACTATCAATTAAATAATGATAGCTATAATAACAAAATAGAGAAATAATTTAGTTTTTTACCCTTTTAAATAATGTTTCAGAAATTAAAATCTTACACTAATAATACTGCAACTGTAAAAAAGAAAACTATAATATAAAAAGCTTTTTTCTCATTTCACGTGACTAGGTTTTTCAAGAAGTGAATTATCATAGTTTACTAAAAAATATGATTTAAACGAAAAAATATCCAGTTTAATCTAAATTTTTAGCATACTTGATTACTAGAACATTCGCTTGACTGCATTGGTACCGTTAAATTAAGTAAGATAAAATATAAAATTAGCAAACCGAATTTAAATTAGGAACTGGCAAAATGGAAAAGAAAATTTGTCGGTCTACTTTCAACCATGTAATGAATAATTTTTGTAATAAAACCTGGCAAGGTTTAATGGAAGTCGTGACGAGAGTTTTTTTATTCTAATATCTAACGTTTTTTGTAAAATTTATCTCGCTAGGAATTATGTCCTTTTACATAGCACTAACAACGTATTAACGCAATCCGCAATACATATCTCTTTAATCAGAAATAGAATAAAGCAAATATATGTAACAAGAATACGAATTTCCACTAGCCATAGGCTTTAGAGGCTTTGAGAAGGGTTTCGACTCGATATATCTTCTTCGATTTATTTAAAAAAATACACAGGGTGTTGTATTTGAAATAACAAAGTTTTTATGCAAAATATATATTTAAAACAGACCAGCAATTTTGATAGCCCTGTATAAATTAAACGAAGCAATCATATTTTTCAGTAAAGCTTATTTCTTTCGCTTAAAAGTCAGGCATAAGAATTAGTTCTGAAAAGCAATGTACAGAGTGTTGACAATCTTTTTTATTATAGCATGCATACTTAAATATCTTTAAATATTTCAAAAACAAAAGCGTGTAAACATATTTAACCATTATAATAAATGCCTTATTTTATGTCTAAGGATACAAATATGAAATAAAATACCGGGTGTTCCAAGAAAAAATATAACTTTGGTGTGGATCTTTTAGTTCTAACATACCCTGTACATTTCTAAATAATTTTAAATTATGCACATTGCCTCTCCACATATACCCATAACATATTTGGTTTCTACATCTTTCCGTTTTCGTGTAATCAACCGAGGCGAATGAGGTTACAACCTAACCCAGTATATACGTCAGTTAATCAGTCATATATTAAAACACCAAATTTCGTTTTTTTATCTGAAAAAATAAAAAGTTATAGAGGTGAGAACTTTTGAAAAACACCCGGTATAGACAAATCCTTAAGGTGCGTTTACATCGGCTGCGCCACGCAAATCATATTTTTAACATATACTTCCGGGCGCGCGGAGCGGTGCAGTCGGTGTGAACGCACCTTTATAAAGGATTTTTTGATAGTAAAGCTCTTTTTTATGACTATGGGAGCGTGTATTTAAACTCAGTTTTAATTAATTGCGTATGATGCTAACATTGTTAGTGAAACACATGGTCTAGAATGATCAAAATTTTGAAAAAAAATCGAAAAAAATTCCTAATGAACGGTGTATCTGCGTGACAGATTAAAAAATATTTATTTTGCAAGAGAATAATTTGATTGTTTGAAATTTCAAATAACTGAGTGTACGATTTTTTCTAGAAATTTATTTGTTTGCAATTTGTTCATGATTAATTAAAAATATATCGTTATAAAATATTTGTTGTTAATATTATAATTAAAGGCAAAACAATCAATAGAACTCATTATTGGATTGATTTGGTTAAAAACATTAAATTGTGCGAAATAACTTGTTAAAAATTTCACACAGTTCATTCTTTCCATTATTAACAAGTTAACATACTTTTATTACTTTCACCCGGAGATTTTTACCTATGAAACCTTCTGTACTGTGTTTTATAGATAACATACTAAAAAATGTTTACTCATTTTTTTCTTGTTGTTTTTAATTTCTTATTTTACTAATTTTACTGAATTATTATTTTTTTCTTTTTAGCTAATTTTTCCTATGTTTTTTTCAAGTATATTTATTGCCGTAAATGAATGCAATGCATAAGCTATACCTATTCTTATATTATAATCATTGAAATTTTTATTGATATCGAATTATACAGGGTGGCGTCTCTCATACGGCGCGGTGTGTCCAAGAAGAATGACAATTTGTATTGAAATGAAATTTTGTGAGCTTTTGTTAATTTAAAGCATTTTCTAAAATTATATGGATTTCTTCAGGGGTCGCTAAAAAAAGTTACACATCAAAGTTGTGTTTTTTGTAATGGAACACCCTATAGATACAGGGTGGTGCCTCTCATACGACGCGGAGGCTCCAAGGATAACGACAGTTTGTATTGAAATTAAATTTTCTGAGCATATGTAGGTTAATTTAGAGAATTTTTTAAAAATATAGAGAGGTCTACAGGGTGTCCCAATAAAAGTTACACTTCAAAGTTGTGTTTTTTGAAATGAAATGGAAACACCCTATATATTAATTGATTTTCGGACTCTAGGAGAAAAGATATATTTAACATTTTCTTAAAATAAAGAACAATTGTTAAATTTCAATAAAAGCTACCTAAATTTACCCGGTATAGCTTAATACATAGTTAAAATAACGATTGTACATACTTTAAATCAAATTAAAACTTGGCCTAAAAAATTATACAAGGTGAGACAAAATTAATATTGAACATTGGTCACCTTTAAAAGCAAATTACTCTTTTATTTTAAATAAAACATCCAGTATATTATTTCGATATTTAATGTCGATATTTGGAATTCATGTCTCTTCAAAATACTATTAAGGTTACCTACCCCTCAAGCAAAGATTTTCCTAGATATTTTCATTTTTATGATTTAGTGTCAGTAAATCTTTATTATTTGATAAAATCTGGCTGTGATATGTTTGACGTTATTTCGCACAACATAGCTGTCTAATTAGTCCAACTCCAACATTAATAACTAGTTATCATTTTCTGTCAGTTAAAACAAAAATATTCTTAGAAATTTTCCAAAAATGGAAACTTATCGTACAGTCGAGAGAATTAATATTATTCTCTTAATTATTGGTGATTGCAATGAGCATTCACCATTTAATAGAAATAATAGAATACTTAAATGTTGCTAATTTATCTAATCTTGACTTTTTTATTGGGCTATATAAGGGCTATATTAAAGACTAACTAAACTCGACCAACTATTGTCGACAACATGAGAGAAATGATTGTGATTGCTTTTTGAAGTAGAACCAGAGTACGTAGTAAAAGTTAATATACCATGATCAAAGATATACCATGATAAAACTTAATACCATGATCAAAGTGTAATCATATTTTTAAAATCTAATATGTAATTACCTTTTATTACCTAATTACTAAAATATATTTTTAATCACAAGCTTAAAAATAACTACTATAATAGGCTCACTCATCTATTTGCATTCGACTAATTAAAATCCAGCAAAAAATTGTTATAAAGCTAACAAAGCAAAATGTTTTATTTTAAACCTCACCGCTTTAGACCGATAGTTTTTATATACCTTAATTAAACGACCAGAAACCAATTAAATATATTTGTTCTGTTGCCGAAAATCGTTTGTATTGAATGTTTGTTTAATATCGTGTGTGCTTCGGATTTCCTTTTATTACGAATAGGATAATATTTATTTATACAAATATTGTTAAACAAATGTTTAGATAAGACTCAGCTTCTTTATTATCCGTCTTGATTAGTGGAATTTTTGATTATACCTACGTATCCTTTAATATAGTAAAAAATCAGATTATTGCAGTGGCGTAACTACCATTAATAAATCCTCCATTTGTTTACATGCTGAGACAATTGCTACGATATATTACAATACCGTTAACAACTAGATAATTATTTGATATTTATCAAATTCTTAACAAAATAAACTATTTGAAACTGCGAGTTGTTGTTTATGATTTGAATTCCTCATAACATGTTACAATAATTAATATCGCTATAGACACTCCAACAGAAGGATTCCTGACAGTGACAGTTGTATCTGTCATTTTAGTTCCCAGACAAATTGTATTTTCTGTCATTTTTTGGATGTCGACTGTCAAAATTTTCCCTGAATCATTGGACTGACTATACAGGGTTGTTCATCGCATACGACACGGAGTATTGTAGCTAAACGATTAGATTTTTACATATTGTAAGTTTTGGGTTCGTTGAAGGACTATTAGAGCTATAATTTAAAAATATTTTTACAAGATACAGAGTGTCCCAAATAAGTAAAAAATATTATAGTTGTATTTTTTTAAATGGAACATCCTGTATATTATTCTATTTTTGGATTCTACGATTGAAATAAAGGTAAATTTGATTAGGGTTTATCACACTTAAACCTTACCGTTTTTGAAATATTTTCAATTTTCTGAAATTGCAGTAAAAATTTTAAGGCTTTATTTCTCCAAGGGTATCAACGTTTTTAATACTAAATATTTACTAAGATTATTTATTGATCAGATATTGTGTTGCAATAATAAAAATTTTACTACCTTATACAGAGTGTCCAAAAATGTATATTAAAAATCCCTAGCTTTAAACGGCAATAACTTGTTTAATTTAAATGGAACACCCTATATATTTACGTGAATCAGATGCACAATGTAATTGTATTATACCATTTTTTACCCATCTCTTCAAGTTTTCGTAGAAAATGCATTTTCTTATAATTTAGACCTCATTAAACGAAACAATACCCATGGAATATTGACATTTCAGATTTTTTTATAGCATCGTATATGTACAAAATGTACAGGTGGTAAATATTGCAAGCCCACTGGCATACAATAAAAATATTTAAATTGTAAAAGAGTACTTATGGCAATTAAATAAACCACCATTATTTCGGACCAAAAACACCAAAGATTAGTTAATTACATACTTTTAAATTGTTTTAATTAAAAAAATATTCTAAATAAATGTGGATTTGGCTCAGAAATCAATATAATAATAAGTTGTGAAAATGAACGTCTCTGTTTTTATAAATAAGCATTCGTCAAAAGATGAAATAAAATGTATAAGGTGTTACTGTCTAATACACACACAAAATTCAGTTTTATAGTATTTGGAGCAATTATTATTAATCAACGTAAACAATCAATTAATGTAGTTTGAATACTGGTATCATATTAATTGGACCTCTGTAACAAAAATTATTTAAACCGTTTTTTTATTTTTAATTAAATAAGCGAACTATATCGACAATATTAGTATCTGTACCCGTTGAAAATTTGTAACATCTTTAAAAACTTGTTACACCTTTAAAAATAAGCTAAAATGTCAATATTCCATGGGTATAGTGATAAATGAGGTCTAAATTAAAAGAAAATGCATTTTCTACGAAAACTTGAAGAGATGGGTAAAAAATGGTATAATACAATTTGATAGACAATTACATTGTGCATCTGATTCACGTAAAATATATAGGATGTTCCATTTAAATTAAACAAGTTATTGCCGTTTAAAGCTAGTAATTATTTAATATAATTTTTTGGACACTCTGTATAAGGTAGTAAAATTTTTATTATTGCAACACAATAGCTGATCAATAAATAAACTTCAGTAAATATTTAGTATTAAACACTTTGATACCCTTGGTTTCTCCAAAAATTTTCACTGTAATTTCAAAAAATTGAAAATATTTCAAAAACGGTAAGGTTTAATTATGATAAACCGATTATTTCAGTCGTAGAATCGAAAAATAGATTAATATACAGGGTGTTCCATTTAAAAAAATACAACTATAATATTTTTTACTTATTTGGGACACTCTGTATCTTGTAAAAATATTTTTAAATTGTAGCTCTAAAAGTCCTTCAACGAACCCGAAACTTACAATTTGTAAAAATCTAATCGGTTAGCTACAATACTCCCTGTCGTATGTGGTGAACAACCCTGTATACATTTATATTTTTAATGCAAACTTCACTCATTACCTATCATCCGTTTCTGAACTTGCTTCATTTTCTAGGCATTGATGAAGAATAGTTTTAATCCTTTTCTTTATACAGGGGAGTCTTAAATAAGGGCAAATGTTTTCAGGGCTGGTATATCTAGATAAAAGAAATATATTTTATCTTTACCCTATTTCAAATAAGTCCAAAACAACCGCGTAATTTTCTGCTTAAATTTTGAGAACCACTAGATATATTCTGGGTTTTCTTTGTTGTAAATTTAATCTACTACCTATGTTGAGAGCTATGTTGCCATATTATCAAGAAATTATGTTTTTTTAACCAAAAACTAAAAACAGTTCCAAATAATTTTCCCAAAAATTGTGTTTCTGGGGTTGAAATGTATTGCTCTTAAGAATATTTGCACTTATTTAAGACTTACCCTGTATATATTTTTTTATTCGTTATTGTTTTTTTTTGTTTTGAGGGTAAAGTAACTAGAGCACCTCAATAACTAAAGTTACAGAATGTTAAAACTTTCAAAAAATAGGTCTTCTGTCATATTTATCCTAAATACCATTATTTTTTCTTGAATTTGCTGTAGGTACCACTGGACATCAGTGTTATAAATTTTAATAAAATTTAATAATAAAATAGATTAAATAAATACTTTATTAATTTTATTTTTATTCCAATTTTATTAATTGTGAATAAATAAAATTAATTGCGTTTATCTTATCAAAGAGATCAAAATGGACAAAATATCAAGATACAATTTTTAATCGGTATTAAACGCTCTACACAAAACTTTGCTAACAAGAGAAAAAAGGTTCAGTAGCGTACATGTTTTATTTAGTAGAATATTCCATATGCACGTCCTTGGTGAATCTGTCAACACTTTTTAGAATTAAAATTTATCGTAGTAACTTTCATCTTCAAAATTTCATTAGAATCACTGAATCAACACTTGGAAGTAAATTATAATAGATAAATAAATCGAAAAAAAAATGGAGAAATCGGAATCGGACCTATGTTGGTAACAAATAAATTTTATTTTTACGTTAGGAATGGTTTTTTTTAGTAAGAAATCTCTCCACGAGGGATGGCACATTTTTTTGAACATTTTCAAACACAAGTCAAAAATCACAACTCCAACTCTGATCTATAATAATAATAATGAGTCACAACAATAAATAATTATTTCGTGTTAGCATTGGTCAGTGGCACATCTAGAGATTGAGTCTGGGAGGGGTAGTCGAAATATTTAACTAAAAGTACTTAAAGTAACTTTAAATTAAATTTTCGCTGAAAGATATTATGATTATGGAAAAAAATATATTGATTGGTTAGGATTTTCTATTTTGATTGGTATTACTAACTTCTTTTGTAATAATTTTATTTTAAATACCAGTCTTCCTGGGAGGGATAATTACCCCCATTACCCCTTCTGTATATGATGCACCTGGCATTGCTGAGCATATTCCGTTCGTTTTATAATACGCCATCATAAAAAATCAAAAGGTTATTTGAGCCTCTATATTAAGCATCTTTTAATAGAATATTTTTTTGGCCTCCACTGTGGAAGATCTTCAAGAACTGCTAAATAAGGTAAATACTGTGGGACAACAGTACGGGCCAAGGATACTATAGAGATAAGGATAGTTCGATTCCTATCTTCCTGCACTGTCAGTTTTTTTATGTCATCTACTGACCGAGTTGAAGTTGGCGCTAAAGATTTTAGACACTGACAGTTATTTTTGCATTTGACGGACGAGCGTACAGTGCGTTGGAAGATGAATTTAGCGGGACAAGAGCGTTTGGTTAGAAATAAGCCAAAAATGTGTACTGATAAGAATAAATAGTAGACATTCCAATTGATACAAAAATGCATGTATATTCTTTGTATTTCGATACATTTTTATCAACCAAATTTGGTCGTTTTCTGCTCAGCAAGGCAGAGATCATACGAAAACAAAATATTTACAAGTGCATATACATTTTATTAGAAAGCCAAATTATGTTGAAGATTGCCAAATGTATGTACTTTTCTACTCTACGTATATTATTTGTTAAAATCCTTCGTGCCTTTGTTCTGCAGATATCAAACTTTCACTTTTTTTTCAAATATCGATATATTGAATGATGTAGATCTTTTGAGTTACCAATAGTTACCAACACAGGTAGTCACAGTCACAGGGAGTTCAAGCTTAACAGGTGAATGCCCAAAAAGATGTATTTCAATCGGATAGTATAAAAACAAAACAACTCCATCAAAAGGCACTGAGTTTAAAAAATTGCCTTAGATACTTACTATACATATATGAATTTACAATTACCAGGTGTTAAAATTAAAATATCTATCTTATTTATTATTTTCAAAATAAAATATTTTTTTTAAATAAATTATAGAGGGTGTCACAAGATTACAAATTAATTAAAAAAAAACTGCTAAAGAGTTTTTTGATATCATAATTTTATGTATTTGGCAATAGTTTACAATACTGTTTTTGTGTGTTATGACGAATAATATCATAGTTTTATTATCTTGTATTTATTTATTAATAAATTAAGTTGTTAATAAATAAATAAATTTAACCGTATAGTTGCTATATATTAGACCATTTGCTACGTTCTTAGATTTCAAGTCCCAAATCCCAAACATTGCTCTTGAGATTTTGTCCCGCTAGAATAACCATCCGCCGCACTGTGGAGCGCTGGGGTGCAACTTTGTTCATGTTTCAAAGAGATAGTAAAGTAATTTGTAGCTTGAGGCACTATGTTCAGTAGCAACATCGATTCGTAGCGATATTCTGATTTCTCGCTTTTAAATTAAACAAGCTTTGTGGCGAGGCGACAGCCTAGACCATGTCGCACACGTGTGCATAGTGATATCATATTTCGCAGCATTTGAGCGACAATAGTTTTGCAATGAACATAGTATCGATCTGGTTTCGACATCGCTTCTAAACGATCGGTTGCTAACTTGAACAAAGTTGCGCCCCTGGTCAGCGCGTGACGTAGCATTCCACGGCGACTACGACAGCGGCGATTTGACGCGATCGAACAGTTTGGAACAGTCCTTTAGAATATATACAGTCCTTGAGGACGGGCTACATATTAATACCTCAAAAACAAAGACCATGGTGATTAGTAGACAAATCCAAAATGTTACCGCACTCTAAGCGGCGAGATCATTGATCAGGTGGATAGGTTGAAGTACCTCGGCTCTGTTGTCAATGCTCGATGACTGCGTGCATTGATTGTATATGGGACCGGAAGAAGACGAAGAATAGGATCATACTAAATTAAGAGATGCATTAGTATTGTTTAAGTTCCTAGCTAAGCATATGCCTAGAACAAAAGGACTCAAAAAAGGAAAAGAAGACGCAAACTTTTCCTTCTAATTTAAAAATCAGGCCTCTTTGTGAAAAATGAAAGCCTTATTTAAACTAGAAAAAAATCTTTTGTCTAGGGTTTTGATAGATTTTAGTCCAAGTGAAATAGAAGCACTATATGTTGAAAACCATTTCACCAAATGATGTTTTAAATTATCTCAAATTCTATAAGTATTCTTTTGGTCAATATTATTTTGAATAGCTTCTCCAAAAAAGTTGTAAGCTCGCTGTATTTTAAATTACATCGTGTGTAATAATATATTCCTCTCGTAGTTTTAAGGAAAATTTAAGATTAGAAAAGAAAGTATCTATAGTATTTATATTGTGAACTATATGTATAATCAAAATCTACGCTATAATGCAATGATAAAATCGCTATCTCACGAAATATAAAGAAGGAGCATATATTTTAAAAAATAATATAAAACACAAAATCTACTGAAAACAATTTAAAGTATATTATAGAAGGATTATAGTTTTTTTTAAATTTAATATAATAATAAGCTCTTTATCATGATAAATGATATTATTCTACTATTATACTGACCAAAGTGACCGTCCAATAAATCTTTTAACTATTAGAGACCATTGTTATATGAATAAAAATCCATTGTGTATTGTGTATTCTGAAACAAAAATTCTGAGAATTCAGATAGATAATGCATTTTCAATTTATTGCTTCCATTATGCGACTCCAGAATTCCTTTTATTTATTGTAGGTGTTAATTAAAAAGCCTTCCTGTGTATTTGTTTGCTCCTGCTTAGTCTGATCACCATAGTTAATTAAGTTAATGAGACAACAAATACGATGTATGTATTTTAGAGATATTGTTTTATACCAGTAACGACTAATCAGATCTCCAAGAAAAA
Source organism: Sitophilus oryzae (assembly GCF_002938485.1). Taxonomy (NCBI): domain Eukaryota; kingdom Metazoa; phylum Arthropoda; class Insecta; order Coleoptera; family Curculionidae; genus Sitophilus; species Sitophilus oryzae. Next base: position 4,561,861 of record NW_022146254.1, on the reverse strand, counting down.
AATAATATTTATATACCTTCGGGTAATATTATAATATAATGTATAAAATAAATAATATTAATGGAAGATTTTAATTTTTTGCTGTGTTTATAATTGCGAGTGTATTATAATACATTTACACTTTGATAATACCTTAAATCCTACAGCAAATAATGGATTCCAAAAATTTGATTATATAAACTTTAATTTTTTTTAATGATATAACAGATAAAGTGCAAAGAGATTAAAAATTATCAACCTGCTTTTTTATTTATAATTATCAATAGTTATACAGGGTGTCCCAGAAATAAATACAGATATTTTAAAAGGGGTGGTAGATCTGGCCAAAAAAAAACATCTTTTCTCTTTACCATTTTTAAAATAAATCGAAAATAACCGAGTTATTTAACTTTGAAAATTAAAAAAAAATAATGGCAACAATTTGAAAACCGCTGGCGATAACCGGCAAGAGGTTTTTCAGCTTATTCCATGCTCTGTGTTGCCAGATAGTCAAAAGAAATATATATGCTATAATTCGTGAAATCTGAAAGGCCTAGAATGAGTTGTGGGTCGTTCGTAGTACAAACAATTTTTTTTTATTGAAACTACTTCGTAATATGGCAATGTTAAGAGTTATTTTATAAGTAGTAATAGTAGTGGTTTGTTTAGAATTGTTAGTAACAGACACTGATATGAATAGAATTAACACTCGTAATTTTTTGTATACCAATTTAAAAATACAGTGAATACAAATAATATGTTGAATATGGATCATGTAGGAGGCGGCAACACTGCAAGGTTTAATTACATCGTAGAGAAATCTCAGGCGAATAAACAAGTAGCACTAAAAAGTTTTTTAAAATTTCCCAAATGTCAAGGAAAAATATGAAATTTTCAACAATTTTTTTTCGCAAAAAATCTCATAGATGTGTTTCTGGGGCCGAAATATACTACCTGTTAGAATATCTGCAATTATTTCTGGGACACCCTGTATAGATAAATTTAGCATTACGGGAAACCAAAAATATAGAGGCAAAGAAAATATATCTTCTTTTGAAAGAGGTAGACAATGATTATGCATGAATTATGAAATGTAATTATATTTTGGGGCAACGGCCTAGCTACGTCGAAACACCGGTTCCCATTAGAACACCAAAGTTAAGCGACGTAAGGCGATACTAGTGGATGGACGGGTGACCGGTTCGAAACTTTGTATTGTCCAAAAAAAGGCAAAAGTGTAAAATCTATTGACACACACTGCTCATTCACTGCCCAAAATCGGTATTTTGTAAATATCTCGAAAACTATGCGTTTTTTGTAAAAATTTTAAGAGAGCAAGATTAAAGAAAATTTCCTATAAAAAAGGTTATATGAAAATTTTTGCTAAAGTCGACCGTTTAGGCACAAAATCCCTGAAAATTTTACAATTTTGCGTAAAGTATGATATACATACTATAGTCGATTCCGAAATCAAATGTTGATTAGTGTTCACTAAAACTAGTTTTAATTTAGTTTCTTCAATTTTGTCATGAAACAGTGGAGTCTCATTAATTCGCTCATTAATTTATGAATAATTCATTGTCGTGCTGGACAGCATTCATTGCGAACTTACAACCAGGTCAGCATTGGTCTGGTTGTACCAAAGATGCCGAAGAATGGGGTTTGAAGAAAATAAAAACAGGCATTACTCCAGTCACAACGTTGAAAGATCCAGCTCCAAAATCCCTGTTGGCATTTTTATCCTGTAAATGCAAAACCAACAACTATGGTAAAGCCTGCGGATGCAGAAAAGCAGGATTAAAATGTTCAATGATTTGTGCATACTGCAATGGGAAATCCTGTGACAGCGTCACTGAAGTGTCACTCGACGAATCCGATGAAGACGAGTTGGACTTGCCTGTAGATATCCCTCTCGCGGCTGAAGATGAAGAGTTGGACGTATTGAGAGACCACCCTGATGAGCCCAGCACAGCAGACACGATCGACTTTGACATCAATGAGCCAGATCCGTCGGGCCGGGCTTGTGCAGATAAGTTAAAGTCTTTAATTTATCTAGTGGAGTACACCTCAGGGGAGACCATGTTAACATAAACGCGCCATGTACTTTAACTTTATCTCTTGGGTAGTGTGAAAACAATGTACACATTTTCAATAATTAAAATTAATTATTCATAAATTAATGACCGAATTAATGATACGCCACTGTTTTATGACAAAATTGAAGAAACTAAACTAAAACTAGTTTTAGTGAACCCTAATCGACATTTGATTTCGGAAAATCGACTATACATAATAATATATCATATTTTACGCAAAATTGTAAAATTTCCAGGGATTTTGTGCCTAAACGGTTGACTTTAGCGAAAATTTTCATAAAACCTTTTTTTATACAAAATTTTATTCTCTTTAATTTTGCTCTCCTCAAATTTTCGCGAAAAACTCATAGTTTTCGAGATATTCCCAAAATACCGATTTTGGGCGCCATCTTGGCAAGATGGCGGAGCCGGCGGCAAGTCTGAAAATGTGCATTTTATGGATTTTAAGTTAGGGACCCCAAAACCTATAAACCTGCAAAGTTGCAAAATTTCCGGACTTTTTTCCAAGCAAAAATTCCCAATGACTGATGTCATATTCATGAAAAGTTTTTAAATATAAGTAACCACTGTTCAAACTTTTTTTTTGTAAAGAATTATCAAAATCAAAAAAAATGTAATCTAAAATTTTAATAATTTCACATGTACAGGGTGGGCCAAATTCGACGCTTTTAAATAGAAACACCCTTTTCTATGAGAGATAGACGAAAACTAATATCGGTGTCTGGAGCTCAAGTTTCATCAAAAATATTATGGTGAAAACCGTACATCAATATCTGTTACCGTTTCGGAGTTACGGGGTGTTTTTTAAAAACGTGCATTTTTAACACATCGCTGTAACTTTTTTGCTATGGAAAATTTTGTATTTCTATGAAAACATTTCCAAAGCACCTTTTTACGTAGAATTTAATGGTTTAAGTATAATTTTTTTAAAATTAATAATTTAAGAGTTATCAACAGAAAAATTGATTTTTTATTTGGGACACCCTCTATATTTTTAATTAATTGAAAAGAATTTAAAATTATCTTTCCAAAAATATAGCGCACTTGATATTTTGTTATAATCCCCTTCGAAATACAGAATTTCTAAAAGTTCGCCACTTTTTACTAGTAGGCTTTGGACCCCTTATTGATGATATGCCCTTAATGGAACTCGAAAACATATTTTTCCAATATACTACAACCTAACCTAACCTAACAGAACGCTGAAGTTATCAGCAAATTTTTGCAGCCAATTTCAAGAATAATTGAATAGCTAACCAAGACTCCAGCCGTTGGCCGTCGAGGCCGCCTGACTCAGTGCCCATGGATCTAATCCTATGGATATATTTGCGGAAGAATAAAGGTTCCTTATTCTTCTGTATAATCTAGACAAGGATTAGAAATACTTAGCAGTTATGAGAGGGTATCTTTCACTCCTACTGAGTTAATGAATTCCGCGAGAAATGTTCAAAAACTGCCCCGTCTGTCCATAACAGAAGATATGTGATACACCTGTAGCAAAATCTCATGTCTTGGTTTGCTATTTATTTTTATTGTTATTAGATATAGTTTAAATGTGTTGATGTTGGTTAATTATACTTTAAATTGTTATAAAGTTCTGCATCTCTCATAGCAAATATTATTTTCGTTTTAATTGATGCTCACAGCTAGAATTTTTTTGCATTACAGCCGGTGCCGTTCAAAGCCTACTTATTTAAAGCGGGCTAATTTTTATATACTCTATATCTCGAAGAGGAATCGAGCAAAATATTAAGTGTGTTATATTTTTGGAAAGGTAATTTTAAATTCTTTTCAATAAATTAAAAATATACAGGGTGTCCCATATAAAAAATCAAACTTTCTGTTGATAATTCTTAAATTATTAGTTTTAAAAAAATTATACTTAAACCATTAGATTCTACGTAAAAAGATGCTTTGGAAATGTTTTCATAAAAATACAAAATTTTCCATAGCAAAAAAGTTACAGCGATTTGTTAAAAATGCATATTTTTGAAAAACACCCCGTAACTCCGAAACGGTAACAGATATCGATATGCGGTTTTCACCATCATGTTTTTGACAAAAATTGAGCCCCAGACACCGATATTAGTTTTTGTCTATCTCGTATAGAAAAGGGTGTTTCCATTTAAAAGCGTCGAATTTGACCCACCCTGTACTAAAACATTCTAACAAAACACCTGAATTACTTGCTTATTGAAACAGAATACTAAAAAATAAATATTTTGTAAATGTCACTTGTTTTCAAATACCTACACGGATACAATCTTCTGAAATAATTCTAAATAATTATAAACCGCCAAAATTGTTTAACCCAGAAAAAACACCTATCGTTTCAGGATGTTCTATTTGATTTGGAAGAATAGTTTACCTGTTCGTTTGCTAATTAAGGCAGAGGAAACTACACCCCTTGAATTGTTAAGTGATTTGTGTTGGCTAAACAACTTTATTTTATAGAACTAGTAGTATTTCACTTTCATTTTTTTTTGAATCTTTGGCGGAAAAATCTACAGTTTTTTTAAGTAATAAACCGGTCACAAAAGTATAGACTAATCTTCTAATCATAAATTCATATTTTTTCGCTTTCATACAAAGCAAAAAATATTTGAAGCTTGTCAATATGCATAGAAGCTGTTAAGTATGACATTGACCATTGACTATAAAATAATATTAAAACTAAAATTTTAGCAAAAAACAAGGAATAGGTCAATGTAAAATTCAAAATATAAACAGAAATATTGAAAAGGTAGAAGCGTCAACCTTGACATTACACAACCTACATACATTAGAAGCGTTTAGTCTAGACTTACCCCAACACCATCACTAATACACCTATCGTCATCGACGTCGACGTCATTTCCGGCCAGCTTTATCTTCCGGTGGCACTGTTCTAACACCGACCCGACGATTTCGTAAATCGAGACTATTATCGCAACCGAGAGAAGCGGCAGATTTATTTACACTTACGTGATAACAACAATACAATAATCCGAAACGCAAACATCGGAATACCTGTCTCCAATTTGCAGTAAGTTTTATTCTATCGGTGTTGGGTATGTAATAAAAGCGGACGAGTACGCTCAAGGTACTCTTGCTTTAATAAAAGAGTGTTTTCAAAAAAAAAATGGAACAAGACTCACTGCTCTCCAAGGTGCATCTAATAAGTCAATGCAACCGAGAAAATACGGTGAAGGTTGTTGGTAATGCACAAAAGAAATGTAGTTCAAATAAAGCTTATAATTTCAGATTATTTTTTTTAATTTCGTATAGGAAAATTCTGTGTTATTGGTATCTGAATGTAATTTGATATAGTGGGCATGTGATCAAAAAAATAATTTAGGCAATATATACTTTCCAATAAAAAAACGGCGTCAGAGTTAGCTTGGAAATAAAGATCGATATTGCGTTATTTCCAAGCCAGCCTGAGGCCGTTTTTTTTCTCGACATGACGTATTTGCCCTATCTGCACAAAATGTTAATGAAGTATGTGTAAGTATAATTATGAATATGATAGCACTGATTTTTGAAGTTTTATTACTTTTTCAACATTTCAAACTAAACTTTTTGAAACATGTCCTTAAAATCCTTCAATTTAATAGCTGTTTTAGAATGTAGAATGTTTACGAGGGGAGTTAAACCACCTTCTCCTAATAAATTGAGTAGTTTTTTACAGTGAAGAATCGTCATAAACGTGCTTTTCGTTGCCTCAAGCACCTTCAATACGGCTTGAATATCCGAAAATATTGTTTTCCCGGTGTATTGCCGTTCTACCAGCAGATGCACACAGGTTTCAATAGCATATAACTCAGCTTGGAAAACTGTGGTGTGTTTTCCAAGACTGTGGTAAATATCAGTCTTTCGACTGCTGCATTAAATTCCTGTCAGATCTTGGATCCTTCCGTGTACCAACACATTTTCGCATGTAATGAACCGTCTCTATTCGGAAACAGGACGTTGCGCGTTGTAGGTACGTAGTTGAACCGGTGTGTGAACCCAAGCAGCATTTGGACGTCGGGACAACGTTGTGTCACGCGACCAAACGTCGGGGCGCAACGTCGGCACAACCTCGTGCCAACCCTAGTCTGCACTAGTTTGGAGAATAATTTTTGGGTCGAAACGACGTTGGATACCGACGTTGGCTAGAAGCCTAATTTAGTACAAACTGCAACGTTGTTTGAAAATCTAAATTCACAGAAATACTACAAAACTAATATGGCGTCTAAGTCGCGTTTTATCCTAAATTGGGATAATTATAGTAAAATATTATTTTTATGATTTTAGTTAGAGACATATGTCAGATGGCAGTGAAGGAAAACGAAACAAAAGTATTTAAGTGGAGGATGTTTGAAGATCATAATTATTGAAACCCTTTAACCGACTCTGTAACTCGTTACCCAAGGCAAAAAAAGTTAAACGCAAACAACTTCATTGATAAATGTATTGTTTCTACTTGAAAAATACTAATGGGCCTTAAAAATTGAAAGTTTTAAAAATTTTCTTGAATTTTTTTTAAATAAAAAATGAATAATTTCTTAAAAAAAAAAAAAAATGTTTCCGCGTGTTTTTAGGATCAAATATTTCAAGTTAATGTATTCAAAAAGCAGGAATTGCTATTTTAGGAACGAAACATTTTCTTATCTAACAACATGGCGGCTTTCACTTTTGTTGTTTTGGAGATTAAGATGGAGTGGTTCGAGTAGTCGCATACTGGACTAATAAAGTCGCGGTTCGGCCTTAACAGGTGGTATACTAGTCGCAAGATTGCCTAATTTAGTCATTCTAGAGTCTAGTTTGTGCCGCACTCTATAATCGAAATAAACGAGGGAGTGGATAAATTATCGGTAATATATATGTCGATATATTTCCAGAATTTAGTTTTATATGTTTCTTTATGTATTTGTTAAGTTTTTTTATAAAAACAAAAACAGCACTGAACTGTCTGACTGAACAGAACAATGAAGTGAAAATTTAAGATTTAAGGTTGACTTCCGTTCGGTCTGTCGTCGAGGCAGCATCGTATGTTGTCTGATGGCTGATTGTTCGGGAGTCCAAGGTGTTATTCTGAAGATATAATTGTAATCGTTTTATAAAAGTCTATTATTTTTTGATGCAAAAGTGTTAAATTTATGTTTAAGTAATATAATTTTAAAAAAAAAAAAAAAAAAATACATATAAAAGAAATCTTTTCACGTTGTCACGGGGGTAACCAGACCCTATGTAGCCGGATGCTACCAGCGTGGGAGAAGAAGATTGATTGATAATATTTTTTAAAAGGCCTTTCACGTTGTCACGGGTGTAACCAGGCCCTATGTAGCCGGATGCTACCAGCGTGGGAGAAGCTCTCTGATTGATATAAGAAATTTTTTTTTGTTAAATTGAAAAACCATACAGATATTCAAGAGAAACGACTTTGAGTCGGACGCTTTTACGAGCTTCTCTTGTCTTAGATTGAAGAAGAAAAAAGGATAGATATTCTATCACCCGGCCGGATAGTCCTGGAGCTGTGGCCGTAAAACTAAATTGAAATTGAAGATTTAAGGTTATGGTTCAATACAGTTGCAAAAAGGTAGTGACTCGACGTCCTACCAACGTAAGAATAAGGAAATCTAAACAACGTTGGAATTAGTAAAACAAACGACGTTTGCATAACGTTGGAATAGGTCCTGAAACTGACGTCGGAAAACTATATATTGTCCAACGTTGTAACTACGTTGTCCGAATCACCTAAGATTACTTAAGCAAAAAAGGTTAGAAGACAACGTTTATTCGACGTCGCCGAAGCTTCTACTTTGCTGTAGTACTAGTCCAACGTCGGCACAACGTTATAAAAACGTTTAAATTTATTTAATACCCAAGGTAGGGAGCTAACTATTTTTGTAACTAATCCAACGTTGTGTTTAGTAAACATGGTCGCAAGTCGTGAAAACTAGCAGGAAATAAAACAAAACTTTTTTTTTTTTTATAAAAATACTTAAAGAAATAAAATAGTTTTTAGATTTATCACACTAATTATCAATTTAAAATAAAATTTTCAAGAAATAATGTAAACTATAGTTTTAAAAATCTCGTGTAGAGAAGGGCGTCAGTTAAATGTGTTAATTATCGGTTATTTCTCATGTGATGAAAACTAGTGCAGATTAAATTCCCAGTCAATAAAACCATTAAAAAAACCAAAACAAAATTAAATATCACGTTCCATGTCGAAATATTATCATAACACTTTTTACACACTCTGTGGTATAAAAAGAACTTGATAACGAGACTGATTTACATATGAATGCTAATTAAATCAGTGATGTTTACCTGATTAATGATATTTTCAGAATATCGTTAAAAAGGTAAGGTTTAGTTTACATAAATCTATTTTAAGAAGTTTGTAAAAATTTGGCATTTTCAATCTTTAAATACCAAATTATTTTAATTTGACATTAATATATCCCTTACTTGATTTAATGCCAATTAAACATCATTAATATAATAGCTAAAATTAGTAGCGGTATAAAGAAGAACGTGAACTGAATCGACTTCGACCGGTCCACTTAACTAATGGTGCAAGTACACACGGGAGCGCCAAGAATTTCCTAATTCTACTTTTTCCTAATATTACGATTGCGCCCGAAAGTCTTCGGAAAGTAAAAAACACTGTTGCCAGTATTCTCATATTTTCGTAAGTATATCAGACAGAGTGAATTATTGTTCGTTACTGAACGGAGTGAATTATTGTGAATTGAAAATGGAAGGATTATTTAAAAAGGAAGCCAGAAGGTAGGAAATTTCATTTGTGCTTATCTTTTGTAGTTATGTATTAAAAAAAAGAAAATATTCAGTATCCATAATGTTTCGGTTTACTTATAACTTGATTAGCATGTATTTAAGTGCAAGGTAATTAATTAATTTGTAATAAAAATAACTTTCAGATCCTCTCAAAGTGGAGGACAAGTACTGGCAGCTGGATAATCCAACTCCGATTGGATCCACAATTATATGAAGATATAGATGTGAAAATAATAACTAGTGGAATATATTAGCGGTAAGTAAAAACAAGTACCTCGGTCTCTGTCTCGGTCTTATAGTTTTGACAGTAGTTGGCTCTAAATAATTTAAAATGAATTTATAATTTTAATTCGTAATGAATAATGTGTAACGTAAATTTGTATCTATATATTTTTACAGATTATTGCCAAGAAGGTGATTTCTAGTAGTTCGAGCAGCAACGGTGGCAAAATGGTGTCTAGTTAGTTACCATAGTTACAATAGAACAAAAAGGTATGTACTTGGTATGTACCTTTTTTAAAATGGAAAAGACACATTTCTTTCCTAGACTTAATAATTAAAATAAGATTATTAACATTTAAATTATATTCACTTTATTTTAATAAAAAATATTGTTTAAATAATAATATGCTTATGTGTTTTACCCAATCTTTAATTTGACGGTGTTAAATTCATTACTCACACATTTTTTGTTTATAGGTAGGTGTAGGTATGCCCATGTAGTATACCCTACACAACTCTATCAATAACAGTTTTCACCAGCCACCCACTGATTCGCAGTCACTAGAATACCAGAGGGACTACAGTTTTGATTTATTTATTTATCATACATTTATATTTTATAATAAACCATTTCATATAATACCAACTTCCATGCTTTATTTTGACCGACTTAAGTTCATGAATAAATTCGAATATTTTGAAAAAATTTCATATTAAGGTCTTAAAATTGAATTGCAATATCATTTAAGGGGTGGTAAAAAGGTTGAGTTGGGGGAAAATGTTTTTTTCTAGTACCTTAAACTTCTTCAGTAAACTCAAAATACCGTAAACTCAAAAAAAACGTTCCTCAAAAACAGTAAACTCAAAAAAAACGTTCCTTAGATTCTCTCTAATTAAAATACAAAATTATTTAATTGTGATGTTCTGGGTAATTTTATAAATAAAATACTCTTTGACTCCAGAACATTTATTTTTTTTTTTTCAGTTAACCCAGAGAATAGTTAACCTCTAAATTGACTCTAGGGATTATTGCCATTATTAGAATTCTCAAATCCTTATTTGTTAATGAAATTATACCATAAAGCGAAACTTAATATTTTCTAAGCGGTATGTATCTTTAATTTTATTTCCAGTTAATCGCCCCCCCATACCACACCACTAATTATTATTTCTTGTTTCCGATTAAAAATATTATCAATACTCAATGCGTCTGCATAATTATAACATTTTATTTTTATATCACCTAACCACAGCGCATACTTGTATGGAGCACCTGGCCTGCCTCTAACTTTTCGAGTCTCAACTCTCGATAGCGACTGCGAGGAGCGACGTTGACAAATTTAACACGTTTTTTTCCTTCATTTCATGTAGAATTTACGAGGTGGCGGTATTCGTCCTACGGGGTATTTGTCCTACCAACCGAACGTCACTTCGGGCATGTTCGGTAGTCCTAAAAATTCCTGTTTCAGGAATTTTGTCCTGGCTAACGTACTAAATCTGTCAACGTCGCATACTTTTCAATCTTGTTTTGTTTTGGAATTTGACAAGATTAACCTCAGAAAAAGTTTAAGTATAATTTTTATGAACATTGACGAATAATGTTATGAATAATGTAATAGAACCTGATATAAAATAATCCGAAAATATTTACAAATAAAAGCATAAACAAAATGAAAGTGATAACAACACGATTACCTTTGATAATGTGTTTTTTTATATAAGAATACGTCTACATGGGTTGAAATCTCAGGTGTGTATCTAGATAATATGTATTCAAACAAAAGCTGTAAAACGATTAACAATTTTTTTAAAGAAAATATTAAGCTAATACAAATTCCTGAAAATAAATTAGCTGTGATTTGCGGAAAAAATGTTCTTAATTATTTTTTCCCGCATGATGTCCTTTCAGGTTCCAGGTATGTGATATTGTTTTAATTGCAAGATCGTAGCTTACAAAAATTCAATCTTCAGGAAACAGCACGGGCATGTATTAGGCATAATAAGTAATTATAAAAATATGAGCAAAAATGATTTTTTTTTTTTTTTATTATTGAAATTTTAAGGTTAAGAAATCTGAAACTCAAAGGAAAACTGATTAAAACTGATAAATAAATTACCCATTAAACTGGAAAAGCAAACTAGTAAGTATTTTATTATGAATCTATTCACTATAACATTGTGGTATTTTACGAAGTATTTCTTTGAATTACAGCTATACGCATAATACAAAAGACAATTTATAATCTTTAAAACCATAAGGCATAGCCATAGGGTATATGATATATGAGATAGGTAGGTATGTACCATGTGGTAGGTACAATATGATCGAAGAAAAAAAACGGCGTCAGTGATGGCTATGAAATGAAGATCGGTGTCTTTTATATGTAAAATTATATAGGGAATGTCAAGGATCGTCTCAAGCCAACTGGACGCCGTTTTTTTCGATTATATGAGACATAAGTGTCAGCCTTCCTAGACCACAGACCTTTATATTATACTTCTAGCACAAGGACATATAGGCAAGCCTTAGGTTGGTGTTTAAGCGTGTAGGTGTGAATCGCTATATGGTGATCTGGTGGGAATAAGAAAATATAAAATATTTATTACATAACCACACTTAATCTGATGATTTCATATGCATTCAATACCAAAGTTCAATACATCTGATTGTAACTTAACATATTATTACATACTCTTCCATATACATGAAAATCGTATCAATCGTGTATCACATAGCACATTTAAGAGGACTGATCCTATAAAGGCATTTATTTTGTTTTTCTATTTATAACCTCGTTAACTCATTTATTTTAGATTGTTATTGAATATTAAGCTCTAGGATAAAAAAACCTGCTAAGACAGAACATGGGTATTTTCGAATACTTTATTTAGAAGATCTTGTCAGGACAATGATATAAGATTACAGAAAAATATCTGACGTAGGACAAATGTATAAAGTCTTCAGGATACCCTTCGGGAATAATTTAGAATGATGCAGCGTAAACTACAGTAAAGTCTGAACATTAAAGCATGAGGTAATGCAGTGTATCCATACATGGCTTGTGCAGCAAAGTCGTAATATAATAAATTTATTGTTTTTCAGAAAAAATCCACAACTTATTCTGCCAAACACAAATAGTACACATCTCTTATTTTGCTAAAAGCGTGTTGACCGTACTCTTCATACACACAAAAATCGGCACCCAAGGCCGCAGCCCGCACCAACTCTAGTATACCCATTCTATGTAATAAATATTTTTTAAGTATATTTATTTGTATTATTATCTTTCTAGATTAAAATATTTTAATCAATCTGAGAATCAATATGAATTTATTTTAAAGAACAGAGTATACCTAAAAGCAAAAATGGTTAAAGTTAGATATACCAAAATAATAGGATTAAGGTATTTTTGGAAAAAAAAAAAAAAAAAACTGTATTTTAAATTGCAAAAGCTGATGATTTCAATATTTTTTAAACTAAAAAATGTATCGATCTGAATTAATTTTTCAAATATAACCAGAAAAAAATATCTATCTTAAAGTTGCAGCTGTGGTTGCAATACTCTGTATTGCTAAAAAACATTTATTTATTTAAAATTACAAAATTACAGTATAAAAGTTATAAAAAGTACTTTATAAAAAGATCTCCAAATTGTTAAGAAAATAATAAAAAGGGAAAATTCTGAAATTTACAGAAATTTCTTTTTCACTTTATTCAATATGTTAATGAGAATTGAAGCTGAGCTATGGAGAGCTTATTAAGTAGTAAGTAACACTAGTTAATTAGTTATTCTGTGTATAGCAAAGACTACCTGTAACGACCCATAAAAGTAGTTAATAATAATTTAACATTAATAATTAGGTATTTCTTGCCTGAGTGCCTTGAGACAAAACCGGTAAAATAATAAGAACAAAATATGTGAGCAAAGGAATTCATAAAAACCGTAATATGTAAAGTTGATTAAAACAAATTACATATAAATATATATAAATACTGTAAAATCAAGAAACAAGCAGATGGAAGAGCAGCAATTTTTTTCAATTGTATGATCGAAAAAAACGTCAGTTAGCTTGTTAATGATTATCGATGATATTCCCCATATAATTTTTATTTTAAATATAAATGACAGCAGCAATCATTATTTCATAGCCGACCACTGTGACCATTGTGTATTATTCTTATTACTAATACTGCACCCAATCACTTTTTTGACAATAATCTATAAAAAATAAAAAGGTAAACAATTTTTCATATTATAAAATAATTTATTTCATTACAGGCCATAGGCACAAACCGTCATTTTACTCCGAATAGGACATGCTATTTTTTCAAACGTCACAAATATTTTTTAAACAATTTCAAACTTTTGCAAAATAATATAGCAAGATTTAAAGTAATACCTTGTAACTAATTATACCGTATGATCGAATAAAAACGGCGTCAGCGATAGCTATGAAATGACAATCGATGACATTTCCCTATAAATTTACATATATAAAATGACGATCTTCATTTCATAGCCATCGCTGAGGCCGTTTTCAGTAGATGCGGTACCATATCGAGAAACTATGGATTTACGCAGAGATTTGACACTTTATATCAGTTTAATAATATATTTTCGTACTTTTTGTGTATGCGTAAAAGGAAGTAACATTTTATGCCTGAGCATTTAATTACTTTTATTTTTATCAATCACGTCGCCAAAATTAATACTTTTGTTGCGTTTGAAAAAAAAAACATTTATTTGTAAGTTTCAACATATCTACAAATTAAGTGGGGCCGAGTCAGTTACCGAACACATCAAGTTTCTGAGATCATTCTTGTTTTATTTTAAAAAAGTTTTTTTTTTTTTTTTCAAAAAAAAATTCAAAGTTTTTTTTTTTTAATAAAATAATAAATTAGATATTTTTAAAGAAAACCTGTATATTTATTTAATTGGAAAAACTGATGAAATTTCATATATCTTTCAAATTAGAAATTGTATCCTAATTAATTTTTACTCTAATTGCTAAAAACGAATATTACAAAAATTAAGTTATATAAAGTGAGTTTAGTTATATTAAAGTTCACACCATGATAAAAGAAAAAAGGTATTAACCCCAAATTTAAAAAATTAGCATGTGCAAGTTAGGTTAAACTACAAGTTAAACAATATAAATATAAAAAAAAAAAAAGTTTTTTTGATAAAATTGCTTTATGATGTCAGATCATTTCTATGAAAAATACACTAGATAGAGCCATTAGATTTTTAGTAAAGACGCTGATGGGTAACTAAAACATTGACTAATAAACCTTGTCCATTTTTTAATATAAAGAAGGTCACGACATATTCCTTAACTTAATCTTTGGCGAAGAGTGTAAGGGGGTGTATAATAAATTAATCCTTGTTTTTTATAATAAAACCATAAAACTTATTTGTTGTTAAGTTCAATAAACGCCTGCCCTCTCCTGTCATAGGCAACCAAAAATACATATAAAATCTCTTTAACTTTAAGATGAACTTTAGTAATTATATCAGTAAACTCTTAATTGGGCCTCTAGTCTATTATATTTAATCACAATATATTGATAAAATTAAGAAAAAAAAAAAAAAAAAAAAAAATAAAAGTAATAAAACTATTTTGTGCTTGTTTATCATAAGAGGTCACAACCATACTCTTAATTTATTTTTCAAAACAAATTAATTTTTTTTAACTAAATATAATGTATAATCATTGATTTTTTATATTATAAACTATATAAAACATTTATTTTCTTATTTGAATAAAAAACATAAACAATACATATATGAGCAACCAGAATACCTAGGAAAATATGGAATTTGAAGCCAAAACCTTTAAACGCAGAAGTGTTACCAAAAATAACTATTTTATTTTGTAGATTTTTCAGAAAAGAAAGTATGAAAAAAACCATAAAGATTTTGATGTATCGAATCCGCCACATAGGTATAGACATTTTTAGAACGAGAGAATTAGACAGATTATGGGCGTACAGAAAACTATCCTCGATGAAATCGAACAACGCCAACTAATATGGTATGGACATGTAGAGAGAATGATTGACGAACGTCTACCAAAACAAATCCTAAAATGGACACCAGCGGAAAGAAGAAAGAAAGGAAGACCTAAAGTTACCTGTATTGAGGGCATTAACCGAGCTATGTCCGAAAGAAATTTACTTCCAGGAGATTGAGAAGATCGAAGGCAATGGAGACTGGGAACCGGAAGGCATAGAACGCAATAAAATCTATAAGAGATAGGCATAACATCTAACATGGATCGTTCCATTCTTCGTTGCAAGTTATTCCTTTTTTTAAGTAATCTATTTTTGATTATCGTTAGAGTTTCCAGAACCATATGTCAGGCCCGGTAGAACGCACTGATTATACTTTTCGCTTGAGACAGACTGGGATGTGACCGGAATACAGGTCTTAATTTACCCAAGGTAGCCCATTAGTCCATGTTAAGCTTTAAAAGTCAGTTATTCTTCTATACCTTGGTACCTTCTTCTTTTTTCTAATAATTAATAAAACAAAAAAAAAAAAAAAAAAAAAAAAACTATTTCAAGTACCGTATCTCCCAGTGAAACGAAATAAAACTGAATAATGAAAATTATCAAAGTAATGGTTTTGAAATGAAGATTATTGTCATTTCAGGTACAAAATATAAGGGTAATGTCATCGATCATCATTTTTAAGCCAATTTATTGTAATTAGTATATTCCATAAGTCGAATATCTAGTATTCTTTTAGTTTCCATCTACGTAAAATATCTCACTAATCACATCTCCCCATAATCTTTGGATTTCGTCTTTGTTGAAATTTGAGTTTAAATACCTTTGGTTAAAATAGACATTACAGTTCTAGGCAAAATTTTCGCATAGTATTTACTCTAAAATGCGTAGTCATTAAGTTATTTATAAATATAATATAAAACGGTAAATGCTATACAATAGATATGGTGTTATGGCCGTAGTATGGCATTTTATTTATTCTTTTTAAAAAAAAATTTAGTCCATCAAAGTGTCTTTTTTGCAAAACACTGTAGATTTTTATAAGACAAATTTATTTTTGATGCACGGGTATATGTTTGAAATCAATCAATTCTGTTTTTATAAATTGCAAAATTTCCGCATGTCTTCAAGTTTACATGATTATTCATTAAACATGCATTTACTGGGATGTACAGTATCGTATTTATATGAATGTTCAATGATTGATTGATATGCGATGTAGGTTGAAAAGACGTAACGAATTAGTGTGTGGTGGTGTTTCTCAAAAGTGGCTCACCTCTATAACTTTTTATTTTTTTATATAAAAAACAAGATTTGATATATTATGAGTATTATACTCCCGGTAAACGTATTAAATGCATGTACCGAAAGTACCGGGATTTCCGGATTTTTCGAGACATCAAAAAACCGAGACTCGAAATTAATTAGCGGTTGTTTCGGTACTTTCGGGATTCACATACAATAATTGTTATTTTTTTGTTACATGCGTAAGACATTGATATTTTCTAGCGGAAGAAATCAAACTCTTCTAAATAAGTAGTGATGCTATCTTTTATTGTTCTTACTCCTGAAGTTCTTTTGAAGTTTTTAATTTATTAGTATAATGTTGCTAAATGTATAAGTTATATTTTGTGTTATGTTTTAATAGGCATTTACATTTTTACTTAAAGATGTAGTGGTTTTTTCAAATTTAGTTAAGTTGGTTTATGTTGTTTGATGTAATTTTTAAGTTTCCTATGGTTTTTTCGTTTTTTCTTCGCTTGTGTTCATGTAAAATTTCCCATTACTGGTTACTTAATAATTTTATATTATTAACATTTAAAACTCAATTTTTTATCGGTTTTACTTTTGAAAACCATCCCTTTCTTGCTGATTCCTTGCACAATCATTAAATAAAAACTTGCTAGTACTGAAAGTACCGACAAAAACGGCAAATCCCGGTTCCTTAGAGACATTGTATTGTACCGAAATTCTTGCTTCCGAAAAACAGCTGCCGGTCCGGAAACCCTAATTAATTTTCCTAGTTACGGTTCAGAACCGGGAAATCCCGGTTTTGAAAGTACCGGGACTTCCCGGATCTTTTTGACACACAATCGGGCTTCGAAATTAATTCCTGATGGTTCTTTCAGGGCTCGGTAACAATACCTAAACATTTTGTTACGTGAGAAAGTCCTTTGATACTTTCTAACGGTCGAAATCAAACTCTTCTAAATAAGGAGTGATGCTATTTCAGGTTTCATTTTTTCTATTCATTATATTGTTTTTGCTTTTTTTCTCCTTTAAAGTTCCAATAATGTTTATCGGTTAAAATAAACCCAAATTGTATAATTCAATTAATTAATCATACTCAATTTTTTCAAATGGAACGAGGGTGGGTCATTAGCATATTATATGGAAAAATAATTTTTTTGCGAATAATTTGATACCACGTACCAAATCGTTCCGAGTCAAATTGTCGTTATGAACCGCATGCTACAATTTCAAATCAAACCCAAATCAAACCAAACCATATGCGAAAATGTTAAAAGTTGTCTGTACAGGGTGAGTTTCCTACGATGTTCTCTATGGGTATCTCGGAAACTACTGGAGATAGAGAGTCGGTTAAATGGGGAAAGAATTGCAGTTTTGTGGGATCATAAATATGCACCTTTCAGATTTTTGAAAAAGTTCATGGCTTACTAGATATTTCGAAAAAACAAATTTCGGCTATTTTAAAAATTGTCCCTAATTCCATTATAAGCTATTTTAGACAAAAGTTTTCAGATAAAAATTGTAGATAATCACATCCTTAATGAGATTGTGTCCTCCGGTTTAAAAGCCTGTCATTTTGACTTATGACACAAACATATGTTTTTTTTAAATGGAAACCATAGTTGGCCATGCCTTCATAAAAGCGCCATTTTTAAGCTTTTCGGCGATATAAGCTATAATATGTTTTCTTCAAAAAATTACTGAGTAATAGCCAATTCTTATAATTTTTTAAACAATTTCACTTAGTTAGCCATGGAAACAAGTTTAATCGTCTTTGCTCTCAGAAATGTGAAGCTGTTACATCCAAACTTTGTAAATTAAAAGTAAACAAAAATTGTAAATATGAATTTTTCAAATGAAGAAAAAGCGTGTAGGATTATATTGGTTCAACTTTCCTTGACCATACATTTTCGAAGATACGTTGTCCGGTGAATGTTACGTTTTTTAGAGAACTATTTTCAAGACATGTTAGAAAAGTTAAATTTAGTTATAGCCAATTCTTATCTTTCTTGACTAATTTCACTTAGATTGCATGGTATTCTTATTCTGTTATGATTTATAGCTTATAAAATGTCGGAATATCTTATTAAACGGTTCAACATTACAAAATTACAATTTACATTACACAAACTAAATCTTAAAAAAAATAATGTCACTACATACACTTTAAGTTATTTTAGAAAATGTTAAAAAAATCCGCCATTGTTTTGAGTTGCATCTTTAAAAAAACTGAATTACTACCTATTCTCACAGAAGGACCGGTCGACTTAATTAAATTTCTCTCGTACCGCCACTTCGAGTGCTCTCTTAATTCATAAGGTTTTTTGTAAACCTTCTTGTTAACAATATCGCATAAAAAATCTAAAATGGATAGGCCAGGTGATCGAGGAAGGCCCATGCAATTGGTTTGGTCTGAGTCTACATGAGTCTACATAAGTATGATATAAATAATGTTTAACATTTCTTTCATTATGGTGGGGGGGGTCATAATGAAAGTCATGTTGTAACCACTCTATTGATGCGCGAGTATCTACACGCCTTTCTTCATTTGAAAAATCCATATTTACAATTTACAAGTTTGGATGTGATATTATTTGGATATGTCACGAATGACAGGCTTTAGAAAAAAACGGAGGACACAATCTCATTAAGGATGTCATTATATATAACTTTTATCTGAATTTTTTTTTGTCTAAAATAGATTATAATGGAATTAGGGACAATTTTCAAAATAGCCGAAGTTTGTTTTTTTTCGAAATATCTAGTAAGCCATGAACTTTTTCAAAAATCTGAATGGCGCATATTTATGACCCCCCAAAACTGCAATTCTTTCCCCATTTAACCGACTCTCAATCTCCAGTAGTTTTCGAGATACACATAGAGAACATCGTAGGAAACTCACCCTGTATATGTCATTCTATTCAAAGTATCATTTTCGATCGAATAAAGTAAACAAATACCGAGGGTGTCATTTAAAAATCAAAAGTTGTAGTCATTTCCGATGTAACAGGAAGTGATCGAAAACAATTGAATACGTAAACCAATACGATTTATGTCATATACTAACGTACTAAATCTCATTTTTTTATCTGAAATAATAAAAAAGTTATAGGGGGTGAGCCACTTTTGAGAAACACTTGGTATACATAATACATCAGTTTAATGAAATGTATGTCTATTTGACCACACTGAACTTATTGACCGACTGATCACTTGACTTAAGAATACCTGTATTGCAGCGTTTTATGAGTGGTTGCCATATTGTTGAAATTTCCATACTTGGATTGCTAAAGATTTTATTACTGTTAGAAATGAATACGGCCTCTTTAAATTTGTGCTTTTTCCAATGAGGTTCTTTGTGGACAACCCGGGCTTTTGACCATGTTATGTTGTGGTGCTTGGACCACACATGATCTGCAATGCCCGACTTCATTGTTTCACCTATTGGCGTATGTTTTTTATGTTCGTCAATTCGTCAAGTTGTACAGCTTGTACACTCGCAAGGTACCTGGTAGATGCATTTTTTCTCTTGGTTTGATGATGCAGGTTTTGTTTTTGTTAGGACACTTCTTAGAGTAGTCCCAGACTTAAAAATAGTTTTAATTTTATATTGCTTAGCTATTCGCCTGATCTTCTCCGATGTTCCTTTCACATATGGAATCGTCCACAAAGAATCCCATTGCAAAAAGCGCAAATTTAAAGAGGCCGTATTCACTGCGGGGAGACAATGTGCACAATTTAAAATTATTTTGAAATATACAGGGTGTTTCAGAACTAAGATCCACATCAAAGTTATATTTTTTCTTATGGAACACCCGGTATTTTATAACATTTTTGGATTCTTGAGACCAAAAAAAGACATCTATTATAAGGGTTAAATATGTTTAAAATCTTTGATTCTTGAGATATGTAAAGATATTTAAATATGCATGCTACAATAGAAGAGATTATTAACACCCTGTACATTACTTATTAGAATTAATTCTTGTGCTGAGTTTATAGGTAGAGAAACAAACTTTACTGAAAAATATTACTGCTTCCTTAAATTTATACAGGGGTACCAAAAATTGCTGATCTAGTTTAAGGATTTATTTTTTATAAAAACTTTGTTATTTCAAATGCAACACCCTGCATTTTTTTAAACAAACCGAAGCAGATTCAAATACTCTTTCAAACTATATTAGGGTTTCCTATACCCATCTAACTCAGATTTTGAATAAAAAGCGATTTTTAAATAAAATAACAATTAAGATGGCTGGTGTAGCCATGGCAATTTTCTAGTGACACTAACTATTTTGGTATAGTTTATGGACATTATTATTTATAAATTATAACAGTTTACTTAAATTTGCCTACAATAGTTTAATAAGTAAGAGTATTCATTATTTTATCATGAAAAATAAAGCATGTTACTAGTGATTTTATTTTGTGAAGAAAATTGCTTCTTGGCCTCAAGGGCTTATGCTCATAGATTCCCAAATAGAAATCTTCCTGATCAGCATTCCTTTGAAAAATTACTTGTCCTAATTCCTATTTCGTAGAATTGGTAGTGTAGTTTATAAAAAGACCTATTAGGCAGAAACCTGTCGTTGGAAGTGAAGAAATTGAATTTGCCGTAATTGGCCGTAATTTGCTCTTTTATAAAAAATCCATATATCTACAAATCATCGTAAAATAAATCAAAGAAATACTTCTTCGTTTTTCTTGATAGAATAATATATACATATATTTAATAAATATTGTTACGTTTTTTCGTCAGTTCCGTGTGGATAGAAAGTCACAATTTATTTAAACACTATTTATTTAACACTAATTAACAAAAACAATAACGATAAAAGACTTATAGAACTATTTACAAACGCTTTATAACTAAGAATTGATTTTGAATTTTAGCGCGTCAACTGCACTCGTCTATTTATAACTGCCCTCTTTAGGCCACAGCCGCCGGTTTTTATACCTACAGCTCAAGCACGGCTAAAGGTCTCTAGAATAGTCCATAGATCGTTAGGTGCATAGAGAAGGTTTCGATTGTTCTCGTATGTACTACTCCATTCCAGTAGAACTCAATGCTTCTCGAATCTTCGAATGAATCATTACGGTGTCTATTCTTCAATGCGATGTTAAGGTCATCCGAGGGCGGGCCATATAGTTAGGTTAGGTCGAGTCCACACCGGTCCGCAACAATATTATTTTTTAAACTATTGTACTCGTAGGTAAATTAAATAAAATTAAACTGGTATAAATTTAAATAAAGTCCATAAACTAATTTCGATTTTGAGAAAATAGTTATTAACTGTTAACTGTCACTAGAAACTTGCCATGACGACACTAACCCTCTTGGTGGCCATTCTATTAAAAAATTGCTCTTTATTCAAAATCTGAGCTAGATAGGTATAGGAAACCCTAATATAGTTTGAAACAGCATTTGAATCTGCTTCGATTTATTTAAAAAATACAGGGTGTTGTATTCGAAATAACGAATTTTTTATGTAAAATAAATATTTAAAATAGACCAGCAATTTTTGATACCCCTGTATAAATTAAACGAAGCAATTCAATTTTTCAGTAAAGTTTAATTCTTTGGCTTAAAAGTCAGCACAAGAAGTAATTCTCAAAAGCAATGTAGAAGGTGTTGAAAATCTTTTTTATTATAGCATGCATATTTAAATATCTCAAAAACCAAAGCTTGTAAACATATTAAACCGTTATAATAAATGCCTTATTTTATGTCCTAGAATCCAAAAATAAAATAAAATACCGGCTGTTCCATAAGAAAATATATAACTTTGGTATGGATCTTAATTCTGACATACCATGTACATTTAAAAATAATTTTAAATTATGCACATTGTCTTCCCACATATACCCATGAAATATTTTGTTTCTGCATCTTTTCGTTTTCGTATAATCAACCGAGGCGAATGAGGTGCGCCAACCTGTATAAGCTCAGTAGTTTTAGGATTTAGTTTAGTTCACACTTGATAACGGTCAGTAATACTTCTGACCAAAACGTTCTGTAAGCAAAAATAAATAAAGACGATGGAAGTTCAAAACTCTTTTAGTTTTAATACTGAATCATTGTCTACCACATTCAAAGTAACATTTTGACTACTATTTACAACGTTGGTAGTAGATGTACTTATAGACATTATATCATGTACTTGTGACAGCATGAGCTGGACATGATAATAAATATAAAAAATCCTTAATAGCAATTTTTTATACATAAGTTTTAAAGTACAAAATATAAGACATTCATTTAAATTCAAATATAGTCTGCCCAGCAAGAGGATCAATGACAGTGAAAGTTGTGTCTGTAATTCACAGGTAAATTGAATTTTCTGTCGATTTTTGAATGTATCTGTCGAAATCTTCCCTGACTCATTGAACAGACTCTATCTCCAAAACTATTGGGTTTTGTGAAATTTACTTTTTTTGGCTTTTTTTCTCAATTAGGTACTGTTTGCTTTGAATGACTTTTTTTCATATTATCTTTCTTTCAATCTAAAATTACTGTAAAAAAATAAATTGAATTGAATTTTTTTGTAGCGCTTGCAATAATTCAACCTAAATATGTTTTACAAGGTTTTAATTTTTAATTTTGTTTTTCAAAGTTGATGGAGCCCAAGAACTCATTGACCCATCGGATTTTGAGGACACCGAAATTATCATTAATCAATCTGACTTTAATAACAGTATATTTTTTCTTTTAATCTTAAATAATTAAGTTCCAAAAATTTAAAACGATGAAATTAGTGTCACTGGCATATGTTGTAAAGTTGAATATATTGTCAGATCTTGCATCTGTTGGTTCACCTTAAGTCGATTTACGAGAACCCACGACTAATATCGTTTTTTGGCACTGCTCAGAAGAAGATATGCGTCACAATTACGACGAAATATTTGTTCCTACTGTTCCCCGTATACCTAATCATTGCGTATTTGTTATGTTGACAACACGTTGTGTTAATTTAGAATAACTATTAATCATTTGGTGATGCACCGTCATCGACTTTTTGGATACTTTCCACATTTTTTCTTGGATTAAATAATTAAGGTACAGTCATCGTTAAAATACAGCTGAGCCCGAATGAGCGTAACGATGCGATGTGACGATTATTGTATGGTCGAGACATTGAACTCACCTTCAAAAGAATACCTATTTATAAAAATAATAATTATGGTTAATTGTATCACCCTGTAGAAATAGTTGTATACTACTATAAGTAATTAGCCAATATTTCTACATTTTTATACAGGATGGTCGGAACTGTATTCCTAAAACTTCGGGCAGCATATTCTGCAGATAAAAATAATTAATTTTATTAAAAATCGATTTTTTAAGACTTTTGAGGCAATCCGGAATTTAATCATAGTTTTTTTATTACAAATAATTAATCTTCATACAATTTTATGACACCCGTATTTTTTTATTTTACTTCAATTTCATCCCATTTTTTCAAAAAAATTAATGAATATTAAGAATTTCAAATTTACACTTTTGCAATCTCTGACGTCACCTATCAAAAGTGTCATGGTTTGCCAGCAGAGACGCTGGTGGCCGCCGTCGAAGCGGTTTGGCATGTGTCATTATTAATGTCAGTGTCAAATGTCAGTCAGTTTTGTTGTTTTTGAGTAGGATTTTGAATTTTGTACGAAGCGTTTTGTATTTTGCCATTGTGTTATTTTTTTCTTTCCTTTTTGTGCTCGCTTTACCTAGGTGTAGTGTTATCAGTATGAAGAAGTTTGCAAAAGCTACGTCTAACAATCTTCCCAGGGTAGACATCTTTATGGTGCACAAGTTATTAAAACGAGATAATCGGTTTAATAGTGCCGAAATCGCCGGTGTAAAAGCATCAAGGTATGTAGGTATATAAATTTAAGTTTTAATTTCTAGTAGTAAAAAATTTAAAAGTAAATTAAATATTGGGGTAATAAAGAATAATCCCACTTAAAAACGTATTTTTTATCGATCTTAATAAAAATATAAAAATCTAATGTGATTTTAAGATATATGGTGTAAATACGGCAGCAGAGAATTAAACACGCCATATTATTCTTCAGAGGCTCGCGCCCTCTATCAACTATTCAGTCAAATGCTGATAGGTGACGTCACAATTTTCTACGCGTCATTTCAAACCAGTGCAATTTGTATTGNCATTACGTATTACCATCCCCATTATTTTTTACGTCATCCCCAGTACACACTCGCCAAGACGACCCGAGGCCGAGACGAGGCGAGTGTGTACTTGGGGCTCTCGCCTGCTCTCGGGTCCTCTCGTCTCGCACTCTGAACCACAGAACACACTAAAGAAGAACGCTAACTCCCATGCATTTTTTAGTTTCAAAACGGTTTCAAATTTGTAAAGAAATCTGTAATCTGTATATTGAAGTGGCGCCATCTAGCCACCCAGGAAAGTAACAAATGTGGCGGCAAATTTAAATAGATGCAATTTATTTTTAAGATGGGGCTGACTTTGTTCGCTAGTTAGAGCCAATCAGATTTCTGCAGAATAATGTGTAGTCATCTGATTGGTCCCAAGTTGGCAAACAAGTCAAATGGTAAAAACAAGGATTTATATATAAAGGTAAAACCAGGTTAAACTATTAAGTGTTAAATGGTTGGCTTATATCATTTTATGTGCATAAAAACCTACAATAAATAATTAATTAATTATTTTAATTTTACAGAAAATTATACCATGAAACATTTTTGCAAACAAATAAAAACAACAGATTAAAAAAGTATAATATTTATTAGTAGTACCAGATTTACGGAACACATAACAAATAATAAGTCGTTGGAATACAAGAAGAGAAAGTGACGTCCATTAGAAACAATAAGTTTTATTTACATGTATTTTTTACATATGGACTTGAACAATTGTGTAATATCACATTGTGGAGTTTATGTACAAAAATATGGAATTGGATCATTTTTTTTGTAAAATATGGCGTTGTAAATATTACATTGTTAAAAAATAAAATTCACGAACATTTGGACTTTGTTAGGTTACCTCACCTCACATTCTCGGATTATTAAATAAAATTGTTAGGATAAATCAGACCTTTAACTTAAACCTTACCTTTAATAAAGATCTTAAAAATCAAACACAAAACAAAGTTCAAAAAAATTCAAAAATACAAAATCACGATTGTAAAATGAAGATTGCAAAAAACACAGCCAAACAACCAGAAAACAGCGAAACGCACATCTCCGTTCAATTGCAAAATACAACTGAAGAGGAAGGAGGAAGCCGGAAATGGAAAACTGATTTGACATACAGAACAATGACAGAACATAATTAATAGGCAACTATAAAAACAATTTTGTACGCAATTGTTAGGCAACTAGAAAAATTAAAATAAAAATACGCCATCTAGCGCCCCAGGAAATTACTACCCCAAAAAAAGATCGTTCAAGGTCGTATATCTCAGTTGACTGGCCCTGCTCTGAACGTTTTGTACCAAGCGAGTATGTACTTGTGGCTCTCGTCTTGACTCGCTGCCTCTCGCCTCGTCTTGGGAGCGCTCGGTCTAGAGTATAGAGGCGGTCTCCAGCACGAGTCAAAGGAGACGAGAGCCACAGAGAAACTAAATAAAAGAGAGACACAATAGATTCTATATTTCTCTATGATGAAAGCGTTAAGTAGGAGGTCCCGCGAAAATATGCACGGTGCTCTCGGGAGATCTCGGCATTCCTTAGTTCGTTTTCTCAACTGCCTTTGAGTTGACGCCTATTTTCGGTATTTAAATTATTAAAATATAAATAGTATATAATTAATACAGTTGATAAACGATTTTAGTCAAAGTACCGAAAAATCTGTTAAGAGAACTGTAGAAAAAAAGACTCTTTAATGGTCACTTTCCGGGCCGTTTAAGAAAGAAAAACACGTCTATTAAAAGCAATGCACGAGGTTTTCATTCAGTTTGATGGAAAGTCTTCAAATTCAAATAAATGACTGCCAACCTAATATAAACATTCATTAGTTTCTATAAGTATCTACGTTTATTATAATAATTGAGAAGTGATCAAACAAAACGAATCCATTTTGAGATATTAGCAAAAAACATGTCGTTATTGGTATAAACATATCGTTATTGCGTCTTTTAAACAAAGAAAATTATAATGTATATGAAAGTTATTATGATAGGTGCAGACTTTCTAGACATTTTTCGCTTTTTAATTTCTACTCTAATTTTAATGATTATTCTAATTACAAAATTATTGATTAATCGCTTTTATCCTCAGTTAAAAATAAAGATTTATTTTTTATAATGTAAAATATTGTATATGTTTGTTTTAATATTATTAGGTAAAACAGCAAATATTTTACGTTTTTATGCAGCATTATGTTTTTTTTTTAATTTTAATACACCTCACCTCGGCAGCATAAAGTCGAAAATACAGTTTGGTTCGATCCTTGGCAACTGCTTGCAAATGATGACTTATTTTCATTTCGTCATCATTTTCGACGTTATTGGTTTTCATGATTTTTTTCAACAAACACGGACAATAGAAGATGATAATCTGTGACGTAACAGCCAAGGATCAAAAAATAAAGCGTAGATAATTTACGATGGCTAAAAGTTCGAAAAATATAGATTTTCGTAAATGTTGTGTTTAAAAGATATTTTTTTTAATAAACATCATGAATTTAAGAAGAGGTTGTAACGTTTTTAGTTCGTTACATGTTTTTTTTATATATAATATATGATGTCTGGCCTACCATCACCGGATTCCCTCTCGTTCAGGCCGGATAGTTTATTTGACGCGTAATTTTTACGTTCCCTAGTCGCCAACCCTGTTATCGTTCGACACAACCCTGTTACTATTCTGTGGAGGCGCGCGCTGTCAACATCGCTTCTGTCAACTGTCTCCGGGCTTAACCTCACTTTGTTTTGACGCTCTGTTGTATCCCAGCTTTTGGAAATGGTGATTATTTAAGTCTTGCTGTATAATTTGAATCAGCTGCTATTTCGAGGCTACAGGTAAAGATGAGTTATTACCTTTTATAGATTCGATATTATTATTGAATATTTTTAGGGTAGAGTTACGGATGTCCAAACTTGTATTTGTGTTTTGCTGGCACGTTGGCGTCCGTTTTCTTTTGTCCTCCAGAATGTCACATGGAAGAAAGGACATGTTGTTTATTATTTATTGAGCCCTCGGAAGTATTTCGAGGTAGGTTTATTTTGTTTATTAGACCTTGTTTGGTTTTAAACAAGAGTTTCATATTTTTAGGGTCCAAGGTACGGACTGTGTCCAAGGTACGGGTAGTGTCTTATGTACGGACATTATCTTATGTACGGATGTCCTGTGGACGAGTATCCCTAGTAAGAATGATTTTTTCTTACATATAAGTGCCACAGCGTGGATGTAGCTTGAGTCCCATGCTGCTTCACTCCCATTTCTAAGCCTAGTCAGTAGCTACGGCTGTAGTGATTCACGGTGTCCTCAATCTGGCCCCTTTTGTTGTTTTGACCAACAGGATCGCCGACAGACAGTACAGAGATGCTAGACCACCTCACGCTGTTACTGTTTGAAGCAAGATTACATAAAGAACAGCTAAGTGTAGATTTACGTTTGTAATCGGCAGATTAATATATTTAACAGAAATTGATATTTAAAATGAAATTCTAACTAGCTTGACAAACAATGTCTTCTCCGGGCCGAAAATCAACAATCTCTCCACTGTTTCCAAAGCTCTCACATTCAACTGTTTCCAAAGCCTACTACTCCGCTACTCGCCAACATCAGCGGACACGGGGTGCAGGCACGGCGTGAAAATGACTGCCTATCATAAGGATCATAGGCGTCGATAACATTCGGCCATTCCTGACTTATGAGTGTCCTCACTCCTCTGAATCACACTAAAAAGGGCAAAAATAATCAGAACCTTTTAAATTGCATTTTTAAAAGCTGAAATAAAAATATTTATTAACTTGTTTGCTGCTACGCCATATCTTTATCAGCTAATTGCTACCATTGTAACATCACACTAAAAGGACAAAAATAATCAGAATCGTTTTTAAAGGCAAACATTTTTAAATGCTGAAATAAAAATATATGTTAGATTGATTGCTGCTGATACAAGACAATTGATACAAAACCAATTGACAAAACCTTATCAGCCAATTGTTACCATTATTACAACACTTTAAAAGGAGAAACATATTCAGAAACATATTCAGAAAGGACTTTTTTTAAATGCTGAAATAAAAATATATGTTAGATTGTTTGCTGCTGATACTAGACAATTGATACAAAACCAATTGACAAAACTTTATCAGCTAATTGTTACCATTATTACAACACACTAAAAGGAGAAACATAATCAGAATCATTTAAAGGACATTTTTAAAAGCTGAAATAAAAATATAGTTAGATTGTTCACTGCTCATACTGGAGCTACATCTTATTTGCTACTTAAATAAATAAAAATAAAATATCGTAACTCACTCAGAAACAATACTCAAAACCTCATGATGGACAAATAAATTATTCAGGGACAAAAGACAATTTCAAAAGGTAAAATAAACGAATTACTTATTATATATTGGTGTTACACGCAATCTGCAGCTTGCGTGCAACAAAATAAAGTTAAATATCAACTCTAAAATCTTAAACCTAAATTCTAAAATATAAATCTAACTATGGGCCCACGCCTATTCCAGCCACTGGAAAAGAGAGCAATCCGGGTCGAACTAACCAGACCGAATACCGGGACTCATCCCTATTCGCAAGTCTTGTCCGCCCTACTCACAAAGCGCCCACGTGGTAAACTCATACCTTAGAAACCACCACACGCCTTTTCCAGCTATCATACTAACCACGGTGCAAAAACTTAAATGGCAGGATTTGGAACAAGAATTGCCAAATCCTGCTGTCAGATGGCGCCACTGTCGATTTAAAAATACCTGGGCGGAGTAAGAGGGAAGGAAAAGTTTCTTCCCGCCACCCGTCTCATCGTAATATTTCGTCATTTTTCCCGGCAGCCATCAGTGCCTAACTTTTTCTGGAGCTGAGAGGTATGTGTTTTGTGGTTGTGAGTGTCGTAGTGTTCATTCTCAAAGTAAAGACGTTTTATGTTGTGTGCCCGGCCTTTTTATAGTGTATTATTTTAAATTAAGAACTTTTTTATTTTGTGTATCCATTTAGAGTGGATTATTCTTTATATGTAAGTACCTAGAAATTAGTTTATAATAATATAACCTGCTCGATAACAGCTAGGTTAGGTTAGGTTAATTGTACCTTGGAAATGGCTATCGATGGAAGATTGATATTCATTAATTGGTTAGATTTACTAATATAATTTACATTTTGAATGCCATCAATTGTCATTCCTAAGGTAGCTTGATGCAGCTTTTCGTAATCGTATGGTACAATATGATCGAAAAAAAACGGCGTCACCGTTGGCTATGAAATGAATATCGCTATCATTCTCTCTCTATATGTAAAATTTGTTGAGGAATGTCATCGACCGCGTCATTTCCAAGCCAACTTGACTCCGTTTTTTCGATCATACGGTATTACTTTAGTATTACCATGTACCTAGGTATAGAAATTTAGAAAACAAAAAAAATACAAAAATAGTTGTATATATTTTATCCGAGCAATAATTGTAATGTTTAATTTTTAGTTGCCTATAAATTTAATGAGCCGCATTTGTATTGGAAAATTTCGAAATCTACAAAAAAAGAAAAAAATAAATAAAAATTTATAACAAAAAATAAATGATTTTTATTATTAACTTCCTTGTCATATCTGGTATATAATCAATTCACATGTGTTATTAATCATACACCTATTATTAAGTTAAATCTGATAGTACTTTTTGATTTTGGTATAGAAAATATTGTAATGTGATTTTTACCGCATGTGTATTGTTTAACGATTATAGGCTAGATATTTGTTTGGCAAGTATATTAAATCAAACATCTTTTACAACATATTTTTTAAAAAATATATTGTATAAGATGTTTATTTAACTTTACTTGAAACAAATTATCTGGTATAAAATCATCCTAGTTTAAATATTGTATGATCGAAGAATACGGCTTCAAGTTAACTTAGAAATGACTATTGATGACATTAACCATATAACTTTACAAAGAAAATGTTATCAATCGTCATTTTTAAGTTAACTTGGAATCGTTATTTTTCGAACATACGGTATATTAAATTAATTAGGTGTAATATAATACTATAGATGGCGCTGCCAAAATTGCTTTGAATGCAATGCAGATTTCTTTTTAAAATTTAATTGCAGATTTCTTTTTTTTTTTTAATTTAATTTGTAGTTCTAAATCCGTGTCATAGATGGCGTACCAAAATTTTGTCCTAATTTTTTGTACGGAAGATTTCGTTCTGTTTTAATCTGTTCTGTGATACTAACGTATACCTTGAAAAAGAGAATACCGGGTAGAACTAACCCTACTTCTTTTTCCTATCCTAATACACGTTTGAATCTACCATAACCAAATCCATAGCTTGCCAAACCTAGCTATTCCACAGTACTTGTTCTGTGACGTTGCATGCCATCCTAGGATGTTTCTAACTTCATATCATCCAATCCTCAGCTGCTTAGAAGTTCAAATGAACCTGTCTACCACAGCTGTCTACCATGGAGTTGATTGGGATCCTATTAGCTGTGTCGAAGTGATCCTTAGTAGATCTAACGCTGAATATAGTTCGCTACGCATCCAATTTTTCTTTTATTCCGCTTGATATTTCGCATAATTCGCTACTAATTTACGCCGAAAATCGCTAAAGCCGACTTTTACGCCCGGAGGGATAAACGCAACTTGTCCAGATACGCTCATTTTGCTCCTAGTGCTTAGATTCCACACAATCCAAACTGAATGTTTGAAACATTTTCAACCTAGATATCGTAATGCAACTTGTTACACATACTAGAGATTATGCCTCTCTACTTGTCCCATTCCACGTGGATGTCAAACAGTATTCAGGTAGTGAGATATGGCTAGTTTATATTGAAAGTATTCGTTTTCTTTAGGTAAAAGGGTATCCCGAAATGATTACTTTATTCGGGGTTGTAAAACTCATATATTAACGTCGCATAAAGATTTAAGTACATACCTAGGTAGTTTAGTTTATGTATTTTAAATTAAAATAATATAGTACCGCTTTATTTATTTTTGTTTACGCATAATATGAAAAGTGTATGCATTTTATATAAGATTAAGATAATCGGATTTGCTAGTTGTATATTAACTATTAGACATTTTTGTTAAAAACTGTTTAAACATGTTTTTACCGAAACAATATTTTATTTCCGAGAATATTTATTTTATGTCGTGCTTTAGTAGTTTTTTTGCAAAATATCTACAGCGT
Organism: Sitophilus oryzae; assembly: GCF_002938485.1. NCBI lineage: Eukaryota > Metazoa > Arthropoda > Insecta > Coleoptera > Curculionidae > Sitophilus > Sitophilus oryzae. Next base: position 4,530,171 of record NW_022146254.1, on the reverse strand, counting down.
GTTGTGAAATCTACTATATAATAGTACTCTCGCGCCTAGAATTTTACCCATCTGAATTACACTTAAAACACAAGAAATTACACTTTTATTAAAAAGTAGCCCTGTGTACTTTAATAAACGCATCGTTCTCATCTTCTACAAATTTTACACAACTATTTTAATACTCACAATGTGTCAATATATTACAACACTCCTCGAAGGGTTATTTGCTATGAAATATGGCGTATACGAAGAATAAAGTTCTTGAAATACTAGTGAAATACCTGAATTAAACTGAAAAACTCTGAAATATAATGAGGTGGTTAAATTATATTATAATAATTGAAAAACTAATGTAATAGGTACTTATAAATTATGTGAATTTTTGATATAATTCTAAAGTGAATTTGCAAAACCTGAAGTTCGGAACATATTTAACTATTCTACAACCATGTATTTATTCAACTACATAAATACGTACAAAACAAAATAACTTTCTTAAAAATTACGTTAAAAACAGCATCTTAAAATGAATTTTCAAATATTAGATCAAAAATTTGTAAACCTACTAGAAGCATTATGAGGTGTCTAATAATAAATTAATATTATGCCTTAATAAACGTTTGATTTCATAAATATTCAACTTTAAATTTTACATATCTACTTACTATTTCTCTCTTGTATTTCTAATCACTAAAGATAATTACCAAGTACATTCATGTAATACCTAGTATATTACTGATATAGCAATACTAGACTACCTAAAGTTGAAAGTTTCAGTAAAATGTAAGAAAAATTAAAAATATAGCTGAAATATTAATATCATCTATAACTAAACTTAAAGTAATAAAATAAGTAATAAGTAAAATAGGGTATAATTAAAAAAATGTATATATGAAAAATATAAATTATACATTTATGAAACAATCGATAGTAGGTACTTCTGAAAAACTGAAAAACTTTTGAAGACTTTTTTTACCTTTCCACATAAAATGTCTTGAATATACTGTATACACCTGATATATTTTTATTTATATGTATATTACACAATAAACAATGAAGTTATTAAATTACTGTTCGACTTTTGTTTAATATTTTTAATTAAAAAGCGCAACAAAATATTTCAACACACAAAAAATAAAAATCATGCTTGAAAACCACTTTTCCGTTTCGACTTGATCAAGAAGTTTAATGAGAATAAAATAACACATACTCAACATAACTAAATACTAAATAACACATAACTCTAGAAATTTTATTCCTCAAGAGTACCATAGATAGATATTTATTTAACTTTTAATTTTAACAATAAAATTTTACTTTTTACGTGAAAAACTGTCTGTTTATGCCGAGGTTCGCATCCATCTTCTTTCGCAAGCGAAATCGACCCTTATCAACCGACTACGGTAGCGCCCTCTCTTCGAGACCTCTTGAACCACAAGGCGATTTATATCACCGAAATCCGAAATCGAAAAATCCGAACAATTACTTTAAAAAAAACTGAAATCTGTCTCCATGGCAACAATTTTTACTGTATAAAAATACTACCTTAGAATTTATCTCATAATTACCTTAGAATTTATCTCGATTTTTTTTTCTAGCCATTTTTAAAATACCTTTCAGAAGAGATTTGTTCAGATAATGTGTTGGCTCACTACCATTTCCTGTTATCTTCCGGAGTCTGTAACTTGTAGGGGTGATATGACGCTTCTTTTCAACACTGCTTTTTTTTTCGCTAATATTTTCGAGCACTAGAGCTAGCAGAATGATCCCTCCGGTTTTCTTTTCGCGTTTCGCCGATCCGACGACGGTATCCGAAATCCGACGTCGACGGGTACCCGTATCTGAGACAACCGAATAGATCCTCGAAACCGACGCGACGCGACGCCTTTACAAAACGATAGTCTCAAAGGTCAAAGTCAAGTCAATAGTCGTCAGTAAGTCAGAAATACGCCGTTACGGCCTAAGAACGCTGGATTAAACTCATCGCCACTTCTGATGTAATCGGCAGATTAATATATTTAACAGAAATTGATATTTAAAATGAAATTCTAACTAGCTTGACAAACAATGTCTTCTCCGGGCCGAAAATCAACAATCTCTCCACTGTTTCCAAAGCTCTCACATTCAACTGTTTCCAAAGCCTACTACTCCGCTACTCGCCAACATCAGCGGACACGGGGTGCAGGCACGGCGTGAAAATGACTGCCTATCATAAGGATCATAGGCGTCGATAACACGTTCTAGTTTTTATGTTTTAGATTTTCTATATTTTCCGTCTTAAACAGTAACGTACATTTTAAATAATATCGTACAGACTATATTTAGTGGTTAGATTATTAAGAACATTTATGTCGATTCATTAGTTACAATGTGATTTAGATTTTAGGTTTCATTATATTACGCCTTGTAATAGTATTACTTTCTATAGATATTATTATTGCGCTATATTAACAGATGAATAAGGAGACATAGATTCTAGAATCTACAGGTTGCAACACATCAGATTTAACACCGCATAAAATTTAACAATTTAAATAAAGTAATGCTACTTTTCTTATATTTTCTATAACGTTACACGCATTTTTCATAGTCTTTTCATAGAACATATTTAATATTATTTACATACATAAGTTTACTCAACAAATAACCACTATAATAATTATTAAAATTGTACAATGCTATTTACAATCAGAATTCATCATGAATAAATATAGTCATTAGTTTTAAGTAATATACAACTGTGTTTTCTTTCTCTGTACATGCCTGGCGCCCAATATCTGTATTTTTTGTTTATTGTTATTGATTAGTTTTCTCTCTAGTGAAATACCTTACCCACGACTGCTCTCCGATGAAAAGCTGCCGTTCGCAGTGGTAGTTGTTTAAAAAACGCTACAATATTTAACGACAAGAGGCAAGGTAGGCAATAGGTTTTCATTTAAGAACTTTTCAAATATCTGGTTACTAAACCTAATAGGTTTCGTACCATTTAAAAAAAGATACCGCATCGCAGAATAATACTTCATAGGTGAGAAAATTTATTCGTTTTTAAACAAAATTATTAACCTCGTGTACCCTCAGCTTTCTATATACTCACGTGCCGCCACTGGGCTAAGTTTATATTATGTGAAAACTGTATAATTACATTGTGCACAAAGGCCTGTTATATGTATATGAAAATGGACAGTTCCATTCAAATTAAAATTTCAATTAACATACTATTTATATTAGTTTTTAGAGTATTTATTACATATATGTACCTATTCCGAAATTTTATTGTTTTAAAACATTTTATACATTTAAAAAAAAGAAGCCAAAAATACAATTAAAAAAATATAACGTGTGTAAAATCGCTTATTTCTGGGGCTTACTCAACCGGGTCTCACAATGCAAATTCACCTCAAATATCCATTTAGTTGGTCATTGGCAAGCACTTTCTCATTGTACATGAAAATAACCAAACAAACATTTACTGATCTGGATAAAATTGATAGTTAAATAGTAAGACTCACCCGGGGGTACTCCACCTGCTAGCCACTGATATATTCTATTCAATATATCCCATTCCAGATTTTCCATCTAATTCAAATATCATTCGGTTATATATTGGTTAATCATCTTCAACAACTAGCTAGTGTCACCTGAAATAATATAGGGGCTTCCTCCGGACGCAATTCTGCCGCTAAACAGATTCGCATCCCAATCGAATAAGCTAATTGGGCAATTGGGGTACCTCACTAGTCTCTCTACCCCAACGCCGCATCGTGTCAATCGAGAAGACAAGGGAGACCTCAAACTCTCAAGACCAACCTCGAAGGCAAGACGTCAGAAGAGGTTTTCTTCTTGTCAAACGACCCGTTGCCTTACAGTACTTGCAACGTTTATAGTCAAAAGACTCTCAACCTCCAAATATCAGCTCTATGACAAAACACAACACAACAGCCGGCTGGCCAGTCTACTACTGACCTGCCGCAGGCAAGCTAAGTTTCCTCTTACATCACAATATTACCTGATCACAAATATTTACATCGCTTGCCAATGAATCATAATATTTTCTCTAATCGACTTTAAAATAGAGTGTTTTAGCATTACTAGATAAATAAATAGAGAGTTTCCGAAGGAATGCATATTGTTTATTAGAATAGTGAATAAATAAAAGCATTATTATGACGAACTTCTTTCCCAAGTTTTACATTCGGCCAACCTGACCTTAGTTGCGCCCACGCAAATAAAATAAAACCATCAATTGACAACTACACAAACGTCACAAAATTAAACCCTCAAATAAAAGTGCCCTACACACTTGTTGTCTCACACACAAGTCGTAGAACAGATGTCATGCGAATGCATACAAAGTTAGAAAATTAATTCAACCCACAAAATAAAGACCACAGCCTATAAAACAGCAGTTAATGACAAAAATATCTGCTGTTTGGGTTAGGTTATAACCTATTATATCTTTAGATAGATACCAGAGTAAAAATGAAGAAATCTTATTAAAAACAAAAGAGTGTTTAGAAATTATTCAATCAAATACATAGGCAATAAAATGTCCTATTTTAGTGATGTGGTTAAAAATAAACAGCGGTCATTTATAGTTAACACAAAAAATTAGTAAGTTGACTAAAAACTGCATAGTAGAAAATATCGAACCGCCGACTAACACAAAAGTAAATCGGCTGCACACCATATTGTTCAAATAGAAGGCGATACGGAAGAATCTCTGCAAAACTTTACCAAGCAGTAAAAAACACAATCTCTGATACATATTATGATATTGAAATGCCTTTGAAAAGAAGAAAAAACCCTAAGAGTACAAAACAAATACGAAAATTGTTTTAATGTTATATTGGAGTGCTCTAAACAACCTTTTGTTTAGGGATCTGTTACCTTTGAGATGAAATCTAGGATCGACACTGTGCATTCAAGCCTTTCGATTGTCAGACAAAACTTAAAAGATTTTCACTTGAGTGCGACACTTTCTCTGTTTACGAGTATGTAAACGTATTATTTCTTTATATGGTGCAGATACAGCCATATAGCAAACAACTACCGTAGCTCCAGACCAATTTGTCCAAACTGCAGCGGAGATCATTATACATAGGTTTGTACAGCCTACACAAACATGTTCAAATTGTGAATATACAAAAGAGATGTTGAAGATTAGAGATATTGACATGAAACGTACGTATTGAAGAACTGTAAACATATAAAAGATGACAAACACAACAGAGAATTGAATAGCAGGTTTTTTTTTGTTTTACGAAGGGTTCATGTTTGTATTTAAATGCTGCTGGTATAGTAATAAAATGTTTTAATACCCGTAAATGTTAAGATACCCATTTTAATCAAGAAAATTGTATTTCTTACACAAACGCACATACTTTTGTAAATAGTGAAATATCAGTTGTTGGTTACAGGCATTCTGTTTGTCAATCGAATGACCGTCACTCAGTTGGTGCAACAATACAGGTGGTGAGCTAAATCCCAGTGACTGTACTAAGAAATGAAGAAAATATGGGACACCATTATCCTCCATCGCTACACAGCAAAATCAACAATAAAACACCATTGTCAGCGCCGTACATCGCCAAATAGGAATGTGAAACCACCGCCAGTTCTTAATTAAAAAAGGTCCGATTAAATTAATATCTCCGAAACTAAAGTTCCAAGAAATGTCGTAATATATCTACAAATTCATTTACCCAGTAGTAGATATTGGAATATACCCAGTAGTAGATATTAGAAATAAAATTTAGTTAGACATGGCGATACAAAATGGTAGATACACTTACTGTGATCTTATTCCAGGAAAAGGCCAAAAAAACACGAACTAGGCTCTGAACAGTATATTCTACAGGATTTCAAATCTCCACCTTTGGATACCCGTGCCTTTACTGTTAGGAAAAGTGTTTCAGAAAGCCCTGAGATTCGTCGGACGCTGAACCACGCGTCTTTTTCTGATCTCAATCTCTCGGAAAAAGCCTCCTTCCTCCTTTTCGCAAAACGGAAGTCTTCCAATTGACAGGTCATATGACCAAAGGCAATTAAGTGAACTCTATCGTCTATACTGAATGAAATTTGTTTTTATGGAAAGGAACCGCTACCTGTACTGAATGAAGTTTAACATCTAGTGAATAGATGGCGCCAGCAATATTAAAACATGCACATGTTTATTCCACTAATTCGGAGGCTCTGAATGAAGCTTAAGGGCTCATTCTGTCCCGTTTACGAAAAATGCCTACCTATATCTAGATATTTGTAAGTTTTTTAAATTAATTTATTGCAAACGCTGGAGAGAGGGGGCGTTACTATCGATTTTTTGCCCCAATTCAAAAAAATTGTAGATCCGGGGCTGATACCATGGACCATGCTTTAAATGGTAGTATAATAATAGTTAATACCCATAACTTTATATCGTTGGAAAGGGTTAAACGGTAGCATTTTTTTAAGTTCATAGCCAACTATGATTTCTATTTATAAAATTATATTTTTTATTATTTCTGACAAAAGGGTAAGCACAGGAAAAAACTGACTACGCCACTGGATTTTCCTTAAAAAAGTGCCCTTAAAAGAAGATTTTTACAGAATTTTATTATTCCGCGAAATACAAAAGTTATGGGCAATTTTCCATATGGTAAACCACTCAAAAAGACCCCGTATCTCAGTTGGCAGTGAAAATATCAACAGGCGGTTTATGCCACGTGTCCCAGAAATCGTGTCCCAGAAATCGAGCTCATGACATGTCTGTCGGTTTTGCTCTATCTAGTCAGAAAATAGGTTTTCTCTGTTAAAACAGACCAATTCCGACCACCCTGTACAGGGTGGGTCAAATTCGACGCTTTTAAATGGAAACACCCTTTTCTCTAGGAGATAGACGAAAACTAATATCGGTGTCTGGAGCTCAATTTTTGTCAAAAACATGATGGTGAAAACCGCACATCAATATCTGTTACCGTTTCGGAGTTACGGGGTGTTTTTCAAAAATGTGTATTTTTAACAAATCGCTGTAACTTTTTTGCTATGGAAAATTTTGTATTTCTATGAAAACATTTCCAAAGCACCTTTTTACGTAGAATTTAATGGTTTAAGTATATTTTTTTTAAAATTAATGATTTAAGAGTTATCAACAGAAAGAATGATCTTTTATTTGGGACACCCTCTATATTTTTAATTAACTGAAAAGAATTTAAAATTACCTTTCCAAAAATATAGCACACTTGATATTTTGTTATAGTCCCCTTCGAAATACAGAATTTTTAAAAGTTCGCCACTTTTAACTAGTAGGCTTTGGACCCCTTATTGATGATATGCCCTTAATGGAACTCGAAAACATATTTTTCCAGGAAAACGACGCACCGCCTCTGAACGCTGTTAATAATGTTATCAGCAAATTTTTGCAGCCAATTTCAAGAATAATTGGATATCCAACCAAGATACCAGCCGTTGGCCGTCGAGGCCGCCTGACTTAGTGTCCATGGATCTAATCCTATGGATATATTTGCGGAAGAATAAAGGTTCATTATTCTTCCGTATAATCTAGATAAGAATTAAATATACTTAGCAGTTATAAGAGGGTATCTTTCACCACCACAGAGTTTATGAATTTCGCGAGAAATGTTCAAAAACTAATAATCAAATAAAATTAAATTCATAACAGAAGACGGTCGATATGTCGAACACCTGTAGCAAAATCTCATGTCTTGGTTTGCTATTTATTTTTATTGTATTAGATATACTTTAAATATGTTGATGTTGGTTAAATATATTTTAAATTATATTTCGTATCCTCGTCCAAATAGATATACACCCGTAGTATCATTATCATACTTTATCGAGCACATTTTATTCCCAATTACGTAAAGAATGCATTTTTTGTTAGCCATAGACCTTAGTCATCCGTACCCGACCGTCAGCCTTCTCATAACATTATTGTGCTTTGTCGAGTAAACAGTATAGTTAGAAGTGAAAATAAAAATGCCGAAATATAGTAACAGGAAACGTACCTTAAGTGCTAGTGGTGATGAAAGTGAAAGGCTGGAAAGGGAAAGAAGACATCTCTTGAAAAAATTGGATTTTTTGGATCGAAAACGGCGTATAAGAGTGTACAGTAGTACTAGTGATGAGAACGAAAGTGAGTTCTAAATACTTTCGTAGTTACTGGCTATAAATGTTAAAGCCAAGTATAAAAAGAGACATAACTGTTAAGTCTCAAATTGCAGGTAATAGCTATAACTGTTAAAGCTATTTTTTGCCAACAGGGGGCGTAATAAGTAAGTAATTATATATTTTTAGAGATAGAAGGGTAGAAGTAGATTTACTTTAGTCAATTTACTAGCTTGGGTTAATCCACCCTGTGGATATAATTATATACACGTGGGTCACATTAACATGATCTGTATTTTCCGGCTGGAATTGGAAAATAGTAAGACAAGTATTATGATTTTGTCTAATATTTACTAGCTTGGGTTAATCCACCTTGTGGATGTAAACATATGCTCATATACACATTGTAACCCAGCATAGTCCTTGACTTACGCACGCTAGTATGTCTCAGAAAACTATTAAAATAATCTAGATATCAGATCCTTTATTCTGTGACTGTATTTGAAAAATCTGCTTTGCAGTTTTGATTAAATAAAAGCTTGTACTCAAACAGGTAACTATATATTATGTTATACCCGGCCACAAAACGCCGAACGGAGTGCTTTTCTACAGGGCAAGGTGACGCAACATTGTTGTTTGTTTACCTTTGTCTAGAGTGTTTTTTGCTCTAGAAATAACTTTTGATAAAATAATGAATTTAATTAAAATTAATTTTAATAACTTTTGATAAAATAATGAACTTTATTTTTTTAGACAGGTCAAAACAAATCTGAATCTGTTTAATAATAAAAAATAAAAACCCCAAAGCTATTTGTTTACAAAAATGAGTACCTAGGTGACCGCTATCGATTCTTAAACCAAGGCTTAAACTGAACATCTTGCTATGGGGACGGGGAACTGCTGAAGTTACACAAATGTACTTTAGGCCCTTGTTTATATATTCTTATATACAAGGCTTAGGCTGAGTTTATAAAATATTTTAAACGCTTTACAAAAATGTTTTTTTTTTGCCTTTTATTAAAGGTACAGATTCTGATAGTGAGTTTATACTAGGATTTGTCTTAGAATTACATGTTATATAATTACATTATAAATTAAGAGATCTTTTGGTTGCAATATAGCATAAATTGGTTAAAAAATTGTATTTACATTATTATGGCTTACAATAAACTTATATTTATTTAATTCCAATCGTCCTCGGAATCAAATCTAGAAAAAAAAATCAATTAATTCAAATTCGAGAGAGAGAAAGATCTGTGTAGGAGTAGGACCTAAAATACGTGATACACTTGAAATTAGGTGGATGCTTATCTTTCTTATAATTAGTAACAGAAACGAAAGACAGTCTAAAATATTTTTCCCATCCCCAGCAATTGCAGTACCTATATTTTAAGGACCGAGGTTAAATCCGGAGGTCCAAATCATGTTTTCTCCAACAGAAAGTAAGAAATATATTTTTTGATAGACCTAAAGCACGTTTTTAGGAAAAACAATGTCACCACTAGACCAAAAAATTACAAGGTTAGTGAAATTTCCCAAAGAAAATAGCCAAGGTTGCAGTTGCCCTTAAAATCTGATAGATTTAGAGAAATCGTTATGTCAGGAGCATCCTACTGTACGAACCATTGTAAGGTTTTCTTTTTTTATTAAATTCACACTTGAATAGCAAAATTAAAAGCGTGGCGATTGGCCAAATAAGCGATGATATGGTTTTTAGTAAAGTTTTAGTGAAAAATGCAAAGAAGCCAAGAATCTTGAAAATACTAGCAGGCTCATCTCAGAAATCAAGACACTTAAATATGAGTGCTTTGAGATCCAGGTGAAGGTCCACAGACAGGATAACGAGAAAAAAAAAACGGTGGAAACTACTCCGATTTCCTGACTGCTGATGACGCTGCAATAGACTATATACGTAATCTTGACGTTTGTATTTAATCTCACTGTATTTGTCTCCTGTTGCGCGTATTTTGTTTGTGATATACCGTGTTCCTTTTATATTTATATATTTTATATCTTTTTGTATTGTTTATATTTTTACGTGTATTATTTTGTAATATCTGTTAAACGATGTGCTTGCCATACGATAAATAAATAATAGGATAACGAGAAGATAAGAAGGGGAAAATTCCTAGAAGAGTCATTTTAAAAAGAACGAGGGGGAAACAAGAATTCCAAAGAAGGCAGAATACATTGGAGAAGACAATAATTCAGGTTAGAATTCAAAACAAATATGCTGGTATAATTGACTATTTACAGCCAATGGTTGAAAATAACACATTACAAACTTGTTTTAAGTTATTTAAAAGGTTATAATAAATATGGTTACGATTACGATACCTTTTAGGTCCTAAACTAGTAGACCTAAACCTAAAATTTAAGACTAACCTAAACAATATAGTTATCCAGAAACTCCCATTGCAGAAAACTGGAATTTAAATTATACTTTTAAAATATAAATAATAATAATAATAATAGTAATAATAAAAAAAATTAAGCTCTTTTTCTTGGAATTTGCACTATGCATATGTTTTTCAACACCCTGAACAGCGGTAATTAACAACTGTTATCTTGACGATGTTCTTTTATTAGACAAACATTTAGCGGAATTTACTGGAAATATAAATTAAATAAAAAAAAAAGAATAATAAATAAATAAATAGAAAAAAAAGTATCTTCACGTCTACTCAAGAAATTTCATACTTAGATTTTATTTTAAATACAAAATTAATGAAAACGTATCCTACAGACACAAAGAAATGTAAGATTAAAAAGTTAGTGCTGAAATTTTCCAGAAAATATAGATGGTATGTATCCATACTAACTATAAGATGGTTTCTTCGCAACTTACAAGCACTTTAATTTCTTTTTGTCCCGCAGATAAATACAGCTGGTTTTATAGATACTAAGAGATTTAAATGAGCTAAATACAAAGCCCTTGAGGAAAATAATGAAAATTATAACACGTTCTTTGTGCCAACAAGTTTTTTTTTTCTGAAGTTTACGGCTGGTGGCTCAGAAACACAGAATGTGCAGGTCAAAATTTCATGCCTGCATGGTGTCCACTCGAAAATTTTTCATTAGAGTTGCTCACAAAAAAGCTTGCTACTCTCCTAATTCTTGCAACTGGCCAGAGAGTTCAGACACTAAAAAATATAGCTGAAGTAGACGACTCTTCTATTAAGATTTATGTTTGCCAGCACTTTAGAAGCTTACCTAGAAAGAACTGAATCATTAAGAGGAGAAGAGAATTATCTTAAAAAAAAAAACGACGTCTTCAGCGGCCTACAGAAAAGGATTTAATATTGATCAAATAAAGAATACCATAGGGTGGACCTCAAAATCAAAAGTATTTCAAACAATTTATACTCGTCCACTGAATAAAGGAAAAAAAAAATAACTTTATAGAAACATGCAAGAAGCAAGTGCAGTCATTATAAACTGCTCTAGGAAGTAGCTCTTTATTGTGTTAATGTTAATAAGTATGTTTTATATTTTTCTAATTACTTATAACTCAAATTCAAATAGTTTATTTACTTTTTTTTTAAATATCAATATACAAATTAAAAAAAAAGCAAAAAATTAGATAAAAGGAACTGTGTGGCGCTTTTATAAAAAATAAAAACCGATACACAAAAACATTAAATGTTTCAAAATCAAAATCAAAAGTATTTCAAACAGTATGTATAATGTATAGGAGTGAGTCGTTATGGCAATCTACTAAGTCGGAGTGAGCAAAAATACGAAGTATTTATTACATAACTACTTAATCTGACGTTAGATTCCATGCGCTTGGGAAAATACTCGCCTTTTGTCTTTATTCAGTACATCTTATTTTACTAAGCGTGTTGACCGTACTCTTCGTACACATGAAAACCGGCACCCAAGAACAAAAATGCCGACCCTTAGTATAATATGTATGTGTTATACTACTACTATGTGTTATACTAATTTAGAATCATAATTATGTGATGCATATTATATTACATTAATTTTTTTTTGCTATTTTGTTATATAATATAATAACATGTATGTAGGAGTAGATTATATATATTTTTGTTTTGTGGGTTTGACATATTATATTTAAATATACGTTTATAGTTATGTTACTATAAATTGTATTAAATTAATCAAATGTGTTAAATGTCAAATAATTAAACGTCATACGATTATGTATATTTTACATCACCTGTTGGAAAAAATAGCAAAATATAAACCGCCACAAAAGAATTTCTTTTCTTTCAACATCTACGGGTGTATATCTATTTGGACGAGGATACGAAATATAATTATAAGAACAAACGACTTACCTGTAGGAAGTTCGTTCTGAATTATATGAGTATCCTCGTCCAAATAGACGAGGATACTCATATAATTCAGAACGAACTTCCCGACCTAAGGTCCCGACCCTACCGATACTAGCCCTCCCAAGAAATTCTTTTTTGATTTAAAAGCAAAATAATGTTATGAGAAGGCTGACGGTCGGGTACGGATGACTAAGGTCTATGGCTAACAAAAAATGCATTCTTTACGTAATTGGGAATAAAATGTGCTCGATAAAGTATGATAATGATACTACGGGTGTATATCTATTTGGACGAGGATACTCATATAATTCAGAACGAACTTCCTACAGGTAAGTCGTTTGTTCTTATAATTGTTATAGAATTCTGCATCTCTCATAGCAAATATTATTTTCGTTTTAATTGATGCTCGCAGCTAGAATTTTTGCATTACAGCCGGTGCCGTTTATATACTCTAAATCTCGAAGAGGAATCGAGCAAAATATCAAGTGTGTTATATTTTTGGAAAGGTAACTTTAAATTCTTTTCAATAAATTAAAAAATATACAGGGTGTCCCATATAAAAAATAAATTTTTCTGTTGATAATTCTTAAATTATTAATTTAAAAAAAATTATACTTATACCATTAAATTCTACATAAAAAGGTGCTTTGGAAATGTTTTCATAAAAATACAAAATTTTCCATAGCAAAAAAGTTACAGCGATTTGTTAAAAATGCATATTTTTGAAAAACGCCCCGTAACTCCAAAACGGTAACAAATATCGATATGCGGTTTTCACCGACATGTTTTTGACAAAAATTGAGCTCCAGACACCGATATTAGATTTTGTCTATCTCCTATAGAAAAGGGTGTTTCCATTTAAAACCCTCGAATTTGACCCACCCTGTACATGTTTTTTCTACTTACCTTATACATAACCAATGACTAAAGAATCCAAGGACAAATAACACCCGAGAGCAAATTGTGACGTCACCAAACCGTGCCGTGGCACCAAATTTGCGTGGCACATATTTTTCTTAACCTAGCTGTTTGAAGAGATATTTCTATCTATTATCTATGGCGTATACCATGGGCGTCGGACAGGGGGGGCAAGAGAGGGCATTTGCCCCCCCTGGACACTGAAACAGTAAAAATAAAAGCTATCTTTTTACATCCATCTGTAAAAAAATAATCATTATTATGAAATTTTGGTAATTATTGGGAAAACTGGAAATCGTCAGATTTTCACCAAAATTGGTATACACCCTATTTTGAGGTCGTAGATTACGAATCTGAAGTTTTTTCTTGTTGGTCTCTTACCGTTTTTCAGAAAAACGGAAAATTATTTCAACATCGAATTTTTCTTAATTTCTCATATTTTTAAGGTTTTCTAGCACATATTTTGTTAGGTATTCAATAAACAATGATGTTATTGCTATTTTCTGTTACTTTTTTAACCAATTCTATGCATAATAGAGGAAAATTTGCTAAAATAAATTTGTGAACAATCTGAAAATGTTGGGTTATGTGTTTCTGGCATTTAAAGCAACGTTGCCAATGCTAAACCTAAATTTAGCGTGATTTTTTCGCTCATTCTGGGATTACGAAAGGCGGTCGCCAGAAGAACGGCTCCTTCCCATAATTGCTATTTTACCAACGAGAACTGACTATTTATAACCACGAAAGAAGAAGTTAAAACCAATGCAATCAAAACCCTTTCGTGCAACTTCGTGGTTATAAATAGTCTTTATATAAAACCTTTTTTGCGGAGGGGGTTAATCTTTTTTTGATATAATATAACAACAAAAGATTAACACCCTCCGCATGGAAGTTGTAACTAATGCAATCAAAACTCTTTCGTGCAACTTCGTGGTTATAAATAATATAATATAACAAAAAAAAAGATTAACCCCCTCCACATAGAAGTTGAAACCAATGCAATCAAAACTCTTCCGCGTAACTTTGTGGATATAGGTATGTAGGTATATTTAATTATTTGTCGATCTCATAATAGGAAATTTATTTAAAATCCCTAATCACCCGAAAAATAGAAGATATGGCAACGTTGTAAATTTTCAAATTTCTAGATTAGGTTTAGATTATATTTGTCTCTCTCATTACATAGGAGAGAGAAAGAAGGATATATCAAATGTCAAACTTCCGTCTGGTCTCAATTTTCTTTGTTATTTTGTTAAGAAAAGTGTTTTTCAGTAAAATTTTGGACATTTTTCTATCCCCAATCAAGTGCAGCTTTTAGATAAACTATAATATAACGGAAATATAGTGAAATTATTACTTTATAGGGTCGAAATAAAGAAAAATTCAATGTTGAAATAATTTTCCGTTTTTCTGAAAAACGGTAAGAGACCGCCAAGAAACAAGTTCAGATTCGTAATCTACGACCTCAAAATAGTGGGTATACCAATTTTGGTGAAAATCGGACGATTTCCAGTTTTCCCAATAATTACCGGAATTTCTAGGTGTTACCTGTAAAATAATAAAAAATATATTACAATTTTTTATTCATTTTTACCTTGCCCCCCCCCTAAACTTCATTCTTCCGGCGCCCATGGCGTATACTGTGGCATGATACTAATTAATTACGAAAAAAGTGTATTAAAATGTTAACTAAAGGTACCAAACTAGTATCGACGTAAGCACACATCAAGTACATATAATATCAGAAAAATAATTATCGAATTCAATAAGAAAACTAAGAAAACGCTAAAAAGGTGGAGCGGACTGTTTATTTACCTATGAAAACGTAACTCCTGGCTCTTTCTTATCTCTACTGCTTTTGCACTTGAAAGCTGAACAACTAATCACCATTGTAATAAACTTTATACAAAGTTCACTACACACAAACTATTAAAAATCGCTAAAATTGTCGCTGGTGACCAGATGATGACTCATTGCCATCAAAAGAATGGCGCCTAAGGTCACAAATTCTGCTGCAGCCCGTATATGGGCGTTACATGTCCTTATATTCTTTAGTCATTGTACATAACAAAAATAATTGAAAAAAAGACAAATCCCAAATTTTGCAGTTTCTATTATTTTTAATTACAATGTATAAAATTTAATCAAAAAATTTATTTAAATTATCCCCGATTATCTTAATCAGGATCTCTTCCAGCCAGAACCTTACATAGCCTCTGATCCAGTACAAACAAGGATCCGAACGATCCAATATGTAGTAGACGTGTTCCAGAATGCCCGTAATTATTTTGCTATTGACAATTTCTAACATGCCCGAGAGATCCCGTTTTCTACGGTATGACTTGTCATCCTTTGCGTTGTATTTATTGGCTAAAAATTGCAGACTGGGAAATAATGAGCTCAGATTTATAAAGGACTGGTCGAGTTTCACGATTTCGCTGAGGACGTATTTGCAAGCTGGATTCGACATGTCGTATTTCCTCACTTGGAATGTCAAATCTGCGAATGATGACTGAGTAGCTAAAATAAAAGAAAAAAAGCGTTATTTGAAGCAGTGCTGTTTTGATTATTGAATAATCTTCATTAAAGGGGGTTATTGACTGAAATAGGGAGACAGCAAATTGTACCTGAAAAGCTCGGAAATGTATCCGCCACACTAGAAAAGAGCTTCAGTCCAATCAGCAAGTTTGTCAAGGATTCACGATATCCAGTTATCTCTTATCAATTATTTTAAATAATAAAGAGTATTTTTTAATGTAATCAAATATAAATGAATACATCGATAATGCTTCGGTAGATCTTATAAATGAGGAGTATGAGCAAATGAGGAATGAATTTAGAAAATCTACTCCTCAAATCTGCTATAGCTATCGTTGTGGTCTCCTCTAGCTAAAGCTTGATTTTTTGGTTGTTGAACATACATTTTGATATTATTGAATAATCTTCGTTAAAGGAGGTTATTGACTGAAACAGGAAGACAGCAAATTGCTTGACAAAACATACATTCAAATACCATTTAATAATTTATTTATTTATATTTATTATTTTATCTCAGGTGGAATAAACAAGTGGCAAAAAATTAAAAAGTTTTTTATAATTTTCCGGAAAATGTCAAGAAAAATTTTAAATTTTCAACAAATTTTTTTCGACAAAAAAAAATTCATAGGCGTGTTTATGGGGTCGAAATTTACTACCAGTCAAAATATCTGCACTTAATTCTGAGACACCCTGTATGCAGGGTGGGGCAGCTCTTTCTCCTCGGTTGATTATACGAAAACGAGAAGATGTAGAAACAAAATATTTTATGGATATATGTGTGAAGGCAATGTGCATAATATAAAGTTATTTTGAAATATACAGGGTATGTCAGAACTAAGATCCACACCAAAGTTATATATTTTTCTTATGGAACACCCGGTATTTTCTTTTATATTTGGATCCTTGGACACAAAATAAGGAATTTATTATAAGGGTTAAATTATGTTTACAAGCTTTGGTTTTTGAGATATTTAAAGCTATTTAAAAATGCATGCTATAATAAAAAAAAATTGTCAACGCCCTGTACATTGCTTTTCAGAATTAATTCTCGTGCTGACTTTTAGGCCAGAGAAATAAACTTTACTGAAAAATTTGATTGCTTCGTTTAATGTATACAGGGGTATCAAAAATTGCTTGTCTATTTTAAATATTTATTGTACATAAACACTTCGAAATTTCAACGGTCTTGACCCTATATTTTTTAAAATAAATCGAAGCAGATTCAAATTCTCTTTCAAACTATATTAGAGTTTCCTATACCTATCTAGCTCAGATTTTGAATAAAAAGCAATTTTTCTATAAAATGGCAACCAAGAGGGCTGATGTCTTCTTGGCAAATTTCTAGACTTTCTCTACTTTTTCTCTACTTTCTGACAGTTAGTAGCTATTTTCAAAATCGAAATTAGTTTATGGACGAGATTTGGTGTAATAGTATATGACATAAATTAGGATTGATTGATGTATTCAATTGTTTTTGGTTACTTCCTGTTTCACCGGAAATTACTACAACTTTTGATTTTTAAATGGTACCTCGGCTATTTTTTTACTTTATTCGATAGAAAATGACACTCTGAATAGAATGACATATCCTATGTCAACTTTTGACATTTTGGCTTAAAAACAAATCGGATTTTAAATTTCAATCTATAGAGTGCCACGGCTGTGTTAAAAACACTAATTTTTAATCAAGGAACCGTGGAAAAATAAATTTGACCGTCTAATGTTTATCGTGTGTTGTCCTGGCCGTTTAAAAGATGTCCAAATCGTATTTTTAATCATATCTCAATTTTTTTCAAATGGAACAAGGTTGACTCGTTAGCATATTTTTTTCGTTAGCATTTAGAAGACTGTTTTTACGAATAATTTTGAACCACACATTTCGAGTCAAATTGTCGTTATGAATCGCATGTTACAATGTCAAATAAACCATATGCGAAAATGTCAAAAGTTGACATATGATATGTCATTCTATTCAGAGTGTCATATTCTATCAAATAAAGTAAAAAAAATACTGAGGGTGTCATTTAAAAATCAAAAGTTGTAGTCATTTTCGGCAGTATATACCTAGCAGTTTACTTTTATTTAATTTACCCCTACAATAGTTTAATAAATAATATTTATTATTCTATCAAGATTATAGGATTAGAAAAAAGATTGGATTCACGGCAACCAACAAAAAGCAGGAATGGATGACACAGGAAATACTAGACCTCATGGATGACAGACGGAAGCAGAAGGCAAACCCGATAGAATACAAACGTTTAAACGGGATCATTAGGAAAAAGTGCCGGGAAGAGAAAGAGATCTGGATGTCAACAAAATGTCAAGAAATAGAGCAACTACAAGCAAAGTATGACACCTTCAATGTTCATAAAAAAGTGAAAGAATTTACAAACAGACACAGAAAACACCAAGAAACAATCCTAAGAAACGATAACAACGAGATAATTCTAGGAGTAAAGGCTAAGCTTGTGAGATGGAAAGAATATATCGAAACACTTTTTAATGATGACAGACCCTGTTCCCCACCACCGATAGATTACATACTGAATGAAAAGGCTCCAGCAATAACCAAAGACGAAGTTGTTCATGCAATGAAAGCGCAGAAAAGCGGAAAAGCTACCGGCCCCGCTAAAATAAACGTTGAAATACTTAAACTCATTGCAGATAACGAAAGCAGAAGTCTAGATTTGATAACAGCATTATCTAACAAATTATATAGCTGAAGCAAAATACCGTCAGATTGGCTTAAATCAACATTCGTAACCCTGCCAAAGAAACCCAACGCCTCACAATGTGATGACTATAGGATGATAAGTCTTATGTCCCATGTCCTCAAAACCTTTCTTAGAATCATCCACACTCGAATCTACAAGAAGTGCGAAAATCAGATGGACAACAGCCAGTTTGGCTTCAGAAACGGACTCGGAACGCGTGAAGCAATCTTCTCCCTAAATGTAATGACACAGAGGTGTAGAGACATGAATGTGAATGTATTTGCATGCTTCATAGACTATCGTAAGGCGTTCGACTATGTTAATCATCAGAAGATGATCAAAATTCTAAGAACAACCGGAGTTGACGAACAAGACCTACGTTTCATATCAGAACTTTATTGGCATGAAACGGCGGTAGTTGAGATGAAGCAGTCAACATCGGAAGATATACAAATCAGACGGCAGGGTTGCGTCTTGTCTCCGCTCCTGTTTAACCTGTACTCGGAGACTATATTTAGAGAAGCACTGGATCGAATCCAGGGCGGAATCAAGTTCATTGAAATCCCAATAAACAATTTCAGATATGCCGATGATACGGTTATAATAGCCAACGATATACAAGAACTGCAAAGCATTATAGATTCCGTAGTCCACTATAGTGAGATGTTTGGACTGCATCTCAATGTCTCCAAGACCAAACTATTGGTCTTTTCTAAGACTCCAATAATGCACACCTGCGTGTCAAGGGACAAACAATCGAACAAGTGACCTCAATAAAGTATTTAGGAGCTAACATCAATAGTCAGTGCGACCCGAAAAGAGAAATATTTTCAAGAATTGAGCAAGCGAGAAAAATCTTCGTGAGAATGAAATCATTTTTTACAAGAAGAGACCTCAGTGCGGATCTCAGAACTCGAATGGCCAGATGCTACGTCTTCTCTGTGTTACTCTATGGATGTGAGAGCTGGACACTGGATTCACAAATCGAGAAGAGAATAGAAGCCTTCGAAATGTATATATACAGACGGATGCTGCGAATCTCATGGGTACAAAGGATCACCAACAATGAAATACTCCAGCGCATGCAGAAACAAAAAGAGATACTGAACACCATCAAGGAAAAAAAAATGCAATACCTGGGTCATGTAATGAGAGGTGGTAGATACGAAATACTGCGCCTCATAATAGGCAAAGTGCAAGGGAAAAGATCAGTAGGAAGACGCCAGAACTCATGGCTAAAAGATTTGAGGAGATGGTTTGAACGCTCGTCTGCGGAAATCTTCCGGGCTGCAGTTTCCAGAGCCACAATTGCCATTTGGATCGCCAACCTTCGGCAGGAGAGGGCGTGATAAGAAGAAGAATTCTATCAAGAAAAACGAAGAAGTAGTTCTTTGATTTATTTTACGATTAGTTGTAGATTATATTGATTTTCTATAAAAGAGCCAATTACGGCAAATTCATTTTCTTCACTTCCAACGACAGGTTTCTGCTTAATAGATTTATAAACCACTCTAGCAGCTCTGCGAAATAAGGCAAGTAGTTTTTCAAAGGAACGCTCTGTCTCATATACAGGGCCCGGAAATAGTGCGTCGGGCATCTGTAGCTCCTAGAATAAAAAAACTTGAGAATTTTGTTTAAGTGCAAACCTAAAGTATGTACGAGGATGTATTTCAGGAAAATATTTTAACTTCTATAGGATGACTCAAAAAAGTGTGAGTGGATCGAGATTATTTTTTTTAATGGAACACCCTGTATATTATTGTATTTTTTGCTTCCTTTCAGATCACTTTACATAATTCTGAGATGTAAATATAATTCGATAACTTCAGATATATTAATAAATAAATAAAAAAAATATATTTTTCAACTTTCCTTAAAAAATTATTACAAATTTAATAGAACTCTCCGGAAATCAAAACTATAATAGATATTTACTTTAGATGGTTTATACTTGCTCTGCTATAAATATCGTAATCTTAAATCAGACAGGGTGTTCAAAATTCTACGCCAAACTTTCTAAAATATAAAATAAATTTTCTTTGTTTTTTTAAATGGAACATCCTGTATATCATTTTTTTACTAGATGGAGTTAAAAAATGAACATTTTTTGTATTTAAAGTATATCAAAATTTTTAATATTTTTGCAGATACACGCATTATTATTCCATATAGCATATAGCTCTTGCAATGGTAGGTTAGGTTAGGTTGCTGGGGTTTGGAATTTTGTTTCATCCCTCACTTGGAGGCCTTGGGCCTATTGCGATACCCCTGTATTGTTGTACCAAACCTTCCTCTCATTCTTTCTTTACGTTAAAGCACTTCCATCTCTTTACAAAGTTCTCGATGTCGCTGATGTTGGCTTCTGCTGCTTCCTCTAGTCCCTCCAAAAAACCTTACCATAAAATTTTAAAGCGTCGGTATTCCAGTGCCGGACAGTGGCACAGCAGGTGATCTATGGTTTCTTCTTCCTCTCCGCATTCTCTGCAGTAGTCGTCGTCGGAAACTTTCCATCTCACGAGGTTTACCCCCGTGGGACAGGTTCCAGTGACGACACCTACAATTATGAGTACTACGTTCTTTTTGTGTTCTAGTAGTTGTTTTGTCTTTTTGCTATCTACCAGTGGCCATAGTCTTCGAGCTGTAGTGCAGTTCTCACGGTCTTGCAATGGTAAAATATGAGAGAAAAATCATTTGTATTTATAATAATTTTTTTAAAAAAGGCTGACAAACTATATTTTTTCAGCCTATTTTATATATTTTTTTAAACAACACCACTGGATTTAGCTTAGAGATATACCTATGATTTTGAATAATTTATTTTTGAAAACTTACTACTAAAACTAAACAAGGGGGTTGAGAGAAGAATATTGAAATTATTTAACTAGAAATAAAAATCACTCCCTTTAAATTCATCATTATATATTTATCAAATAAACAATAACATAATAAATGGTAACCAGCATAATAATCTAAGACAAAAATCCTGTTATCTGATCAGTTAGAATGCGAGCGGTAACACGATGAATCCAAAACTTCAAGAATTTTCTGATCCACAACAAACAGGGTTCAGCATGATTCAGAATTATGTCAATGTGATCGTATATTGCGGAAAGGTATTCGTGGTCGATTTTTTTCAGAATAGTAGTCAAACCCCTAGAAACTCTCTTGCCCTTATCAGCACTGTATTTGTCCGCCATCGCGGAAATGGCGGGGATGAATGATGTGAGGTCCAGCAGCCTCCTATCAGCCTTTACGATTTCGCTCAAAACGTATTTGCACGACGGGTCGGACACGTCAAGTTTTTCGATTTGGTAGTTGGCAGTCACTGGATTCACTACGTTCACTAAAACAGAAAGGAATAAAATTAGAAAAATATTATTTAAATTATTATAATTTATATAATTAAGAGTTAAAACAACTAAATATTATACTATATTATATTAAACTGGTTGAAACAAATTCTGATCAACTTTTTTACCTTTTGGTTAAGTTTTGATTCCTTGTGTCGTGATTATAAGTCACACGTTAACTTGCACTAGAACACTTAAAGCAACAATAAAAAACGCATTTTTTTTAATATGAGTCGATCAAAATTTGTTTCCATTTTACCAAAGAAATAATAAAAATAATCACAGCCTATTTATTAGACAGCCAGTCGATCGCCATAGTTTTTGGGTATCAGCGCTTCACCACCGCATCTGTTCACTTATACATGCAGGCAGTCCATAAAATAATATTGAAATAGTGGCTTTGTCATAATATTTAAGTATTTTAGTTTTTTGCTAGTGCAGTTATCGAAACTATAAAACACTCAGGAACGAGATTTGTGTAAAGGTGCCATTACACGGCGTGTAGCTTGCGCCGAGCCAAGACGCGCCAATGCGTATTTTCCATAGGTATTTTCGCACTTGCGATCTCACGGTCGACCGAGAGACAGAGACAAAAATACATTATATAACTTTTTAACATAGACTATCGGTTTAAATTGGGCTTAAATTCATACAGTCAAATAATTTATTCCGCAACTTTATTTTCAGTGCAGTTTATTAAGATAACAATATGGAAAGCAAAATCATCTGGTTAAATTAAATTAAATAAGATAATAATACTTTTTTTTAACTAGGGTTATTTATGTTCAAAAGTTAAATAATATTTTTTTGCCTTATTTATGAAAATATAATTAGAGTAGATCATAATTTCAGAAAGCCCATAACGAGGCAAATAATATAAAAAAATAATATACTGGGTGTCTCGTTTAAAAAATAGAAGTCAGATTTCGAAAATCAGAACCATCAGCGAAACTAGTTAACATCACTGGATTCTACGTAAAAAACTAAACGAGACTGAGTTTTCACCTTTTCGATAAGTTATAAGAAAACCGATATACGATATCGTATATCGATTATACGGAATCAAAAAATGGCAACATTTTAAAGTATCAATTAAAAAAAAATACATATAAATTAAAGTTTAGTCTATAGTTTGGATGTATTCTCACGCAGGCGTCGTATATTTCATTTCTATTTTTATGTGCATTATTTCTGGGGTTCCAAGTTATTTGTTCTTTTTCATATAGGGGTAAAAACTCAGATATAGTCTCGTTCGACCAAGACATGTTGTCTGAAAATATGTAAAATATCAATTATTCTTCAAATCTCCGTTTTTCCATAGATATGGTAGGTTACATAATCAAATGTATCACAAAACTACTTGTGTACAAAGTAAACAATTTTTAGTCGTACCGGTTAATACCTGGCCGGCTATAAATCAGTTTATTTATGATTGAACTAATCGCACTGAGGGGTAAATTGGTACCTATAATATATTGTAATAATCATCGGCAATTACCACCGCTCAAATTACCGCCAATAAATTAGTATAGCTATACAAATTTTAAAAAGCATAATTGCACAAAACTTTATGAATTAATATTTCTATAGCTGCTGTAAAATTTAGAAGTATAAATTAAGTATCAAATACAATAATTATTACACATACATAAATCACCTCAGCAAAATGTATATAGTGCTTCTCACCCTCCCAGTAATAGTCAACATTTTTGACATGTTCTACACCCTTCGGGGTATTTGTATGTAACTTATATTATTATACTTAAAACTAAAAAACTAAATCTATCTATACGAGTATATCCTTTATACAGCATTTAGAATAAATAATAATTTTAAACAATAACATGGTAGATTATATTGATATACCCTGTATTTATCAGTAATTTTTATACTAAATTAATATGACATTTATAGATTTTTTAAGCTAATATCAAATTATGGATGTTTGCATTAAATAAATGGAGTTATTTAAATAAATTATGTAACAAATAAAATTAACTGAATTTAAAAGAATTACTGGTGAAGACCTTGCACGGCGCGTTTGCTTTGAAATTTACCGCCAGTCGACGGGAAGGACGCGCCGACCGAAGATCGTCGCACCAAGCCAATCACACGGAGTACGGCGCGAAATTTTTTGTTTCAGGCTCGGCGAACCACGCGCCGTGTAACGGCACCTTAACGCTGTTTCGAGTAGTAAAAATTAAGTAAAAAGGAATTCGAACTAGGCGTCGTGTTGTGTTGTGACAATTTCAAATGTTAATAAAATTGCCAACAAATGTTAACGCATAAAGAAGAGCATAATTAGGGCGTTGTTGGGTGCAATAACATTCAATAACTCAACTTTCCCGGATATTCAACTATCCCGAAACAACATTTTATTGCTTCATAGTTTCTCACACCGATTTGATCAAAAGGAAAAATGGCTTTGAGCAGTTCGACGAAACAAGTGAGTAAACAAAGTACTCGTTACACAATAAAAAAAATTAAATAGACAGATACTCTGAGAGGATAAAATTATCTTTACTTATTTTTATCTGCAGGATGTGCTGCCAAAGTTTCCGGAATACAGTTCGGACCACCCTGTATATAGTTTGACTTAATAGAAAATTCTAGTTTCGAAGATATAACAAAAATCAGATCATTTGTAGAAAGGTACGCAGAGTTCCTTGTAAATGATGTAAATCATTTTTTGATTTGTTTAGTTTACTTTTGTAAAATGCCATTAATCTTAAAATTCACGAACAAAAACTTTGCATAGATTTTTACTCGTGCAGAGTACCCAAGGAGACGCCACTGTGCTAATTCTTAGCAGAAATAAAGTGCAGATGCATATAATATGTTAGTGCGAGACTCTGGATCGCAAGCGACACTTTTTCTTTGAGAAAACAAGGCTAGAACCACAGAATATCTAGCTACGCAACCGAAGACTCGTTACATGTATAAAATTGTAGGTAGCAAAAGGAGACAGGCCTGTGGACAGGCTTTAAAAGTCTGTCTCCAAATCAGATATTTTGATGTGGTAGTTTCGCTACTACATAATAGAGGGCAATACATTTAAAAGAAAACAGTTTTCTACAAACAAAATTTAAAAGAATTTTGTGCAGTGTTGCCATTGTGTAATTCATATCGTAATACTTCCTGATAAAGCCTACCTTCAAATTTGCTACATTATTTAAACATATTAAAATAGATCAGAGCTGTTTTTTTTCAGTTTACCATGTTAGTTGGAATTAAATCTTATGAGCTAAATTACAATCACTTCCTGACGTTTGATTGTATAATTGAATCCTGAATTTTCATTGTAATTCGGCGACAATATAATAAGTATTGTTCTACTATTATGATACCACTTCCTGACGTTCGATTGTGTTCATACCAAGTTCATATTGTATAATCGGGAAAAAAACGGCGTTAGCGATAGCTATGAAATGAATAGCACTGTCATTTTATATGTAAATTTATATGGGAAATGTCATCGATCGTCCTTTTCCAGCCAACTGGACGCCGTTTTTTACAGAAGCATATCAAGTGATACCATAATATAGTACTATATTACGATACATGGCGTTCGATTGGGCTTAAACTTGGTATACTATATCTTCAGTGACATTGTGATATCATGGTACCATGGAGCATATAAAGTGGTACCTTCTATAGTACCATATTTGATGACATAGCAATATTAGGTACATGGCGGCAATAGGGCTTAAACTTGGTATACTACGTATTTTCGGTGACATTGTAATATGATGGTACTATGATGCATATCATCTGGTACCATAATATAGTACCATATTATGTACATGGCGTTCGCTTGGGCTTAAATTTGGGATACTACGTATCTTCGGTGATATTGTAATATTATGGTACCATGGAGCATAATAAGAGGTACCATAATATAGTACCATATTACGATACCATTTCCTGGCGTTCGATTGGACTTAAATTTGTTATGCTACGTATCTTCGGTTACATTGTAATATGATGGTACTATGATGCATATAAAGTGGTACCTTAATATAGTACCATATTTCAATACCATTTCCTGGCGTTCGATTGAGCTCATATTTGATATATACTTGCGTATTTTTGATGACATTGCATTATTATGGTACCATGAAGCATATCAACTGGTACCATAATATAGTACTACCTATATTACGTACATGGCGTTCGATTGGGCTTAAACTTGCGATACTACGTATTTTCGGTGACATTGTAATATGATGGTACTATGATGCATATAAAGTGGTACCTTAATATAGTACCATATTACGATACCATTTCCTGGCGTTCTATTGGGCTCAAACTTGGTAAACTACGTATCTTCGGTTACATTGTAATATGATTGAACTATGATGTATATAAAGTGGTACCTTAATATAGTACCATATTACGATACCACTTTATGGCGTTCGATTGTTCTTAAATTTGGTATACTACGGATCTTCGGTGACATTACAATATTATGATACCTTAAAGTATATCGAGTGGTACCATAATATAGTACACTATTATGATATCATTTCCTGGAGTTCGATTGGGCCCAAATATGGTATACTTGCGTTTCTTTATAAAGATTTGTTTAATTAATAATTTTAATTTATTTGACGAATTTTAATTTATTGTTCGATGTCGTGACAGCAACTTTTATGCCGAACTAATATATTATTAATGGGCTCTTTCACTATATTTTGGAATTAGCATAATTGAATAAAACAATTAATTCTAGAATTTTCTGCTATCTCACTTTCGAAAAATTTGAAGTCGTTCTTAAGAAAATAAATAAAAACCAAAAAGCCCAGAATAAAAATCCGCACTTTATTTTTAATACGTTACACCTGGCATGTTGAAAAGCGGCAACAGAGCCGCGGCCGGGCCACCATGCTGGCCCATCACCACCTCCACACAAGGCCATTCAACCTTTTCCAATATGGCGGAGATAGAAGTGCTTTATTTGGCGCGTATTTTAAAACCTGCTTTGTTTCCAAATAGACATTTTTCACACAAATGTCGGGTTAGATTACGTAATGTTTCACTAATTTTTTAATTTACAGGGAGTCTAAAGTTCTCCACATAAGTATGGAATTTTTTGTATTATTACTTTTATGAAAACATCAGTTAGTTACTTTTTATAAAAAGGTCTGCTTTCTCAGAAAATAAGTAGTGTTAAAATATTCAAACTTGAAGTAGCATATATAGGGTGTTAAAAATCATCGGAAAAAGAAATAACCCGAAATATATATATATGACAGAAAATAGCAATATAAACTAAATATTCAATTGCAAACACTTACCTACCATAGTTTAGAATTTACTGAACGTTTGATAAATATATACTATTATGGACAGTATAGGAAGTTACTTGTCTTAGTAAAAGCCTTGGTAAATGCTCTTCGAATTATAAACTACACTGGCTTGGGTCAAAAAATATGGAATATTTTTTCTATGTTTTGCAGCATTACACAAATGGGAATAAATTTAAACTATAATAGGTGAGGATAAATTAAAAATATAATATGTGTTTCAAGATTTTATGTAGAAAAAAAACTAAATACCTTTTTGGGGGTTTGTAAGTAAAACTTACGCTTAGCTTAGTTTTCTTTACCCTTTCTCTTTACATAGGGTATTGTCTTTGTGGTAAAGACGTCATTCCTTTTTTTGCATAGTTCTTCAATAAAATATATTTGATATTCTGAACAAGATGGATTTAATAATAAATTCTGACGTATGTGAGGGGTAATTGTGACCTAAAAAAAGACTTACATCCAGGCCATTTATATTTTCAAATGTCAATGTTGTCAATATCTTTCTGCGATCTTTTTTATGTAAAAAGCTTGATTCTTCTTCCAATATTTTACTTATAGTGAGGTAAATGTAAGCAGTAGCCATAACTACATCCTCACTAGGGTAACAGAGGCTTTGGCCTTTGACCTTTTTGAGGCATATTTAATGCACTTCTTACCCGAGAACTACTATTAGGAGTGAAATTATCTCTTTTAATAGCTGTCAACCATTTTTTCCGAAGCTCGTCATTTTTGGGGAATATAAAAGCAGAAACCTTGGGACCCCCTCTATAATTCCCGTTACAATTTGGAACAGAGCATGTAAAAGGCATGCTACAATAAAATGTTAATACCTACCCTTTAATACCTATCTTTTGATTATTGTAAGTAACCATTACAAAGTACTATGCAGACTGGCGGCGAAGGCTCTTTACTCATTTAGGTGTAATATCTTGATAAATACTTCGCTAGTTCTTACCTTAAAATAACTAATAATAGAGGAGTACGAGAAGCACAAAAGTTTGAAGTTCTCTATGTGGAATGTCTGGTTTGGATTTTTATTACACTGTTATTTTATCACAATTTTCTGATCACACCATGCACTGAACACTAAGAACTAAACAAACGTGTTGCAGAAGCACAACAAACTAGAGATAATTAATGATTTCTTGTATGCAATCGGAACGAGAAACCACGACCGGCTTTTCAGGTTAAAGGTAACAATTTAATAATGCGCTGCCTTCGCCGCCATATTTGCCTTGCCCATATCATGTTGATTGGCCTTGAGTTGAAGTGGTGCTGGTCAAATCAAATCGCAATGTTGCCAGTTGTTGGCTGGCGCACGAGCACGGTTCTGGAATGTGATTGGGTGTATTTTTCATACGTCATCAATTGGCGCTTTAAAGTTATTTCAAATTAAAGCAATTTTGAGGGCCTATAAAAAAATTATTCAATGTCGTGGAACTATTTTTTTTTTGGATAAATATACTGAAAATAGTCTTCTATTTCAGATTTTGTCCTTGAATTGGGTATTTTATTTTTTGTGAAAGAGCCCATTGTACCTGTGTCACTTTTTAAAATCTACCTAGGTCTATATAAATAACGTGGCAAACGGAAGAAATTTGTTATAATAGTATTTTTTAGTCAGTTAACATTTTTTGTACTGCATTTTAATAAATTATTTCCATTTATTAAACTTATATTTCATTACTAACGTTCCAGCATTAATAAATATCACTATCAATCGCCCTGTATATTATTAATTTTTAAGGTAATTAAAGGTATTTTCTTAGTTAACATCGTAAGGTAGTGTATATTAAAAATGTATATGTTTTGTAATAATATACTTAAAACTATTTTAATAGCCAAAGGAATAATTAATATAAGTGTATCTGACAAGAAAAGAAGAATAGAAAGAAACACATACTGCATTATACACAATAAAAAGAATGGGATGCCAATTCAAGTCTTTTTGAATCTGGCAACTGTGCATATTTAGCCAAGCTATAAGGCCGTCGACGAGCCGTCGATCCAAAACCGAAAGTTCAAAATTTCTAATTATATTCTGATTATGATATTGTCGCGCCATCTAGTATTCTATTTGTGCAATTTTAGCTCTTTCATTTCGAGTATTTTTCTGTTGCGTAGCTAGATATATTGTTGATAACCGAAGGAACTATGCTCCCATCCTATCAAGGACCTGCATAAATTGGTGCAGGGTACAAGGATAGGAGAATGGGTGCAGATATATGGATTATGGAGTAGGTCTTCATGTTGCTAATTTGGGATACTATAACTGATGCACATTTGGAATACTCCAAATTATGTTCATCTTGCTGCTTTTCGATACTATAATGTATATAAGTTTCTTTGGCACGCACTGTAGCTCAACCTGCTTGGTGGATTTTAACGTATAAGATGTCTGGTGTCGATAAATTTGTCTTAATCTGGTCTTAGTAGCCAACAGAAGCAAAAATCAGAAGACAAGAACAAATAGTGATTCTAATGCAAGCTAAATTATTTCGATCTCCTCAGAACTCTTTCCAGAATTTGATTTGAGAACCAGATTTGAACAGAGAGCCAGAAGAGACTGTAGCTTTGTTCAGGTTCTTGTTATTTCCGATTTTGAACCGTCCTAGAACTCTGTAGCGCATGCGCAAATGAAATATGCTTTTTATATTTCCTTCTGCACTTGCGTATCACTGTTATAGGACGGTTCAGAATCGGCAATAAGAAAAACCGAAAGTAAACTATTATTGTGCTATTATGCCTTTTTTCAGCGAAGGAAAGGTACAAGGCGAGAATAGTGGAATCAATGACTCACATCCGAATCTTTAATGCACTCTATGTCGGATATGACGCCAGAATATATGTGTGCGACTTACTGTAAATTTTCTACCTAATTTTCTCTTTTAATAAATATTTGGATACTTTTTTAACAATGTTTTATTTATCTTTTTAATATAAACAACATATCTGCTGCTATTTTGGTGGTATTTCAAATTATCTGCATGTTACGTCGACAGAGATTTTTTGCACTTTTTTTTCATGAGTGAAAGGTGAAAGGAGTGAAAGAAATAAGAAGAATCACCTTATGGAACTTTATTTGATAAAGTGGTCAAAATAAGGGTTCACTAAACGACTAGTGGTCCTAATGAGCAATAAACGATCGAACTGAACTTAGGGTTATAGGAACATATATAGTACAAGGAAAAGAGTAGTTGCACTCTCCCAAATATTTTCTGCCATTTTTTACAATCTGTCGAATATTGGCAGATTACAGAGCATTTCAGTTGAGTTCCGTCCGTCGCCCTGCGAGGTTCGAGCGTTGTGTCCCAGCACAGAGACGAATTGACAAAAAATGTGTGCCTTACTGTGTGCTGCTATTTGTTGTAGTAATAATTAAAAAAATTGTGCTTTGACTTTTTTTTGAGAGTCATTTGTGATCATGTTTGTGTTCAGGTTAATTTTCTCATAAATGATTACTACTTAATAATTTGATATTATTTTCATTTAAACCTCAATTTTTTATCGATTTTACTTTTGACAACCATCCCTTAGTGTTTAACAAGCTTCACCACCATTGAACAAAAATTTGCTAGTACCGAAAGTACCGAAAAAAAACTGGAAATCCCGGTTCCTTATAGGCATGGTACCGAAATTACCGGTTCCGGAAACGCTATAACGTACCATAACCGTGAATCGCCCTATACAGGATGAGTCTTAAATAAGTGCAAATATTTTTAGGGATATTTTGGTCCCAGAAATACGAGGATCTTTCTGCGCATTTTTTTTGAAAAAAGAAAATCTGGAAATTTTTTTAGTTATAAAACATAATTCCTTGATAATATGATAACTAGGGTTCAGAACCGGAAATTGACTAACTCGAAATTATTAATTCCCGGTTCTTTCGGTACCTTCGGAACTCGGTAACAATAACTAAAAAATTATTCTTTTATTACGTGAGAAAGTAGTGATGCTATTTCTCAGTGTTCTTGCTTCTTTTCTCTTTTGAAATTTCTGTAATATTTATTAGCAATTATTAAAGTTTAAATATGTTATTTTATTATTTAGTACAATGTGTTGTTCAATGTATTAGTTATTCAATGAAAATCACCTAACCAATATATTACTACAAAACAAACACATATTAATGTTAAAATTAAACTTGTTTTAAATTAAAAACAAGTTGTAGAAAATCTTTGAAATAGATAATAATATAAAAATATGTCATTATCTATTTTTTCTGCATTTCTTCCCACCAGAAGATTTTCAGATACAGAAAAATTGTTACTTACACGAAATGTGAAAATATTTTGTTTTAAAGCAAATTTTTACTCGATGATCAATGTTTTTTTATTTTATTTTATTGTGAACTCATATTTTCCTAAATACATCTCTGTGAAACTATGGCGAGTGCCACGACTATACTTTGCCTAGTTATAGACCACGACTATACAGCTACGTCAGTGGTCACGGGACGCGAGAACAAGGTCATATAAAGTGGCAGAAAAAGAACAAAGGATTTGACAAGGAGTAAAGCTACTAGTTTCCTTATACCATTGTTATACATAAACTGAAGTGGGTTAAGAAAAAGTGGTTACCCTGGTGGTAGCATGCGCCTTCAAAAATCGCATATTTATCTATCTCTTTTTATTTCCTGTTCTAAAAATATTTAGCGCTTCTTTCAAATGTAGAACTTTTGCCACAGCCACATTTTGCCACAGCTCTCTTTGTTGTCGTTCCCTCTTTGATGACCACTTTTCCAGTGGCGTATTCAGGATTCATGCCTGGGGGGGGTCAATAACTCAATATTATACCTAAATATATGTTTTGAAGTGAAATGAACAAAATTCTTACAGCTTTAATGTATATTAATAAATAATATTTTTTTGCCTTTAGCTGTGTATTTTTTCTAATTTCGAAAAATCGAAAGTAGAGAAAAAAAAATAAAAAGTAAAAAGAAAATTGTTTTGCTTGTCGTAAAGGGGGGAGGGATTGGTTAAGCTAAAGAGCTTAAGAGCTTGGTTAGCTCCACTCCCACAGCCGGTTTCTGGGCCTATCCTTCATCAGGTGGGCTGTCCAGTGGCTGGTTCTCACCGATACGGTAAGTAAAACTTTTTCAATATCAACAGGCGATGTCGTAAAGAGTCGGTGAGATATTAGTGCATCTCCCGTCATATCAATATATGTTTTTTATATTAACAAGTAAGTACCTACCTAATTACAGCTAGGTACTATGGTAAATAATAGATATAAATAAATACAAAATATTTTTTTTAGCAAAATGGTTTAATAAGTAACATTACATCACAAAAGAGCATAAAATAATCATTAACACAAAGAATTAACCAAAAATTAAAGAAACAAATAACAAAAAAGAAGAAACAAACAAAACGCCAAGTGAATAAAGAAAAAACGCAGATACAAATAAAATTAAATAACAATATCCAGCTTTCTGGCTTTTGGCCTGCATTTCATTAAGTACCTCTTCTGTACTACCAGATATTTCTGGATACATATACAAAAGGGACAAGCCATTTATTCTGTCCTCACTTACTGTGTTACGTAGGTAGGATTTTAACAATTTTAGGGTTGAAAATTGGTAAAGTTAAAGTAAAGTAAAAAATCTTAGGTAGGTACAAAAAACGGTAAACACATTAAGAATAAGATGAATAGGGAGATGTAAGAGTATTCCCTATTATAATTATACGCCTATACAACAATATAAAAAAAAATAAAAATAAAAATCTACCTATAATGGTAAATTACATTATAGTTTTTGTGAATATGTAATGGGAAAATATAAATTGGACCGGCGCGGCACGCGTCGTGTCTGGAGGGGGCAATTGCCCCCTTTGCCCCCCCCCCTGGATACGCCACTGCACTTTTCAATACACGAAGATAATTCTCCTTACCTTTACCCTCCATATTTCTGAAGCTATTCGTAAAATAATTTTTCAAAGTGGTTTTAAACAAGTTAAATGGGAAAAAATTGTAAAGGAATTTATCAAATATATGACTTAAAGTTAATATTGATTATGATTATTTCAAAGAACATAGAAGGGTTTTTTGTTTACAGCCAAATGCAAATTAATTTACCATGAATAAATACTAATACAATCACTGTCTGGAAGTACAAAGCGGCCGAAAACAATTGTTCCACCATCAAATTAGAAAATCCTTTGAGCTATGTGACTGGATAATAATATTAATATATTCCTGCTTCCTACCTACTATCGACAGTAATGCAACGTCAAAGCAAATTTTCGAGGCAAATGTCATGTTTGTCAATATTAAAGTTATGGCTAGGACAGCATCCAATTAAATTTAAGGATTGATTATAATTAAGTTTTGCCAAATTGTTATTGTCTTGCAGAACAGTAACTTCAGTCGTATATATTTTAAGAATATTATTTTTTAATTTTTTTTTTAATTTATTTAAATATCATACTCCTCCAACTGGCGAAAAACTGAGAAGTTTTTTTAAGATATAGTTCATTGATATGACAAGTACACTTGCAACGTATGAGTGAAGAAAGACATGTTAAAAATGCATGCAAAGCAAATAAAAAATGAGGCGGGCTAAGAACATTTTTATATAAACTAGTATTCACAAGTCACAATACTGGTTAAACGAAGCGAAAGCGTTATCAGTCAACAGAAATCAGTAGCAGAAATTTGTGAAAAAAATAAATAAATCATATCAATTACTGAGTAATAGAAGGGATCAAAAACTATATTAATTATAGTTGTACCCTTCCTTAAATACTTATACAGGGTGTCCCAGAAATAAGTGCAAGTATTTTAACTGGTAGTATAATTCAACCCCGGAAACACGCCTATGAGTTTCGAAATTTTCTGAAAAATTTTTTGGAATTTTTTTTAGTTTTTAATTAAAAAAACATAATTTTTTGATAATATGGCAACATAGGTATTAGATTAAATTTACAACAAAGAAAATCCAGAACAGATCCAGTGGTTTTCAAAATTTTAGCAAAATTTTTTTTTTGAAATTTTTAAAGTAAAATAACTCCGTTATTTTGAACTTATTTGAAAAGCGATAAAGAGAAAATATGTTTCTTTTATTGAGATCCACCACCCTTAAAATACTTGCACTTATTTCTGGGACACCCTGTATATTTATTAAGTGGTTCTTAGATATAAAATGAGTTCTCTAGTATATTGTTATGATTTTTGAAAAAGTAACACAAGATATTTAGGATATCCTAACTGTAAACCGATGATCAGGGCAGGCGGAAGGGCCGGGCGACCCGGGCGACCGCCCGGGGCCCCGAATGTGAGGGGCGCCATGCCAGCAACTAAAATATTTAAAATAAAATGTTCGTGGTATTTTACTTATAACTAAAAAGCTATCAACTTTTTGTAAATAACCCTTCTTTCTATAATTCTTGTTTTTATAAAATTTCTCTAAACAAACTGTTTGGGGTCAAGAGCCAGCAAATTTGACAGTTTTAGACTGCTTGTTGCTCAGAATGCACTTTGTCTACTACCCACACCCTTTATTTGTTAATGGCTGATCTGCCCTAAAATTATATGAGACAAATATTCATTCGCAAGAAGCTAAATAGGATCCCGATATCCTAATTATCAAAAAAAAACTTGTAAGTTTGCCTCATTAATGTAATGTATCAAACAGTAGTAGGAAAAATATCAATTTTTTGGTGATTTTGATTGTTCTTGATTGAATAGTAGTAATACATGGTAAATGGTAGCAGAATCGTAGAAATTTCTCATTAAAGCAAGACAAATATGCATCTCAAATCTGAAACACTGGCTGATCCTCATTTTGAAGCCGACAGAACTGTATCTGATCATATCTATACTGATTCTGCACGAAATAATTGATTGTGAAAAAGAAAAGAAATTTTTCTTAAATCCTTATAGAAAAATAATGCTATTGCTTGCAACTAAATAGTAATGTTTTCAAAGATCACTTATACTTATCATTTATATACCGGGTGCGTCTCAAAACTGGCTCACTCCTATAACTTGTTTATTTTTTCAGATGAAAAAACGAGATTTGGTATGTTAGTATACGACATAAATTAGGATTAATTGACGTATTCAATTGTTTTTTATTACTTCCTCTTTCACCGGAAATTAATAAAACTTTTGATTTTTAAATGTCAGCCTCGGTATATTTCTACTTTATACGATAGAAAATGGCAATCTGAATAGAATGACATATCATATGTCAACTTTTGACATTTTCGCATATGGATTATTTGAAATTGTAATATACGGTTCATAACGACAATTTGACTCGAAATATCAAGTGTGTGGTACAAAATTATTGGTAAAAAAATATTTTTCCAAATATGCAAATGAGCCACTTGTTCCATTTGAAAAATTGGCATATGATTAAAAATACGATTTGGGCGTTTTTAACCGACCAGGACAAGACACGAAAAACATTAGACGATCAAATCTATTTTTCCAAGGCTCCTTGTTTAAAAATTAGTGTTTTTAACACAGCCATGGCACTCTAGATTGCAATTTAAAATAGGATTTTTTAAGCAAAAATGTCACAAGTTGACATATGATATGTCATTCTACTCAGAGTGTCATTTACTATCAAATAAACCAGAAATATGCTGACGGTGCCAATTAAAAATCAATAGTCTTTCGTTGAAACAGGAAGTGACCAAAAACAATTGAATACGTCAATCAATCCTAATTTATGTCATATTCTAACATACCAAATTTCGTTTTTTATCTAAAAAAATAAACTTTCAAGATGCACCCGGTATAGAAAAAACAACCGGCGCGGACTAAGATTGAACGAAGAGAAGAATTTTGAAGTACCTTTAAGTGAAATTTTATTGTTAAAATAGCATAAATGTGCTTAGTTGTTATGGTAACATGTTAACTATTGGGGGGGGGGGGGCGCCAGGTAGGGTATTCGCCCGGTCTCAATATTTCCCTTCCGCCGGCCCTGCCGATGATACATATGCCACTTTAAGTCGATGATAATATGAATTCCACTTCTTAAAATAGATATGTACGTTACTAAATAAAATAACAAAATTAAAAGAGACTTTATAAGATGGCTTAAAAACGCACGTATAGACCCCTCATACCACTAAGAAAAACTAATAATTTTGAATTGCTAATAGTATATTTAATACCAATAACGTTAGATACAATCCTGATTTATGAGGGTACAACAAAAACATTGATTAAGAAAAGAATTCTTCTATTTGTTCATAAAATATTTTAGATATTACATTATTTTTAAGATAAAGGCGATACCCCTGCAGCCAATACAAGCACTGGGGAAGTTCGTGGAATATCGCCGCTATGTGCTGAAACATTCTCGTTGTCTTGGCATGTTCCATAATCGATACCATCAGACTAACGCCTTTGCCTCCAACCACCTTGTATAGCAAACCAAGTTGACGTTTGTGTCTGCGAGGGATTACCGCTGGATCGTATTTTTTCATAAAGGCCAGCGCTTGTGGAAATATGGCGGAAGCACCGATGTATTCGCTGTCAATTTTGATAAGTTCGGCAACGATTAACTTGCACGATGGTTCGGTGAAATCGAAGAAGGGCAGGTTGTAATAGGTGAGGGCATGGCAAGAAGCTAAAAATAAAAAATATGTGTTAGTAACAATTCTGTTAAAGGAATACTACATCAAACAGTTTCTAGCTCTTTATTTTCCGTCTTTTAACATCAGTTTCAATTTGAACGTGTGATGATATTTTAAACGTCTGGGTATTTAGCCACTGAAATAAAAATCTAACAAATAACATGATATATTTTGAAAAATACAACCGGATTATATGTTATATGTCAGAACATCAGCGGGTTAAGTAGATGTATCTGTGGGAAAATGCCGAAGTTAAGCGATGTTAGAAGATGCGGGTGGATGGATGGGTAACAGTTCCAAAACTCGGTCGTGCTGCTGTTCCATGGCAAGAGCATAGTAGATATTTACGATACAAGTGAGTTAACAGCATCATTAAGATACGCGTGTGAAAGTTGCACAACGAGTGCGTAGCACGAGTTGTGTACCACACAAGTATCTTAATGGAGTTAACTCGCGTGAATTTTAAAGATTATTGTACTTAACTATATACCTATCCTAAAAAGCAATTACCTTAATATCTTTGTTCAAATAACACCATGCATGGCAATGTCAATATGACAGTGAATAATATTGATGTCAATAGTTTAAAAAATGAGCGATTCGGAAAGTATTCCCTCTGACATTGAAGAAGAGGCATTCAGAGCCATTTCTGGATTGCTTCCAGCAAGATCGAAACAGAAGTATGAATATACATACTCTAAATATGAAAAATGGTGCACCGAAAAAAAGTACATAACTATGGAAATGAAAAGGTACTCATATACAACATATTTTTCCAATTTAGTGCAAAATAAATGTTTTACAAAATATTTTTTTCTCTTTGCTAGTCATCTAAACAAGGAGTGCAGTAATGAAAATGCGTGAGTTAGGAAGCTCTTAACTCACTCAAAATGCGCGAGTTAAGAGCTTCTTAACTCACTGACGTAGATAAAATCTATTGACACACACTGCTCATTCCCGCCCCGTCGATTCGAGGCCTGAT
This sequence comes from Sitophilus oryzae, assembly GCF_002938485.1. Classification (NCBI taxonomy): domain Eukaryota; kingdom Metazoa; phylum Arthropoda; class Insecta; order Coleoptera; family Curculionidae; genus Sitophilus; species Sitophilus oryzae. The sequence goes on along the minus strand of NW_022146254.1, from coordinate 4,492,375 downwards.
GAGATCGGATACCTCGAGCACAGAATATCTAGCTTCGCAAGCTAGATATTTTATGCCTCGAGTACCAGAGTCGTCATTTAGACACTCGCCAAGTCGATAAAACATTGACCATGCTATGGCTGAGAACCGCGGTGTTAAGGTTTATGTAGTAAAAAATATAGGATATTGTTAATTGTTCAGTTGTCAAGTAGACAGATTTTGGGTTTAAGAATGTTATAATTTCTCTTTTGGTAATATATGTTCAATGTTCCAAAATAAATAAGTTGAGCACAAGCAAGTCTGTATTTATCTCAGCACTAGTAAGAGTTACTAGGTTATGGGCCCAGAATAGCTCACAATTCCAGAGAATAGTATTTCCAGTAATATCAGTTTGTATTTCCTGTAATAGCAGTTTAGTAAGCTTCAGTGCTTAATTTACCGCACTTAGTATCAGGAAATTTTAATAACTGGAAATTTGGAGTAATTATTTTATTGAAAAAAAAACAAATCAAAGAAACATTAGAAAATAAAGAAAGCAATTATAGTACAGAGAAAGAAAAGAGACAATTTAAAATAAAGGATGCAAAAGCAAAATCAACAATTCAACAACAGTTTCTTACGAATAAACACCAAGATTTGGTAAAATATTCAAGAGCAGCAAAATGTATGAGAAAGACTTTGGAAGATACATTTGAAAGAAAAAGTGTTTTAGCAAAACTAACTTTAATGAGAAATTATTATCTTTTAGAATAAAGTAAAATGAAAAACGAGAAGAGAAAATTTAATGGAAGATCGTTTTCTGAATTTTGACACACTTATTAAGGAACTAGAAAATGTTGGATCAAAATTGGATGAAGAAAATAAGGTATTTTGTCAAATTAAGATTATTAGATGAGGAGTTGATTAAGACAAGACTTAATTATAAGTATTCTCAGAATGGAGCAAGTGGTGATGAGGTAATAAAGGAGCGCAAGGCAGCTCCAAATAATAAGGAGCGCAAGGCAGCTCCAAAAAATGTTGCCATTTATGCACTGTTACAATTGGACTATTTTTTAATGGACAATTTAGTAAAATTTGTAAAAAGTGGAGCTGTCTGGTTACTGCAGCCACATGCTGAGCTAATATTCATATGAAATTTATCGCTTATCAAAAATATCAACCGTAAAGCCTAGTTGATACGATCAAAGTGTACTTGGATCAACATCGTCCAAGTGAAACGCGCGCGCCAAGTGTATTTACAATTAACAAATACACTTGACTGTGTCAAACAGGCTTTAAAATAAATTAAATCTATAGTACTTATCTCTTAGATAATATATAACCCGTAGATTGATTTAGCTAGTCCTATGAGAGAAAATTAATAAAAAAAATGTACTTACCTTTTTATAAAACAATGGCAGAGTATCGCGAAAAATCACTTTCGTTTTAAAGAAAAAGCACATCGTTATACTTAAGTGTTTAAAAAAAACACTTTTTACGTAAAATTTTGCATGCAAAAATAAAAATATAGATAAAGTTACCGAATCTACATAAAATATTTTTTTAGGAAGTACTTTCTAGTGCTCTAGAAACTCGAAAGAAATATTAATAAGTTAAGTAATCCCCATTTCATATTTATGTTAATAATTAATTTTTTAATTTACAAAAATATGTAATAATCATCCAAGGGTTATTAATTATCTAAGAAGCATTACTGTAAAATTATGATTTCAAAATATTTTATATGTATATGAAAATTGAAAGTTCATAAGAAATAATTAAAATTATTTTTCAGCAGTTTCATTCTGTAATAAAAATTAAAGTTGCATAAAATATACAATATAAATGGATATATTATAATTTTAATTAATACATCAAGTTTAACCTTCTAATCGAATCTAAATTTAACCTCGTATATATTTTATTGCTGTTATATATTTTTTTTATTATTTTAGGGATATTTTTACATCATTACAACATAACACACACAGAAAACATAACACATACAGAAAAGAACATGTTTTTATGTACACGATGTTATGAATAAGAATGTGAGATAATGCCAGTAAGTAAATTTTGATAATGCTGAAGAAATTAATATTAACTATGTTACGTTACAAAATTAAGATCATATCAAATATACAGGGTGTCCCAATACTCCGTGGACATAGAACCACTACGTATTTTGGAATCAAAATAAGTACATTGGGGACAATTTACCTCTATACAAAAGTGCTTAGTTTTTCCGTTAGAGAGCTTAAATTTAAAAAAAAATATATTAACACATTTTTTAAGATATTTTAAGAATCGTTATTACAATTGGAATGAGATTTGGGGTGCCTGTGTTTTGCTAAGCGCTTTAACATTTGACTTTCACAAAAATCCAGAAAAACTACGGGAAGGGTAAAAACTATCCCCATCCCTACATAAAAAAAGGTAAAATAGTCCTTCCAGTATTTACTACAATTTTTATATGGTGTAAAAAACGTCACCGATCATACTTTTTGAGAAAAAATAATGTTTTTCTGAAGGCAACTTACGAAAAAAATTTTTTAGCACACCAAGCCTAACAGTAGGTAGTTAAAATCTAGTAGGTATCCGCTAATAAAAAAGCGGCTTCTAGTTAACTTGGAAATGATGATCGATGACATTCTTCATATAATTTAACATATAAAATGACAGCGATCTTTATTTCATAGCCATCGCTGACGCCGTTTTTTTTTCTCGATCATACGGTACTAGAAGGATCATTTTACACACAGGGTGTCCCACAATTAGTGCGACAAACTGAAAGGGGTTGTAGAGGGCATCAAAACAAATCATTTGAGTATATAGGAACCCATGTCCAGAAATGTGCCGTTTTGGCAGGAGGTGGAGTGAAACGTAGAGTGGAAAAGCTAAGTGATCTAAGTGCCAAAAAGCATTTTTGTGGGAAACTAAAAAAATGTATATTTTTGAAAAGTAAAAAAAACTTAAGTACTATATATACTACTATTATATACTACTTTAAGTACAAATACAAAAAGCTCAAAACACAAATAAATGTGGAAATGATCTATATCCATAATGTTTTGTTATCAGGCACTTAGAATATTTTCCAAAAACCCATTATTATCTTCATCGATAAACTTCATCATAGTATATATATTTTTTCTTATTCTCATTTAAGGGCTGAACACCCGGTAACGAAGTGAGTTCGGCTGATTTAATATTTTCGATGCTGATTCCCTTTTTAAGCACATAACATTTTTCCCAACCTAATAAGTCGCTAAAGCTTTGCTTATAAAAGACAACACCCATATCTTCTTTTGTCACTCGCAGCCATGAAGCTTCTGTAATACGAAGCTTTGACGTTGCAATATATTTTTCTGATGCTGAGTCAAAATCAAAAAACTTTAACTCATCCATATCCAAAACTTTGTAGGGCCTGGAAGGTCTTGAAGCTGCTATGACTTCCTTGACATGCATTTTTGAACGTTTTGCACGTTTCTCAATCAACGCAAAGTCACGATCATATGCGGAGAAACTATGGCCTGACATCAGAAACTTGTGGTCAATAGTGTCAAAAAATCCTAAAGACACTACGCAAATTTACAAAAACAAAAGCATTCTTTTTTTAGCTGCCCCGCACAGTTGTCGCTCCAAACACACAAATTTCTTTTGTAAGTTGAAAAAACACCAACGTTCAAAGCTTGTCGAAGGCATGACGCCATCTGATTTCCACCCCTTCCTGATTGACCCTCATGCCACACACACATAATACCATCTGAAGCATGGCACTTAGATCAGTTAGACATGCCAACAGCAAGCGGACATATAGATGACGTCATTTTAAATATGCTTTTTAGAACAGAAGATGGGAAATGGCACTTAAATCTTATAGCCCTATATTGGCCTTGGCACATAGGTACCTACATCATGTTGAGTAGTAAATACAAAATGTGTATATTTTGGCATACTTAGATCATTTAGCTTCGGCACTCTACAAACGTAAATTTCAAGTTGCATTATTTATTCAAAACATTTACAAAAACTGCCCAAAGTGCCGTCAATTCTGTTAAAGACACAAATGCACACGCCTGTTCGCTGTTGATAGTAGGGCGTGTTGGTACCTTAGTGCACGTCCAGTCAAGTTCCTTCCGCTCATTTTAATAATATCGGACATGGATTCCTATACTCAAATGACTTGTTTTGATGCCCTCTCAACCCCTTTCAGTTTGTCGCACTAATTGTGGGACACCCTGTATAAAAAAGTCATTTAGCGCTTAGGCATAAAAGTAAAACACTTTTACCCCTAAGCACAGAAGTACGAAAATATATTATTAAACTGACATTAAGTGTCAAATTTAACGAGTGTATAACCATTAACATTTGTGGCGTTTGCAAAAATAGCATGTTCTATTCGAAGTAAAAATGACTTTTTGTGGCTCGCCTGCATGTCGGACTCCGGCCTCGCCACAAAAAGTGTAATTTTTACTTTTAATAAAACAATATACTATTTTTGCAAAACCAGTGTGTTATTTTAAATCAAGCAATAACGAATAGCGAATATTGGGACACTCTGTATATTTCTAAATAAATCTGGAAAAACCTGAATTCTCCTATTTCTAATATCTATTTATATTTTATAGTTGATATTTTCATTCTGCCCAATCTGACTAATATATTTAAAATTTATATTTACTTATATTGTTTTTTTAAACTAGTCAATAAATTTTGAAAAAAATGTAATTTTATTAAAATATTCAAGTGATATAAAACATGTGTTTTGGATAATTAATAATCGTTTTATGTATTTTAGGAATTCAACTTCACATCAACTTTGGGGGGGAGCCTAAAAATTATACATAAAATGAAGCACATTTACATTAGCGTAATTAGCAATTCATCCTGGGGGGCCTGGGGATGAGCCTAGGGGGGGCAGGTCTTTTGTTCTTTGAAAAAATGAAGTATAATATTAAAAAACTCATTTTTTGAATAAAACGTTTACATGAATTTTTCTATCAATAAATTTCATAGACTTGGTTATCAAACCGTGTTCCTGTAGATTAGTTAAATATCTACAAATTTTCTAAAAATTATAACATTCTTTGAACACAACAAAATAATTTTAACTAAACAAAACTAGAAAACGTCATTTTTACTACATCACAAGCAAATAAAAATTATAAAAATTCATATACAAGGTTAATACGTAGCCAAGAGTCATAACTCAACATTTCCCTAGGGGTACCCAGCGGTACCTGGGGGGAGCTCACCGCCGGGCACCACTGTAGACTGTAATTACGCCAATGCACATTTATTTTTATAATTTGGAATCCTCCCAAATATAAAAATGTAAATTTTAAATCTGCTATATTTAACTCTGGATAAAAGTGAGAATTTATTCCTTTTTTGTATTCCATGTTTTGCCAGTAATAATAAAGTTTTTAATATTTATGTATGCTTATTTTTAACAAATGATGTACAGGGTGTTTCAAAAAACATGTGCCATCTCTCGTGGGATTTCTTCACGTAAAAATAGAATTTATTTATTATATCAACATAGGTCCGATTCAGCTTTGTTTTGTAGCTACAAGGGATTAAATTTAATTTTTTTCGATTTATTATAATTTCATTTCATGTGCTTGCAACTGTAGCGATTCGAATGGAATTTTGAGGGTAAAAGTTATTATAAGTGCTTTTTAACTTTATATTTTAGTGCTAAAAAAAGACGACAGATTCAATAAGATGTACTTATACTTATGGGTTTTCACTAGAACATTTTTTTTAAACTGTGCGCCACTAACTTTTCTCTTGTTAAAAGAGTTGTGTTGGCCGTTAATGCTGACAAAATGTGGCTTCATATAATATATAATAACCGAAACACTAGTTCCAAAACAACAAAAAAATATTTTAAGGTATGGCTTTGATGGTCAACACAAATGTACGTGGTCAACACTTCAAATATACCTACGTCTACCTCCATCAGTGACTACATCAGTAAATAATAAAGCTTTAAATTGTTAATGGTTATAGTAATTAGTAAATTTTGTGGATCAAAATCTTTGAAACAGGGAATACCGTGATCGAAAAAAACGGCGTCAGCGATAGCTATGAAATGAAGATCGCTTTATATGTAAAATTATATGGGAAATGATATCGATCGTCATTTGCAAGCCAACTGGACGCCGTTTTTTTCGATCATACGGTATTTCCTGTAGAAAATCCCCGGATTTTTTATTTGGATGTTTTTTAGCTATTGGCAACACAAAAATATAAAATAAATATACCTATAAAATTATAATATATTATCAAGTCAAAGGTCAAAGGTCAAAAAATTACGTCAAAGTAGAAAATGAAATAATTTTTTGTGAATGTTTTTTCAGATGAGGATTATAAAGGATAAAAAAGCGGATTTATATGAAAGTATTTCTGAATTATTTCTATTCAATAATAATAATGAAAATTTTATTACATCTTTTTTAGTTATACTTTTTTTAATTATTGAATTATTGATAATTTTACCAACACACATAATTATTAACTTTAAAAATATAAAATAGGAAATAAATTCTGACTAATTAATTTACATTTGAAAAGAGCTTATCATAGGAGCTTATAATAAAAATATCGTTTAAATTAAAATATCTTTTTAGCAATGTTTGTCCTCTACTGATTAAAAGTATAAAAAAACTATTAAATAAAATAAAAATGGCATTGTGCTTTCAAACTTCATCAGCTTTTGATTATCTTTACCTAATCTCTCGTACATTGTTTGTTTCTTATTTTATATCTTAGCGGGCAAAATATTTAAATTTTATTAAAATAATTTACAGTACAGTGTGATAAAATATTAAATAATAATCAATTTTAAATTAATATTTGTTATTACCCTAGGAAAATAGCAATTACACTTACCAGCCATAAAGCAAAGAATAGCCAAACTTAACTTCACCAACATTTTGTTTTATATTATTGCAAATAAAAAACAATGTAAAGCTAACGAACTAATATGTGTCCGAATCAAAAAAAATCAATCCCTTTTATACGTAGTTTAATGTTCTTTTATGAATATAAAAGCAGTAATTACAATTAAAACTTTAATAAGGTATAAACTGTAAAACAGTTTATTACTAAAATTAATAATAATATTATGTATATATTTATTGTATAATTAAACCTAATATTTTATTGCCCCCTATTATTCTTACACCAATATTGTATAAGCAATTAAGAAAAATAATTAAAATAATTTACAATATTTGTAAATTTTAGTACCGTATGATAAAAAAAACGGCATCAAGCGGCTTTCATGTGACCCAACTCTGACGTTTTCTTCGATCGCATGATATCAGGGGTGGAAGTGGAAATGCATCCAATGTTTATGCACTTTATTTCAGTATAAGGGGTATTCTAGCAAGGTTTGGGTAGATCAGTTAAATAGGTATACAAGGTGCGTCTCAAAGGTGGCTCACCCCCAATAACTTTTTTATTTTTTTCAGATAAAAAAACAAGATTTGGTATATTAGTATATGATATAAATTAGGATTGATTGACGTATTCAATTGTTTTTGGTCACTTCCTGTTTTATCGGAAATGACTACAACTTTTGATTTTTAAATAGAACCCTCGGTATTTTTTTACTTTATTCGATTGAATATGGCATTCTGAATAGAACGACATATCATATGTCAATTTTTGACATTCTCGCTTAATTAAAAATCGTATTTTAAATTTGAATCTAGAGTGCCATCGCTATGTTAAAAACACTAATTCTTAAGGAGCCTTGGAAAAATAGATTTTTATTTTTCGTTTTAGTGTCTTATGCTGGCCCGTTAAAAGATGCCCAAATCGTATTTTTAATCATATCTCAATTTTTTCAAATGGAACGAGGGTGGTTCATTAGCATATTTGAAAAAGGCATTTTTCTGCGAATAATTTGATACCACACACTTGGTAATTTGAGTCAAATTTTCGTTATAAACCGCATGTTACAATTTCAAATAAACCATATGCGAACATGTCAAAAGTTGACATATAAGATGTCATTCTATTCAGTGTTATTTTCTATCGAATAAAGTAAAAAAATACCTAGGGTGCCATTTAAAAATCAAAAGTTGTAGTAATTTCCGGTGAAACAGGAAGTGACCGAAAACAATTGAATACGTCAATCAATCCTAATTTACGTCATATACTAAAATACCAAATCTCGTTTTTTTAAATGAAAAAATAAAAAAGTTATAGGGGTGAACCACTTTTAAGACGCACCCGGTATATTCAAAACTATTTTCTATTTTTTAAATTATTTATTAAGTTCCAAAGCAGACCTACAAAATATACAGGGAGTTTCAATATTCCATGGACATAGAATAACTACGTTATTTTCGGCATTAAAATAAGTTAATTGCACACAATCTACCTCTATACAAAAGTGCTTCTTTTGTACGTTTGAGGGCATCAATTAAAAATAAACCCATACCAGCCCATACGTTAATTAATGTCAAGGTATATGGTGACATCTGACGAAAGAGCGTAAAACCAGAACTATTTAGTCAAGAAGCGTTCAGAAATTTGCGCTTTTGCGGAAATTAAGTAGGGCGCCATCTCTTAGACATTGGATGAAAATATGTGGAAATTTCGAGAAACTAAAGGAATACGACAGAGTTCTAGAATGGAAATTTCGGGATCCATCTGTTACCGTATAGAAAGCGCTCTCTGCGCTCGACAGTTAATTTAGTTTTTGAATGGCGTTCTGCAAATAGCAAATTGTGACAAATTGGCGAAGGATGTTCAAATAGTTGTTTGTGTTGTATTTAATTAAAAAATTAGTTAAATTGTGTGTATATAGTGAGAAAATAAATTCTTTAATAGTCTTATCGTAAGTTTAAATTAGAGGACCCACCGAGGGACCCACGGAATTATGAAGCTTATTGTCTCAATTTTGTGTTAGTATCATTTGTGATATTATTATAAAATTCCATATTTTCGCCAACTAGATTATTAGAGCATACTAAATTTCATGCGCCTACATAGCTTGATGCTTGTGACAAGAAATGTCACCATACTCTTTCGAGAGTTAACGGACGAGAAGAAGATAGGTACTAACGTACCAAATCTCGTTTCTTTATCTGAAAAACTAAAAAAGTGATAGCGGTAGCTAAGCCACCATAAAAAATAGGTCTTTAAGATCTTTAAAGAATTAGATAACTGAAAACCGTAGAAAGAGTAGGTATTGGGTATTGGTATCCGTAGTTCTATTATAAAGTTTTAATACCTATAATATGTGTTGCAGATATTAAAAAAAAACTTAAAAACTAAACAACTAATTTTTATTAACTGTTATTAACTGTTAAGCTATAGGTCCATACACAGACAATTATATAGGTACCTAGTACAATATTTAAATATTAAAATCGCAATCGCCGGTTACAGTCGAAGCGATTTAAAAATCGCAATCACATTTTCAATTGCGATTGGAGAATTTGCAGTTTTGCTTGTCTCTAGTAGTTACTACTTAATGTTTTGCATTTTTCCTTCTTATTAAAATAAGGACTAGCATTTTTTTCCGGTATATTTGGAATACTTTTTAAAAATTTGGTAGCCAACCCTTTATTACGTCACTTGTCACTTCTTAGGTATACAATGTTGAGAAAACTCAATAAGACATTATAAGCTTATTAAATATATACCCAAGAAGTGACATGAAAAATTTAGAAAGTGTGCATAGATATCTAGCCCTATATAATGTAGGTAGATACTGAATAAGCTCTGCTGGAACCATACGACAGTAGTGGCAACGCTTCCGTTTATCCTATTCCTTTGTCGATAAAATACCGCAGACACTCGGCAATATGACTTTGACACCTTTGTTTAATCTTTGAAATAGCAGAGGAATAGCGATAAGTCATGCAAAATAGTTTAATCTGGTATTTATTTAATTAAATTGATGTATTTATTTCTATATGTTTAATTCTATACTAGGTATTCCACCAATTATAGTGAGTATGAAGTTCGTGTTTAGAAATTCGTTCATTGTTTTCGTAACTTTTCTTTTGATGGTTCGCCCAAAAACCGAAATTCAGCCGAACCGCCGCACAACCCATCCCATCGAGATACTCGCGCATCAAATCGACGCGTTGACGACGCGTTGAATTAATCGCATCAGCGCACGGTGGGTATGGGCCTGTATAATAGGGCTTATGACTATATACAGTCGTGCATCGACGCATCAAATTGACGCAACATTTTTTGTTTTTAAAGTATGTCAAAATTTTTAATAGTTTTGCAGATACACGCAGTATTATTTCATATGGCTCTATCAACGGTAAAATACGAGAGAAAAATCATTAGGTGGCTTTGATAAAAATTTACTGTGAAAAATTCCATATGAAATGTAAAACCACGAATATCTCCGAATCCGTTAAAAATTTTGAAATACTCCAAATATATAATATTCATTTTTTAATTCTCTATCTATTGAAAAAATATTATACAGCGTTTTCCATTTAAAAAAACAAAGAAAAAGTATTTTATACTATAAAAAGTTTGGTGTAGAATTTTGAACATCCTGTATAATTTACGATTACCATATTTATAGCAAAGTAAGTCCAGACCATCTAAAGTAAATATCTAATATTGTTTTGATTTCAAGACAGTTCTTGTATTTTTAATATTTTTTTAAGAAAGACTGAAAAATATATATATTTTTTATTTATTTATTAATATCTATATATTTATTAATTTCTTAGGATTATGTAAAGTCATCTAAAAGGAAGCCAAAATGCAATAATATACAGGGTGTCCCATTTAAAAATATCATGATTCACTCACACTTTTTTGAGCCACCCTATAGAAGTTAAAATATTTTCCTGAAATACATCCTAGTATCCTAGTACATACTTTAAGCACAAATTAACTACAACAGATGCGAAAGAACACCGAATTACGCGTTCAGGTTTCTGTGACCTTCAGAAAGAGTTCAAAGACAATCCACATCAATGTATAGTTTGGGTGAAAATAATCTGCACCAATATGTTATCGAGGCATATAATCTCACAGTAATTTAATAGATTGCTCGTCATATTATATCAGTTCGTAGGAGATTAGGAAAAAAAAGATATTTATAGTATAAAAAATTAATTTATTTAACAAAATTTAATTAAAGATGTGACAAAATAGTTACTTTTCTATTGGTTCTATCGGACTTTTTTTGACTATATAAATCTTTATTTTTTGTAAGCTTTAATGTATAAAATATTTTCAATCTAATAAATAATTTAATGATGTAAATAAGAGGAAATTTCTCACATGGGTGGTCAAATTCTATAGTTTTCATTATATCAAACAGCCTCTGAATGTTTTCTTCAGTGCAAAACTCATCAAAATTTAATATAAATAATTTTTCCATTTCCAGTAAATAAAATGAACAAATTTTTCTACTTTGATCAAAGGCTTTTAAATGGGTAAATAATTTCGAGTTATCCAGAGATTCGGATTCTTTTGCAAATTTTAGACAATATTATATATATATATATATATATATATTATATATATATATATATATATATATATATATATATATATATATATATATATATATATATATATATATATATATATATATATATATATATATATATATATATATATATATATATATATATAATGAAAACTATAGAATTTGACCACCCATTTGAGAAATTTCTTCTTATTTACATCATTAAATGATTTATTAGATTGAAAATATTTGATGTATTAAAGTTTACAAATAAAGATTTATATAGTCGAAAAAAGTCCGATAGAACCAATAGAAAGGTACTATTTTGTCACATTTTTAATTAAATTTTGTTAAATAAATTAACTTTTTATACTATAAAGATATTTTTTTTCCTTATAAATAAACACATTTGTATCCCATTTTAAATAAGATATACAAATTACCAAAACTTAGAAATAACAGTTCAAAAGTTCAACAAAAATCCTACACCCGTTTTTAAAAAGAAACATATAACCACGCACTATGTCATTCCAGCAAGCGAATACGACACAGCATAGGTTTCCGGACTAAACGACTGGTGTATTTACACCACTCAATAGGCGTGTGGGGTTTGCCGAGCGGTTTCCGATGCAGTCGCTTTCTTTCGCATCTGTTATAGGTAATTTGTGCTTTAGGTCTGCACTTAAACAAAATTCCCCAGTTTTTTATACTAGGATGCCTGACGCACTATTGCCGAACTCTGTATAATATTATTATAATGTGATCACGAAAAGAAGGAGAAATACCTCCTTTTAAAATGAAAAAACATACCCGTCTATGCTTTATCTTTTGTAATAATAATGCATCTATTATAAAAGGAAAAAAATAATGTGTGTGTGTCCAATTTTTTAAAACGAGAGCTTCTTTAAACCAGTTACAGATCTATTAAAAATATTCTAGATAATGTATATCCTAGATCTGTATAAAAGGTTAATTTATCAGTCAATCATAATTTAAAAGTTACTTTTATAAAAAATGCCTCCTGTTATTTTAGAAATAAAAAAGGAATTTGTAGAAACTATTCAAAATGAACACCTTGCTTTAAAGTTTTATACAAATTTGCCTCTAAAATCACACGGAAAGATACAACCTACTGAATAATATATGAACGGAATGAATACCCCCTATGGAAAATATGTGGCTTTAGAAAGCAAGTTTCCAAACTTCCTGTTGACATTCGCTCTGAAAATTTCGACAATGCATCGACCAATCGCGAGTGTTACTATATTTACCGCATTTCCTGTTGCGATCTAGCGTTGCATGAAACACTCGCTTATTACAAAAGTTGTCGAGAATTGCGAATGCTCTACAACTTTGACCTTTAGCATTTAAACGTACTATTTCTTTTCATTCAAAAAGACCGAAATGTTAAAAAATGGCAGTTTGCCTTTATTTATAACTGTTTAATCAAAAAACATGCAAAATACGTTTTTTTTTACTTCTGCATATATTTCTCCTTGCTCCTTACCTTACTCTAAACAATTAACCCTAAGAAATTAGAAAACTTTAATCTAACTACAATATAACATAAGAAAATACCGTATGATCGAAAAAACGGCGTCAAAGACGGCTGGGAAATGACAATCGATGATAATTTTGGCGAGGTCAAGCCCTAGACGTCATTTACTTACCCCGTACTTTTCTTCTTTTTTTACGCTTATGACGCTTACTGCCAGTTGGCATCAGGGTTCGGAAGTAGTTAATTAAGACGTAATTTACCTGATTAACTACGTGTAGTTTTTCTTCAAAAACTACGTCTTTTCCCGTTCATTAACTACATGAAAACTACGTTAATAAACTATGTATTGATATTATGAATAATTATCCTTTATATGAGGTGTAATAGAGATAATATGATGTAAATATTATATTTAAAGCCATATTTCTTCTGTTTTCTTAAATACATTATGTGTTTTTAAAGCTTTAACTTATTATAACCTCACCTCAAAGCTTTGATATTTGAAAGTTACCTACATATATTACATAAACTACACCCTCTACATAAACTTTATTATGCATGCATTATTTACATTATCATCTTTATGCCAATTTTTAGTCAATGACGTTTAGAGATTGACCTCGCCCAAATTATCATCCATTGTCATTCTCCAGCCGTCTTTGATCAGACGTCTTTTTCTTTTCGATCATACGGTACCTTTCATACTTCTACTTGTTTTAAGAAAAATTGTATTATGCGTGTGATTATGCGCAAACACAGTTGATTATGTTGTACACACATCAAGTTGTATACTGTGTGGTTACAGTTACAACTTGTTTGAATCGTGAAATTTAAAAAATTCTACGTCGGTATTCAAATCCGAAATATCCTTGGATATTTTATAAAATGATGCAATTATCATACTCCTAATATAACTTTCGTTTATTTTCTGTTGAAAGTTCGAAACCAATAACAACACCAATCGAAAAAGTATCTCGAGATAATTTTTGCAACAAGTGAAATATAATATATTTAAAATGTAATATGTACTCCAATAAGCATTATAAAATCATATGCAATCCCCCGGAAGATCACAACAATGCTATAAAAATCGGAGAAGAACTATTGGAATATGTAGCGGAATTCAATTACCTCGGCAGTTTGATTTCGGAAAAAGCCAATATCGACTCTGAAATTCAGCCCAGGATTAGCAGCGCCTCAAGAGCATTCTGGAAATTAAGACAGGCAGGGTTTTCTACAATCATGACTTGAGCACAAAAACGAAACTTGCAGTGTACCGAGCAATAATAATCCCCACTTTGTTATATGGAATCGAAACCTGAGTGCCGTACCGCCGACACATGAACGCATTAACAAGTTGCAACAGAGACACTTAGACAACTCTTAAAAATCAAATGGTTCCATCTCAAACGTATCGGTGCCTGAAATAGCTAGCTACGAGAGCGTTGAAGTCATGATTACTAAATCCCGCTTAAGATATGTGCCGGTCACGTATGCAGGATCATCCTCATACGTGACCAGCATCCTGCCAGGATGCAAGAAAACCGCCTACCAAAATATCTTCTTTACAGTGAGCTTGTAGACGGTAAGAAAAAAAAGGATGGACAAATTAAAAGGTACAAGGATATTTTCCACGAAAACTTAAAAGAAATAAGCATGCAGAATCAGTGGGAAGAAGCAGCGCATAATAGAATACAATGCGTAGCTACAGAACGGATAAACGTACTGTATTTTGGTTTAATCAAGACGACCGCTAACACACAAAATAGGTAGTGTGCCTTGGAGACCATATAAATCTTCTTCTTGAGAGAGAGAGAGAGAGAGAGAGAGAGAGAGAGAGAGAGATTGTATTTATCGTTCCTGAGAATATGACCAAAGTATGCTGATTTTCTTTTCTTTATGATATTTAGAATCTCTCTCTCTTGGTTCAAGCGATGTAATACAGAGTCATTTGACATGTACAGGGTGGGTCAAATTCGACGCTTTTAAATGGAAACACCCTTTTCTATAGGAGAGAGAGGAAAACTAATATCGGTGTCTGGAGCTCAATTTTCATGAAAAACATGATGGTGAAAACCGCACATCAATATCTGTTACCGTTTCGGAGTTATGGGGTGTTTTTCAAAAATGTGCATTTTTATCAAATCCCTGTAACTTTTTTGCTATGGAAAATTTTGTATTTCTATGAAAACATTTTTAAAGCAACTTTTTACGTAGAATTTAATGGTTTAAGTATATTTTTTTTAAATTAATGTTGCGAGCCGGTGTGGACTCGACCTAACCTCACAATATGGCCCGCCCTCGGATGACCTTAACATCGCATAGACACCGCAATGATTCATTCGTTCGAGAAGAATCGAAACCCATTAGAATGGACTAGTACATACGAGAACATTCGAAAACCTTCTCTATGCGCCTAACGATCTTTGGACTATTCTAGATTTCTTTTACCTGTCGGTATAAAAGCCGGCGGCAGTGGCCTAGAGAGGGCAGTTATAAATATACAGTGGACGCGCTAAAATTCAAAATAAATTCTTAGTTATAAATCGTTTGTAAATAGTTCTATAAGTCTTTTATCGTTATTATTTTTGTTCATTAGTGTTAAATAAATAGTGTTTAAATAAATTGTGACTTTCTATCCACACGGAACCGACGAAAAACGTAACAATTGGTGTCAAGTGTGGCGTGTGTGATAGACTAGGAAAATAAAAAGACAGACAATGGCTCCGAAAAAATTGTTGAAAGACTTGAAAGTGTCGGAATTAAAATGCGTACTGGAAGAGAGGGAATGCGAAACAGATGGAAAGAAAAGCATTTTACAAGCCAGACTGAGAGACGTTTTGATTGAGGAAGGTGAGGATCCTGACACATATTGCTTTGAGATGGAAGGTGACCTTGACTCGTCATTGAAAATTTACAAGACAATTTAAACGACAATTTGAATAGTTTAAATAGTAAAATAATTGACTTGGAAGTTAATTTAGAAGAGAAAATCAGTGATAAAATTATGGAAAATTCCCAGGATTTGCAAGAAACTTTAAATGATAAAATGAATATTTTAGAAGATAAGATCGCAGAAAATTCTAAAGACATACAGGCCAGCTTCAATAATAAAATATTGAATTTAGAACAAAGTTTATACAACAAGATAACAGAAAACTCCAAGGAATTAGAAGAAAAGATAATAGATACACAAGACAAAATAGCACAGATTGAGGTCGATGTTAACAGAAAAATCGAAATTTTAAAAGAAGAAATAGCGAAGTCAAATTCACCAAAATGTCAAGAAACATCGGAGGGACCGAAACTAGTCGAAAATAGGTATGCCTCAAAATCAGTTATAAAACCTCCACAGTTTGACGGAAAAACCGCTTGGGCCAATTATTTTTGCCAGTTTGAGGCCGCTGCGAGAGCGAACGGATGGACAATCGCTGAAAAGGCTACCGCTTTGACTGTCGCACTGCGAGGAGATGCGACTGATATCCTGCAGACACTGTCACCATCGGAACAGGGAGATTATCAGCAATTGGTACGACATTTAGAAATGAGGTACGGCCAAGCTCATTTGGAACATGTCTATCATTCCCAGCTAAAAAATCGCATTCAAAAGTCAAATGAGTCTCTGCAGGAGTTTGAAGCCGACGTAGCCCGCCTCGTTCGCCTTGCGTACCCTGCTACGCCCGAGAATGTAATGGAGCGGTTGGCAGTACAGGCATTCTCCGACGGCTTACGTGACAACGAGACAAGACAAGCACTTCTCCTAGCCCACCCAACGCACTTGGTGGATGCTTTAGCACGTGCCCTAGAATTCGAGGCCGCGAAACAAAGTTCTCGGTCTTTAGGAAGAGTACGGGCCATCGACGAATGTTCCGACGAATCCGTGGAAGGGATTGTTCGGAAAGTAATGGACCAGTACATGGGCAAGAAGGGACTGATTCATTGCTGGAACTGCGGACAGGTAGGACACGTGCGAAGCCGTTGTAAGGAGAAGAACGAAGAACCGGCTTCGTCGAGGTCGGAAAACTACTAAGGGTCGAAATGAAGGGGCACACGTCGACCTGTACCCAACATGCCCCAACGAAAACTGCTCGAGTCGCCTCGCTACAACACAAATTCAACAGCATGTTTGTGGATGGTTTTGTTGATGGAGAGTTCCGGACTATGCTGTTGGATACAGGAGCGACGAAAACTATTATCAGACCGGACATTCTTAAAACATCGAAGAAGGTTAAAACAACACAATGGCGACTACGTACTGCTACGGGGGGCTCTGCTGCTGTCCATGGAGAAGTAAACCTTAATTTTGTTATTGGGAGCACCAGTTTTGAACATCCAGTGGTAGTAGCAGATATCGAAGATGAACTTATTCTCGGAATGGACATCATGGCCACTAGAGGTTTTGAACTAAACTTCAAACAGGGAATTTTGAAAATAAATGAAGAAGAAGTGGTTCTACATCGAAAATGTGAGGAGACGCTTCGCGTGGTGGTAGCAGAAGATGTTTCGATCCCTGAGCGCTGTGAGATATTTTTGGATGGTTGCCTGGAAGATAAAATGAATAATGGGAGTATTATTCTGTTGGAGCCAAGGAACCATGACAGCGAAATAGGACGGGGGATCGCTGTTGGAAAAGCCCTGCTACGAGCGAAGAAAACTGTACCGGCGAGAGTAATGAACACAAATTATTATTCTGTATCCTTGAAGAAGGGAACCCTTTTAGGGTACTGTTGTTCGGCTCCTCAGTCATTCGAAGCGTGAAGCCTCCAAAGTTTCGACTTCAAAAATTCCGGACAAAATGGTGAAGGAGTTAGTAAACGTTAAGGGATTATCTCCCGAAAATAGTAGAAAATTGGGAAACCTGATAATCAAGTATCAAGATGTGTTTGATAAAGGAGAAGCAGGACACAGAGGTCGTACCAATTTAGTACAACATAAAATTGATACCGGAGAAGCACGACCAATCAAACAAAATCCGAGAAGACTTCCGCTCGCCAAACGTGAAGAAGCTGATAAAATCCTTCGAGAAATGAAAGAAGAGGGTGTCATCGAACCATCTAACAGCCCGTGGACATCGCCGGTAGTACTAGTAAAGAAGAAAGACGGTACCACCAGATTCTGTGTTGATTATCGGCAGCTCAATAATGGTACCAAGAAGGATAGCTATCCCCTGCCGAGGATAGACGATACTCTAGACACACTGGCGGGGTCAACGATATTCTCTACGTTAGATCTGAAGAGTGGATATTGGCAAGTCGACATGGCGCCGAAAGACAGAGAGAAGACAGCGTTCTCGGTGGGCTCCGGACTGTGGCAATTTACCGTCATGCCTTTTGGATTGTGCAACGCGCCAGCTACCTTTGAGAGACTAATGGAGTCTGTGTTAAAGGGACTATCCTGGACTACCTGTTTAGTGTACCTGGATGACATCATAGTGGTTGGGAAATCCTTTGACCATCATCTGAAGAATTTGGAAGAAGTTTTCAAGCGACTAGGGAGTTCTGGTTTGAAACTTAGCCCCAAGAAATGTCATCTGTGTCAAGAAAAGGTACACTACTTGGGCCATGTAGTCTCCTCCCAAGGAGTTGCGGTAGATCCACAGAAGACCAAGACAGTGGAAGAGTGGCCGATACCTAAAGATAAACATGAACTACGAAGCTTTTTGGGACTATGCACATACTATCGACGCTATGTACAGGGCTTCGCCACCATCGCAAAACCATTGACCAGACTTACCGAAGGCGAGAGGCGTTTCTCTTGGGACTCAGATTCTGACGAGGCATTCCGAAAATTGAAGAAGGCCCTGACTAGTGCGCCCATACTTAGCTACCCTCTTGGCAACGGAAACTTTATATTGGATACCGACGCTAGCAATGTTGCATTAGGCGCTGTTCTGTCTCAGATCCAGGATGGTCAAGAAAAAGTCATTGGTTATTTTAGTAAGACCTTGTCAAAACCGGAAAGGAACTACTGTGTAACCAGACGAGAATTACTAGCAGTAGTTAAAGCAATGGAACACTTCTACAAGTATCTCTATGGAAGAAAGTTCTTGTTAAGAACAGACCATGCTGCTTTGAAATGGCTGTTGCAGTTTAAGAATCCTGAAGGGCAGGTAGCTAGATGGATTGAACGATTACAAGAATTTGACTTCGACATAGAACATCGAGCTGGGGCAATCCATCGAAATGCCGACGCACTTTCCAGAAGACCTTGCGCTAAGGACTGTAAGCATTGTTCCCTAGCAGAAGAGAAAGAAGTGAAACTCCTAAGAACAACTGTGGTTAATGATAGTTGGCAACCCGAAGATCTTGCAAATGACCAAACCAGTGACCCAGAATTAGGTTTAGTAATTAACTGGAAAACACAGGCCAAAGACCAACGTGGGAAGAAGTTTGCAGATATTCGCCGAACGTAAAGTCGTACTGGGCCCAGTGGAATTCCTTGGTAATAGATAACGGACTACTTCGCCGTGTGATCGAGAGACCGGAGGGACAAGAAGAGAGAAGGCAGATCGTCATTCCAAAGAAGAGGGTCCCAGAAGTCTTGGAGGAAGTTCACAATGGAACCAGCGGAGGACATCTTGGTGTTACCAAGACACTTGGCAAGCTGCGTGAACGGTTCTACTGGGTGAACTGCAAAGAAGATGTGAGGGCCTGGTGTAAGAAATGTGACATTTGCGCAGCCATTAATGGGCCACAAAAGCGTGGTAAAGCCCCTATGCGCCAGTACAATGTTGGTAGTCCCTTCGAACGAATAGCGATCGACGTGGCTGGTCCTTTCCCGGAGACGAACGATGGCAACAAATACATTGTGGTAGTAATGGATTACTTCAGCAAATGGGTCGAGGCCTACGCGTTGCCAAATCAAGAAGCGTCCACGATTGCTGATGCCCTTGTTAAAGAATGGATCTGCAGGTTTGGTGTTCCCATGGAGCTTCATTCAGATCAGGGAAGAAACTTTGAGTCCAATCTGTTCCAAGGCGTCTGTGAAGTCCTGAACATCCGCAAGACCAGGACGACTGCTCTACATCCACAATCCGATGGGATGGTTGAACGCATGAACAGAACTATCAACCGTTATCTGGCCAAAGTAGTCTCTGACCACCAAAGAGACTGGGACAAATTTCTTCACCTGTTCCTGTTGGCCTACCGTTCATCCGTCCAAGAATCTACAGGGCAAACTCCAGCCAGCATCGTTATGGGACGGGAAGTGCGCCTACCCTGTGATCTGAAATTTGGTTGCCGACCGGGAGAAGAAGTCGCCGGAGAAGATTATGTCCACACACTACGTCAAAGGATGGACGACATTCATCAGAGAGTCCGCCTAAATATTCAAAGTGCTAGTGACCGAATGAAGGAACACTACGACATTCAAGCTGAGCATGGAGGATACCAACCAGGGAAGTTGGTGTGGCTATATAACCCGCAGAGACGTCGTGGGTTATCTCCGAAGCTACAATCCTCGTGGGAAGGGCCATACGAAGTCATGGATAGAATTAATGACGTCGTATACCGTATCAGAAAATTGCCAAAAGGAAAACCGAGGGTAGTCCATTTCAACCGTTTGAGCCCCTACCAAGGCGAAATAGAAGATCGTGCTGGGACCGTGAGAACCTGCAGCTTTGATCCCCCTGATTCGGAGATGTCCTTTGACGATTTCATGGCCCGATACAACAGCAGTGAGAAGGCTCGCTATGGTGTAACCAAAGAAGATCAACGAGACCTCTTTTCCGTGCCTCCTGATTATTCGCTCGCTCATTGTGTGGCTCGAGATTTGCGGATGTCCAGAGGAATCGCTGCGACGTTCAATGAGAAGTTTGGGCGTGTCGGAGAACTACGCCGACAGGATCCAGAGGTTGGAAGCGTCTTGAGGCTAACCGACAATGCACATGGTCAAGCAAGGCACATCTTCTACCTGGTCACCAAGGAATGGTCCCCGAGTAAGCCGACTTATCTCAATCTATGGAAGACCCTGATTGAACTGAGAGAAGCCCTGCTAAACAACAACATTGCACGATTAGCCATTCCGAAGCTGGCGTGTGGACTCGATGGTTTGAGTTGGCGTACAATCCGGAACATGATTGAAGTCTTGTTCAGATTTACGGGAATCGAGATCCTCGTTTGCTGCTACAACCCAAAGCTGAGATCGGGAGAGAAAACTGTAGACTGCTATTTCTACCAGACTTCGCAATGTACTAGGGGCCAGCTTTGCAAATACCTTCATTCACCGTATATATCTCGGGACGAGCATGTGCCTAAGAAGGGGGCAGTGTTGCGAGCCAGCCAAGATCCCAGCCGTTGGCCGTCGTGGCCGCCTGACTTAGTGCCCATGGATCTAATCCTATGAATATATTTGCGGAAGAATAAAGGTTCCTTATTCTTCCGTATAATCTAGACAACCATTAGAAATACTTAGCAGTTATAAGAGGGTATCTTTCACCCCCACTGAGTTGATGAATTCCGCGAGAAATGTTCAAAAACTGCCCCGTCTGTCCATAACAGAAGACGGTCGATATGTCGAACACCTTGTAGCAAAATCTCATGTCTTGGTTTGCTGTTTATTTTTATTGTTATTAGATATAGTTTAAATGTTGGTTAAATATATTTTAAATTGTTATAAAATTCTGCATCTCTCATAGCAAATATTATTTTCGTTTTAATTGATGCTCACAGCTAGAATTTTTTTGCAGTACAGCCGGTGCCGTTCAAAGCCTACTTATTTAAAGCGGGCGAATTTTTATATACTCTATATCTCGAAGAGGAATCGAGCAAAATATCAAGTGTGTTATATTTTATACTTCATAAATTAAAAATATATAGGGTGTCCCACATAAAAAATCAAATTTTCTGTTGATAATTCTTAAATTATTAATTTTAAAAAAATTATACTTAAACCATTAAATTCTACGTAAAAATGTGCTTTGGAAATTATTTCATAAAAATACAAAAATTTCCATAGCAAAAAAGTTACAGCGATTTGTTAAAAATGCATATTTTTGAAAAACACCCCGTAACTCCGAAACGGTAACAGATATCGATATGCGGTTTTCACCATCATGTTTTTGACAAAAATTGAGCTCCAGACACCGATATTAGTTTTTGTCTATCTCCTATAGAAAAGGGTGTTTCCATTTAAAAGCGTCGAATTTGGCCCACACTGTACTCCGTCCAAGACATCTTCAGCATCTGAGAAAATCCACATTTCAAAGGATCCGATCTTCCCCATTGTAGTCACTTTCAGGGTCCAGAATTCCATTCCATATAAGAGAAAAGAATATAAATTTAGCACTTGACCATACGATATCGGGTGTTCAATGTTAGGTCTTTGTTACAAATGAATGGTTTTATAAGTTGAGGGATGTGCTACGAGCCTACTCTATCCTGGCTTTAACCTCTGCATCCTGATCCAAATCCTCAGTGATCCAAAATCCCAGACAGAGCTTCAACTTCACAGAAAACTTAAGTTTTTTATTTGACTTAAGACTTAAAATTTAAGTCATTCTCAAAATGACTTGTGTTTTAAGTCTTTATTCCGAAATAGAAAAAGATTTAAGTCATTAAAAAAGATTTAAGTCTTTTTAGAAAAGATTTAAGTCATTAAAAAAGATTTAAAACTTTTTAATGACTTAAGACTTGTTTACAAAAGACTTAAATCTTTTAAAAGATTTAAGTCTTTTATGAGATTTAAGTCTTTTTAGAAAAGATTAAAGTCTTTTTTTTTCATATATTTTTATCGTAAATTTTTAATAGCGGCATCAAATATGTTTTTACCATCTTTAGTTTCATAAAAAAGTAGCAACTGTGAAAACCGTATCTTTGTACCGCTGCTCATAAACGAGAAACCCTGTAAAATACACAAAAATGGGACAACCTGTACAAAGCACCACAAAATTTAATTTTATTTAAGTTGTTGATGTTTGCATATGTGTTATATTGTTTATTATAGTTGTTTATATAATATTTTATTCTAATCTGTATCTACAATAAATTAATATAGATAATAAAAAAATCGGTAATGGGTAACACAATAAAATTAATATTAACATTTAAAAAATAGGTATTTAAATCGAATTCTGGTTGTCTTGACTTGGAGAGAAATTATATTGATTTAAGTAATTTTACTGACTTAACTTGCAGATTACCATGATTTAAGTAAAAAAAGACTTAAATAATGTTATATTGATTTAAGTCTTTACAAAAATGACTTGACTTGAAAGAAAATGACTTAAGTCAAAAACTTAAAACTTAAGTCATTTAAACTTTTATATAGAAATTGAATTAAGACTTATGGACAAAGTCTTTTTAAAACTGACTTGTTGCAGCTCTGATCCCAGATACCTGAATTTGACTACTTGTTCTATGTGATTGTTGTCTAGTTTTATGTTTGATGGCTGAAGTCCTTTTTTAGAAACAACCATGACTTTGGTTTTACGGGCATTGATGTTCAGTCCGTATTCGTTCCCAGCTACTGTAACTATTCAACAGCTCTTGTAAGGAAACTTGTAAGAATCTTATAAGAAATCGCTTAAATAATACACCGCAGTCGCATTGATTAAACAATACAAGCAGCCGCATTGATTAAAGCAAAATAATTTGAAAACAGTCCACGCAAATATACTCCTACACATATAAAGTTTTCACTCATCTCCAATAGATATGCCTGCAGGTATGACACTTAATGAAAACCGTTTACTTATACTTGTTTATAAATATCAATAAAAAAGAACGTAAAGGGTGAGATTGTATGTGTTTATTTTCAAAAAACCTACAAATCATAATACACTAATATAATAATTTAATTATTACAATGTACATTCACAAAGTTTAATAAGTAGCAGAAAGATAAATAAATTGTCAATCCCAAATTGTTTCAAAGATTTTAAAATTTATTTAACTCTACACTGCAACACAATGATTTAACAAATATATACGATAATGATTCGGTTTTTACATTACATTCAGTTATTTAACTCTCGGCTCCAACCACTCAGTTCTCACAATGCCGCTCTGAGTTATATTTTGAAAATACAATATGCCATGCTAAACGTTACGCTAGTAATTTAACACATTAGTAATGTGGAATATAGCTTATTGTATTAAAAAAATAATATTCCTCTTCTGGAAATGTTTCACTGCACGATTCTTCTGATATATTACAAAATCGTTGTTAAATTTGTGTTGGTAGTTTGATAAATGTAACAGTGGATTTTCAAGTTATCACAGAAATATTGATTAGTATCACTATTCTATACAGGGTATGTTAGAAATTGTTGACAAAGGATAGGTAGTTTCCAAATCTAAAAATAGTTTTGCATAATATTCAACTGTAAAAATAAACAATCCGCATTTTTCTAAATTGATCTACTAAGGGCTGGCAAAGGTTAGTCTTGGGTCGAGATTTCCGTATGTATGAAGAGTACAATGCGTTTATAATGTACTGAACAAAGAGAGGACAGTAAACACGTTGCCAAACGTATGAAATAAACCGAGAAACTGTGCACATCGCTAAGAGACGTGGAAGGGGATATAGAAGATTTGTCGCAGTTGACCGGTCGACCCAGTCAATACCTCTGTCAGTACTTAAAGTTCTAGGGAAAGGTGTACGTCAAGCGTTCAGCTTCACGATTTAATTACGTCTCGTGATACTTAATTTGTTTATTTATTAACGTTTAAGTCGTTGTAATTTTCCCTATAGCTTGAATTTTTTTTAAGTACAAGCTAGAAACACTTGCATTTTTGGTAAAAATAAGCGGAATTGAGTGGGTGTTCGATAGTGGTCGCGCTATTAGAACTCTGAATTCAAAAATCGATATCTCGAAATCTATTAGAAATAATAGATTGTAGTTTTTACAAGAACTTTGTTAATATTTCTGCTGTATTTTCTTTGTAGACAGTATGTGAAAATCTTTATCAATAAAAAAATTACACGATTGCTGAAAATTGCTATGCTCTAAATGTAAATGGATGGATTGTTTACAATTTTTGAATGGAAAAAACAACCTTATCGAATTTTTCTTATGTAAACATATTGTAAAATATCCGATCTTGAAAATAAAAAAAGTTACAATATCTAAAGTGGTTCTTCAGTTATGGCCTGTTATGTGTTAAAAAGTTGAGTTTTTAAATTATCGCGATTACTGACGTTTTCTCGTTATAAAAAAAAGACACCTTAACGATATCCTTATAATTCCATTTCAGATGCTCAAAAACATGTCTAATGATTTTATCTAGTTATCTCTTGAAAAAAAAGTCTTTTAAAAATAAGCGGTTTGCGATCGTGATTTTACTTTACTTGATAGGGAAAGACGTACCGGCAACGCCGCAACTGCACATGCACCGTCGCATTTCTCTCACTCCGACTTAAAAAGATCCCTATGCGATTTACTTCCACACATGTAAATGCCGACCCAAAAGTGACAGTTGCCAGCACGGTATACGTATAATATAAACAAGTAAACATCAGAAAAAATATAATCCCTACTATGAATACTAAAGTATTGTCTGAAATTTCAACTCAAAGATTGACACTTCTAGCATAAACCAACTAAATTAAGGTAAGTCTAGATGTTATTAAAAAAATATCGAAAATAAATCAGAATCTGTTAATACTTTATCTAATTTAGTTTGCATTAAAAAATACTTGTATGTTTTATGTAAAAAGCTACCCTGTATATAATTTTAAAAGTGTAAGTTGGTTAGGTTACATATTATTAACCTTATGATGCGAATAAACTAATTAAGTTTTTATTACGAATTACACCAACCCACAATACCCTACATGAAAACCTGCATTCCATAGAGACTGCAGATATATACTCAATCTGAATTATAGTCATGACATATTCCACCAAATAAATATATACTTAAAATGATACTGGAAACCATAAAATGAAGTAGTCAAAAAATAATTATATATACATATATATAAAAAACTTGATACAAGATTTTTAGCATTTCAATTATCTAGTTCCAACCATATAAAATAAAAATAGATGAACAACATTTATAACTCAACTCAAATTATGTTTGATAAATCCAAATAAATTCATAATATAAAAAATAAGGTAATTAATAAAAACCTTCTGATGTAGATAATTTGTAAGTTTTGGGGTTAGTTGCCCATTTACTTAAATATTTTATATGGCAATACGTGTACAAATGTTTAAGTTGACGGATTCTGAGCTTTGGCCTTCCTGTGATCATAATTTACTAACCTTTGACCAACTAAATATTTATCATTCTTAATATGTTCATACAATTTCTTGAATTGTCTTATTTGTAATACTATTATTACACTCAGAGCAGCTACCAATAATAAGAAGGGATATAACCTTCTGGCAATGAGATTTCTTAATTGTAAGTTAGTTACAAACATTGGTATGATAGAATAAGCAATGACATATGGTACAGCCAGAGCAAATCCAAACGAAACGATAACCGGAAGAGCGAGTTCTTTAAAAATAAATCCGAGATTCATATCGCGAATACCCTCCCTATATGCCCTTTCGATCGCCGCCCTTAAGAACCAATCAGGCCCCATCATAGTAATAGCGCACGCTATTTTAGTGTACAATACGCCAAGAGCCCAATCCTGCCATATAAAAAGTATAGGAGTTTGATGAATGGGTACACGCAAAGGTATAATAACGACAAGTTCAAGAAGAAGCCCGAATAACAGTGGAATTACGCCGAGTAAAA
Source organism: Sitophilus oryzae (assembly GCF_002938485.1). NCBI lineage: Eukaryota > Metazoa > Arthropoda > Insecta > Coleoptera > Curculionidae > Sitophilus > Sitophilus oryzae. The sequence continues at coordinate 4,465,746 of NW_022146254.1, read as the reverse complement.
GTGTACTAGCGACTATAGTCTTCATTCCTAACATGCACCACTGTTTCAGCCGTTCCATCATGGCAACTCTGCCTTGCGGCAGCCAGCTTAAGATCAAAGTTACCGCTCTAGCTGCCAACCAGCACAAATACAGGCCACAGGCTGCCGTATATAGTTCGTGGACCTTTACTTCTGTTTTAGCTTCGGTAGCGGAAATCTGTGGACCTGGAGGTGGGGCTCCTACCAACCATAAAGCCATCACTCTTCTACCCAACCATACAGGTACGGTAAGAGCAACGACCGAAAAACAGACAAGTGACAAACATACCATCACTAAAAGGGAAAATAGACGAGCCAAAAAGAATTTTGGGCGTTGGTAGGGTTGATATCCTGAAAAGAAAAAATAACTATAAATATGACTAAATAATCAACTAAATCTTTACTAGTGATGGGAAATAACCGACATCGCTCGATTATGAACGTGCGATGCAATTGACGAGTTACAAACGACGAACGCAAGCGATCCTAGAATGAAATAAATTGAAATCCGATATTAATGTGACATACTCGATAAAAAGCCGAGCGAATTTTCTACATACATTGCGGGTAGCAAAATTATTCGATGCCGTATATATATATTTATCCGTTGCGTATCTGAGGGACAAAATTTTACGACCTACATCGACAATGCTTTGAAATAAACTAAACCAAGCGATCTAGCGAATCGCTCGTCGCTTGCTACTTGCCATTCATCACCGAAAGATGCCCTGCGCACGCAACTTACTGCTTGGCGCTTGGCGTTAACGAGTACTTACAATAAGCGACGGACGAAAAACCGTATTTTTAAATATGAGCGATATTTCGCTCGAGCGATTGCTCGGCAATCGCTTGAAACTCGAGTATTCGATTATTGAAATTAATCGGTTTTTCCCAGCACTAATCTTTACTAAATAATAATTTAAAAACTATCTGTTCATAAGACAGCCTATACAGAAAGACTATGGTTTAAAGAATCGACGTTCTATAGCAATATCATAGTGTGTCAAGTATTAAACTTCTTTTATTAGTGTATTTTTACTGGGTGTAGAATGTGTGGTGTTTTCATTCGGTATGGAAAAAAGGATGTGACGAAAAATTGCCAAAAAAAAAAAAGGATGAGAGAGGTAGCTTAACGTTATAACCAGCTGGTAGACAGACACGAAGAAATGTGATTTAGACAGAAGACAAGGCATTAGGTAGGATACATTCGCATCCTCACTCAATGTCTTTAACCGACAGCAGCCATCTGTTCCATTACTAAATAGGCTCAAATGAGCAGAAAGAAATACTACCAGAATTCCATCTGGGCAACGAAGATAACGATATGCTGGCTATTTTCCTGTATGTTAACAGTAAAATATTAAAGATAATTTGTGCCAGACTCTTTAGCCCCCCATACATCAGAAGATTTTGTCTGAGAATTTTGACTGCGGACTTGGCATGAGGACAAAAACTTTGCGTGTGTGGGGCGGACCAACTCCATACATTACTAGCCTCTACAGATGCATGAGCAATACATCTATTTATATTATGGCGCATTCTCACGACTCGTGTACTTGACAAACATATGTAATTGGTATACAGGGTATACACGGTGCGTCGACATATATACAGATTTTCTAAGTTATTTATTACAGGGGCTGCACCGCACCACCGCCAGACCCTGTATGCCAATAAAAAATACTTAGTCAGGCCAAGTACACAAGTCGTGACACTGCGCCTTTAGACTGTATTAAAATAGCCTCTTTTTTCGTTTTTTTTTACATATAACATAAATAAACATAAGTAAAAAATTAAAAACAAATAAAAAATAACCATACACAGAATGTTTGGTGCTTTTTGGTTTTACCTCATTAAGTAATAATTATTGTTATCAAGCAGTAATAATTGTTAATTTTGAAGTTTAACTTGATATATAATTTATTTTAACAGAACGTTTTTAGAGACGAATCTGTCAAATAGTCATAGCTGTATTTAGATATTTTAAATAGTTTTTTTTTTATTTGTTCTTTGTGTTTTTTGCTTCCGATGACGAGAAGAGATACTCCCGAAATGTTAAGCATTTTTTGTCTATTAGGCAAATTTGTTTATTAGTAGAATGTAGAATGTAGAATGTTTAGGAGGGGAGTTAATCACCGCGACCTTATAGATCTATTGTGTGTTGCCCTTTCTTGAGTTATAACTCATCATACAGTCTCAGGGCTTTAAGAAAAGCCAGTATCTGAGACCGCTCCACAGAGGCCAGCTCTCCTCGACATCAGACGTACCAAGGTTCATGGCACGAATGGACGTCGTCTCGGCGCACTCAGTGATAAGGTGTTCTGGTGTTTCCCCATTTTCCCCACAAAATCTGCATTCGCCGTTGTTTCTCAGTTTCAGCCTACTGAGGTGTTCGTTGAGGAGACAGCGTCCTGTTAGAAACCCCGTGACAATCCGAAGATTGTTTTTACTTAAATCAAGGAAAACCTTTGATTTTTCTCGGTCATAAGTTCTAAGGAACTTTTTCGAGTGTCTTAGACCGTTGGAGGACACCCATTCCAAGTTACGGATGGAGTCTTCCAGATTCTTCAGTTCCGCTTTCAGTTGGTTCCCGTTTGGAAAACAGAACGGTTCTGGTCCAGTTAGTTGAGTGTTCGCTCCTTTTCTAGCTAGATCATTTGCTTTTTCATTGCCTTCTATCCCTTGGTGAGCAGGCACCCAGAGTAGGAGGACTTTATTTTCTTTGCCTAATTTGTTGAGCTTCTCTAGGCATTCTTTGACCAACTTCGAATTGATGGTTACTGAGTTGATCGCGTTAAGTGCTGCTTGACTATCGGATAGGATGGCAATTTCCTGTTTTCGATAGTTCCTATCTAAGATAAATTGTACGCATCTTTCGATAGCGCAAATTTCTGCCTGAAGGATACTGGGGTAGGTGCCCATTGGTTCGGAGTATTCAGTTTTCGGCCCAAATACTGTTTATTAGTAAATCACTGCCAAAGTCACTGCTGACAGGTTGGTCTCCAGGGCAAGTGGCGAAATACCCATAGGACTTTTTTAAAAAAACGTTAATATTGTTCCCTAAAACGGCTGTGTAACGGATCATATTTAGACGCTTTCGCATTTAAACATTTAATTTAGAATAAAATGATTCCCGAAAAACATAAAAGTCCCTTTCGGTATTTTCTAGATCCTTTAATGTTCCGTCGAGAAATTTTTATTACAAGCTGCAGATTAGGATTCAATACTTCAAGCCTTAGAGTAAATACCCAAACACATATAATAGAACAAATAAAAACTTTAAAATTTCACCTTTTTAAATTAATGTTTTCTTTTAAATAAAGACAAATAAAAAAACAAAGAGAATTTCACGCTACGAAATTGCATAAGGAACTTTTGATTTCCAACCTTAGTCTAAGTTTCCAGCTGTTGGTGCTATTCAACAAAAAATAATATACTTCCACAATTAAAACAAACAAAATAGAATCCATTTTTTTTCTGTTCAGAAAGAACTAAACCATGTGAGCATAGATATGTTGTGTATAATCTTATAACATGATTTTTTAAAACTTAAAAATGTATAAAAACTATTTAAAAAAAATTACCTGTAGGAGGCTCCATCATAAACAAAGCCTGATGTACAGCGCCCAAATTGCCACCATCATTTCCTGGAACATTTTCCTGTCTTTCACCATTCTGCTCCGCATTTCGTTCAGGATATGTCTGCTCTCCAAGTAAATATGAATGTAAATTCAAAACCCAGGCCATTATCTTACACCACCATCTTACAAACGCCTTCAACCAAACCCTTGTGTGTGACTGTTCTAGCAATGCTGGCAAAATGACTTGTAACAGCAACAATTCTAAACTGAGTTCATTAACTTGGCTTTCATTATTCAGAGAAACTGTATATGGCAAAAATGAGGGTAATATAAGTTTAATAATCCTAATAGGCAACCACAACATCAAAAGTACGGCGCTTCCGAAAATGACAGCAGATATAATCAGTTTTCTAATGTGTTGCAGAATAGGTAAATGAATCATTTCTTGAATGGGACTAAAATCTGGATCGTTAAAATTCCTAAGGAACCAAAGAACACCTGGCCTTACAATTTCCCTCAGTAACAAAATAAATGAAGCAAAATAATACACATACACCATACCAATTAACCAATGCAAGAAAATTGAAGTTCCTGGTGCTGTTCTAAAACTCTGCTCCCTGTCTTTAATTGTAGCTTCAAACATATTTAATGAGCATATATCTAACCACCAACCACAAACCAGTGGGATTATACCTATTTCAATAACAGACAGCATTGAGACTTTTACTACTACATAACACAATCCCAGTACTCTCTTTGCTCTGAAAAGCCCTAACCAAGCACTAAATCTGTGAAGAATTAAGAAACAAAGTCCTACAGTATTGTATCCTACTAAGGTAGTCAACAACCCTTCAAAATGACTCTCAGATGCGTATTCTTGAAGACTGAACAAATTTAAAGTCATTACACCCATATGGTAAGGGGCATATGCAAAAATAATTATGAAAAGGGTATTTAGGCTGATCACCCAAAAAACATGTTCTAAGAACATCAATGAACCATCAAGGCCCAAAAGACGTTCCCAAGTAATTTCTTCAGCAGCTCTATCCCATTCCATAGGAATCCAGTTATTATCCTCGCCAGCATTTCCTTCCTGTTCAGGCTGGTCTTGGTTTTCTTGAGCAACCTCACCTAAAATAATATTCTGGTCAATATTCTCAACATTCTGGCATAATATACAAACCTTCTTCAGGTGGTTGTGCACCATTTTCATCCTCAATTTCATTCATTTCCTCAGGAATATTATGCAACACTCTTGGAGGATTTTCCCCCACCGGAACCATTTCATCTCTTTGGAGCCATTCAGGTCCTAAATAATAAGTTATTTCAAGTATCCCTTAAGTTAATCTCTTCTAATTATAAAATATGTTTTCATCAAATTAAATAAAAAAATGCTAAATATTCAATTTTACAGAAAATTTGTTTATCTGCTGGCTACAGATCAAGCAAATATCTCCTTTTAACCATTAAAATATAGCCAATACATTAGCCATATTTATTAAAAAATAGTTTAAAAAATTTCCAACTTATAAATATATAATGTTAAATATACACTACTGTACTGTATACATTATCTAAATATTTGAAATAAATTAAGGGGTGTCATGTAAACTTAATTGAAAAATACTTACTACACTTGCCAATAAATTGAAATGTATTTAAAAATAGAAAGTGTTCCAGAAAGAGAAACCTAATTAATATACAGGGTTGTTCACCACTAGGGAATGCAATCCCGCACCAAAATATCAATCCCGCAAACCCGCGGGATTAAATCAATCAATCCCGCGGAACCGCAAATTTGCGGGACTGTAAACAATAGTCATACATTTGGTCCTAAATGGTACAAACGGCATTGTACATTTTGCATAGGCCCACAATATATTGATATAGCGTGTATCTTAAACTAGCTGTACAGAAATTTGGACACCGATTTATACAGGGTGTTCAAAAAATATATTTAATATTAAATAAACTTAAATTTTATTATAACTTATCTACTTATTTTATAAATAAAAATATTATTCTGATTGAAGTTTTTTTTTAACTTGTGTTAGTTATCTGCTTTTAGATATACTCTATATCAATAATTTTTTGGCATATGCAGAATGTACAAAGCTTTTAGTACCATTTAGGGCCATACGTATGACTAAAAATGCATATTTTTCGAAAAAACGTCGTATTTTCCTTAAACCAAAAAAAAAATAAAAAACCAATCAAATTGTTTTTTCTAATTTCAATACAGATTCATCGTACTTGGTAAAAATTATAAAAATTATAAAACACCCTGTATACGAGAATTCGCTAAATATATTTTCGAAAACCACATCAGCATCTTAATCACAATAGATTCATCTAAAACCTGGTCCAAACCGCATCCCAAAATCTTTTTTAGTTCAAGAGATCTTTAAATTTACCTTTTACTTTTAAGAGAGAACTTTAAATTTACCCTAAAATTTTGCTTGTCCCAATAATTATGTCCGGCCATTTATTTGACGAAATTGTCCACAAGTACTAGTTAAACGCTTTTCTTCACTTACGCACATACGCCAGAAAGAAATCTAACAACTAGCCTGTTTGTTTCAGTTATTTTTAATGGTCAAGTCGTAAGAGGAATCCACCGAGTTCCAGCGTCGACGCATCGGCCCGGAACGAAGCGGTTTGATCTTAATCGAGATCGATTCGGTTAAATGTGTTGATCGCGCGGATCCCGCCCGGTAAATCCCGCAACTTCGATCCCGCGGATTCTCAGAGGGATCCCGCATTTGCGGGATCCAACATTTGCGGGATTGCATTCCCTATTCACCACATACGACACGGAGTATTGTAGCTAAACGATTAGATTTTTACAAATTGTAAGTTTTGGGTTCGTTGAAGGATTATTAGAGCTACAATTTAAAAATATTTTTACAAGACATAGAGTGTCCCAAATAAATAAAAAATATCAAAGTTGTATTTTTTAAATGGAACATCCCCTATTACATTTTTAGTTTCTACAATTAAAATAAAGGTAAATTTGATTAAGGTTTATTGCACTTAAACCTTACCGTTTTTGAAATATTTTCAATTTTGTGAAATTGCAGCAAAAATTTTAAAGCTTCATTTCTCCAAGGGTATCAAAGTTTTTAATACTAAATATTTACTGAAGTTTATTTATTGGTCACTTATTGTGTTGCAATAATAAAAATTATACTACCTTATACAGAGTGTTTAAAAATTTATTTTAGATAATTACTAGCTTTAAACGACAATAACTTGTTTAATTTAAATAGAACACCCTATATATTTTATGAGAATCAGAGGCACAATTTAATTGTCTATCAAACTGTATCATACCATTTCTTACCTTCTCTTCAAGTTTCCGTAGAAAATGAATTTTCTTCTAATTTAGAAAACTTTGATACCCTTGAAGAAATGAAGCCTTAAAATTTTTACCGCAACTTTACAAAATTGAAAATATTTCAAAAACGGTAAGGTTTAAGTGTAATAAACCTTAATCAAATTTACCTTTATCTTAATCGAAGAAACTAAAAATGTAATAATATACAGGGTGTTCCATTTAAAAAAATACAACTTTGATATTTTTTATTTATTTGGGACACTCTGTATCTTTTAAAAATAATTTTAAATTGTAGCTCTAATAGTCCTTCAAAGAACCCAAAACTTAGCATTTGTAAAAATCTAATCATTTAGCTACAATACTCCGTGTGGTATGTGGTGAACAACCCTGTATAATAAATAGTCAACAATTAACTGTTTGCCATAGCGGACTATGTGGCTTGGTCCACTTTAGCATTAAACAAAATCCTAATTAGTAGGATAGTCCGACATACATATTCTACTGCTTTCAGGTTTACTAATTTGTTTTATTTTATTTTATTCCTAACAATATAATATCGATTCTCTGGAAAGTTATGGACCGTTAGGCCTTGGGGTCCATAGTCTGCAGACTGAAGAAGTAACTGTGTTTGTTTGGGATGAGTCTGTGGCATCGAGAGGATCGCGGGAAGTGGGGTCCTGTCTCCTTTACTACATAAAATTTTTTGTAAAAACTAAAAAAGTTATTATGTATTCAGACGGTTGTGGTGGACAGAACCGCAATATAAAAATGGCTCTGCTTTGCACTCATGTGGTACAGTCTGAAGAATTTTCTGTTGACGAGATTTTAAAAAAAATTATTACAAACACAATTTTTTAGTCAGCGGTCATTCTTTTATGTCCTGTCACAGAGACTTCGGTCTAATTGAAAAAAATAAGAAGTTTCACACTAATATTTACATTCTAGAATTATTCCAACAACTGCAAAAGGTCTTTTTTAGCAGTGGTCACACTGTTTCCGTTTGGATACAAAATTGGCGGGGGTTCATTAAGCTGATCACCTAAAGTATTCCTTTTCTGAATATTAACTGTTTGATATTGGTAGATATCGGTAACGCCGTACTTGAAATGTATAAGAAAAGAGTCTTCTTTCTTTACTAAAATGCTGTGCATTTTTAACCATTCCACTTTCAAAGAATCTATAGATATTTTTCTGTTAGTAATGGTTCATTCTAACATACTGGTTGAAAAAAAGTGTTCTATCTTCATAACAACAACTTGGAATGGTTTTTTCTTTCTTGCAGTTAAAATAACGTTAATCCAATAATCTACCACGCCTTTTATAATAATCTTAAGTGTCCCAATACCCTAAATAACGATGTACTGGTTAGAGAAACCGATTACGATTAGTTTTTGTGTTTTATAATATAATAAAAAATGTTTGGTGTATTTTACATTTTATTTGGTCCACTTCATTTGACAAAAATCAAGTTTTCTTAAAAAACTAAAGCGGACTATCCCACACTAAATTTTAAAAATCTAGAAAATGTATAGCTTTTTTGTTTGATTTATACTAAAAAACCTAATAGTAATCATTTATTAAATATTTGAAAATACTAGTACTAATTCGTCTTTGGAAAAAAAACGTTACAAATATAAATATAATAGTTAATAATATAAAAAATTACAATTATCTTCATACAAAGTGTATTGGGGATGGTCCGCTTTGGTTCTCAACACTTCATATTATACCGCGCTGGCAAAAAAACATTAGCAATAGGAGGTTTTCAATGCGATAAAAAAAGATGTTAAGGCTGCAAAATATACTGCAGTGCAACAGAGATGGATAAAGAGTCTTTTCCCTACCATCGTTTAGGGGAAGTGATACGACGAGCGAGCCTCTGCGAGAGGGGGCGGGGCTTTAAGACGTTTGTGTGGGGACTACTAGTAATAGAATAGAATAGAAAATAGAATCAGTATTCAGTATCAGTCAGATGTCGGTGATTATTAACCGTGATTATTAACCGCATTTTTCAGTTAATAATATGTTTTACGATCATGTTACTCCCTGTTGTATTTAATGCAACAGTGCTTTAAACTTAGTTGAATTTTTATCATCCTTAAGCCTAAAATTGAAATTAAAAACAAGTATTCTAAAAAAAGTAAACTCAAACATTTTTAAAAATAAATAAAAAGGATTTCTTATAATAAATAAACTATAAACAAAATTAAAAATAACTATGAACAAAATTTATTTAAACAAATGTTCGAAAACATTTCCCTGTTGGGCTTCGCAGTACCCGAGCCGATTATAAAACTCCGTCCTAACATTCGATAGTACTTCCGGTGTTATGGAGTTAGTACTATCAAATATTTTGGCCCTTAATTCAACTAAATTTGGTTTTTTTTTGGTCTCTCATGTGGATACCTATAAATTTGTTGCTTTAAGTGACCCCAGAAAAAAAAGTCCAGAGGGGTCAAATCCGGTGATCTTGCCGGCCATGGTATGTTGCCTCTGCCACAAATAAGCCGTTCAGGAAAAGTCCTTGTCAGGAATTCCTGAACTGGTCTTGCATTGTGAGCAGGACAGCCATCCTGCTGAAACCAAATTTCATCAAAATTGACATTAAGGATCCGCACAGCTGGTATAATTTGATTCTGCAGCATCTGCAAGTATTTTGCAGCATTTAAATACCCATCGATCACAAAAGGCCCAACAATATGGTCGCCCAAAATACCGGCCCACATATTAATATTTTGGGGATATTGGGTACGTAGTGGCACAGTCAGATGTTTATTTTCCCGTGACCAATATCTAACGGCTGAAGGATTGTGATGACCATGAAGAGAAAATGATGATTCGTTTGTAAATAAAATGTTTTTTAAAAATTGTTCGTTTTCATCAATTTTCTGCCTCATGGTCTCACAAAACTCCATTCGTGCGATACAGTCACGTGGAAAAATTTCTTGGGTAGTTTTAATTTTGTACGATTTGTAACCATGTTTTTTCAAAACATACCGAACTGTGCGGTCCGGAACGTCAATTTCTTGTGAAATTTAAGCAATGTGTAGAACATGTGTAGAAGCAAGTGAGCATGGCTCACTTGCTTCTACAAAGGCACATATATTTTGATCCCTCTCGACTCTTTCTTCAGGAATAGGACGGGGTTCTTGATCCTCGTGGTAGCATTTACCACACTGGTTAATGCAGCCAGATTGCTTAAAACGATTAAAAATATTAAAAATCGTTTGGCGCGATGGGACCTGTTGACCCGGGTACGCAAATATAAATTGCCCAATAACTTCCTCGGCACTTTCAGCTTTGCTGTACCATATCACAATATTTATTTTTTGCTCACGAGAATACATTTTTTAAAAAATAACTATTAAATACTTCTAAGGCAAAAGGCTATGTGATAATGTGAAAATGAACATGGAATATGGAGAAGAGGAATGAGCTAGAGCCAGAGTGGGAGATCCAGTTAGTGGGGACAGTAAAGACGATAGACAGTGTTGCCATTCTATTAAATAGGATTATGTTGGCTTATCCCAAATCTTAAATCTTATTTTGCCTACTTAATAAAATATTAAATAAAGTACAAAAGAATTTTAAAAATGTTTTCTCTGGGCACATAACTTCCATCTAAAACGAAAAGTAACATGCAAAATGTTGAAATCACTTCTGAAATAGCAATTGATAGTAGTGATGTAAAAATTCTAAGTAATCGTTACAAAGTAATAGTTACTTTACGAGGACTCGAAGTAACGCTTACTATTTGAATTTAGGACTCGTTACTCGTTACTAAGCTAATTCGTTACTTTTGCGCCGGCAGTAATCGTAATCCCTGGAAATGCACGAACCGAGAACTCGAAACTCGATACTGAAATATTCCTTACTTCGACGTAGGTCTAGTTGTTATCAATATGCTTATGTTTAAAATGTTGACTTGACGCCGGCCGGTGTTTTGGATGGCAAATGTGTGATATTTTTATTACAATTATTATGGGGATGGGCTCATGCCGACCCGGAGGCGGTCTGTCCCTTTGCCGTTTGTTGTCGCTTTTTATTTATAGGATAGAATCGTTTATTTAGATTAACATGTCTTAGATATTAATTAAAAATGGATTCACGTTAGTCACAAAAAATGTTAACATCTGAAAAAGCAGAGCAAATATTTTTCTTCTTCAAAAGAGAATAGATATTTCGCCACTTACACTAAAAAAATCTACAAAATAAAAATAGTAATTTTTAGTAAACACTGGGGCTGCGTTAATCCAAAGAACTTTTTGAAGAGATGAATCCGCCACAGAGGAATATACATTTTTTAATATTTTACATTTTAACAAAAATATATACATTTTTTAAATTTTTACTCTTTAATGTTTGCCTATTTATTAATGTATTACAAGAGAGAGAGAGAGAGAGAGAGAGAGAGAGAGAGAATAAAAAATACTTTATATTTATTATACACATATTTTCTATGTTTGATTTGTTTTCTTTTATTTTTAATTTTATTAATAGTACATATTTTTATTTAACATCATTATAAAAATATTATACATATTATTAAAAACATATTATTCAGTACTTGAATACCGAGTATTGAAATTATCCTATTAAGCCCTTACACTATAAGAAAGTAGAAACCCCTTATAGGTTAAACCGAGCATGCAACGAAGATCGCGGCGCACAATAAGTAACGAAGTTCCACGTCAAGCCCAAGTCTTCCAACCTGTACACAGAACAACGATTATAAAGTAACGATACTAAGTACCAAAGTAACGAGTCCAAAGTAACAAGTCCTATTACCAAAAGTAACTAGTAGTTACGAGTCCATACAAGTAACTAAAGACTAAAGTTTACATCACTAAAGGCGGGCAGCCACTGCGAGCGAAACTAAACTAAGCGAAGATAAGATTTGTAAAAATCAGCTTACATACTTTTTAATGCGTCAGCGGCTACTTGACCGAAACAAACGAAAATATATGAACGAAGATTCGAATGGTAGTTTAGTTTCGCTCGTTTTAGTTCGTGACAGGTTCCAGCGAATTTTAGGCAGCGATTAGTTCTATGATAGCAGGGATACAATACGGAGTGGCAAATATGAGTGGAGTTCCCATTTAATTACCTTTAAGGCGAGCGGCCACTGCGAGCGTAACTAAACTAAGCTAAGAATATGAAAACAAACATCTTCGCTTAGTTTAGTTTCGCTCGCAGTGGCCGCTCGCCTTAATTGATAGCAAGTGCAATTCTATGAAATGGCAACACTGTCCAACGCATGACCTTCCGACCAGTCGCAGTCGCCCCGGCATCGACGCGTTGGTCGGCGGCGGCGGTGTCAAAAGAAAAAAAACTTTCTAAGGAGTAGCCGAACAGGGTTGCCGGGTTGTTAGGTTATAATTCTATACGAGAACAAAATTCTCCGTAGATCTTAAACAAAAATCAAAAGTACAGAAACACAAAATAAAATATAATATTTAAGTCCAAAATTAGCATTCCTATGTGTTGTAATAATAGAGCACTCAAATAAAACACAAATAAAATAAATATAACAAGAATTAGAAATAGCTAGGGGTATTATCTAATATTAAAAAATATACCGGGGGCGTCTCAAAAGTGGCTCACCCCTATAACTTTTTTATTTTTTCAGTTAAAAAAACGAGATTTGGTATATTAGTATATGACATAAATTAGGATTGATTGACGTTTTCAATTGTTTTTGGTCACTTCCTATTTCACCGGAAATGACTACAACTTTTGATTTTTAAATGGCACCCTCGGTATTTTTTTACTTTATTCGATAGCAAATGAGATTTTGAATAGAATGCCATATCATATGTCAACTTTTGACATTTTCGCATATGGTTTATTTGAAATTATAACTTGAGGTTTGTAACGAAATTTTTTTTTTTTTTTACTCATAATACCTTAATACGAATAAGTATGTGGTATCAAATTATTCGTAAAGAAATGCTTTTTCCAAATATGCTAATGAGCCACCCTCGTTCCATTTGAAATAATTGAGATATGATTAAAAATACGATTTGAGCGTTTTCTAACTAGCCAGGACAAGACACTAAAAACATTAGACGATCAAATCTATTTTTTCCAAGGCTCCTTGATTAAGAATTAGTGTTTTTAACATAGCCATGGTACTCTAGATTGAATTTTAAAATACGATTTTTTATTAAGCGAGATGTCAAAAGTTGACATATGATATGTCATTCTATTAAGAATGTCATTTTCTATCGAATAAAGTAAAAAAATTCCGAGGGTGCCATTAAAAATTCAAATTTTGTAGTAATTTCCGGTGAAACAGGAAGTGACCAAAAACAATTGAATACCTACGTCAATCAATCCTAATTTTTGTCATATACTAACATACCAAATATTTTATCTCAAAAAATAACAAAGTTATAGGGGTGAGCCGCTTTTCAGACCGCACCCGGTATATTAAATTAAATAATATTTATATATTTATATAAACATATAAAACTATAAGAAGTAGGGATAGCAGTCACTTTTTACTTTTGTACAAATTTTGATCAGTGATATCTAAAATTAATTTCATTTCAATGGGAAAGCTGTAGCAACTCTCAACTCTTTTTTTATATTAATATATTTTTTAGACAGGAAAAGCACTAAAATATTTGTCCGTATTTAGTTTGTTTCTTAACTTAGATTTTGTTTTTGTTTACATTTTTTGGGGGGAAATGCGGGTTCAACTTTAGCAGATGAATGAAACAAAATATTTTCTAAAGATATCATCTTCGGGCATGTCACCAATACCGCGCCTAATGAGGAGTAATAAGGATTTGTGGGAATATCTCTGTAACTCTGCAAGTAGACAGATTCCAACGCGGTGGTCGCTTAATTTTTAGTCCAAATATGTCAAATTTTTAAAAGTGCTTGTATTGTAAAGACTGAAGATGCAGTGGATCATATCGATAGATTTTTATTTAATTCGGTAGATCGGTTCGGTAGTTTACACGGAACTCGGTAGACCTGGCAACACTGTGATGGACTGCGAGATTGGGCCTTGCGGGGGCGCGGGAAGAGAAATAAAATAATGGCGATAAAAGGCAGGTGGATGATATTATGAGTGGATGGGAGGCGGTGGCATTTGCAAAATTTGTTGTCTTATTGGAGTTTGTCTAACTCGACAATCGTAGTGGAAGTGGAAACGGGGAAGTTGTTATCCATCTCTGTTTAAGCTTAGACTTTTTATAGGCGTTTCATTCCAATGCATGTAATTCCTATGCCTAGATTCAACATTACCGGACGTGTATAGTTACCTCCTCCATGAAGAATCTGCTCTCTTAACCAAACAAGACTGGCAAAAGCAAATAAAGTACAGCATACCACAAAGCATCCTTGAAAAATGTCGGCTGCTATATTTTCACTAGAAATCATTTCAAATGGAAGGGTAAGAATTGCATCCACTGTGCCTAATAAACTTATTTGTTAGTTAATTATTCTAATAACAATAATATAGTCATCTCACCAGCAAACAATGCTCTATATATCCGACATGCTGTAAGAGGTACAATACCCAACCATGCTAAGGCAACAAGGGTATAGTGGAACCAATATTTAACAGCTGTTGCTATTGATGATAATAATCCTGAAGCTAGATCTCGCACAGGCAATCTTCTAGGCATATCAGGTGAATAAATTGGAGTAAATGAGAATTTGTGACCACATAATTCACAATATTCCTTCCTGGAATACCTATAATAACAACATTTAGTTATGTTCTAAACACAAAATACTATTTTTGTCAGTACCTCATCCACTGAACAAGACATTCTTGGTGTATCCACTTAATACTCCCAGTACAAATGCAAGGATGGAATAGAAGACGATCTGGACCTCCTTCTGATCGACATACTCTGCATATATCAGCGTTGGTAAGTTCTGATTCCATTTTAACTAGAAAAAATACCAGTTTCGTTTTTAGATTACATTAACCAGTAGCTAATGTCCTAATAAGCTTTCTAATTCAGTTGATATAAACCAGACAACTCTTTAAATGTAATAAAATAAAATGTTTTGCTATATCAAGTACAAAGAAGAAAGGCTAATAAAATAGGAATATTGTACACTTACGTTTTGTAGGCTACAACATATCTTAAATCTTCTAATTTCAAATAATGATTTTTAGGAAATCAACAAAAGTATCTACTTTTTATATAAAAATCAGCAAGAAACTTCTGTAACCTATTTTATGATATCAATTTTCCATAGATCTTTTTATTTCATTTTGACATTTCTATATTTTCATATTTTCATAGAACTACGATACTATTGATGTTCGTATCATACTCATCAATGAAGTTAGCAACAAATAGATCGAATAATTTTTAGATAAGTAAAACTGAAAAAAAATAATATTATTATAATTATATTCTTTGAACATGATAATATACCAATTCGTACGTAATTAAAGATATGTGATACAAATATATTTATATTATTAATAAAATGTTAAATGTATAACAAAATGCATACCTGCTTATCAACGACATAAATATTCGTTCATTTCAAGGTCCCATGGTGTAATGGTTAGCACTCTGGACTCTGAATCCAGCGATCCGAGTTCAAATCTCGGTGGGACCTAATGTTTTTTTTATTTATTAAATATTATATTATAAGAAGCAAAATACAAAATAAAATAAACTTTTTCTTAAAAACCAATATATTATAAATAAAAATTAAATGTATAAAGAAATAAGGTTACAATTGCTTCTTTAATGCTAATACATTACAACACGATTTTATTCTATTACTATTAAAATCTATATCAAAATCTTGTAAGTAATGCCTAAATCTATTTCTCCTTTTTGTATTTGTGGATGATCTCAGTTCTTCTGTACGAGCCACGTGTCGTAAATTCGGTAAGTAGTCTAAAGCCACTGCCTGACGATCTAATACATTACATGAAGGCACCATCTGCTTTAAAAAGTTTTCACACGCATGCTGTTTACCTCTCCACCTTAAAAATATAATACATTAATAAAATTACATATTATTGTTAATACTTTTTTTTTAATCAATGTATCTATGTATAGTAGAGATGGGCAGAAAATCGCAAACTGCGATTTAATCGCATCGATTGTAAATTCGCAATCGCAACCTGCGATCCCCTTTCATAGTAAACTGCGAGTTGCGATTGAAATATCTATCTGCCGACTTTTGATTTTTATGCAACCAATATTACTTCAGTTGCGAGTTGCGATCGCAGCCCCCAACACTGCGATTTTCGATTAAGGCATCGACAAGCATACGACGTCTAGCGCAATTCGCAGTCTAGACTAAATCGCAAAATCACATTGCCAGTTACAATTGGCAACTGCCAGTTGTGATCGCGGTTCCCACCACTGCGATTTTCGATTTTTGAAATCACATTAGCAGTTACAATTCGCAACTGAAGTAATATTTGTCTAGCAACTGAATCCCTGTCATTGGGCGCGTTCAGGGAACACAGCCGCTGACATTCAGCGTAAAATTTCGCTGACCAGCAGCTTACGATATTCCCTAAACGGCACAAAGCAGCAGAAAGAACAAGAAACAGTAGCTGTCTCATGCGATCTCTGTCTACTGTAAAAATTTGAGAGAAATATAAATAAATCGTCTTCGTCAAATCGGTCTATAATCGATCTTTAGTCTTTAGAATAAAAATTATTTTGAAAAAAGAATTATTATTATTGGCTGATCATTTAATAATTGAAAATATATTATATTATTATTTGACAATACAGTATTAAACATTAAATTTCTAAAAAATAACGGTTTATAAAAATAATTTTACCTATACACGTAAACAAAACAACTTATAACGGGAACTGGCAGTTCGACCAAGTCACCTTTTACGCATTTTTTTTTCGATGGTATATGATACAAATAAAATTACTGAAGGTGTAAATACCCTACAATAAAAAAACGATGTCAGGGGTGATGTGGAGGTGAAGATTGCTGTTACTTTATAAGTAAACTTATATTAGTATAGGGAATATTATCGATCGTTATTTCTAAGCCAATTAGGCGCAATTTTTTTTCGATCAGACGGTATTATAATTACACTCAAAAGTTATTTATGCTGATTTAGATTTTTTTCAGAAAGTAGTATTTTTTCATAATTTCATTGTATTTAGAAAATTCGACATGAGATGAAAATCAAGTTGAATTTTCTTTATTTCTTTAACTTCTTCGATCTCTATTTACAAGTCGAACGTTTTAGATTAACCTACTGCTTTGTAACTTTTTTGGCAACAAATATCTCCTATTTTTTAAAGATTCGATTAACTACGATTGACTACAAACTTCAACAAACCATAAAAAGTAAACAATAAACGAATAAACTGAGAAAATTAAAGTTACTTTTAGTTATTTTACATTAGTTGACCACAGATAAGAAAATAGATTAAGGCTGACTTATCTAAGCCTAAATATTTATCGCTGAGAATTTTGTACAGCGACTGACTGTTGCTGTTCGTCAGAATGGACCGTTTAGGAAAATCGCTTACTCAGCCACTCAGCGGCTGACCGTCCCTGAATGCGCCCATTCTTATGAAGCGTTGGAAACTATGCTTAGGTGTAGCGTAATATATAATTTATTAGCTTAAATTTTGATAATTATACATGATTTTTTATATAATAATATTTGAATATAGTTTGATTTATAATAGGTATATTATATGGATTGAAAATGTTTAAAAAATCTTGTTTTCGGTTATAACTAATTATATTTGTTGCTCTCAGATATAATTCAGATCGTTTAGATTTAAATAATAGGATTGTTAACAAAGCCTTATTCCTTTTTTCCAAGGTCGAATTTGTTCTAATATAGTATAATTACTTATTATTTTTAGAGTTTTTTATAATTTATTTTAAGTGTTATATATCTATATTATTTTGTCTATTATAGAGTAGATGAATTAATAGCAACATTTGAATTTAATTAAAAAATTAATCATAAGCACAGTTTTTTAGATTCAAATTATAAAAATTATCTATTTTTATTCTTTATTAACCGGAAGACATACTGCCATTACTCGCTGACGAGTATTTGACACGCATCAGAAGATGGTCACGCAAGGCGTTTTCTTTCATGAGCCTTTCTGGCAACCGGAAGACATAGATTATGGTAAAAAACCTCTTAATATTGGGCACTTTTTTCAGCCATTCTTATTTATAATATTTTGTTGTATGTTATCTTTACAGCGTGCGGAGTACCAATTTAACAATATTAAAATCGCAATCGCAGTTTTGCTCATCTCTAATGTCTAGTTTTAAGTAACAAATGTAATTATTGTTGCGAGCCGGTGTGGACTCGACCTAACCTCACAATATGGCCCGCCCTCGGATGACCTTAACATCGCATAGACACCGCAATGATTCATTCGTTCGAGAAGAATCGAGACCCACTAGAATGGACTCGTACATACGAGAACATTCGAAAACCTTCTCTATGCGCCTAACGATCTTTGGACTATTCTAGATTTCTTTTACCTGTCGGTATAAAAGCCGGCGGCAGTGGCCTAGAGAGGGCAGTTATAAATATACCAGTGCAGTTGACGCGCGAAAATTCAAAAATAAATTCTTAGTTATAAATCGTTTGTAAATAGTTCTATAAGTCTTTTATCGTTATTGTTTTTGTTAATTAGTGTTAAATAAATAGTGTTTAAATAAATTGTGACGTTCTATCCACACGGAACCGACGAAAAACGTAACAATTGGTGTCAAGTGTGGCGTGTGTGATAGAGTAGGAAAATAAAAAGACAGACAGTGGCTCCGAAAAAATTGTTGAAAGACTTGAAAGTGTCGGAATTAAAATGCGTACTGGAAGAGAGGGAATGCGAAACAGATGGAAAGAAAAGCATTTTACAAGCCAGACTGAGAGACGTTTTGATTGAGGAAGGTGAGGATCCTGACACATTTTGCTTTGAGCTGGAAGGTGACCTTGACTCGTGCTTACAAAAATTAGACGCCAACTTGAACAATTTGAATAGTAAAATAACTGACTTGGAAGTTAATTTAGAAGATAAGATCGCAGAAAATTCTAAAGACATACAGGCCAGCTTCAATAATAAAATATTGAATTTAGAACAAAGTTTATACAACAAGATAACAGAAAACTCCAAGGAATTAGAAGAAAAGATAATAGATACACAAGACAAAATAGCACAGATTGAGGACGATGTTAACAGAAAAATCGAAATTTTAAAAGAAGAAATAGCGAAGTCAAATTCACCAAAATGTCAAGAAACATCGGAGGGACCGAAACTAGTCGAAAATAGGTATGCCTCAAAATCAGTTATAAAACCTCCACAGTTTGACGGAAAAACCGCTTGGGCCAATTATTTTTGCCAGTTTGAGGCCGCTGCGAGAGCGAACGGATGGACAATCGCTGAAAAGGCTACCGCTTTGACTGTCGCACTGCGAGGAGATGCGACTGATATCCTGCAGACACTGTCACCATCGGAACAGGGAGATTATCAGCAATTGGTACGACATTTAGAAATGAGGTACGGCCAAGCTCATTTGGAACATGTCTATCATTCCCAGCTAAAAAATCGCATTCAAAAGTCAAATGAGTCTCTGCAGGAGTTTGAAGCCGACGTAGCCCGCCTCGTTCGCCTTGCGTACCCTGCTATGCCCGAAAATGTTATGGAGCGCTTAAAAGTACAGGCTTTTATTGATGGTTTATGTGACAACGAGACAAGGCAAACACTTCTTTTAGCTCATCCAACGCATTTGGGAGATGCCCTAGCACGTGCCCTGGAATTTGAGGCCGCGAAAGAATGCTCTAGGTCTCTAGGATTTGTACGGGCTGTTGAGGAGAGTTCCGACGATTCCAAAGTGGAAAGGATTGTGCGGAAAGTACTGGATCAGTATATGAGTAAGAAGGGGGGACCGATTCGCTGTTGGAATTGCGGACAGATGGGAAATCGTTGCAAAGAAGAGAAAGAAGTGAAAGTCTTAAGGACGACTGTGGTTGGTGATAGTTGGCAAACCGAAGATCTTGCAAATGACCAAATCAGTGATCCAGAGTTGGGCTTGGTGATTAACTGGAAAAACGCGGACCAGAGACCAACGTGGGAGGAAGTTTGCAGATATTCGCCGAACGTGAAGTCGTACTGGTCCCAGTGGAATTCATTGGTAATAGATAACGGATTACTTCGCCGTGTGATTGTGAGACCAGAGGGACAAGAAGAGAGAAGGCAGATCTTCATTCCAAAGAAGAGGGTCCCGAAGTCTTGGCGGAAGTTCACAATGGAACCAGCGGTGGACATCTTGTGTTACCAAGACACTTGGCAAGCTGCGTGAACGGTTCTACTGGGTGAACTGCAAAGAAGATGTGAGGGCCTGGTGTAAGAAATGTGACATTTGCGCAGCCATTAATGGGCCACAAAAGCGTGGTAAAGCCCCTATGCGCCAGTACAATGTTGGTAGTCCCTTCGAACGAATAGCGATCGACGTGGCTGGTCCTTTCCCGGAGACGAACGATGGCAACAAATACATTGTGGTAGTAATGGATTACTTCAGCAAATGGGTCGAGGCCTACGCGTTGCCAAATCAAGAAGCGTCCACGATTGCTGATGCCCTTGTTAAAGAATGGATCTGCAGGTTTGGTGTTCCCATGGAGCTTCATTCAGATCAGGGAAGAAACTTTGAGTCCAATCTGTTCCAAGGCGTCTGTGAAGTCCTGAACATCCGCAAGACCAGGACGACTGCTCTACATCCACAATCCGATGGGATGGTTGAACGCATGAACAGAACTATCAACCGTTATCTGGCCAAAGTAGTCTCTGACCACCAAAGAGACTGGGACAAATTTCTTCACCTGTTCCTGTTGGCCTACCGTTCATCCGTCCAAGAATCTACAGGGCAAACTCCAGCCAGCATCGTTATGGGACGGGAAGTGCGCCTACCCTGTGATCTGAAATTTGGTTGCCGACCGGGAGAAGAAGTCGCCGGAGAAGATTATGTCCACACACTACGTCAAAGGATGGACGACATTCATCAGAGAGTCCGCCTAAATATTCAAAGTGCTAGTGACCGAATGAAGGAACACTACGACATTCAAGCTGAGCATGGAGGATACCAACCAGGGAAGTTGGTGTGGCTATATAACCCGCAGAGACGTCGTGGGTTATCTCCGAAGCTACAATCCTCGTGGGAAGGGCCATACGAAGTCATGGATAGAATTAATGACGTCGTATACCGTATCAGAAAATTGCCAAAAGGAAAACCGAGGGTAGTCCATTTCAACCGTTTGAGCCCCTACCAAGGCGAAATAGAAGATCGTGCTGGGACCGTGAGAACCTGCAGCTTTGATCCCCCTGATTCGGAGATGTCCTTTGACGATTTCATGGCCCGATACAACAGCAGTGAGAAGGCTCGCTATGGTGTAACCAAAGAAGATCAACGAGACCTCTTTTCCGTGCCTCCTGATTATTCGCTCGCTCATTGTGTGGCTCGAGATTTGCGGATGTCCAGAGGAATCGCTGCGACGTTCAATGAGAAGTTTGGGCGTGTCGGAGAACTACGCCGACAGGATCCAGAGGTTGGAAGCGTCTTGAGGCTAACCGACAATGCACATGGTCAAGCAAGGCACATCTTCTACCTGGTCACCAAGGAATGGTCCCCGAGTAAGCCGACTTATCTCAATCTATGGAAGACCCTGATTGAACTGAGAGAAGCCCTGCTAAACAACAACATTGCACGATTAGCCATTCCGAAGCTGGCGTGTGGACTCGATGGTTTGAGTTGGCGTACAATCCGGAACATGATTGAAGTCTTGTTCAGATTTACGGGAATCGAGATCCTCGTTTGCTGCTACAACCCAAAGCTGAGATCGGGAGAGAAAACTGTAGACTGCTATTTCTACCAGACTTCGCAATGTACCAGGGGCCAGCTTTGCAAATACCGTCATTCACCGTATACATCTCGGGACGAGCATGTGCCTAAGAAGGGGGCAGTGTTGCGAGCCGGTGTGGACTCGACCTAACCTCACAATATGGCCCGCCCTCGGATGACCTTAACATCGCATAGACACCGCAATGATTCATTCGTTCGAGAAGAATCGAGACCCACTAGAATGGACTCGTACATACGAGAACATTCGAAAACCTTCTCTATGCGCCTAACGATCTTTGGACTATTCTAGATTTCTTTTACCTGTCGGTATAAAAGCCGGCGGCAGTGGCCTAGAGAGGGCAGTTATAAATATACCAGTGCAGTTGACGCGCGAAAATTCAAAAATAAATTCTTAGTTATAAATCGTTTGTAAATAGTTCTATAAGTCTTTTATCGTTATTGTTTTTGTTAATTAGTGTTAAATAAATAGTGTTTAAATAAATTGTGACTTTCTATCCACACGGAACCGACGAAAAACGTAACATTATTGTACTATTATTTTTTTATTTTATTATTATTGACATGTGTGTATATGTACGGTTAAAGTCCGATGTCCGGTTAATGTCGACATTAACAGTTGTCGAGAAAACAATAAGCATATTTTCGGATAGTCAAGCCCTGTTGAAAGCGCTTGAGGAAACGAAAAGCACGTCTATGACGATTCTTCATTGTAGAAAACTACTCAATTTATTAGGAGATAAGAACAAAGTGTCGCTAATAGGGATACCGGGACATGTCGGCCAAGAGGGAAACGAATGTGCTGACTCCGTCGCTAAAACAGGTGCAGGTTCGCCATTCGTGGATCCAGAACCGACAATTAGCGTTCCAAAAAACTTCACAAGAGACAGGCTTTGTGAATGGGTTAGGAGTACGACGTTTCGGGACTGGAATGACAGTCTCAAAATAGAACATGCCGAGAAAATCCTAGCTGGGCCATCCAAACGCAAGACAGGAGAACTCTTAAAGGCTGGTAGGAATGGAACGCGTACACTCACTGCAGTATACACGCGTCACTGCCGGCTGAGATCACACCTACAGAGGATGAGACTAGTGAAAGACAGAATGCCGACTCTGTATGGAAGTTGACGAAACAAGAACCACGTTATGTATACCTGCCCCGCTGGGAGCAGGATCAGGTTTGAGGTGTTTGGCAAAACCATGCTAGATCTATCAGACCTAGGAGACATATCACCATCAGACATAACAGCCTAAGTTAAAAGCTTGGGTCTTGAGGGTGAAATTTAATACTCCTTTTGTGTTAAAAAGCTTTTAGTGAATACAAATACAATACTATTAACTTACCTTCTTTCTAGTGTAGTAGGTACTGCAGCACTTATTCCATAATTTGAATTGTACCTTACTTGATATTCTTCAATATAACTGTTTATTAAAGTGTGTGTCATGTCATGTATTAAGTCAACAGATTCATGGATATCTTCTTTTCTATCAGTCAATTCTAAAGAGTCTTTTACAGTATGATACCAGGTATTTTCCAGGGGTCCTTTAGTACAATAATGTGCAGCGTTATATAGTTCATCAGTTAAAACACATGAGTCATACAGATTTAAAAGTAAAGGTATATTAATTTGTGTTTCTGAAGAGTCATTCGCAGTCTCTTTTTTACTAACTTCTTCACAGTCTGGTTCATCTCTGTGAAGCCTTTCTGAATACAGATTAAAATTAAAAATATTTGGTACATTCCACCATATTTTTCCAAGGTCAAATAAGTACGGTATTTTAAATTGTTTATTTTGTTTGAAAATTTCAAAACTCCCAAGACATTGTGAATGAACAAACCCATTCTCATCGTCATCGTTGCCAGCATCTAAATTAATTTCATCATCCTGAATTTTTAAGTCATTTCCAAATGTTGAGTTATTAGTAAAAACAGAATTTCTGTCAAGTTGACCACCAGACTGACACCAATACTGAAGGGACAATAGTGTCTTTCTAATATCGCCATTATTATAATCCAGAAAATTTCCCACATCATTTTTATCCAATAATATCCCTTCCACGAGGCACACAATTTGCAACCAAACTCCCAAAACTTCCTTGTATAGTGGCATAAAAGAAATACTCTCATACTGACTTAAAAACCTTTGCACATGTTCTGGCCCGCTGTCTGTAGTGGTTAAAATGATTGGCCTCTTGCTTGTTGTTATAAGTTGACCTAAAGAATTTAAGAATCCTTCATCCTGATCAAAAACCAAGTCAATGTCTTCTACCAAAAGAATACACATTTTCTTTGAATCATCTTTTTCATCATTAGATAATCCATTTGTTTTTTTGGTTTTTGACTTTGATTCATTATCAGCATTCACAAAGCCTGCTAAAGCATTTTTTGAACTCTTTCTTACTTGATGGGACTGGGTGGCTTCACGTAGTTCTTGCAGTAACCTCTTTCCTAAAATAATAGAAAACTTAAAAACGAAATTATTGTCTAATATTTCTGTATTTTACCTGTACGTTTGCTAGATGCATTAACTTCCAAAACATTAAATCCTAATTCAGCTGCGATACTAAAAACGGCAGTTGTTTTACCACTTCCACATGGGCCCACAAGCACGACCACATTGCCAGGTAATCTTGTGCTATCTCTAAATAAAATTAATTAGTAAAAAAAAGGCCTTAGGACCAATTAAAGTCTATACTCTACACAGTTCCATAAAATAAAACAGACAGTATTAACAAGATGATAATTTTCCTAAATTAACACTATTAAAATTAGAGATAATAATGTTCTTTTAAATAATATCCTACATCAAATTTAGTAATTTAGAACAATACCTATTTAATATAAGGTCTGACTGCGGCTTACATTTCTTAAATATTCTGTTATTTAAAATATTTTATTGTAAAATGTAACATGCTAAACAATGTACAATGTACTAAACAGCGTCCAGTTGGCTTGGAAATGAACGTCGATGACATTCCTCATGTAATTTTACATATTGAATGACAGCGACATTTCATAGCCATCGCTGGCGCCGTTTTTTTCGATCATACAGTACTACAACCCAGGGAGTCAAATATCTCTAAATAAGAATATTTAATGGCACGACCGACCTACGCTCAACGGATATTTTGTTTTATTGAAATTAGTAAAATGGCGGTCCAAAATTCCGGACGCGCCCGCTCAAGGGTTAACCATCAATATTGTATTAAGTTACGGTAAATATGTATCTAACTTTCTTTTACTCTCTTTTTCAGGATGGTATAATTTTCAAGTTATAATTTATTCAAAAACAATAATGGCAGATTTTACGAAATTAAAACTGTATATTACATTTTTAAAGATATACCAATAAGCATCAAAGGGCGTGCAGAATTTATGAATATGCGATATAGCACTATATGCGCATCTAAGATCCCAGTACTATGAAATGGTTTTAAGATTTGTCTAAAAATGGGGGGTCGAAAGATCTTGAAATAGCAATATCTCATGAGAGTATAAAAACGGGAAACAACGAGGGAACAATAAGTGTTTTCGATTATGAAAAAATTGTAAAGAAAGATATCGAACAAAATTGGTCAAAATTGATAATTATGTGTAGAGTGTCATTGTGATTAAGGAGTTAATTGTAGTTTCAATAAATTATCTGTTTGATCATGTTTAAATTAAGGACCCACGGAATCCGTAACAATATTGTGTCCTTTTAAATAATTAACATGTTTAAGCTATATAAAGTCAGAAAATTCGTTTAGAAATTTAAGTGCGTTGTTATTGTAGACCGAATCAGTAGAGTTCTCGCATGTAAATATGAACCCATCTTGCTTGCGTTTAGAGGTTTCGCCGATTCATAAGCGTGGGCTTAAATATTTTTATTCAAATGGTACAGTCTTGGTGCATTTCAGTTCATTTTAAAACTTCCGAACGCAGCGCTCGATACGGCAGAAATTAGTGCCGGGTATAAAGTATTCCACGAAGTCCCATTACCGTTTATGTCGATCGCATTGAAATAATATTAACATCGTGGTTTCATCATAATATTTAAGTATTTGATTTTTTACTAGTGCAGTTATTGAAACTATAAAACACTCAGGTACGAGGTTTGTGTGATGTAACTGATGTTACTGTTTCGAGTAAAAAAAATTAAGTGACGCCCTGTTAAGTTGTGACCATTGAAGGGGTGGCTGCAATAACCAGGCAGCTCCACTTTAATACATTTGTGGGAAATCGAAAAAGAGTTGCTCGGTCCTTGCTGCAAACCCATTGTAAGACAGCTCTAACTAACGTCGCCATTTATGTACTGTTACATTGAGAGAACTGATTGTTACAGGAAACGATCGGACAATTTTTTTAAAGGGTAATTCATTAAAAATCTCATTTCGAAAAAAGGTGGAGCTGCCTGGTTATTGCAGCTACGACCCCTTCAATTTCAAATGTTAATAAAATTGGCGAAAAAATGTTAACGCGTAAAGGAGGGCGTAATTAGGGCGTTGTTGAGTGCAATAACATTCAATAACTTAACTTACCCGGATATTCAACACTCCTGAATTGTGATGGGAAAAACCGATTAATTTCAATAATCGAGTACTCGAGTATCAAGCGATTGCAATAACCGAATGATGACTCGAGCGATATATCACTCGTATTAAAAAATACGGTTTTCACCCGTCCGTCGCATGTTGTAAGTACTCGTTAACGCCAAGCGCCAAGCAGTAAGTTGCGTGCGCAGGGAACATATTCTTTCGGTAATGAACGGCAAGTAGTAAGCAGCGACCGATTCGCTTGATCGCTTGATTTAGTTTATTTCGCAGCATTGTCGATGTAGGTCGTAAAATGTTGTCCCTCAGATACGTAACGGATAAATATACTGGGTGCGTCTCAAAAGTGGTTCACCCCTATAACTTTTCTTTTTTTCAGATGAAACAACGAGATTTGGTATGTTAGTATATAACATAAATTAGGATTGATTGACATATTGAATTGTTTTCGGTCACTTCCGGTTTCACCGGAAATGACTACAGCTTATTTTTAAATGGCACCGTCGGTATTTTTTTACTTTATTCGGTAGAAAATGATACTCTGAATAGAATGACATATCACATGTCAACTTTTGACACTTTCGCATATGGTTTATTTGAAATTGTAACATGCGGTTCATAACGACAATTTGACTCGAAGTACCAAGTGTGTGGTATCAAATTATTCGTAAAAAAAATCTTTTTAGAAATATGCTAATGAGCCACCCTCGTTCCATTTGAAAAAAATTGAGATATGATCAAAAATACGATTTGGGCATCTTTAACGGGCCAGGACAAGGACAAGACACTAAAAACATTAGACGATCAAATCTATTATTCCAAGGCTCCTTGATTAAAAATTAGTGTTTTTAACACAGTCGTGGCACTCTAGATTGAATTTTAAAATACAATTTGTTTTTGAGCGAATATGTCAAAAGTTGACATATGATACGTCATTCTATTTAGAATGTCATTTTCTATCGAATAAAGTAAAAAAATACCGAGGGTGCCATTTAAAAATCAAAAATTGTAGTCATTTCCGGTGAAACAGGAAGTAACAGAAAACAATTGAATACGTCAATCAATCCTAACTTATGTCATATACTAATATACCAAATCTCATTTTTTTTATCTAAAAAAATAAAAAAGTTATAGGGGTGAGCCACTTTTGAGACGCACCCGGTATATACGGCGTCGTATTAATTTGCTACCTGCAATGTATGTAGAAAATTCGCTCGGCTTTTTATCGAGTATGTCATATTAAAATCGGATTTCAATTTATTTCATTCTAGGATCGCTTGCGTTTGTCGCTTGGTACTCGTCACTTGCATCGCTCGTTCATAATCGAGCGATGTCGGTTAATAATCGATTCAATATCAATTATCCCATCACTACTCCCGAAACAAGATTTTATAGCTTATGTGTAAAGTATAAACTAAGAACGGGGCTTTATGTTATATATTTTATGTTTGCTATTTGTAATGAAGCAAGTCAATAAATAATTGTTATTTTGATTATCATATTATTTTATGTCTTTACACCACTAGCAACGCTTAACGCTTCGTCCTACGTGGGAGACAAAAGCGAGCGGGCGACACGTGCGACGACAGAGGGCGATGAGAGTGACTCGCGCGACATATTTCAATCGCCTCCGATGCCGCTTCAGTCGCGCGCATCTCCTACCCAGAACAGCTTCGTAAGAAAACGTTGTTTGATAAATACACGTCGCTCGTACCGCCCGAATCGTGCGCTTTTGTCTCCCACCTAGGACGAAGCGTTAGACCTCTTGAATTTAGCATGCGGACTCAGAGTCCGCGCGCGACCCTTTCACGTAACAAATAAAGCGCGACCTCCGAAAGGTTAATTTGATAATTCATTTGATACTGTGGGCATTTATTGTTTTCAATAGTAGATATATTATACCGTATGATCGAATAAAAACGGCGTCCAGTTGGCTTGGAAATGACGATCGATGACATTTCCCATATAATTTTACATATAAAATGACAGCGATCTTCATTTCATAGCCATCGCTCACGCCGTTTTTATTCGATCATACGGTATAATTTTATGTTAATTACTATAAAAAATTATACTTCATTATTGATTTCCCTTAATAACTTAACCAATAATTATTATTTGACCATAATATTAATTAATTTAAAAATATGTATAACCTACCTGCTGTCACAGTCTGTTGATTCAAAATCTGATTCACTATTATAACCATTTTTCTTTTTTGCTTTGGCATTTATTTCATCACTGTAATTCATCCATATTTCTAACCATTTTCTTAAACTAGTAATTCCTGTGTGATTTCCTAGAATCTCTTCTGAGGAGTTTGGCTTATATTTCTCTGTCCATAGTTTGTCCTCGACATCCTGTAAAACTATTTTAGTGTCCTGGTCAATATTATTTTTACTACTTCTTTTAAGTTTCTGTTTAGATTTTTTAGAAGATCCATGTCCTGTTGATTTATATAAAGGAGTATTTCTATTTTTTTCATTGATGTATCTAAATACTTTATAAACAGGATAGTCTGAATTCTCTAGTTTAATTTTATTCAAGATTTTTTTCAAATTCGGTTTAGTGCCAGATGTGATTGAAAAACTTAATTTGGGAAAATCATTTTTTGTTATCAGATCTTGGCAATTAAATCTATAGGAATTATCAAATGCAGAGTATTCTGATAACTTTAATAATGGTTTAGATAATCTCCAAAATGAATGATCACATTTTTGTTGGATGTGGCTTACTCTAGGAAAAATATCATATTCAATTTCTAACATACTAAAAGAAAAAAGAAGATAAAATATTATGGATAGAATTTTATAAATTATTAACGCACTTTATTTCCTTTTTAGGGGCTTTTTTTAAAGAATCAGGAACGCCACTCATTAAAAATTGTTTTCGTGCTTCAACAGTTTCAGGATCTGCCTTTGGCTTTGGGACCACCTTTAGAAAGACCGGAGCTAATTTAGTGACTTTTGTTGATAATGTCTCACAATCGCTATCTGACAATATCTTAATTTCATTATCAGAATCAGTCGTCCTTATATCCTTTACATTATTTGTTTTTGTAAGTGATTCCCTTTTTTGTCTTTGCAAATTAATCTTCCTTGGTGTACTCTTAACTAAAGTTTTAATTTTTCCATTTACTAAATCAGATTTTCTTTGACTGTTAGTTTTATCTGGTAATTCACAGTAATTCACTGCATATCTAGCGGACCTCAATTTTCTCTCTGAGGTCTCAGTTTTTAGTTGATCTTTTTCTGTATGTTTTCCTTTTTTAAATTTATTTTCACTTGAATTTAAAGAAATATTTTCAGCTGTTACAGATACTGTTTCTTTGGATTTAGTCTTTCTAGTGACCTTACTAGAAAGTGACTTATTGCAATCTTGTTGTTTAGAATTTTTTTGTGATTCTTCTTCTAATATAGTTTTCTTTGAAGAGCATAAGGACTTTCTCTTTTTCGTACTGTCAGGTGTAAACATTTTAATTTTAATAATATTTTTTTGGCCAGAACTTGAACATCCTATAGGTTCATCAAATATGTCAATTTTTCCATCTTTTTTTACAACGTCTACAAAATCTGTTAAACTGTTTTGATTTATAGTTTTACACTTTATGTTTATGTTAATATTTCCTTCATTAATACCAGTCAAATTGCTTACTTTGCTATTCGTAATTAACATACTGCTATCATTACTATTTTCTGATTCAGATGAGCTAATCTTTTTAACTTTCTTTTGGTAAACCTTACTATGATGATTTTCTATATCATTATTAGAATTATTGGTAATTTGTAACATATTTTTTAATCTTTTAGCCCTTTTTTTCAATTTATGATTTATACAATGTTCAACTTCCTCCTCTTCTCTTTTACGTTTCGTAGCGCCCTTTTCATCAGCCCATTCTTTAAACAATTTCTTTCGCAAAAGCAGATTTTCACATTTCTCTTTAGTAGGAGAAGCAGTCATAGGAATTATTTTACCTTTAGAATTTTGACCAATCACATTATTTCGACTATTCATTAGAAATTGAAAAGCATTGATAGATTGCTCTTCTTTAGGTATTCTTTCTTTTTCACTTGAATCAATAATTTTACTGTCTTCACTTATCAAATTATTGGTGTCATTAGATTCCGGTAAAAGAGATGTACTGCTTAATTCTTCATTACTATTATTTGGTGAAACTAGAGATAAATTATGTGAGAATAATTGCGTAACATCTCTTACAAGTGGATCGCTGACTTTCCTCCTTTTTTTTCTTTTACAAGCTTTTTTACCAGCATTACTCTGCTCAATATTATTTTCTTCGTTTGATTGTTGACTACTTGTTACAATGTTTACATTTTTATCTTTAGAAATTTTCTTAGATTCTGAAGATTCTGTAGACTTTTCTGGGCTCGTAAAATAATCTCTTATATTCTTCATTCTTAAGTTTAATATTTGTATTTCTTACTTTTCTTAAGAATAATTTATTTTATTAAAGAATACTACCTAAAATACATTATGTAAAATACAAAATACAAATCTCATCAGGCGCCAAAATTTGATACATTTGTGAGGTTCGAATATTCCGCCTTCTTCATTTGTACAAAAGTTTTACGGCATACTCCGCCAGGACTACTTGGTCAAGTAATAGAATATCCCATATAGATATCTAATCCCCTTTTAATTAATTAACAACGTTCGCATGCGGGTGAGCGAGTCTGACGGTCCCATACCATGATTCGATAACAAAATGGAAAAAACGTAATAGAATGGATTAATGTAATCATATTCAAATGTAATCAAAGTTAACGCCCATAGATACCGTTTAAAATAATTTAAAGACAATTTTAAAAGAAGAAATTTTATATGTCATTTGTCATTTGTAGAAATATTCCATGTTCGTTTTGTGAGGTTAGCATTTAAAATTTAAATGATTGGTGATTTGTGATTGATTTTTATACATTTTTTAAATTAATAGATTATGATCAAGCTAATTCATATAAATGGTGATATTTTAATTTATGATGTAGAAAGTTGGACCGCCCTAAGGAAAGATTACAGAATTATTGGTCAGATAATTGGAAGTACATCTTTTATACCATCTTTACCAATGAAATTACTACCAGAGGAAGTCTTACTATTATTAAAGAAAAACTTAGCTATTGTACATGAAGGACCCAGTCATATTATTAATAATAAATCCGAATCAAATGAGTTTGAGGAAAGTTTTTTAAAAGCTCAGCAGGTCAAATATAGAGACATTAGAAAAGCACAATTAGATGTAGTTATAGATAAAATAGTTGACAAAAGAAATCAAGTAGGTGATAAACGATCTAAGGAAGAAATATTTGAGGAGGAGCTTAATAAATCATGTATAATAACACGAGAAAATATGTTATGGCCAATTTTTTTAGAAGGGGATACTACTAATTATAGTTTGGTGCCAAAGGAGAAAATGTTCGCCTTGTCATCTTCATTAAAATCTAATGTTTATATGGATCTTTGGGAAAAAGGTTACTACATAACAAACGGTGAGAAATTTGGTGGAGATTTTTTGGTTTACTTTGGAGACCCGATAGCATATCATGCTATATTTATAGTAAAATGTGTTGATGGAATAGCAAATATTAGCCCCATTGAACTGATTGCATTTGGTAGATTAGGAGTTGCAGTAAAAAAAAGAGCTGTTTTAGCAACTTTCACAGAAGGGAAAGTAGCATATTTAACTATTAACTGGATAGACGCTTAAGTATGAAGTAATATAAAAAATATTAAGCATATAAATTTTTAATATAACCGTGATTTCTCTATAATTTACAGGTCACAACAAGACATTGATCTAGCAAAAGTACAGAAGACAGACAGCCAATTATATACCATAAAACCAGTCATAATGATTTGACGTTTTTGGAAATGAAAGCCATCAAGAAATATTCTTGTTATAAATACTACTATTTCCAATAATATTATTACAGTGTAAAGGCATAAAAAGGGCATAAAGAAGATTGGATTGTCCTAGAAAAGAGAGTTAATTGTAATAATTAAAAAATATAAAGTAGGATTAACTAACCGTGAATAATCCAATCAGTAAAAATAAGTAATATTCTGTTGACAAAACCAAACATATAAGTTTAAAGTCTCTTTCTGCTTCGGCTGTTATTATTTTCTCATTTTTAATTCTTTCTCTTGACAAATATCTCGGTAAAGTAGGTCCACATTTGATAATTCTTAAAATATCAAATAAACTCAACCCCTAAATACAAATATCAGTTTAAAACAATAACTATATTTTAAATTATTCAATTACTTACAACACCTAAAATTCCTAACACACCAACATATATTGGAGCTATAGCCAGGGCAGGATTGGAACAAATATTGTTCACAAAAACTTTATTTTTTCTTACTAATGGCCCTATTACTGTATAAAAGGGAATTTTCATTATTTTCAGTTCTGCTTAAAATAAACATTATCACATTACTTATTAACGAAAATAGAGATATGTATATCTAACTGACAATTTTGAATTTATTGTAAAATATTAACACTGACATATTTACACAAAATTATAGTCTAGATACCTGTTGCTGGTGGGTATGACAAAAATGTCAAAAGTAAAATTTAAAAAATGATTTGATGTTGAAAGTTATATCTAAATTAAAAATGAGTTCCAGTACTCTAGCCCTTAAAAATAACCCGACAAATTATGAAGAACTTAATTTGAAATGTCCGAAATTTCAAGAGCCAAAATCCCCTGCACTCCTATTGACTTCATTATGGCTGTTTCAGTCTATATTTTCTGCATGCAAAATGGACTTTTATACTAATGTCCAAGGTAGAGTTAACAGTGATTTTAAATTATTCATGAAAATTGCTTTCAATTTAAATGGCTTAAAACTCAAACTGACACTTTTGAAATTCCATTAAGTATACACACTAAATGCCTTTTTTGAATTAAGATCGTCTGAATGCAAACAAATTTTTAGTATTGCCATCTAATTTCTAATTTTCTCATTGTTTTAAAATAAAAATATCATTTCTAAGTTACCTTTTTATACTTTAATACGTAAAAAATATTTTTAGGAATATCTATAACATTTAATATACAAGATGTGGTACTAATTTCATTTGCTGCTTGGATGTTACACAAGGGATTATCATCAGTGAGTTTTAAATATTTAATCATTTAAAACAAAACCATATCCTCATTGATGTATTTCCAGAGAAACATTGCCTTAATCTTACCATGGATTATAGTCACATTGTATGGACTATACTATAACCATTATAGAAGTCTTAGAAGGATGACTGTAATATTGAGAGCTGTAAGATTAGCTTCTCCATTTCCTTGGATAGCACTCTTTTTGACTGCTGTTGGTTTAGGTAAACCAAATAAATTTGAAACAGAAAAAAATTAAGCAATATTATCTGTACTATATGGAAGGCATATTTTAGTTGAATTTTCTGAAAATATTAGTACTAAAATGATAGATGTACTTAAACAGCCGTTAAACGGTAGCCTACTAAAATGCCGTTAATAGATATTGTGACGTCGTTCATGTCGGCGGAAAGTAATGCCTAGCTATAAGCACCTGGCAAGAGCACCTATGGCTCCGTGGCTGAGGCTATCGCTTCGTGAGCGAATGGTCCGTGGCTCGAATCTCACGCCGACCAAGACTTTTTTATATTTTTTTTTTGCTTATATTGGATTGGTTTAGTTATTTGGCGGGTTGGTTACCGTGGTTATTTGGAAGGTGTTAATTCATTGGTTAGTTGGTTATTTGGTGGGGTTGGTTGGTTTTTACTAATTTATATTTTTTTATCAGTGTCGAGGTTAGTTGCGTTGGTTAAGTTGGTTATTTGGTGGGGTGGATAGCGTTGGTTAGTCCTTATAAAATTCCTATATGTATTTCATAAAGCCGTCAAGTGCGTCACATCAACGACGTCATACACATTAACGGCATTTTAGTAAGCTACCGTTTAACGGCAGTTAAAATGATTAATATTCGTATTTCTTTATGTAAAAAAACTGGTAGGTTAAGTTTATGTAAACAAATAATTTTAGTCGTTTTTATATATGGAGATAAAACTAGTTTTATACGGCAATTATTACCAGAAGGCTCAGATTAAAAAATAATTTTTATTAATATTTGTGGCTCAAGTTTCGTTTACTTGAAATCAGTTATGTAAGAAATATTGTTTATTTAGTATTTTGAAGCCTTTTTGAAAAGTATGTCCTAAAAATTTTCTGCGGAAATGCATACTTTTCAAGTTGTTCAACTTTAGAATAGTTGAAATCAGGACTACTTTCGTTTACTTAAAATCAGTTATATAAGAAATATTTGTGTATTTAGTATTTGGAAGCCTTTATGAATAGTATGTCATAAACATTTTTCTGCGGAAATGCATCATTTTCAGTTTTTCAACTTTAGAATTGCTGAAATCAGGGCTACTGTAATTTAGCTGAAATCAGTTATTTAAGAAATATTTGTTTGTTTAGAAATTGGAAGCCTTTCCAAATTCCAAGCCACGAAAATTTTTCTGCGGAAATGCATAATTTTCAGTTTTTCAACTTTAGAATAGCTGAAACCAGTTACATGAAAACACGTTTCTGTTTTTCATTCTTCAAAACTTCTTGCGGAAGCGTACTAACCCTAACCTAACCATTTTCATTTATTGATAAAATATTGTAAAATAAGATTTGAAAAGTACTGGGTAATTGGAATTCGTAAACAAACGCGTTTTAGCTTACAGCGTGTTTTGATTGCTTTGGTTTGGTTTACTGATTTATTTTCGTTTTTTTTTTTCTAAATTACAGTATCTACTAGGTTAAGTTCATATAATACCTACACAAGTAAAGTGTTTAGAATGTAAAGCAGGAACACGTTTTCATGTAACTGATTTCAGTTATTCTAAAGTCGGAAAAAAAAGAGAATGATGCATTTCCGCAGAGGAATTTTTTTTATTTTTGTGTTTAGGGAATCTTCGATATACTGAATTTTTTGTTGTTTTTTTTATAAGTGATTTCAAGTAAAACGAAACTTCATCCATATTTGAGAATTTTGTGACAAAGGAATGAGAATTAAAATTAAATTTCTGTAGGATTGAGAATGGCTTTAACCCTTAGAACTCTGCAACTGTCAGCAAACCTATGGTATAGAAAGAAATTGGAGAAAGAATTATATCAAACTCTCAGTTAATCTGTTATATTATTTTGTTATATGTTGAAATTAAGAGAGGAAAAATATATGATAAAACTGTACTGTTGTTTTTATTCTCTTAAAAAATATTTAATTATAAAGTGTAGTATAAATAAATACTCATTTTAAATAAATTCAATTAGAAACACAAGTAAACATTCATCAGAACACTTACACTAAAATGACATTAGAAAGGTATAAATATTCGTAGGTTTTATGCAGCTTTTTTATTAGGATTATCCACATTTTGTTCAGGATCGGTTTCTTCAATCTTTCTCTTCCTTTTTACTAAATGTGAAATATCGCTAACTTGTTTTGAACTACCGGCACCATCAGTAGTTTGTTTTGAAGGTTCTTTGAACGCTTCGCTTATTTTTTTAATGGCCTACAACAAAGGATAAAATGAATAAAAAATGGTAGAAGACAATACAAAGTAATAAAAATAAAATATAGTTTGTCAAACGAGAAGATAAATAACAGTGACAGTTGTGTCTGTCATTTTAATTCAAAGGCAAATTGTATTTTCTGTCACTCTTTGGATATCATCTGTCGAAAACTTCCCCGACTCGTTCGACCTACTATATATTGTGACAACAGGCTAATTTTAAAATTTGTCATAATATATTGTGTGTGAGGGATGTTGTGTACATATTTAATTCTTTAATTATAGAACTCATAATACAAACAAATCACTGAATGAATGACACACTGCTTCAAAAATATTCTTCAATGAAAATAATATTAAGCAAAATAAAAAACAAAATCTTTAGTAAAATTTTATTTTATAAAAAATGTATAAATAGCAAAAATAAATACATAAATACTTGTAAGAAACTAAGCAAGAAGCAAATTTTGTTTTCACATAAAAGCAGAGTGTGTATATTTAAGGCTGTTCATTTAATTTCAATTTTGAAACAGTATTTTCAATAGAACCAGACTTGCGCCTAACTTCTATTTTATTCACTGGTCCTTCTACTGGCTTTAAAATAGGCTTAACAATACTTTTCACGATTTCTCTACACACACATACCTCTTCTTTATATACATTCATATCGGCAATTTTGTCCTCGATGTCCGGAATAAGACTTTTAATCTCGTCCACTTCATCTTTATGTTCCTGAGTCATAAGCTTAATCTGAAAATGAACAAACACCAATTAGAAAGACAGGATAGTATTAACACAATTATTTACTCATACCTCTTCTAATGTTTTGATCCTATTCCTCAAATATTCTAAAGAATTATTAAAATTTTCTATGGCTTGATCTATCTGTGAATCAGTTGAATAAGCCATGCCTAATTTGTAAAAAGATTCAGCGACAGTTCGACTATCCTTCGGAAACAGTTCCTTTTGAATTTCTAAACCTTTTTTAACATCGTTGATGGCTGATTCGAAGTTTTCACTTTCTAATGACACCTCGCCCAGTACTATTAACGTGTCTGCTAGGCTTTTCTTATCTTCTACGGATAAAATGCAATTGATTATCAGTTTATTTTGACGAAATGTATACTATAAATACCTTTATTTTCAAATATTTTCTTTGCCAGTTCTAAAACTTCCCATGCAACTTGCAAATCGCTTGGTTCTTCTTCACCGTTTTGTTCTTCGGTAGTTTCCTCATCGTTCGCAGAAGATGGTCCAGGTTTTCCATTTTCGCTGGAACTGGATGCTTCAGCTGTTATACCATTCTCACCATTCTGCTCCTTTACATCAGGAGCATCACCGCTTTCAGCGGGCGTATCATTAGTAGTTTCAGTCTTTTCTTCAGATTCTTTAACATCTAGGATATAAATATTATTAGTTTTAAAAGGAAGGATTTAAATAATCAGGTTCAGATACCTTCATCATCTTCGTCGTCGTCGTCTTCAGAATCATCCGCGGAATTTTTAGGTACAGCATCTCCTAAGGCTTCATTTTGGTCTCTGGCTAACCCTAACAATGCTTTTCCATAGTAAAGGTATACCTCACCTAGGGATTCGTGCAGGTCGTTTTTGTGTTCAGCTACTAGAAGCTCTGATGCTTTGCCTAGAGCTGATACAGCTGCTTCATAGTCCTGGATTATGCACGCCCTTACGCCTTTAAAAAAATATATATATTCAAAATATGGATAACTACATAAAAAATGATACGATATCATTTAATGATAGGTAGTAATAAAATATTAATACCAAATTACCTTGGCCAAATAGTTCTTTTGGATCATTGCAATCTGGATCAACCACTACGTCAGCCATCTAAATGGAAAAAGTAAGGTTATAATTATTAGAGCCAAAAGTTACAATTTATAATATATACAAGATAACAAAATTATACGATTTGTAAATCCTACTCGCTAAATATGAATTTAAGAATATTTAAAAAGTAGTAAGGTTATTGTTAACTTTATTAACTAATTAGTGAATTAATACCTTGTTATTATTGATTTATTCTTCCAAAATATGCATGTAATTAAAAAGATGTCTCACGTATAGTATTGTATAGGTATGCACTGATTGTATAGGTAGGAACTGGTCTTAACTTAGAGATAAAAATCTTAAAAATATGTTGTTTTTTGGTTTTTATTGGTCCAGTAAAAAATTAAACTCCTGTACAAAAGAAATGAAATATTCTGTACATTTTTTACGTACCACTTTTGATTTATCATGATGTCTCTTAATAAACTAGATGAAAAATATTTATATTATAATATGTAGGTAATTATCAAAAAAAAATAATTAATAGATAATTATTAATAACGTACTGGTGCTACGACGATATGTTTAAAATTATTTTAATTCAAATCAGGTATTATTGAAGTGGCTAGAACTACTGAAGTGCGCCTGTATCTTTAACAATCTTGAATAAAAAATGTTCAAACTTAAAAATGTATAGAGAAAAAAATTAACGAGGCGTAAAAACTACTTAATTCATTTTTGGCTATTCCCTCTAGATATTTGATATATTTTAATTGGACTGAAATATAGAAAAAAGGAACCACCCGCCAAATCTTAAATTTTTATTATACAGGGTGGCGCACCTCATTCGCGAAAACGAAAAGATGTAGAAATAAAATATTTTATGGGTATATGTGGGGAGGCAATGTGCACAATTTAAAATTATTTTGAAATGTACAGGGTGTTTCAGAACTAAGATTCATACCAAAGTTATATTTTTTCTTATGGAACACCCGGTATTTTATTTCATTTTTGGATTCTACGGCCCAAAAAAAGGCATTTATTACAAGGGTTCCATATGTTTAAAATCTTTGGTTTTTGAGATATTTAAACAAATTTAAATTTGCATGCTACAATAGAATAGATTACTAACACCCTGTAAATTACTTTACAGAATTAATATTTGTGCTGAGTTTAAAGGTAAAGAAATAAACTTTATTGAAAAATGGTATTGCCTCCTTAAATTTATACAGGGGTATCAAAAATTGCTGATTTATTTTATATAAAAACTTCATTATTTCAAATGCAACACCCTGTATTTTTTAAAATAAACCGAAGCAGATTCAAATGCTCTTTCAAACTATATTAGGGTTTTCTATACCTATCTAGCTCAGATTTTGAATAAAAAAGGATTTTTAAATAAAATTGCAATCAAGATGGCTGGTGTCTCCATGGCAATTTTCTACTGACACTTAGTAACTACTTTCAAAGTCGACATTAGTTTATGGACGATATTATTTAAAATCTATAACAGTTTACTTAGATTTATCTACAATAGTTTAATAAGTAAGTATTCAATATTTTACCAAGAAAAATAAAGCAGTATCTGCTGGCGGAACGAATGGATATGTTACTAGTGATTTTATTTTGTGAGGAAAATTGCTTCTTGGCCACAAGGGCTTATATGCTCAAAGATATCCAAATAGGAATCTTTCTTATAAGCGTTCCTTTGAAAAACGACTTGACATTTTCATCACTTTCAACAGCAGAAACTTGCCGTTGAAAGTGATGAAAATGAATTTGCCGCAATTGGTTCTTTGATAGTAAATCCATATTTACATCCTATAAGTGATCGTAAAATAAATCAAAGAACTACTTCTTCGTTTTTCTTGATAGAATAATAAATACAAATTTAGTAAATATTAATTATTAAACTATTGTTAGAAAATGAATTTGCCGCAATTGGTTCTTTGATAGTAAATCCATATTTACATCCTATAAGTGATCGTAAAATAAATCAAAGAACTACTTCTTCGTTTTTCTTGATAGAATAATAAATACAAATTTAGTAAATATTAATTATTAAACTATTGTAGGGGTAAATTAAATAAAAAGTAAACTGCTATAAATTTAAATTTAAATAAGTCCATAAACTAATTTTGATTTTGAAAATGGCTACTAACTGTTACTAGAAACTTGCCATGATGACACTAGTCCCCTTGGTTGCCATTTTATTGAAAAATTGGTCTTTAGTCAAAATCTGAGCTAGATAGGTATAGGAAACCCTAATATAGTTTGAAAGAACATTTGAATCTGCTTCGGTTTATTTTAAAAAATACAGGGTATTGCATATAACATAACGAAGTTTTTATATAAAATAAATCGGCAATTTTTGATACACCTGTATAAATTTAAGGAAGCAATAGCATTTTTCAATAAAGTTTAGTTTTTTACCTTTAAACTCAGCACAAATATTAATTCTGAAAAGTAATGTAGAGGGTGTTAATAATCTATTCTATTGTAGCATGCAAATTTAAATTTCTTTAAATATCTCAAAAACCAAAGATTTTAAACATATGTAACCCTTATAATAAATGCCTTTTTTTGGACCCAGGAATCCAAAAATGAGATAAAATACCGGGTGTTCCTTAAGAAGAAATATAACTTTGATATGTATCCTAGTTGTGAAACACCCTGTATATTTAAAATAATTTTAAATTGTGCCACATTGCCTCCCCACATATACCCATAAAATATTTTGTTTCTACAGCTTTCCGTTTTCGTATAATCAACCGAGGCGAATGAGGTGCGCCACCCTGTATACCTACAGGGCGAGTTTTAAATAACTGCAAATATTTTTAGAGATAGTAATTTCGACTCCAGAAACACGATTATGTCTAGGCGATTATGGCGTTTTAAGCGATTTTTTTTCGGAAATGTTTTGAGTTTTTATTTAAAAAACATAATTTCTTGATAATATGGCAACATAGATGTTAAATTTACAAGAAAGAAAACCCAGAAAAGGAGATCCAGTGGTTCTGAAAATTTAGGCTAAAAAACATTTTTTTTTATTTTCAAAATAAAATAAGTCGGTTATTTTGGACTTATTTGAAAAACGGTAAAGAGAAAATATATTTATTTTATCGAGATCTACCAGCCCTGAAAATATTTGCACTTATTTAAGAGTTAAATTTAAGAAACTTAAGATCTACAACCGAAAAGACCTAATATAAACAAACTAATAATAAAATAAATAAAAATACTTAAAAATACTTATTGGCTCTTCACTTGGACACAAATTTTCCTAAGCAGTAAAAAGCCCTATTCTTAAGTCTCTCTAACGTACCGATGAAACATGGATGAAACTGACATTTACCTCCGTTAGTTTCAAAACCTAATACTTTGACATGAGGCAGATATATCTTTTTTTTTTGTTTTAAATGAAATAGCCGATTTTTTTGAAGTCGAAAAGCCCCATCCTTACGTGTTATTTTGACGAGGTTTCGTGCACTATGAAACTCCATCATCAATTGCTGCCCTCCATTCACGCAGTTATGCAGCTCTGAAGAACGTGATACTCTCACTCCATTCAATTGAGTCATAAAGTTCAGAACTGTTCCGCGCCATATGAAGGCACCAGGCTATTGCGCACAGCTCCTTTCAGAACCGTTCTCGAGTAGCCCAGGGCGTAAAGCACTGGAACTTGAAGTTCGCGAATGGAGAACAGCAAATGAATCAAATCAAAAAATCGTCCGATTTAAATGAAATTTGGTATGTCAATAGATCAAGGCCAACTTAACAGTGTACGACACGTGTCAAAGTAACAGTTTTGAAGTAAGAAACGTCAAAAGTTGATGTCGTCCGATCGCAACCAAGTTTGGTGGGTAGCCTATGTGAGCGACGGTGCACGCGCTCCCACCCTGTAAAATTGGGCACGACGTTTCATTTACATCTTCATCAGGGTGGGACTAAGGATTTGATATTGAAGAAAAATGTGGATCGATTTCGGCATAATTGAGAACGGACTACAGGATGGCGCCCTCGACGTTTCGAACCGATGCACGATGCCTCTAAATGGACGACATCAAGGTTTTTCTTAATTATGGGTAGATTGGGGCCAAACTCGGCACGTGGATAGAGGTACCCAAATTGAGTCTTCAGACGGACAGAGGGACAGACAGACAGACGGAAGTAAGAAGTTTCACTTCAAATATGCGCACATAGTGTACTACACAGTTTTTTTTTTTCAGTACCGATCTTTCCAGAATTTTGCATCAGTAATGAACCCGTTTTTTAGTAAGTACCTATATGTATAATTGAGTAAGTGTAATTAGTTAGGGTAGACCCGGGAAGTGAAAGGTTCAAGAGGAAAGTAAAGCAAGGGGCATGTTTAAGAGTCCGTTTCAGTAGTCCGAAAAAGAAGCAAAATAAGCGTTTAGCATTTAACGTTTTATGTAAAACTGGCTAGGTATTTTTACACAAATGAAGGAGGAAATTAAAGATAAAGGATTATACCATATCCGTATTGTAGCAAATTTTTAGACAACTTTTTTACTTTTAAGATTTTGATGGTCAAACATCAACAAAATATTCCTGTTTGAACTAAATTTTCTAGAAAATAAAGACATAATTTAAAATTCCGTTACAATACGGAAATAGATTGAAGTTTTCTGATTATACAGTGATATATAATTTATATGTTTTTGTAACAAATTGCTTGCTATTTTATGGTAACTGCTGAAGTTCTGCAAACCATAATCAAGCCTAATCAAAGGAGTATGTTTGGAATTTTTGGTGTGGCTTAACACGACAGGATCGGGCTAAGCCCAGGGTTCGGAAAATTACATATTACTTTTATAAACTACATAAACTACATTACATGTAGTTAATGTAGTTTATGTAGAGGGTGTAGTTTATGTAACCTATGTATGTAACTTTCAAATATCAAAGGTTTGACGTGAGGTTATAATAAGTTGAAGCTTTAAGAACACATAATGTATTTAAGAAAACAGAAGAAATATGGCTTTAAATATAATATTTACATCATATTATCTCTATTACACCTCATACAAATGAAAATTAATCATAATATCAATACATAGTTTATTAACGTGGTTTTTATGTAGTTAATGAACGGGAAAAGACGTAGTTTTTGAAGAAAAACTACACGTAGTTAATCAGGTAAATTACGTCTTAATTAACTACTTCCGAACCCTGGCTATGCCACACCAAGGCAGATTTCTGAAATATAATATATACTTCCTTAGGCCACATACCCGTTTTACCCGACCCCTGTGTACGACCCGAAAGTACAGCGTAATAGACTCTTAAGAAATTATTTATGCTGTTTTTAAATGTAGACAGGATCATTTCTAACCATGACAATGTTTTATAAAGGAGTAACGCGGAACGAATTCCCATCTAGATATGGCAACGGTGCATTTTCGTAGACGCAACGCGACGTTAGCTGTTCGAATTTTCCATTTTCCAGTAAGGAAAAGCCGTTCGTAAGGGACGTTTCGTCGGGAAACGGTAACCAGATGACGTGATTCGAAGGAAAAAAGACCCAATCAACAAATCCATAACGCACAGATTGGCAAAAACAACGTGTAGATTTTACGAGGAAAATGGCATAAAAT
This sequence comes from Sitophilus oryzae, assembly GCF_002938485.1. NCBI lineage: Eukaryota > Metazoa > Arthropoda > Insecta > Coleoptera > Curculionidae > Sitophilus > Sitophilus oryzae. Next base: position 4,422,448 of record NW_022146254.1, on the reverse strand, counting down.
CGCAGTATGTTTATCGTTTGGAAAATGGTGTGATATATCGTTGAAAAATCGTTTGAGTGGAGACAAACAAACCTAATTTGATTAAATTCTTCTACTGGTAAGACGAAAATAGACTTTTATTTAAATCTAATGTCATCACATTATAATTTCTGCTATATTTTCACCCATAAAATTATATATGATAAATAATATCGTGTTCCAAACCAACCAAAATATTATTAAAGAAAATTTAAAAAATACTTAAAAACAATAATAAAAATAGATATTTAAATAAATAAATAAAGCCTTTATTAATACACCAAAATACATAAGAAAAAATAATATTTAAATAGGGAGAGAAATAAAAATAATCCACGGAAAATAATATTAAAGAGTGTTAATTGATATACACTCCTCAAAAATAGGGAATGTATAGAGCATAAACAAAACACAACAGTATAGAAACATAAATTCCCCATTTATATTGATAAAAAATCATAATTTGATATAAATAATTATATTAATTAATAGTTATGTTATTAAGCGCCACCGAAAGTAATGCTAAACTAAATAGCAAAAATTAAAAAGAAAGATTCAACATTAATAAAGAACATTACATTAACATATACTATGAACCATGAGTCCCATTTTTTAACAATATCATTTGTTTACTGGAATACAAATAATCAAATGGTGTAATAACATTGAAAAATCGTTTTATTGATTGATTAAATTGATGTTGATTAAATTAGTCTACTGGTAAGAGAGAATTATTGTAGCGTTTTAAAAATATATTTTACATAAAATGTCATCTAAAAAAAATGTAACATTAAATTTGAATACAGGCGCACATTTCAGTTGATTTTAAAAATTTCGACAGCAGCGCTCGATACGGCAGAAATCAGAAGTTTTCGGCTCTGTATTTCACGCAGTTCCGATGTTGATCATATTAAAATCCTGTCTTTGTCCTATATTTAAGTATATTAGTTTTAACTAGTGTAAATGAAACTGTAAAATTCATAGGTACGAAGTTTGTGTGATGTAACGCTGTTTCGGGTAATAAAAACCAAGTGAAAATGAACCCAAACTGGGCAACACGAAAAGGATAGCATATAGTTGCGTGGTGGTGGGGTGCAATCACACTCAATACAACTCTCGCGGAACATTTTACAACTTCTCGTCTTTATCCCACCGATTCGATCAAAAGCAAAAGCGGATTCTGGCAGTTCGACGAAACAACTGAGCAAACAAAGTGCGTATTACATATGAAAAAATTAAATAGGCATATATTATGAGAATAAAATATAATTTAATCAATATTAATAGTAATCTGTAATCGACTAGGTAGTGTTTAAATGTTTTATGGGTGTATTCTAAAATTATATTTATGTCCCAAATAGCAAAACCGGTGCATAAAACTATGATCGCTATCGTAGTTAAAGCAGCCGGCGTGTTATTACTAATCTAAAAAGTTTTATTAGCTTGAGTAATAAATTATAATACACGTTAGACCTTCTAAAAAGATTTTTATTTTTATTTTTTTTTTAATTTTCAAAAATTGCACTTACTAATAATTTTTAACTAATGTTATAACACATTTTTCGTCTACTTGCTATTTAAACCCGTGTATTTGTATATGCCGGTTGTTTACAATATTGATGGCAGCACCGGCGGAGAATGCAGAAACCGATAATTGCTGCCTTTCTTGTTGGTAAAATTAAGTATTACAGAAATAATTTATCCTCTATTAAAAATCACACAAAGTATTATTAAAAGAAACTTATGAAAATAATTATAAATCAATCACAACAAAAAAAGATATACACTACAAAAAGATATAATCTCTCACTCATTTTTCATCAATAAAAATGCATAATTTGATTGTAAAAATATGATATTGGCAACCACCAAAAGTACCGTATATGGTTGAATAAAAGACGCCTTAGAAATAACGATCGACGATACATATCACATGTAAAATTATATGTTAGATATCATCAATCGTCATTACCAAGCCAGCTCTGACGCGGTTTTCTTATTCGATCGTATGGTATTAGATATTAAAGCAATCATAAAGCTTTAATAATAAAGAATATTAAATTAATATAAATATGCTACAATGATATTATTACTTAGAAAATCATCAAAATCGATCAGCTAGAACACAATATATGGGTGGGCAAAATTGAACAAGTCGTTCATTTGAACGAGTATTAAAAATGAATCGTGAGAGTAGATTCATTGGTTAAAAGAATCGTTAAAATTGAATCGAATCAAAATGCGATCGTGCGTTCAAAGAGTCGTGAGAATTGATTCATTGCTTACAATACGGTTGGTTCAACTGAATCGTGGCCAGCACGGATCCATAAGATTTGAACGATGAGCCGTAAAAAAGAATCGTGAGAATTGAATCGGATCACAATGAATCGCGGCCAGCACGGATCCATAACATCTGAACGATGAGCCGTAAAAAGAATCGTGAAAAGAATCGTGAATTGAATCGGATCACAATGCGATCGTGCGTTCAAAGAGTCGTGAGAACTGATTCATTGCTTACAATACGGTTCGTTCAATCGAATCGTGGCCAGCACGGATTCATAACAATTGAACGATGAGCCGTAAAAAAAGAATCATTAGAATTGAATTGGATCACAATGCGATCGTGCGTTCAAAGAGTCGTGAGAATTGATTCATTGCTTACAATACGGTTCGTTCAACTGAATCGTGACCAGCACGGATCGATAAGATTTGAACGATGAGCCGTAAAAAAGAATCGTGAGAATTGAGTCGGATCACAATGATCCATAACATCTGAATGATGAGCCGTAAAAAGAATCGTTAGAATTGAATCGGATCACAATGCGATCGTGCGTTCAAAGAGTCGTGAGAATTGATTCATTGCTTACAATACGGTTCGTTCAACTGAATCGTGACCAGCACGGATCGATAAGATTTGAACGATGAGCCGTAAAAAAGAATCGTTAGAATTGAGTCGGATCACAATGCGATCGTGCGTTCAAAGAGTCGTGAGAACTGATTCATTGCTTACAATACGGTTCGTTCAATCGAATCGTGGCCAGCACGGATTCATATAACAATTGAACGATGGGCCGTAAAAAATCATTAAAATTGAATCGGATCACAATGCAATCGTGCGTTCAAAGAGTCGTGAGAATTGATTCATTGCTTACAATACGGTTCGTTCAACTGAATCGTGGCCAGCACGGATCCATAGCAATTGAACGATGAGCCGTAAAAAAGAATCGTGAGAATTGAATCGGATCACAATGAATTGTGGCCAGCACGGATCCATAACATCTGAACGATGAGCCGTAAAAAGAATCGTTAGAATTGAATCGGATCAGAATGCGATCGTGCGTTCAAACAGTCGTGAGAATTGATTCATTGCTTACAATACGGTTCGTTCAATCGAATCGTGGCCAGCACGGATTCATAACAACTGAACGATGAGCCGTAAAAAGAATCGTTAGAATTGAATCGGATCACAATGCAATCGTGCGTTCAAAGAGTCGTGAGAATTGATTCATTGCTTACAATACGGTTCGTTCAATCGAATGGTGGCCAGCACGGATTCATAACAATTGAACGATGAGCCGTAAAAAAGAATCGTTAGAATTGAATCGGATCACAATGCGATCGTGCGTTCAAAGAGTCGTGAGAATTGATTCATTGCTTACAATACGGTTCGTTCAATCGAATCGTGGCCAGCACGGATTCATAACAATTGAACGATGAGCCGTAAAAAAGAATCATTAGAATTGAATTGGATCACAATGCGATCGTGCGTTCAAAGAGTCGTGAGAATTGATTCATTGCTTACAATACGGTTCGTTCAACTGAATCGTGACCAGCACGGATCGATAAGATTTGAACGATGAGCCGTAAAAAAGAATCGTGAGAATTGAGTCGGATCACAATGAATCGTGGCCAGCACGGATCCATAACATCTGAACGATGAGCCGTAAAAAGAATCGTTAGAATTGAATCGGATCACAATGCGATCGTGCGTTCAAAGAGTCGTGAGAATTGATTCATTGCTTACAATACGGTTTGTTCAATCGAATGGTGGCCAGCACGGATTCATAACAATTGAACGATGAGCCGTAAAAAAGAATTGTTAGAATTGAATCGGATCACAATGCGATCGTGCGTTCAGAGTCGTGAGAATTGATTCATTGCTTACAATACGGTTCGTTCAACTGAATCGTGGCCAGCACGGATCCATAGCAATTGAACGATGAGCCGTAAAAAAGAATCGTGAGAATTGAATCGGATCACAATGAATTGTGGCCAGCACGGATCCATAAGATTTGAACGATGAGTCGTAAAAAAGAATCGTGAGAATTGAATCGGATTACAATGCGATCGTTCGTTTCTACGGCGTGACAGGGTGTTTTAAAGTTAGGGTAAAAAAACAACCCCTCGATTAACCCTGTATAATATGCCAAATACTAAAGTTTATAAAAAACTGAGTTTACGAATTAAAGTTGATATAATTATCTATAGCTTGCTAAAAAATTCATAAAAATTGGCCTAAAAATAACAAAAATATTACACTTTAAATTTGACCAAAAATTTCTCCGTAGCGTTTTTTTTGCATCTGAGTGTATTATTGGTAAAATAATCAATCCAGTTACGCCAGTGTCATAAAGTGTTGAAAAACAAATGAAAGAACTGTATATTTCTTTTTCTGGTGCCTTAAGTAATTGTCCTACCAAATTATCGCCGGTAGTGCCAGTTACGATCTTGTTTTTATGAAGCGTAAATTGTGCATGTGGTTCGTTCAAATGAACGAATCGTAGGAGTCGATTCAATATGATAAATTGAATCGTGTGATCGATTCACTAAAAAGAATCGTAATGCCCATCACTACAATATATAAAACTTTAAAATGCATGAAAATTTCAAGGTGCCCGTTTTTCGTGCCGGTGAGTGTAGTTGTGATATAATTAAGTAGATTATTATGATTATTGTAGTTTTAATCGTAAAATAAATTAGTTTAGGTATTTTTATCGTATTATTAAATTAAGGACCTACGGAATCCGGAACAATATATTGTACTAGATCGCTAGCGACATCTTTTTTAACACAAAGGTAATTTATTTAGTTAATAAGCAAAATTGCATAAAAGTATAGAAATAAACGTGGATCAATAAATAATAATACGCCTAAAATTATAGTAAAAACAAAAAACTTTACAATATAATTATTATTAAATTTATTCGCGTTTAATGAAATTTATGACAATAACCCAATTATCGAAATGTTATACCCAATAATTTTGAATACACAGATTTAGAAATATTAATTAATTTATTGAACTTACAATATTGTTACCAATGCCGTTATTGATTAGACTGATTTATAAATGTATACTGTTGGAAACAATGCCAAATTAGTCATAATGCAGGCAGACATAAAATGAACAAAATAATTCTGGAATATGGCGCAATAATAAGAAAAATATGTAAATAAATATTGATTTGTACTTATTTAAATATCAAAAATAATTATCGTAATAAATAACAAGAATTAACAATACGATACTTTGAAAGTGATAGATTATGAGGAATTATGAAATAAAATATCTGCTTAGACTGACATTGTCGTTAATTTTGAAATTTTACCGTTTCGGTCGTTATCGTAATGGATAATATTTCCTAATATCTATATAAAATACAAGAAACCTACTAATAATACATTTCGTCCAGCAGCGGTTCTTCAATCGCGTCCAAAAATTTAATGCCTTTTCTTGAGAAAAAAAAAATAATTTAAATTTGATCATACTTTTCTCTTTATTCAAAAAACGATTCATCAAAGATTTGAGATTTAAGCTTGATTTTCATGCGTCCGTTATCCGACGATACGATATTAATTATATTGGTTGAATTTAAAGACTTGGATTGGTAAGAAAATTACGCAGTTTTTAAATTTATTGCATTTTCATACCTCCGTTTATCGGATATACGAATTGCTTGTGATTGGTGTCATTTTATATTTTCATTTCCATAACGATTTCGCTGTTTTACTTAGAGTCTAAAAGCTAGCAACATTTTCGAGAGAGAATTTTAAAAAAGCTAGTTCTTTAATATATCTTTAGCTATGCTCTCCTAAGCAGAGGCGGACCTGGCTGCCTATTATATTTTTACGTTGCGTTCACTACTGCGCATCTCCATACCTGTATTCAACATCTGTTCACTACTGCGCATCACAAATTCGCCTCTATTTCAGGAACAAAGGAGGTTAGGACAAACCTATTTATAGCATATTTAGTTTCACAAAAAAGTAGCAAAGTATATAATGCGAAAATCGCATTATTGTATCTCTACTCATAAATGAGAAATCCCATAAAACACAGGAAAATGAGATACCCTGTACAGATGTGATGCGCAGTAGTGAACCGCAATAGTCTATCGGCAGCCAGACGGCCCGCACTTTAGTCAGGAGAGCATAGCAAAAGATATATTAAAGAACCAGTTTTCGTAAATTCTCGTTTTTCCGACGGTGCACAGAGGGCGGGTCACTAAAAACATTGAATATCTCCAAAAAAAATATTATTATTTCATAAATCTTGTTATCAATTTACAACAATTAGGCATTGGAGCATCACAAAACAAAAGCAAATGAATAATGGAATTGTCGTGGACATGTCGAAAATCGCTTCACTTGATAGTAGGCTTTGCAAAATGCTATTATATCGCGGCAGAAGAGTCTCAACTTTATAATTTTTTTAAACTTTTGACTTTTGAGACACCCTGTATAACAAACATTTTCACATATTATGATGCTTCTAGGCTCAGAGGGTCAGAACGTCTGTTATCGTACGATCACGTATGATATTTCTCCGTTGACAGGCTGGAGTAAAAAATTTACGGGTGAAAAGTGGCGGCGAAAATGCTATGACCAATCACAGCGCCTTCGGACCATCGCCGTATCAACGGATAACGGACTCATGAAAATCAAGCTTTATTATACACAAAAACTTGCATACTGGCGAATTTATTATCTGACGTTAAGGCCTTTTGGCTTAATCCCCTCTATTACTTTCTAAACAAAACTCAACCGCTAACGTAGCAGTTTCACTCATGCTGTCAGCATGTCTCAGATTTTCTACCGCATCGTCTGAGCGCTTCGTTCACTTCTGATCAAAATATTAGATCTAATTGGTCAAACCTTTGTCGGCTGCACCCTTGTTTCCCGCGATATTGGCGATATTGTAGAGGCGTTCGATGTATTAAGCTGACTCGGGTGCACATGTAATCTGTGCACTTGCAGCTAGAAATTTGAATTATCTCACTTCTGATTTCACGAACTACGTAAATGACATTAGCGTACAAAATATAATTGTCTGTTGCACTATTTGCATTCAAAGAATGGATATTGTTGGCTACAGAAAAAAAAATCGAAAATGGTCCGTGGGTATTATTAGATCTCAAAGAAGAATGACAAAATCGACATGGTGGACAAAAATTTTGGTGGTATATCATCTTGTTTCTTTCATTCACAATATATTTTTTAAATAATTTTAAATATAGACTTTCAGATAACATTATATTCAAAAATTAGACCTTTTTTAAATATGATGACTTGATATAAATATGAATTCTTTGTCTCGGAAAAACTTAAAGTTAAAGGTCGTCGGTAATTGCAGTTTCTTGTAATATTTTATGGTAAAATAGATAAAACTTCATCAACATTATTCTCCAAGTTTTATTCACCAATTACTAATATGTAACAGCAGTATTTTACACTGATTTATCTATAAAGTTTTCACATTGTAGCTACAGTAGTTTAAAACTTTACTAAATATAGTTTCGAGGCAAGGTTTGCTAACAATTAACTTTATCAGACTTGAGACGTGTATTTCCATTTACCCTATTTATTCGTATAAATGGGTAGTTAATTAACAATCCAGTTATTTATCAACTGTTATTTAGTTATAACAGTATCCTACAGTTGTTCAAAAATTAACAAGTATGAAAATAAATTCTATTCTATTTATTTAAATCTATTTCTGTATTAAATAACAGAAATAGGTTATTTATGAATAACAGCAACAGTTTCAATTGTTTTCTTTAATTTTTAAGAACATTAGATGACTATATCTATAGTGGAAATTTATAAGTAATATTTTTACTCACACCGGTTAATTAAAAAAAAATATTATAATTATATAGAAAAAATCTTATACTTAAACATGAACTAATTAATTAATTGGCATTGTGACCAGATTATATCTGAATTAATACATATAATAGTAATTCATGAACAGTCACAAAAACGTTAAATACGCTAAAACTGTCTCTACACTATTCGCGACGTAACCCGAAGTAGGCCTTTGCCTCCTCTAGGCTACTAGTAACTTTGCCTCGTCTCGGCTTATTTTTATTACACGAAGAAACACAAAATAACACTCTTCACTATTCGACACTTATTTCGGCCTATTTCGCCAGTAGCGTAGTGACCATTTATTAATATTAATAACGATTTATTTCCATAAAATAAAATTACAAAATGAATTTCGTGATTAACTAAATTTTGCCACAATTTTTTAGAGAAAACAATGATGAGACGGAAGGGATTAGAACCATAATGGAAAAGATACTAAAATGAGATTATTATACAATACACAATAAAAAAACTAGGCATTAATCATCCCTGTTTAGAACATCGTCGATTATAACCAAATTTGAAAAAATGTTTTTACAGAATTGAGTTAACAGCTACAAGAAATACGAAAAATGTTTTTTCCCAACAGCCTATAAATTCGCATTATAAAATTACGATCTTCAGAGTTTCATAACATCTACAACATATTTTTCTTTGTACTATGAGGAAATATAATTTTTCAATCTGACAACTATCTTCTCCAAGAATTTAGAATTTTTAGAATTTAGAATGAGTGGGAGGGGGGTTAATCACTTCGACCTTACTTGAATCATAACTCATCATACAGTCCCAGGGCTTTGACAAAAGCCAGTATCTGGGACGGTTTTATAGAGGGTAGTTCTCCACCTCCAATATCAGTCGTACCAAAATTCATGGCACGAATGGTTGTCGTCTCGGCGCACTCAGTGATGAGGTGTACTGGTGTTTCACCATCTTTCCCACAGAATCTGCATTCGCCGTTTCTTCTTAGTTTCAATCTACTGAGGTGTTCATTGAGGAGACAGTGTCCTGTTAAAAACCCCGTGACAATCCGAAGATTGTTCTTACTCAGACCCAGGAAGATCTGTGATTTTTCTTGATCATAAGCCCTCAGAAACTTCTTCGAGTGTCTTATAGACCATTGCAAGATTTCCATTCCAGGTTGCGGATGGAATCTTCCAAGTTCTTGAGTTCCGCCTTGAGTTGGTTACCACTTGGAAAGCAGAACGGTTCTGGTCCAGTTAGTGGAGTGTTCGCTCCTTTCCTAGCTAGATTATTTGATTTTTCATTGCCTTCTATCCCTTGGTGAGCAGGCACCCAGTGTAGGAGGACTTTGTTTTCTTTGCCTAATTTATTCAGCTTCTCTATGCAAAAGTATCTTCTCCAAACAACTTATTCATATCAATTCGGTCATATTCATACTATTCGGTCAGTAATGGTCAGCTGGACAATAAGTAATAATTAGTTCAGCAGTATTTTATTTTATTACACGTTTAGTATTTTAGTTCAAGAAAAAAAAAATGATATTTCTATTTTACATTGCGTACAATATTTAAGAGTTAAGTATTTTCCTCATTTTTAACAAGCTGTTTTTGAAAGAAAAAAAAAATAAATATTTAGTGAAGGAAATGAAAAATGAATACTTGCGAATAATATACTGAACTGTTGTGTAACATTAGATAGAATTCTATAACAGATGTTTTATCAATATTTTATAATATTAATAACACTGCGTACAATAAGTATCAGTTAAGTATTTTCTTCATCTTTATTAAGTTGCTCTTTAAAGAAAAATCAATCAACATATATTTAGTGAATAAATAAAAAATGAATACTTGCGAATCTTATACTGATGTTATTACAGTATTTTAATTCAACAAAAAAGTATATTTCTATTTTTACACTGCGTACAATAAGTATGAGTTATGAATTTTCTTCATCTTCAATAAACAGTTTTTTAAAAAAAACAATCAATACATATTTAGCAAATGAATACTTGCGAATAATTTGCTGAACTGTTACGTAACATTAGATTACATACTCGTAGACATTTTAACAATATTTTATGTTATTACAGAGCTGTATTTTAAATTCAACAAAAATTTATATTCCTATTTTTACATTGCGTACAATAAGTATTTTAAGTATTTTCTTCATCTTTAATAAGATGTTCTTTAAAGAAAAAACAATCAATAAATATTTAGCGAATGAAATGAAAAATTAATACTTGCGAATCATATACCGAACTGTTATGTAACATTATATTACATAAATATTTTAAGAATATTGTATGTTATTACAGAGCTGTATATTAAGTTCAACAAAAATGATATTCCTATTTTTACATTGTGTAGAAGAAGTATTTTAAGAATTTTTTTCATTTTTTATGAGATTCTTTAAATGTTAGATATTAGATTATATTATTAATAATCTGTCAATTTATGAAATAATTATTATGTTTATGTAAAGAGTGACAAGGCGCGTGGTTATCGTACCGCAGGTGCCCTCTCACTGCCTGAGGCTTGCGCTTGCGCTAGACGACCACTTGGACTTGTTTATACACATAACATACTAGATATGGCCCTATTCATTGGCGTGCCGCTAACACGGCCAACCCGACAATGGGACGTTTTCGGCCCATTCTGTTCGACCATATCCTGACTATTCTTAGAAATATACTAAGATATTTTCAAACCTCTATCATTATATAGAATGAAAATAAATAATCAGAACACGTAACAGTGTTATTCAGAAACAGATATAGAACTTGTAAAATATCTGTAAACAGTACTCTGCTCTAACAAATTAAAATAATTTAAAATCAAAAACTAATAATACAGCCAGACAATTTCTGTAACTGTCAGAAATTTCAGTCAAATGTCAGACAGCAAAACTGTACTCACAGAAATTCACAAATCAGTAAGCAATAGTACAAACAGGCACTTTCAAACAAATGAAATGAGTCAGCAATACTACGCACGACTAATTTACAAATTTACGTTAGCCAGCAATAGTAAATCTAGGCAGTTTTCAAATACATGAAATAATGCCCAGACTACTTCACAAATAACAAGTCAGAAAGCAATACTACACCCAGACAATTTCAAACTGAAATGTCAGCCAGCACTAGTATGCCCAGACTATTTCAAACAAATAACAAGTCAGAAAGCAATACTACACCCAGACAATTTCAAACTGAAATGTCAGCCAGCACTAGTATGCCCAGACTATTTCAAACAAATAACAAGTCAGAAAGCAATACTACACCCAGACAATTTCAAACAAATGAAATGTCAGCCAGCACTAGTATGCCCAGACTATTTCAAACAAATAACAAGTCAGAAAGCAATACTACACCCAGACAATTTCAAACAAATGAAATGTCAGACAGCACTAGTATGCCCACACTCCAAACTACCGCTAACACGGCAAAAAAAAAACTTACGTGAAGTCAATTAAAATATAAATATGGAGTAATTTATCTTGCACTCCACGTCAATGACATTTATTGAACTTTATATTTTTTTTCATCATTAGGCTTTTTGATGATATTATAATTCATTGGATGCTCAATATGGACAATATCTTATGAACATTGGAATTAATATCTAATGGATGGATTCGAAAACATGAATGTATACCGGTCTCGGTATACACATATTTAAAAAAATCTGGAAAAGCGATGTTATCTTTAAAAATTTTCATCCAATTTTAGCTAATATAGTTATTCCGTCACATTAGCCAATAAAATTAGGGACAAATGAATTAGGGAACATTTTTAAGTCATTTGAGAACAAATTAAAATTTGGGACGTCTGACAACCCCAAGTCTACAATTTCATCGGCTTTACACAAGTGTTACAAACTCGTAGACAAAGTTATATTGTATTTTTGGTAAAGACCTCGAGGATCTTGAAAGGAATGGCTGTTATCGGTATGAAGTAAATGACATAGGCGTGCGCCTGTGACTTTATCCAATAAACTTTTAGATTAAAATCTCAGTTTATATATGATTGTAAGCTAAATTACAGCGCACAACTCATGTTACAAACACATACAATACACTCATGGAATATGCATCTCGTGCGCAATTCTTCCAGTAACACGCCTTCTACAACACTCATCAGACAATTCAAAATGGATTATTTTGAGGAACCAGGATTGAGAGAAAATACTTAAGTTGCTTAGAATAGTTTATCCCAAGCCATATATGCATGATCATGAGAACACGCTCAACAAAGCACAAGAAGCTTTTATATTACAAAATTATTAGTATTCACTTTGAATCTATCCCGCTTAAATAACATTGTACCTGTACAGGGTGGGTCAAATTCGACGCTTTTAAATGGAAACACCCTTTTCTATAGGAGATAGACGAAAACTAATATCGGTGTCTGGAGCTCAATTTTCATCAAAAACATGATGGTGAAAACCGCACATCAATATCTGTTACCGTTTCGGAGTTACGGGGTGTTTTTCAAAAATGTGCATTTTTAACAAATCGCTGTAACTTTTTTGCTATGGAAAATTTTGTATTTCTATGAAAACATTTCCAAAGCATCTTTTTACGTAGAATTTAATGGTTTAAGTATAATCTTTTTAAAATTAATAATGTAGGAGTTATCAACAGAAAAATTGATTTTTTATTTGGGACACCCTCTATATTTTTAATTAACTGAAAAGAATTTAAAATTACCTTTCCAGAAATATAGCACACTTCAAAATACAGAATTTTTAAAAGTTCGCCACTTTTAACTAGTAGGCTTTGGACCCCTTATTGATGATATGCCCTTAATGGAATTCGAAAACATATTTTTCAAGCAAGACGACGCACCGCCTCTGAACGCTGAAGTTATCAGCAAATTTTTGCAGCCAATTTTAAGAATAATTGAATAGCTAACCAAGATCCCAGCCGTTGGCCGTCGAGGCCGCCTGACTTAGTGCCCATGGATCTAATCCTATGGATATATTTGCGGAAGAATAAAGATTCCTTATCCTTCCGTAGAATCTAGACAAGAATTAGAAATACTTAGCAGTTATGAGAGGGTATCTTTCACCCCCACTGAGTTAATGAATTCCGCGAGAAATGTTCAAAAACTGCCCCGTCTGTAATACAGAAGACGGCATAACAGAAGACGGTTGATATGTTGAACATCTGTAGAAAAATCTCATGTCTTGGTTTGCTATTTATTTTTATTGTTATTAGATATAGTTTAAATGTGTTGATGTTGGTTAAATATATTTTAAATTGTTATAAAATTCTGCATCTCTCATAGCAAATATTATTTTCGATTTAATTGATGCTCACAGCTAGAATTTTTTTGCATTACAGCCGGTGCCGTTCAAAGCCTACTTACTTATTTAAAGCGGGCGAATTTTTATATACTTCATATCTCGAAGAGAAATCGAGCAAAATATCAAGTGTGTTATATTTTTGGAAAGGTAATGTTAAATTCTTTTCAATAAATTAAAAATATACAGGGTGTCCCATATAAAAAAATCAAATTTTCTGTTGATAATTCTTAAATTATTAATTTTAAAAAAATTATACTTAAACCATTAAATTCTACGTAAAAAGGTGCTTTGGAAATGTTTTCATAAAAATACAAAATTTTCCATAGCAAAAAAGTTACAGCGATTTGTTAAAAATGCATAATTTTGAAAAACACCCCGTAACTCCGAAACGGTAACAGATATCGATATGCGGTTTTCACCATCATGTTTTTGACAAAAATTAAGCTCCAGACACCGATATTAGTTTTTGTCTATCTCCTATAGAAAAGGGTGTTTCCATTTAAAAGCGTCGAATTTGACCCACCCTGTACCTATAAAATATACAAAACAAGGTATTCACTTAATTCACTTTTATTTTTCAGTTTAAAAGTTTAAATTGCTGAATATTTAACTGGTCGCTGCACATAAAGTGACAACAACCATCTTCATTTTTCATTAATTTTCATTCGTTAACTACTAATTTGAATTATAACTTGTACTAACGGAATGTACTGATCATATAATATTATATATAATCGATTTATAATATGTAATAACTGGGTTTTATCCACGCCTATTTTTTTTTTCATATAATATTATAGTACTATTCTTATGTACTACCAACTGCATTTTATTTGAAGAAATGTTTTCTACGCCTATGGTAGACTTGCTTTTCAAAGAAAGGGTCTGTATATTATTTTACAAATATGTGACACTTGAACGCCTGCACTAAAAAAATATTTCACCTGCAAGGGTGTTTTGAGGCGAGAGATACGATATACAGAAACACACATTTTACGATTATTAATTTTGTCTATCTCTCCAAAGAGTGACAAGGCGCGTGGTTATCGTACCGCAGGTACCCTCTCACTGCCTGAGGCTTGCGCTTGCGCTAGACGACCACTTGGACTTGTTTATACACATAACATACTAGATATGGCCCTATTCATTGGCGTGCCGCTAACATTAAATAAAAAAACAATAAATAAATATTTAGCGAATGAAATGAAAAATGAATACTGGCGAATCATGTACCGAACTGTTATGTAAAATTAGATCACATAATTATTTTAACAATATTGTATGTTATTACAGAGCTGTATTTTAAATTAAAAAAATATATATTTCTATTTTTACACTGCGTATAGTCAGTACGAGATAAGTATTTTCTTCGTCTTCAATAAGCAATGGTTCTTTAAAAAAAAAGTTATTAAAAGTGAAAGGAGTGATAATTAAATACTTGGAAATCATATACTGAACTGTTATGTAATATTAGATTACACGAATAGCAATGATCATATTTATGCGATACCATGATGTGAGCATAAAAATGTTTCGAGCAATAAAAAATAACATGCTTCTAAAAGGAATTGTAATCTATACTAATATATACAGGGTGTCTCAGATTTTAATCGGGAAAATTTAATAGACTATAGAACTTGCAAAAATAAATCAAAAAGTTCATATCAACTTGTAAGATTTAAAGCTTCCTTTTCGAGATACAGGGTGTTAAATTTACTTAAAAAAGAAAAAAAATAAGATATTTGAAAAACTATTTAATCGACTTTGATATGACTTGACCCGTTTATAATACTTACTATGGGACTTAATTTGTGTATGTGATGTAATTAGATTTAAAATTTAATAGCCAGGGGCGGCGGTGGGGCATCACTGTTAAATTATTTTAAAGGAAAAAATAGGCACGCCACTGCTTTTTTAGAAGTTTAATATTTTTTTTGGATTTAGTAATTAAAATTATTATTTTTTTGTCTCCTGACTTTTTTGTCTATAACCTAACCATTATTATTTAATTTATTGTCCAGGGTGGAGTGAATAAATTAATTTAATTTTTTTCGCAAGAAGTAAGCAAGATAGACAAAAAAGTCAGGAGACAAAAAAATTATATTTTTAATTAGTAAATTCAAAAATAATATTAAACTTCTAACAAAGCAGTGGCGTGCCTATTTTTTCCTTTAAAATAATTTAACAGTGATGCCCCATTGCCGCCCCTGGCCATTAAACTTAAATCTAATTACATCAAATTAAGTCCCATAGTAAGTATTATAAACGGGTCAAGTTATATCAAAATCGATTAAATAGTTCTTCAAATATCTTAATTTGTTTTGCTTTTTTAAGTAACTTTAACACCTTGTATCTCAAAAAGGAAGCTTTAAATCTTACAAGTTGATATGAACTTTTTGTTTTATTTTTGCAAGTTCAATCGTCTATTAAATTTTCCCGATTAAAATCTGAGACACCCTGTATAATCCTTAAGTGACTGACATACTGATTAATCACGATCCTGCTCAAACCACTCAACGTAAGAAGCTCGATTTTGCCATACAGGTTGATTCTAGGGTGTAGAGGTTCGATAAGAAGGGATTTTTCGAAATTCCAGTTCCAAGCGGGTGAAACCACCCCCAAATATTACAATATTTTTTATTTAAAAAACGGTTAAGTTTTCGAAAAAACGCTTAAACACGTATATTTAATTTTGTTTTTTACATATTTTAAGATTTTTTAAAAATGTATACAGGGTGTTTCGAAAAATCTGGTCATTGATTAACCACAATCCTGCTTAAAGCGCTTGACGTAAAAAGCTCATTTTTGGAAAACGGTTCGATAAGAAGGGATTTTTCGAAACTCAAATTCTAAGGGGGTGAAACCACCCCTCAAATATTAGAATATTTTTTATTTAAAAAACGGTTAAGTTTTCGAAAAAACGCTTAAACACGTATATTTTATTTTGTTTTTTACATATTTTAAGATTTTTTAAAAATGTATACAGGGTGTTTCGAAAAATCTGGTCATTGATTAACCACAATCCTGCTTAAAGCGCTTGACGTAAAAAGCTCATTTTTGGAAAACGATAAGAAGGGATTTTTCGAAACTCAAATTCTAAGGGGGTGAAACCACCCCTCAAATATTAGAATATTTTTTATTTAAAAACCGGTGAGTTTTTTTGGAAAAACTCTTTAAGTCGTATATTTTACTTTGTTGTTTTACATATTTTAAAATTTTTTAAAAATTTATACAGTGTGTTTCATAAAATATGACCATTGAGTAATCACGATTCTGCCTAAACTGCTTGACGTAAAAAGCTTATTTTTGGCAAACGGATTTTTCGAAAGTCAAATTCCAACGAGATGAAACTACCTCTCAAATATTACCAAGTTATATAATAATATCGCCATATTGTTTTTCTCATGCTGACATAAATGTGAGAAAATTTTATCCAGTTTGTATGTTAATGGAAATTCTTGCTTAGCTTTATCATCACCATTACAAATGATTAATTCGACGCGAATGAAGTCGCGGGTACACGCTAGTTTATTATATTAGCTGCATTTTTTACACATAATGAAAAACATTATTATTAGATAAAAGCCGATATTTAAACATGAGGTAATTGATTTACATTATAGAAAGGCTATATCTGAATTAGATTACATGATAAAAATTTATACTGCTTCACGAGTATTAACTAATTTTTCAAATTAAATATGAAATGTCACAAAAGCTTTTGAATAATCCAACAATTCAATTTAAAAATATATTTTATGATTGTTTCAAACTTTCACATCATCTATAACAATTTCCTGGTATTAAGTTCCAACATTGTTTCTTTCCTGTTTTGAGGAAATACAATTTTTCAATCTGCCAAGTTTAGTCCCCAAACAACGTGCTTGTAATAGTCAGCCAATAGTCAACTGGGAACGATTTTTGTTACGATTCATACATTACGATGATTGTTTCAAAGTTACCTTCCTTTTTATACTGTGTAGAATGAAATAACAAAGACACAAACTGAAAATGTTTTATCCCTACTACCAAGACCTAACAAATTTACAGTTAAGTGAACATTAAATACATGACTTTCATATATCGAACTGTTGTGTAATATATTTTCCGTTTCATAATGTATAAGGTCCTTAAAATATGTATAAAGACCTTGAAATAATGATACGAAAAAATTAAAATGAAGTGATGATTATAATTCTATCATATGTTTAATTGTTCTGTAATAATATATTGATATTGTTATAATATAGAGTTATACAGGGTGCTACAAATTCCAGGTACGAGCATTGGTAACTCGGTAACCGTAATAGATACGAACATAGTTAAATTGGGGCAAAGTTGCCGTTTGGGATGTTCACCAATTTGCTATCAAAAAAGTTTTAAAAATTTCAAGGATTGCTGAGTTTTTTGGAAAAAACGGATATTTTTGAAAATCAATTTTATTTTTTCCTGTCGATACTTTTTAGAAAATCAAAAAACTAATTGCACATTCTCATAGCCACTTTATTAGGGCTATCTGACAGTATTTTTAGATTTTCAAATCAGCTGATAATTTGTGAGATACATAGGTCAACTTAATTTTTTTAAATACGGACCTGCATTTTTTATTTCAGATTTTGAAAGAACTCGCTCTCCTGAGTACAATGATATGCCACACTTAATATTTTTTTTTGTTTTGGAAATTTGGATACAATTTATTTAAACTATTTTCAAGTCCGGCTCTGTTTTTTTTTTTAATATTTAATATATTCATCGTTATAATATTGATAGGCTTTCAAACGTAACAGTGACGTGGGTTGAGTACGGAAAATCAAATGCAATAAAATAATAAAAAATAATATAAATAAAATGTAATATAAACAATCAAATCATTTCCCCGGAAGATGGATTGGAAATGGTAGAGCAGTATAATGGCCAGCGAGGTACCTGGACCGTCTCATGACGTCAAGTAATTCGACATGTTTTAGAAAAAAGTGAAATCAACACATCTCGGCAGTTACAATAAAGAGTACAAAATGCATTCGAAAGTATAAGAAGATCTATTCAAAAGCTATAAATAAAATTGAACGAAAAATAAATTTGTGCAATAGGTAGGGTGGTAACCCTTTCGAACATGTAGACTATGTAAAGCATTAGAACTAGTTGGTAGAAGTTAATTTATTCATAATAACTACGATTAATATTATGCAAATTATTAGATCGTACACTGAGAATTTCAAATTCACAATAAGAAAAGTTAAAAATAATATCTTTAAATTGCTGATCTGGATATTATTTATTTGAATCTTTCAATTGGCTCAATTTTCCTTATTCAATGTTCGTTAGCACTGATCAACATTGTTGCGATGAATATAATCAGATTAAATAATTTAAAAAACAGGGTCGGACTTGAAATTTTTTTAAATAATAATTAAATAGTTTTGTTGCTGTTAAGGTACCCAAAACAAAAAAAAAGTATAAAGTGTGGCATATCATTGTACTCAGGAGATTGAGTTCTTTCAAAATCTGAAATAAAAAATGCAGGTCCGTATTTAAAAAAATTAAGTTGGCCTCTGTATCTCACAAATTATCAGCTAATTTGAAAATCTAAAAATATTGTTAGATTGCCCTAATAAAGTGGCTATGAGAATGTGTAATTGGTTTTTTGATTTTCTAAAAAGTAACGACAGGAAAAAATAAAATTTGTTTTCAAAAAAATCCGTTTTTTTCCAAAAAACTCAGCAATCCTTGAAATTTTTAAAACTTTTTTAATGGCATCTTGGTGAACAGCCCAAGGCGCAACTTTGCCCCAATTTAACCATCTTCGTATCTATTACGGTTTCCTAGATACCAATGCTCGTACCTCGAATTTGTAGCACCCTGTATATGTAATAAAACACAAACAATATTCCCCCAAAAGTATTTCTTTTATTATAGGATTTAAAAAGTGCTTGAAATATGTTAGTCATGCGTATGAAATAAACTTTTTCAATATATCAACTAAAATTCGCAAGCAACCTGTTTGTAATAACCAATCAATAGTTTAATTTGAGACTACAAACTCATTCTGTTAACAATACCTAGAGTCAAAGTTGGATTTTAATTTTATTCAATAAAAAACATTTTTTTGTGTATACTGTACTATAAAATTATACACTTAAGAATAAATGTAAAGTAGGTACTTCCATTTTAACTTCAGTATTTACTAACTCCTAAATTACTAAAAACCAGTTAATAAAAAATTAATAAGCTCGTTAAAATAGAGACACAAAAAATTTGAACTAGAGGTGGGAATTCTAGTTCCTTGGGAGGAACTAGTTCCTTAGTTCTAGATCCTCCAGAGGAATAGTTCCTCGAACTAGGTCTTTAGTTCATAATAGTTCCCGACTAACATTGACATCCCCGTTGCTTGCTAATGGATTTCGTTGTCAGTCAGAACTATTCACAGTATGATCTGTATAATTTTTATAATGTACGAAATATAACGAGCCGTGTAATTGCCTATGTTAAAAACATATAGGTAAGTTGTACTGCAGATAAAAAAATTAAAAAAGAAACTGAAATCAGAGTTTAAAAAACTATATAACAAATGAATTATTGGAGCAAATATAATACGAAAATTTTACTAAAAATTGCATTCTTCAAGCTTTTTGTTTTTGTCCAAAAATTCAGAATATCTACTTCGTTCTATAAGATATTTCTTATCTTATTATAATTTTAGGGACCTAAAGTGAGACATTCCCATAAAATATTCAAAGAACAAACTTAAAATCAAAAACGGTATCCACGACAATGTTCTGTGGTAATTAAGTCGGCTACGGCTGCGGCAATAGACAAGGCCGAATCCATCGTCGCCGCCTTGTATTATATCTCGGATCTACCGACTGAATAGATTCCCGTGAACTAGTCTTTTAATTAGTTCCTCTCAGTCCTTTCAGTCCGGGACAGGTAACATACGGCTGGCACTCTCCACTCCCGCCTAGCATCGGGCTACGATCGCGCTGCCCGATCCGTACGTAAACTAGTCTTTTATTTAGTTCCTCTAGGTCCGGATCCAATAACATACGGCTGGTACTCCCCACTCCTGCCTAGCATCGGGCTACTATCGCGCTGGCCGATCCGTTGCCGTCGCATATTATTATACGAGTATATCGGTCACAGTCTCAATCCCGGAATAGGTTCTGAGGAACTAGTTTTTAAGAAACCGGAAACTAGTTGCAACAACGTGGTTAAAATTTTATACATAAACATAAAAAGACATAAATATAAATTAATTAGACAACAATATATTCCTTGAAAAGTATTTCTGTTGGGTTAGATAGCATTTGATTTATTATTTATACAAAATAATGCAAAGGTTGAAAACAGGTTCATATAATATAACCATGCCTTTTAGTCATTAACAATTACGAAATATGCCTATTCCTCTGCACTGTTCTAATTCGTCAAGTGAAAAAAAAGGTCCCGAGGGATCACATGTGTCCCGAGCTACAAAAAACCAAAACATGCTGGTTACCCTGTCGTCCTCTAAGGACTTCCAAATGGAATTGGTCCCTCCAGTCCTACCCAAATAACCACCTCACCATGTGTTTAATAGCCATAGGGGTAGGTTTCGAAAACACGTTAATAAAATTAACACTTGGGGATCATGTAACATTGTAAAGTAAGCTTTTTATACGCCTGAAGGTTAAATTTTAATTTAGTAAAATCTGTTTTTTTTTATTTTATACAGCTTTTTAGACAAAATTAATAATTTACGTATACAAACTTCCTGTCAATTATTGCATATTTTGGGAGTAAACTTAAAATTATTTTTATCTGAGCCATTAATTTCTATCTCTCTGATACAATTTTGTTTCTAACTCTCTATATCTCTTGAGGTTAAACGACACGTTGAAATAGGTAGAAATATTTAATACTATATACCGGGTGCGTCTCAAAAGTGGCTCACCCCTATCACTTTTTTATTTTTTTCAGATAAATAAACGAGATTTGGTATGTGACATAAATTAGGATTGATTGACTTATCCAATTGTTTTTGGTCACTTCCTGTTTCACCGGAAATGACGACAACTTTTGATTTTTAAATGGCACTCTCGGTATATTTTTACTTTATTCGATAGAAAATAATGCTCTCAGTAGAATGACATATCATATGTAAACTTTTGACATTTTCGCTGTGACAAAAACTTTCCTTTTATTGAAAATTTAAGTCAAAAATATTGCGAACGGCTACTCTTATATCGGAGGCAGTGGGAACAAGCTTTTGCTTCTGCACTTGACTAAAAATTTGATACCCACCTATATCTTACACTGCATACCAAAGGGCGCCACTTATTTCAGAAAGATGCTGATACTTTACAAAGGATAGTACAAACTGAAATAAGAAAATTTGTACAAGTGTATTAATTGAATGGAAACTAAAATTAGTATAGCTATTAAATATTTTGAGAAACTGGATCAACCAATGAAACAATTCAAATGCCCCAAAAAATAAGATTTATTACTTGTTAGAAATATTCGGTACCTATTCGGCACAGCAGTTATGTACATTAATATACAAGAATTATATTTAAGAAACTCTATCTTAAAACTTGTTTAAAATCAAATTATATCTTTTCAAATATTATTCAAACAATTATAATATAAAAGGAATACTTTTAGAGACGGTCTTGGTTATATTCGAATAATAAATATTTAAATTAAATATTGACTTGACTATAATTGACTTGACTTATTACGAAAGGTTCATGAACCTTTTTGTTTATATATAGTTAAGGGGAAAAAGATTAAAATCTGTACCCAAGATTGCCCTTACAGGTCAAAGATCGTAATGATATAAAAGGTAGAACATAAATAGATGTTAAATCTGAATAATCAATCAATATAACATGATTATTTTAATAATCAAATACAAGTAAAATTTAAGCAATGCTGAAGGCAAATACTTAAAAGTGTTAAAAAAATATAATATAACAGAACGCTAAATTTTATAAATTAAAGGTTAAAGTAATGCTGAAGGCAAGTACTTAACCGGTTAAATATAAAATGTTAAGAATAGTTAATTTCTTAACATACTGTCAAGGTGTATTACTGGTTGCATAACTGCATACTGCTAAAAATCGCATTGAGGAACCTGGCGCATTCGCCAGAAAGTAAAGAAAATTATAGAATTCTTTAGAAAAATCTAGAAACAACCGCCAGGGGGTATATAAGGCCCGCGCTTTGACAGTTGGACAAGTTTAAAGTTTGAAGTCTGAAGTTTGAAAATACCGCGAAATACCGTTAGAGTAATAGTAGTTGCATAAGTTGTGTTGTAAATAGTATAAGTTGTGTGTACAGAGTGAAACAAATAAATTCGTTAAGTATTTTATCGTGAGTTTAAATAGTGGACCCACGGAATCCGTAACAATACTAATGATTATTTAAAATCAAATTAATAAAAGTTTAGTTTACTATAAAAAAAATATACTGGCCTTGTATACCAAATTATACTAAAAAAAGGATCTTCTTAATAATACAAAAACATCACAGCATCCAACTCTTCCTTAGAGGGGTGCAGGGCTGAAATCTAACCGAACAGGCTGCTACTGATTAACTCGGTGATTAAAAATCTCGAAGAAAAACTGGTAGAAAAACTTGGTGAAAAACTTCTAGACACAAGTGTAGAAAAACTGTAGAAAAACGTCTAGGAAAATGTCTAGAAATACTTGCAGAAAAATCCAAAGAAAAACGTTGAGAAAAATACGTAGAAAAATCTGTAGAAAAACCTAAAAAGAAATGCATGGTATAAGTTAACCTTAAATTTAAAAAACTAGAAAAATTTACGACAGTATTAATTTACCTCATTGTGAAGGCACACAATCAATCATTATTTAACATTTCTTCTCAAATAAGGGCTGGACACTTCTCATCAAAAAAACTGGAATCTAAAAGAAAGACATGTGAAGGTTTTTTCTAACGAATGGAATGTCAAAGAAAATCTTACCAAAACTATAGATCCATTAATATCTCAACAATCAAAAACTATATGGGATCTCCATCCATCTATGGGACAACAAAATCACAATATTTTTCCCAAATTGTGAAAAATACCAGCCAAAAGAACACAAAAAAAACTCTCACAAAAACTAACAACAGAGACTACCACAATATATAATATGTTACCAAAAGAATTAACAAAATTAAATTATAAAAATTTTAAGAAAAAAATTAAAAACATGATCTTTGAGGAGAGCGTATAAACGTAGACGACAGACCAATTTATAGAAAAAAAGAACAATGCCTTCGATACCACCTGCCCAGGGAGAGTCCTAAAAGACTTGAAACTGTTGCAGATGAAGAAGGACGCAACCAACAACTGCCACGAAGTTAAAGCTTAATAATATTATTGAATTGTATATTTTAAACAGTTGTATATATTTAGATAATAAATATTATTTATTACTAAAAATAAAAAAAAAAATAAAAAAAAATAAATAAATTTAACTCTCAAAATGGCACAGTGAGCTCGGGAACGGCCAAATCCGAGGTGACGATTTTGACGTTTCCCGTCTTGTCGATACACCAGGGTACGATCCAATATTTTCGATAGAGAGCGTTCCGAAATTTATGTGTTGTAGAAATGTAAAAAGAATATCAATACAATAATAAAATACCGTCTATAATAAAACAAAGTAGCATTTGGAAAATGAAAATGCTACATCGCTTTAAAAAACCGTATTTTAAATTTCAATCTAGAGTGCCCTGTTAAAAACACTAATTTTTAATAAAGGAGCATTGGAAAAATAGATCTGATCGTCTAGCGTTGTCTTGTCCTGTTGGGTTAAAAGTTCCCAAATAGTATTTTTAATCATATCTCAATTTGTTCAAATGGAACAAGAGTGGCTCATTAGCATATTTATAAAAAGCATTTTTTACGAATAATTTGGTACCACAAACGTTGACACATGGCATTAATAAAATCTTATGACGTCATCATATATACGTCACAGATATCTTTTACGTTTAGTATATAAATCGGATCCAATCCGATGTGACGTCATACTATGTTCCATATGACGTAGTCTGAAGAATATGATTAACTTTGTCACGTCTTTTTATAAAAAATATATTTTGCTTTGTGCATTTTATAAAAATAACATTTTACTTATTTTTCTGATATCGTCTCGAATTTTAGCACCCTTCAGCGGATCTAGATATTTATTCAAAAAGTCCAAACACGACGGCAATATATCTCGGACGCAGCTTAATATATTTGGCTCGTTTCCAACCAAGGATAGCCTAGTCAACATTAAATCCTGTATTTCTTATAGACCCGCCCCCAAAATCAATTTAATCTCTCTTATATGATATTTAACCAAAAATTCTACTTTCTACTAAAGAGACAGTTATACAGGATGTCTTAAATAAATACAAATATGTTTATGAGTGGTATATTTCAGTGGCGTGCATTACATATAGGCAAAAAAGCATTGCCTACCCTTCGATTTATTCAAGACAGACGCAAAATAAAAATATATTTATCTGATCAAATTTCATTATATATCTACCTACAAATCCTACAATGCGACCTACATTGTTTTATTTTTCTAAATAGTAAGTTAGTATTGTTTTGGTATTGTGTTTATTACGGTTGCAAAGCCGGAAACATCATACAAAACAAACGCCACCTGTTCAACGTCTTATTATTACCTAAAAACGCATCCCATTATTCGAAATCGAACGCACGGCCGCAACTTAACATTACATGGATATGGACAAGCAAAAGCAGTGCGTTACCGCAGCACGGATGCACCCGATGTCTCGATCCTGCCGATGCGGTATTGCCAGTTCCGATGTTATTACAGAACTATGTAAGAAACAGTCCATGTTATTTTATATGATAATTTTAAATAACTGTGTTTTAGAAAGATTTGTATTATGTAGCAAATTAGAAATTTGCTTGTGTGTCATCTGTATTTGTTTCCAAATGATTTCATTTATTATTTTATTTGACTGTAAAATCATTTTGGTACATAAAATCTATTAGGCAGTGGCAATTGGCAATCTGGCAATATTGTGTACGGTTATCGTTTTAGCTAATTCGCCAGTCGTTGAGTCGCCTATTGGGAAGAAATAATGATTGAATAATAGACAGATTATTCGTTTTGCATCTACAAATAATTAAATTTATTTGCTGTTATTTGAATTTTCTTTTGTTTGAGTTTAAAGTTAAAATACGTTAGACAGTAAATTTTATATACGTACATTGTACATATATATTATGTAATACATACGTTTTTTTTTCATATTTTTGATTCTGTTGCCTACCCTACTGTAAATGGTACTGCACGCCACTGGTATATTTAGACCCTAGGAATAGCTTTGTAGATTGCATTTATAATATGGCAAGATAGATAGTAGTTTAAATTTAGAGGAACGAAATAATAGAATAAATCCAGTAGTTTTCAAAGTATAAGCAAAAAAATAATAATTTCATAAGGGTAAAAGTTTTACAAAATTGGAAATCAAACTTTGTAAAAGTATTCAGGGATAAAAAACACTAAGGGGGGAGAATTTGCAAAACGTATGTTTGATGAATATAAAATTAATTATCATTTTGAAATAAAAATATTTCTCATTGTTAAATACATCCCGTTCACTTATGTTGTAGACCTTAAAATAATCGTAGAAAAATTATCATACTTACAAATTGAATTGACCTATATAATTTTATACAGGATATTCAGTATATATGCTACGGCTAAGATGGATAATTTTGCAAAATTTGCTATTTTACAAAAACGCTGTTATTTTGTGGGTTAGGTGTTAGTTTGCGATGGTGGTTGTGCTGTTTGTTTGCAAAATAGCTCCCTTTTAGCCGTAACATAAAATATATAAGTTCTGTTCGCCAGCAGCTTGCTGGGCCATCCTGTATAACAGCTATACCGGGTGCGCATGCGTCTCAAAAAGTGGCTCACCCTATAACTTTTTATTTTTCAGATAAAAGAACGAGATTTGGTATGTTAGTATATGACATAACTTAGGATTGATTGACGTATTCAATTGTTTTCGGTCACTTCCTGTTTCACCGGAAATGACTAGAACTTTTGATTTTTAAATGGCACCCTCGGCTTTTTACTTTATTCGATAGAAAATTAAATTCTGAATAGAATGACATATCATATGTCAACTTTTGACATTTTCGCTTAATAAAAATCGTATTTTTAAATGTCAATCTAGAGTGCCATGGCTATGTTAAAACACTAATTCTTAATCAAGGAGCCTTGGAAAATAGATTTGATCCTCTAATATTTTTTAGTGTCTTGTTCTGGCCGGTTAAAAGATACCTAAATCGTATTTTTAATCATATCTCAATTTTTTCAAATGGAACGAGGGTGGTTCATTAGCATATTTGGAAAAGCATTTTTTTCCGAATAATTTGATACCACACACTTGGTATTTCGAATCAAATTGTCGTTATGAACCACATGTTAAAATTACAAATAAACCTTATGCGAGAATGTCAAAAGTTGACATACGATATGTCATTCTATTCAGAGTGTCATTTTCTATCATCGAATAGAGTAAAAAATACCGAGGGTGCCATTTAAAATCAAAAGTTGCAGTCATTTCCGGTGGAACAGGGAAGTGACCGAAAAACAATTGAATACGTTAATCAATCCTAATTTATGTCATACTAACACACCCAAATCTCGTTTTTTTATCTAAATAAATAAAAAGTATAGGGTGAGCCACTTTGAGACGCACCCGGTATATTTAATAACTGATGTGAATAAATCCAGTTGCCTTGAAAGTTTAAGCAACAAATAATAATAATTTTTATAAGGGTATATAATACTTTATAAGCATAATGACTTGGCTTATACAGCACCATTATGTATTAACCCGCAAAACGAAGAGAAAGTAAAAAAGAATAAAAAAAAATTATCAGGGAAAAGTTTTACAAAATCGGTAAAAAGTTTACAAAGTAATATGACAGTAACAGTGGACGATACTGTTATTACGGAGTGTTATTGTGAAGTAACAGTCTTGCCTCATGACGATTATCAACGCGGGTAAACAGATAACATTTATTTTTCTGTTTGTTTTACATAAGTTTTGTGTTTGTGATCATTCCAAAAATTTTATGTTTTTTTTCAATAAGTTCAAAACATTTTGACCATACATCCCTTGGATAAATCTGGAAAGATGCCCGAGGCTTATACAAGTTCATCAGCCTTTTATTACCCCCGCACAAAGGAACATCAAAAATAGAGCGATCGATATTGGTATAAATCTATATTATTTTCTGAATTCAAAGGGCTTAACGATAAATTTAACCGTATATGTTTAGCTACGGGCTACTACGAGCTACTTTATTGCTGGGTATATCGCCACTGAAATAATTTAAAAAAAACATTTCTGCCGCAATAATCTAATTAAGATTGTATTCCGTCCCTAACATTCGTTAATAAAGTTTGGCAGGAAATTGATTTCTTTCATGAGTTTTCTATGACTGAAAAGCCCGATACATTTTACATTCAAAAATCTCATTACTTTGTTGCCTCTTTACTTTTTGGTTGTCGTTGTTAACTTAGTTTACAATTATTCTCCATTGCGTCTATTGCTCTCTATTGTGCGCTACTTCCTCCCACTGATTCTGCATGCTGATCCATTTTAAGTTTTCATAGGAAATTTCCTTGTATCTATTGAGTTATCCACCCGGTTTCCTCTTACCGTCTACAAGCTCACCGTAAAGAAGAGATTTCGGTAGGCGGTTTTCTTACATCCTGCATACGTGGCCAGCCGATCTTAAGCGGGATTTAGTAATCATGACTTCGCAGGTAGCTTTTACAAAGACTGATACGTTTGAGACATTGTGGTACCATTTGATTCTTAACAGTTGTTTAAGGTATCTCTCTTGCAACTTGTTTAATGCGATCGTGTGCCGGCGGTACGTCATCCAGGTTTCGCTTCCATATAACATGGTGGGGATTATTCGGTTTTAATTTCCAGAACGCTCTTAAGGCGCTGCTAATTCTGTGCTGAATTTCAGAGTTGATATTGGCCTTTTCCGAAATCAAACTGCCGAGGTAATTGAATTCCGCTACATATTCCAGTAGTTCTCTGATTTTTATAATACTGTTATGATTTTCCGGAAGAGTGCACATGATTTCAGTTTTATCGATGTTCAGCTTAACGCCCAAAGCCTCGTATGCCCAAGTATATGTGTTCAGCATTTCTTGTAATTGCTGTAACGTCTTTGCAACTAGAACGCAGTCAACAGCGTATTGAAGTTCTGTGATAAATTTTATACGTGTTTTGCCCTGGAGTCTTTTTATGAACAGACCGCCGTCGTACCAGTATCTAACACCTATTCCTCTTTCCTGCACTTTACTGTCTACTATAATAGAGCCCTGAATATGTTGAATGGGAGATTAAGATACATCTACGACATACCATACCATACTGCCATTACTCGCTGACGAGTATTTGACACGCATCAGAAGATGGTCACGCAAGGCGTTTTCTTTCATGAGCCTTTCTGTGACTGAAAAGCCCAATACGTGATGTTATTTGTCTACCGCACTCCGGACATTCAAAAATCTCATTGCTTTGTTGCCTCTTAACTTTTTTGGTTCGAGAGTGAGAAGAGGTGAAAGAGTTTCTTGCCTTGAACATCTACGACACATCCCTACCTAACAAACAACAATTCGAGGGAGTGTCACATCATGGATCACTGAGCAATCCCTTCCTGACAAATACAGGAGTTAGCAGAAATATTTCGTTAATAATTAGAACTCATTCACTTAAAAACCTGATTTAAATCGGTTTTCCAGCTAAATAAACCCCTCATATCTATCACATAATATAAATTTAAATATAATCTTAAGTTCTTGAACCTTCATATCGATATATTCTTAAATTAATTTTCTTGGGACGTTTAGTTTCCAGAAACACTGAAATTATGTTTTCATTTTGTTTAAAAAAACTTTATTTAGTCTATAGACAAACGTTTCGGCCCACAATAAAGCCTTCATCATTGTTACATGTATCATAAAACAATTTACAAAAATTAATATCCAAAACAGACAATCTATCACAGCACAATGACCTAATCTTCACTAAAGTTTTTCGAACAATATAATATAAATTTGTGCAAGAAGAAGAGAAATACAACACATTTTGTTTTAAATGTCATTTTAAACCGATTTGCATTTACCAACATTGCTTGTCCGTGGCTGTATCGTTTAAATATAATATTATATTATAAATATTAATTAAAAATACTTACTGGCACTTTACTTAATGTATTGTAGCAAAAAAAAATTAAAGAGTAGTCCTATAAGTTATATCTAATTAAAAGGAAATGACGCATTGAAATAAAAACTCATTAATTTTATGTTAACAATGTCAGGGAAACAGCCGCCTACCATCCATAAATATGAAAATACGAATGCCAAGTTTCCTCTTTCAATTTCCCGCGATTCGTCGGATTTTCTCAGACAAACGAATAAAATGAAAATGGTTTCGTCTGAACGGGCCCGACCGCAAACCCCATTTTGGTCGACCCTTTTTTAGAAGTTGATTTTCCTATAGGTTGTTTTCCGTGTCATTTTTTACGGAGATTGGGCTCCAGACTCTATGTCGCCTTTATGTTTTATACGTAGAGAAAATAAACGAAATCCAATGAAATATAACTTCTAAATATATTTGTGATAGAATGGCATATCATATTGCCAGTGAAACGTGTTAACCTGATGCTAAGTCCAAATTTGACTCCTGTATTTGACTTAATTAATTGATTGATTGTAGAAATAAGATGGACCTTATGGTCGATTTCGATGCACAAAACCTGTACGATACCGTCGCCGTTAGTCAACCTGTCCGAGGTTTGCTCTGCGCCGCTGCGCTGATAGCCGTTTACAGTGCAGCGGATAAAGGATACTGATATATATCATTATATACTGGAAAGTAAATTTCTTGCAGTTTTAGGTATATAATAAAATTATATAAGAGTTTCTTGCCTTGAACTGCTAATATAGAAATTAATTCCACGCTGTGTTCGACATAATGTGGATCAACCTGCTCTCACTACCCGTTCGGGGCCCTACCCCATCATCAGGTGAGCTTGGGTATTTCCACAATATGTCGAGCACAGCGCAGAGTATATAAACACGACTTGTCGTAAAGTAGCGGTAAGATATTAAGTCCCGCATCGCGAGATAGCGGCCTGCGTGCAATGGTAGTACTTTCGTACCACCGAGGCACAACTATCGATAGTAAATAAAGAGGCTTTTTTCGGCTAGCCCAAATTATATAATGGAAAGTAAATTTCTTGCAGTTTTTAGGTATATAATAAAATTATATAAGAGTTTCTTGCCTTGAACTGCTAATATAGAAATTAATTCCACGCTGTGTTCGACATAATGTGGATCAACCTGCTCTCACTACGAAACCGGTAGTGAGAGCAGGTTGATCCACATTATGTCGAACACAGCGTGGAATTAATTTCTATATTAGCAGTTCAAGGCAAGAAACTCTTATATAATTTTATTATATACTGGTATATATGATAAAGGATACTGTACCGTACTTCTGCTGTCAGTCAACAGAGTGGGTAATTGCCGGAGACAGTGTTGCCAGAACTACAAATTAATCTGTAGATCTACGGACTTTGTGTACAGGTTGGTCGAGATTGATCTGTTTTAACAGAGAAACCCTATTTCCTAACTAGATAGAGCAAAACCGACATAGATGTCTTGGGCTCGATTTGTGAGGCACGTTTAATGGCGTAAACCGCCTGTTGATATTTCCACTGCCAACTGAGATACGGGGTCTTTTTGTTTTTTGTATCGTTTGGAAAATTGCCCATAACTTTTGTATTTCACGGAATAATAAAATTCTGTAAAAACGTTCTTAAGGCACTTTTTAAGCACAATCTAGTGGCGTAGTCAGTTTCAGTCAAAAAGAGCAACCATAGAAAACTATGCTTGCTATTTTTGTCAGAAATAATGAAAAATATATTTTTTTAAATGGAAATCATAGTTGGCTATGAACTTAAAAAAATGCTGGCGTTTAACCCTTTCCAACGATATAAAGTTATGGGTATCTATTTCTAAGAATGAGAGAAATATTAGTTTTTTTATCTTTATATCGAAGCGGGCCTTGATTTTGTGTTGGCCTATTTGCCTAATTATTTTTTATCACAATTTAATATTATATATTATTATTTATCTGCATAATTAAAGACTTTTGAGAAGGTAAATTAACATTCTATATTAGTAATTACAATTGAAATCTATACAATAAACAAAAAACAAAACTTAACTTAACTGAACTTAAAATATGCTGGCGTTTAACCCTTTCCAACGATATAAAGTTATGGGTATCTATTTCTAAGAATGAGAGAAATATTAGTTTTTTTATCTTTATATCGAAGCGGGCCTTGATTTTGTGTTGGCCTATTTGCCTAATTATTTTTTATCACAATTTAATATTATATATTATTATTTATCTGCATAATTAAAGACTTTTGAGAAGGTAAATTAACATTCTATATTAGTAATTACAATTGAAATCTATACAATAAACAAAAAACAAAACTAAAAAGTATTTTTTTGAGTGACGAATATAGTTTTCCAAAAAAAAGTCATTGAAAT
This sequence comes from Sitophilus oryzae, assembly GCF_002938485.1. Lineage (NCBI taxonomy): Eukaryota > Metazoa > Arthropoda > Insecta > Coleoptera > Curculionidae > Sitophilus > Sitophilus oryzae. Next base: position 4,390,380 of record NW_022146254.1, on the reverse strand, counting down.
CGTCAAGAGTTACAACGATTTATTAGGCGAACTGGTGTAATAAGTCCAAAAGCTTGCCTAGTAGCCTTCTGCAATTCCTTCTCTCGTTCTTGATGTTTCTTCCCTTATATATAAGGTCTTTTAATTTCCCCCATAAAAAAGTCGAAAGTAGTTAAATGAGATATGATAAAGATATGAGCCCCTTGTTCCAATCCAATTCTCTCTAAATTCTCCATTTAATAGTTCATTTGTAACCCTGGCGTTTTAATTGAAATTGGTAATACTAATATAGAATGTTGATTTACCCTTTCAAAAGTCTTTAATTATGCAGATAAATAATAATATAGAATATTAAATTGTGATAAAAAAATAATTAGGCAACTCGGTCAACATAAAATCAAGGCCCGCTTCGATATTTCAATACATAAACGCCCATTTTTCAAAGATATTTTAGTCAAAAATATTACAGATAATACACATTTTAATATGGCAACACTGTCGCTTTCAGTTCCACACCGTCTTCGATATGCCTTCGCTAGCCCTATTAAAGAAAATGAATGTTTTATGCGTTGGCCGCAGAACGAGTAAAGGCTCCACCGTATAGCACTTGAAACGTAAGGGAAAATCAAATCAGCCTTGTCTCAAATTTGCTCATTAGCTTGCGTATCTTTCCAATTCTTTCAATCAACGATATTACGTTTAATACATAATTACGAAATACATATTGATTTTTATTGCTCCACAACAAATATTATTGTTACCTCTTTATCATAATATTACCTAAGGCTTCAATATACTTGCTACATGTGTACATATTTTTTGTACCGTTTCTTTTCCCTCCTGTAAAATTAGAAATAATGGAGTTCGCAGTTTAACACATTTCACCGACGATATGTCAACCTTTGACGTTTTCAATTAAAAAAATAGCATCTTAAATTTCAATCTAGAGTCCCATGCAGTGTTGCCAACTTTTTGAAATAGAATACTCACGAAGACAGTCAAAATTTTGCCATCGCCAAAACGATGCACAAATTGAAGCGCAGAGTGCAAATAATGAGGTGAAAGATATTGAAAATGTATTTACTGATCAATATATTGAGAATATTGTGATGGACTCTTTGCAGGAAGCACTTGCTGTAACTAAAAAGCTGGGAATGCAAGTTGAAAATTTTTCATGGAACTCGACCACTATACCAAAAAATTCTGAAAAGAACAATCTGCAGTAAGCGATGAAAATGAATCTGTCATTGATGATTCGCAAATAGCCGAAGAAAGTATTTTTGAAAATCAAGAGGAAGATATAGATGATTTAAGAATAGGAATCTATTCGACCAAACTAATGAGCAAACCAAACCAAAACAAACTCTTTTTTATCGAGTCGATTTTGGATACTTTTTACAACTTTCTGTAAAGTTTGAAACTAATTACAAATTTCGTATGCTCAATAGTATCAGGAATTCCCAAAAAATATATATGGGATTTCCCAGGAGGTATTCAGGAATTCCCAGGAGGGTATTCAGGAATTCTTTAGCTATTAGGAGGTTTAGTGTACAGAATTTGGGTCAGCTGTTTACCCCTCGGTTTTGGGTTAAAATTTCTCTTTTCCTTCTGGATCTCGATATTTTCTACAAATCCGAAAATGTCCTACCAGTTGGCATCACTGGGTCTCATGGCTATGTTAAAACCACTCATTTTTAAGAAGCCACATCGATCATAATAATTTTATTGACAGAAAATAAGTTACAGTATTTTTCAGAATATAAACACCTATCTACTAATATAAAATATAGAAAGATAAAGAAATAAAAACATATTAAAACAAAACGAATAAGTAAAGATAAACACTAAAATTTAAAGAGACGAAGGTTATAAAGAACCTAGACTTTCTGAAATTCTATATCTATGGATTTTTTACAGGGGTTGGCTTTCCTGGCTTGTTTTGATAATTATTTTTTGAGGCCGAGGTCAGTGCGGATATCATATCACCCTCATATTTTTATTTATAGAGGCGAAATTGAAATCCACGGTAATAAAACTTATTGCGATGGAAAGTTCTTGTTTTCAAAAACGGTTGTTTTTTTTTGTAAGGAATAGCAAACAGTAAAATTGACTAAAATCTGGAAATTCAAATATAAAACGTAGAATAATTTACATTTTAAATTTCCTTTATCTGATAAAATTTATATTATAAGGGTAGATTCATATTCAATGTTGTGGTCAATAATCAAAATTAAATTACGCCGTAAATGATATCAGGTATTGACAGAGGTTTAGTATGAATTTGAATTTAATGGTCGTCTAGCCGTATAGCATGCTTGTACAGGGTGAGTCAACGATAGAGTAAGCTTCATTATTTCATTTGTTTTGGGAATTATGTCATTTTAATTTTAATCTCATTTTTTTTAAATGGCAGACCAATTTAACAACTATTTTGCTACAAAAAGCCAAGTATGGAACTTTTAAGTAAATTTTGTAAATGAAAAATAACTTTCAACAAAAACTGTTTATATCATTGAGGGTCGAAAAATTTACGAGGGTAATCGGAAAATTTTTCGACCCTCAATGATATAAACAGTTTTTGTTGAAAGTTATTTTTCATTTACAAAATTTACTTAAAAGTTCCAAACCAAACCAAACCAAACCCTAAACAAATTATAGTTCATACCAATTAGACTTTTAGTCAGGTGATTAAACTTGAGCTGCACAGCGTTGCCTACTTTTACATATTTTCTTTTAATCAAAATATATAATATATAGTATATAAATTATAAACGCCGAATATGTCCAGTTATTAATTACATCAACAAAATTCACCTCCTTAGCAGCACTTAGGAACTTAAAGGGCCATTACTAAACTACCGCTTTCCGTTCAAAATATTCTAATAAGATTGCGTTGAGTTTTTTGCATTGGCTATTAAGCTATCTTGTACAGTTCGCACTAAAAGAGGTTCTAAAAAGATTCCAAAAAGGTAAAAAATTTTAAGCTTAGATAAAGTGTCAAAACACAATTCATTTAAACCAAAAAACCTCATACAAAATTAAAGTGTCAAAACGAATGACAATATCAGGAAATAAATAAATAAATGTGGCAACTTGACATTTTTACAGCAGAGCTACCATCTGAATACCCAGCGGAAAATTTAAATTCCAGTTAGTTAGCCCGGCGCCGAATATGTCCATGACTGAATGACATATGCAATGAATTTAAAAATCGCGTCCTCGATTACGTAACTAAAAGTTTAATTGGTATCGCTTATATTTAAGAATTATTTATTATTAAAGTCAGTATGAAGTATAGACTTTTAATAAACATTTGCCAATTGAAACGTTTTTATAAAAATTTCACAATTTTTATAAAAAAAATTATGTATGCACTATGTGCGCCTATTTGAAGTGAAACATCTTCTTACATTCGTCTGTCTGTCTGTCCGTGTGTCCGTCTGAGGACTCCATTCGGGTATTTCTATCCACGTGCCGAGTTTGGTTCCAATCGACTCATAATTAAGAGAAAAATCCTGATGGTTTCGTCCATTTAGAGGCATCGCTTCGAAACGTCGAAGGCGCCATCCTGTAGCCCGCCACCAATTATGAAATCGACCCGCATTTTTCTTCAGTATCAAATCCTTAGTCCCACCCTGATGAAGATGTAAACGAAACGTCGCGTCGTATAAAACATTGCAGGGTGGGACAGTGTGCACCACCGCACATAGCCTCCCCACCAAATTTGGACGCGATCGGACGACATCGGACTGTTACCGTGACACGTGTCGTACACGGTCAAGTTGGCCTTGGTCCAATCTATCGACATACCAAATTTCATTTAAATCGGACGATTTTTTGATTTGATTCATTGATGATGGGGTTTCGTAGTGCACAAAACTTCGTTAAAATACCATGAAATGATGGAGCTCTTCGAGCTCCATCTACATTCCGACTTTTAGCCCCCAGCTCACATAGGACCCGAGATACGACGCCGACGCTCCAAGATCGTTACCACTTTTCCTCTCGCGAGCTCGTGTGTAAAGAAGTTTCCATGACTTATATAATCTGTCTCCCACTATAACTAACAAACATTTTCTACAATGAATCTAATAAGCACAGCCACAAAGGAATCAAAGAAGTTTCGTCCTGAATCGCGGTTGCTTTTTCAAACACATTACATCCTTGAAAAAGAAATTCGTAACAGGATTGTTCGCGTTTCCATTACTAATGGTTGTCGCTCGTAATGGAAAAACCTCCTTTAATCCACCGCTCGAGCATCTGGCCTGATTTCCATTTTCAGATACGTATCGGTGCGGAGTTGAATTTTATAGATTTACATCGCCCGAGGATTCGACCAAACCAGAACTTTATTTCCGAGACCGAAATATACCCGAGCGGTTTAAGTCCATTAAAGAGTTATAAAATGATAAAATATGCATCGTCACGTAGTAGTATGATTACATTATACAGTGTGTTCAAAAAAATCTGAAATTTGTTATTAAGTTTACTGTTAGATTTGAAGCCTTTGGTGTTACAACAGAAAAATAAAATACTAGTTAGTTCCCCACCAATATATCAAAATGCTTTACTGTTAATACTGAACGCACGTTTTGCTTCCTGCTCCATGAAGGACTTGCTCCAGAGGAAGCAAAAGCGAAAACACTCCTCCGAAAAGGGGAGAGTAAAGAAACCAAGAAACAACCTGACTCTCAATAACCTACAATCTCCATCAAAGGGCAAGAGGGACAGCGGAACCTCTCACCTCTTCTCCGGCATGGAGAGAAAAAAGCCAGGATGGAAAGCCGTCCAACACCGGGAGGCAAGCAGGCCGCTATTGCTGGACAAGTGAAAATGGCGGTGCTGCCAAAGGATTTCCCAGAGGTTGCTCTGACCACCGACCAGCAAACGTGTCTAGAAGAGGCTATACTGGACGAAGTAGTGGCGATCGGATCGCAACACAACAATCTACAAAATGTGAGTCAGCTGCATTTTGCGGGGATACACTTTCGGGTGAGCATGATCCTCATAGATTGTGTAGATACACCGTCGAAAGAATCGGCGAATTGGTTGGTGGAAATCGCACCTAAGCTTAAAAATTGGCAAGGGCCGGAACTGGTTGCAGTGAAGGGAGAAAACATCCCTAAAGGGGCGGCTATCACGGTCTTTCTGCCGAGAAGCAAGGGGAAAGACACCACCTACCTGCTGAGCCTTATCCAGGGTCAGAACTTCAATGTAAGGACATCGAGTTGGCGAGTCATCAACTCGAGGGAGGAGGGTCATGGTCAGGTCCTCCCAATAGAAACTGAGCAACCTCAAACCAAGGTGGCAATAGAGAAAGAGAGACATAACCTCTATTATAGATACGGGACAACACCGGTATCAGGTCTAAGCAGAGACCAAGTTAAAGAGGTGGAGAAAATGGAAATAGATTCTTCAGCCTCCACCTCACGGGTACCTTAGCCGGAGACAAGATCCTCGACTGTGAAGGGCACGGAGGGCCAAACTCCAACCGTGGAAGGGTGTGTACACTTGGAGGAAGAACTGTTGAGGAAGATGGGAAATACCCTGTCCCCTCTACAACAGGGGTATGATGGGTTATAGACTATGTTATGACTCAAGGAAGGGGGACACAATAGATATTTAAGGACGCAGTGATTAACTCCCCCTCTCACTCATTCTACATTCTATCCAAATAAATTTTTTGGCGTTCCAAACGAAATTCGTCAATTCCAATATACTGTGTTCATATTCACGACTTAGACGACGCATGCGCACGGGTTTCTGACTAATATGCGATTCGCAAACCATGTTAGCATAATCAGCCGATGATAGTGTTAATCATCTGCTGATGCTGCTAATACGGTTAGCAAAACGCGCGTCCACTGTTAAGAGTAAAGCCCTTTCATGTATGGTGGTGAATTAGTGTTTTATTTTGCAGTAACACCAAAGGTTCCAACACTAACTGGATTATTAGTAAAAAGTAATTAGATTAAAATTAGTTATTTTTATGGGCTCCAAGACAAGTGTGTTTGCTGCTGACTCAATATTATGGGATAGATACCCAGCCGGTACGGTCGCTTTATTTATTTAAATAAAACTATTTATTTATCTAAATAGAGCAATAAGCCACCACTAACCTCAAAGAAGGCAATCGATGTACTTGTAAAAAACCGATGACGCACATCACAAATCACAAGTACATACAAAGAGGTCGCCTACGCTCTGTATAGAGAATAAAACTGTATGAAAGAAGATACTTTAAGATACCAGCCACATAAAAATAGCATTAAAAGTTAATGATTTAGGATTTAGAACAGCAATTTCAAAGTTCTGTGCGCACCTACTAAGCGAACGACAGCCAAACGAACGACAATCTCTGAATATGAATTTTTTAGTCAATAGCTTCGTTAAAGTCAAGTAGAATAGCATAGCAATTTTATCTTTGAATCAACTTACCTCAAAGAAATTGAAGGGTGTGGATAGAATTTTATATCATCGAAGTTTTCAGTTCAACGCCGAATTGGTAATCACTCCATTTGTATAATAAATTAATAAAGGTCAACAAGTCTATACATTGAACAAAATTCAAACACATTGTATATCTAAAGATAAAATATCAATGACAAAAAAGGAACTGTTTGATTGTATGTGAGGAATTACTAAAAAACTAATGAACGGATTTTGATGCCGTTTTCACTGTTTGAAAGCTTAAAGCCGGGACCCCATTATTCACGTGTTGCGACGAAGGAAAGAGTGTACACATGAGATCTGGGACAGACGAATCGCCCATCACACGTGTGATAGCGTGGTATGCCGTGACGTGGGGTGGCGTGTTGCCTAGTGTATACGCAATACATGTAATTAAATGGAAAAATATATGCACAGATCTTCATGACGTGGGTGGCGTGGCGTGGCATGGCGTGTTGACTAACGGGGTCTCGGCTTAATATGGCGGTCAAAATACAGCCTATAATTTATTCGGTTAATTTCATAGGGGGATAAATTTATATAGGAATCTTTATTTTCTTCATCGAATTTACTTAAAACTTATAGTTACAAAACAGTTTAAGCTTAAAATATCACAACGCAATTCGCTAAAACCGAAAACTCGTAATACAAAACTAAACTGTCAAAAATAATCAAAATATCAATAAATAAATATGGCAACATGACACTTTTTACAGCAGAGCTACCACCTAAATCACCAGCGGGAAATTTAAATTCCAGTTAGTCAGCCCCGCGTCGAATATGTCCATTGTTGGCAATAATGAATTTAATAATCGCTCCCTCAATGACGAAATTAAAAGTTTATTTGGTATCGATATACTTAGTATGACAGATCATATAGAGAGACACATCAGATACTTTACAGATAGGATCTATCTATCTCTCTTCGATAGATATATAAATGATTTAATAAACATTATAAATTTCGTTTATTTGTCAGTGTCAATACTTATAAATATATGACATTGTTGAATATAATATACAGTCCTTTTTTGTTTAGTTTTCGTTTTTAGTCGATATTTTTCTCTTTTTGTTAAACTATAATTATTATTGTTTTTCTATTATAGTCTTCAATTTTTTATCGGGTTTAGAATATATGTATTTTTTGGTATCTCTATATTATTTATTTTGCTATATATTTGCTTTTTAGCGTAGAATGAAAAAGTGGCTGACGGCCAAATCTCTGATCCTTTGTGTACTACCCTAACCTAACCTAACCTAACTTTTATCCTCAAAATTTCATTCGAAATGCTAAAAGTACTTGGAAGAAAATTATAATAAATCGAAAAAATATTAAGTCTTTAACACCCTGTAGCTACGAAATAAAGCAGAATCGGACGTATATATATATATATATATAAAAACAAATCTTATTTTTACGTGAGGAATCTCCCTACGAGAGATGGCACATGTTTTTTGAAACACCCTGTATAATAATACAATCTAATATGCTAATATATAACATTATTATGTTTGTTGCCCTTCTCACAAAAACATAACATGTACAGCATAGTATTGTGTAAAAAGAAAGTAATAATATACTGATCTTTCCTATTCCTATATAATCATGAACCGTCATATATCATTGTAACACAACCTTAAATGAAAAAGTAAATTATTCAGAGCTACTGGTATCAAAAACAAAATGAACGTGCATTTGCGATGACAAAACAAAAGAGCATTGCTCCGAAGGCCTACTTAGATGCCCTAGTTTTAATTTACCTTAATGTGAAACGTCAATAATCTATAATAATCCTTTTCAAGGACCTAAGAAAAAGTAATGCAATACGACACCGACAGAACTATCTGCGTGTTAAATATGATAATCTTTTGTCTAACCATGACATATGAATGAGTTATTGTATAAATTTGAATAAAATTATAAATTTGCCGTAAAAAATCAATGGAATTTACATTAATACTAAATAATGAATGCATATTATTTAATAACCTGTATGAATAAAAATATAAAAATGAAATGAATGCTGCATGTTGCGTTGGATTACTTACGAACCACGGTGTACTGGATCGATATAGCTAATTTTAATTTGTTAGTAATCATTTAAATAATGTCATTAGATAAAGAGACAAATTAGAAAACATATTCGGTGTATTGAAAATACATAAGTAAGGATAAAATGTCGTAATTTATAGAGCTCTAAAGGTACGCGCACACTGACCAGCGCCGCACTCGCCGCACGAATCGCACTTTTTTTCTTGTCGCGCACACTGTGCCGTACCGAACGCGCCGCATTATTCGCTATTTTGTTTCTTTTTGTCCCTACTACACTCGTATTTTCCAATCGAATTTCTCATCAGTCGATTCCGGAGTCCTGTCTGCGGTGATAAGCGTGTTTATTAATATTTCTCGGCAATAAATAACAACGAACAAGAAATAATTATGAGCTCCTTGCTAATAGAAGAAGAAGAAATCACGAGAAAGAATCGAAAGTTATAGGTTCACAATATTTGCAAAAATCCACATTATTTCCATATTTAATTGAGGATGAACCAAACATTTTTCAAAATGAGCCATGAAAAATTTGCTTTCTTAGCATACCTATTGAATTTCTCCTCTTCGGCTACCTACGTAGAGTGGAAGGAATTGCATGTGACGTCAGCAGCACTAGCCGCATTTATCGAAAATCATTCTGGCCCAACAATGCTGGCCGCATTTTCGTCGATGCGATTCATGCGGCTCTGGCTAGTGTACGCGCCTTCATTGAAAGTAACACAAACAATATTTTTCTTCGGTCGATGCGGTTCTGGTCAGTGTCCGCGTACCTTTATGCGGCATTAATATGGTATTATGTCTAGTGATGGGAAAACCCGATTAATTTCAATAATCGAGTACTCGAGTTTCAAGCGATTTCAATACTCGAGCGAATACGGTTTTTCGCCCGTCGTTTGTACTTGCAACTCGTAGCGTCAAGCAGTAAGTTGCGTGCGCTGAGCACATATTATTTCGGTGATGAATAGCAAGTAGCGAGCGACGAGTAATCGTTTGATTTAGTTTACTTTGAAGTATTGTCGATGTAGGTTGTTATAAAGTTTATAAAAAAATGAGTTTACGAATTAAAGTTGATATATTTATATACAGTTTGCTCAAAAAATTAAGAAAATTGGGCAAAAATAAAAAAAAATATAAAACTTTAAATTTGACGAAATTTTTTTCTGTTTCGTGTTTTTGCATCTGATTGAATTATGTACACAGAATTATAATATTTTCTCATAAGTATCAAAAATGTAATATCTAAATAAATGTACTTCAGTAGAAGTACATAATGGGACTTTTTATCGTCATAATGAATCGATATGATTTTCCGACTAAAAACAAATATTGATCCAGTTCCTAAAAGCCCAGCTAAAATAAATTTTCCTCGCTTACAAAACAAACAATGCGCCCGCCCATTTTGTCCTATCCAAGTCCTATCGGATATCCCGAAGATTATAAAAAAATCACGTGCCATAAATTTTAACTTGAATTACTTAATATACACACAAAAAAAGAAAACTAAAAAAACTATGTGTTTTTTTTGAGTTTTGAATTATAAGCTTCATTCAGAACCTCCCAATTAGTAGAATAAATGTGTTTTAATTACACTTTATACTTTTTAGTTTACGATCATTCACAATGTCTAAAAAACAAAATTAATATTAATAAAATATCCTAGCAATAGCTTGCGGTAATTTGTTGTGTCCATAGAGAAAGCATAATATTTAGCTTATATAACAATAAAATTTTTGATTTCTGAAAATTATTCTTGACGGGTGATGATCAAATGCCAAAATTACATTCCTCGCATTTTCTTATGTATAAATAGTGTAAAAGTCAAAAGGTTGTTAACTATTTCCAACTACCACTAATTATGACGTTCTGAATGCTTACATTAAAATTAGGTGAACAAACTTCTATGCTAATTAAAACCACTAATTTATTCCGCTGATTTCGAGGTTCTGAATAAAGCTTTATTAGAATCAAAACATAAATGATGTCAAAAAATATAAACTTATGTTGTTCAATACAATATAATTTCTGATGCCACATTATGATAAAATATTATACCGATTTTTGCTTCGGTACCAGTTATGTTTGAGTTTTTTTGCACAAACACTAAAGGCGGACTTTCACGACTCGCCTACTTGGCAAGTACGCCAATATGTGCGTTACTACTAAACCAAACCAAATCCTTGGCAAGTAAACAGTACAGGCGCATCCATGGATACCGGTCGTTCCGAAATTATCGTTGCTAGTGATTCTTTTTTCTTTTTAAGTTCTTTTACTGTACACTGCAATACAATTTCTATGTTCTTTATGTTTGGCCAACCATATGAAGGGCTCATTTTCGTATAAATGCATAAATTCCAAAACAACATAATTTGAAGACTACACGGGAAAAACCAGCTTTGTCCATTTTAATTGGATTTTATTAGTAATAAATAAACATTCTTTTATAGGTACTGAATATGTTGTATGATCGAAAAAAATAGTTTTGAAATGGCTTGGAAATGACGAATTATTGACATTTACCATAATATTTTACATATGAAATAACAACGATCTTCATTTCCAAGCCAGCTCTGACGCCGTTCTTTGTTTAATCATATAATATTATATTAAATTGTCTAATAGAAAATCCGTATTATTAACGTATTATACCCAAATCCGTAAATCTACGGATTAATCAGTAGTTATGGCAACACTGTATCCGGCTACCATTCACTCTGTTGACTGACAGCAGAAGTACGGTTCAGTCAGCGTTGCCAATCTTTGTGGAATTCCACAAAATGTGTGGAATTCGTAATAATGTTGTGGAACGTTTGTGGAATAGAATAAATGTGGAACTTTGTGGAATTTTCGGAATTATTCCTTTTTTTCTTTTTTTCCCTTATTTAGCTAATAGTAAAAAAAACATTATAGGACTCATCATAATTTTACAGATTTCTGTAAAAAGAGCGTCACCGTCGAGGTCAGCAGCTAGGTTCGGTATTTAGATCTGCAAGCAATCCGACGAAATTTTCGACATATCACATATCACACGTCACTATATAATGTAAAATCCCTTTAAGATCACGTGGTTTATATAAAAAAAATGTCGGATTGGTCGCAGACCTAAAGGCCGAACCTGGCTAGTGATTGTGGAATTTTGTGGAATTTGGGTATGTTCGCCGTGGAATATAATTTTGGACCATTGGCAACGCTGGGTTCAGTATCCTTTATCCGCTGCGCTGTAAGTGACTATCCACGCACAATAGCGCAGAGCCAAACTAAATGTCGAACAGGCAGGGTGGCGGTGACGCTAGCTACATCTCGGACAGGTTTTGTGCCACGAAATCGCCCATAAGTTGCGCATCTTCTTCAATCAAAATAGTGCTCTTTGGTATTAGACCATGACCTACTGCGGCTTAATTCGGATGTAGTATAGAGGCTGTTATAGCGAAAATTTGTTTTGTTTCCTAAATATTTATTTATTCTCTCATTTGCAGCGTTGCCAACTGTGACGTTCGTTCCCCGCGCCCCGACCCGACGCACGACGACGTTCGTACGGGCCGCCCCGAAAGGCCTGGCGCGCTTTGTGAGTTGCCGGGCCGGCGGAGGGGGCGGCTGCCGAGCGCTGACCTCGTACAAGGGCGGCCTGGGCGACTACGACCTGCTCATCGTCGACTGCGACCCGCCGCCGATGGACGGCAACGCCGCGGGGGCGACCGCAACCAACGACAACGTCGCAGCAACGGAAGACGGCGAAGAGGCGAGCTGGAATTGTAGCGTGCATCCCAGTGTGTTTTTCTTATTGGGTAAGTTAGGGCAGACACTTACATTGGCTTCAAACTAATTAAAGCAGCCAACATGACAGTTTTCGACTTTTATTAGCAATCTCTGTCGTACATAAGTCATTAGTCCCCCATATACCAGAAGATTTGGTCCGCGGACTTGGCCTGTCACGTATCAAAACTCTCGTATTTTGGTCGGCGAACTTGGCCTGTCGACATAAAACGGTCCTTCACGTAAGGATACGATCTGGATGCCAAATCGCACAGTTCAAATTATAAGAGTCCACGTTTCTCATAAGAGTCCAGTCTCACTAGTCTGAAAAAGTAGCAAAATAAGCGTTCGGCATTTAACGTTTTATGTAAAACTAGGTATTTTTACACAAATAAAGAAGGAAATTAAAGATAAAGGATTATACTATCTAGATAAAGGATTATACTATCTAATAAAGGATCCGTATTGTGGTACATTTTTAGACAACTTTTAAAATTTTCTGTATGACCATGAAAATTTTCAACAAAATATTCCTTATGTTTGGACTAAATTTTCTCGAAAATAATGACATAATTTAAAATTCCATTACAATACGGAAATAGATTGAAGTTTTGTGATTACAGTAATATATAATTTATATGGTTTTGTAACAAATTGCTCGCTTTTCTATGGCAAATGCTGAAGCTCTGCAAACCTTAATCAAGCCTTAATGAAAGCACGTGTGTTTGGAATTTTAGGTGTAGCTTAACACGACAAGATCGCGCTAAGCCTTAGTCAGATTTTTGAAATATAATATATATTTCCTTCAGCCACACACCCGCTTTACCCGACCCCTGAGAGCGACCCGAAAGTACAGCGTAATAGACTCTTAAGACCAAATCAATAGCGTTGCTTTCATACTACACGTTCAGATTTTGTAAATATATATAATATAAATATATATATATATATATATATATATATATATATATAGATAATTTTGTCAGTCTATAGTATAGTACAGTTCCCGCCGATCTCTTCGATAAGATTTTTATCGAAGCCGCCACTACACGTTGATTTGGACTGAATCGAAGGACTGTAGAGTTCTCAGAGAGTCTCTCAGATACCGTTGCGTGTAGGATCATTTTTATAAGTCCGCGCCGACTTTATCCTTCGTTTTTTACACCAATCTAATCTGAGAGATCAAGTCTGCGGATTTGTCCTATGACAAGCTTGGTCAGAGTACCAGTCTCCATAGTTTTCATAAACGGAGCTTAATTGGGTTTCGGAATCCGACTTGTTTAATATCATAAGATAAGCGATATCTAAGTAGGTACGCAAAATTCCATTAAATGACCATAAATCGACTAGCCGTCTAATGAATAGGCTGTGATTAATAGTATATTATTCAACGAGCACATAATGGTGGCTGTTACTCACGCGGATAAAGTTTATGTTGTTGTATAAGGTTATTTATCATAAATCATCCAAGTGAATAACAGCCATTATATGTGAGTAGAATACTATACTTTATCCAGGACTATCAAAAAAATTTAGATAATATTAATATACATTTTTATTTTTAATGTCAAAAAAATATCACGAGTAAGTAACATGGAAACAAAACATTGAAATCTTTCAATGTTTTTGCAATGTACATTAATGGTAATGTTTGAATGTTTGACAGCTCTTGTTTGGAGTTTGGATCGAGATATCCGTGGAAGCGGTGAATAATGAAACCATTATTCACTAGTGAATAATGAATATTATTATTATTTCATAAACTCATGTATAATAATCAAATTATAGACGAGTCGTGGATAAAACTGTTTAATCCCCTGCTTATTCACATGGTTAGCGAGAGATTAGCTAATTAGCTTTAGATTAAAACTTAGTATCAGAAAATAATATATTATTCAACGAGCATATAATAGTGGCTGTTATTCACGCGGATGAAGTTTATGACACGAACCGCAGGCGAGTGTCATAAATCATCCAAGCGAATAACAGCCATTATATGCGAGCAGAATACTATATCCAGGACTATAAAAAATTTTTAGATAATATTAATATAAGTTTTTATTTTTAATGTCAAAAAAATAGCAACCACAACAGCGTGACAATGCAACGTGACGTGGCATTTCAATGCTTTCATAGCCACCGTTGTTTTTTATTTTGGGCGTACAATCGCATTCCAAACCGGTTTGGATCAAGCACAGCTCTTGTTTGGAGTTTGGATGGAGATATCCGTGGCAGCGGTGAATAATGAAACCATTATTCGCTAGTGAATAATGAATATTATTATTATTTCATAAACTCATGTATAATAATCAAATTATAGATGAGTCGTGGATAATAGTATATTATTCAACGAGCATATTAATGGTGACTGTTATCCACGCGGATGAAGTTTATGACACGTGCCGCAGGCGAGTGTCATAAATCATCCAAGTGAATAACAGCCATTATATGCGAGTAGAATACTATATTCAAAAAAATTTAGATAATATTAATATAAATTTTTATTTTTAATGTTTATTATATAATATTGAACGAGTATAACGAGTAAGTAACATGGAAACAAAACATTGAAATCTTCTTTAACTAGGTAGCTACCTAATTTAGCTTTAACTAATTAAAACGCAATTTATTGATTATTAATGGTAATGTTTGACAGCTCTTGTTTGGAGTGTGGATCGAGATATCCGTGAAAGCCGGTGAATAATGCAACCTTTATTCACTAGTTGAATAATGAATATTACTATTTTTTCATAAACTTATGTATAATAATCAAATTATAGACGAGTCGTGGATAAAACATATTATTAAATTTCCAAACTTTAGGTACACTGGTGCTTACAACCTGCGCGACCGGAATGTTATGCGCAGCCATCATGACGGACCACTGGGAGGAGGTGACGTGGGACATGGACAAACTTGAAACCCTAGCCAATGGAAGTGTCAGGTTACAGTGGCTACTCGATCGTACCGTAGCGCGAGTTTCCACGAACGATATGCGGGACCGCACGATAGCTTTCCTCGTACCGATGCATGGAGGAATATGGACGTTGTGTCTTAGCTTAACAGGTAAACTTAACTAACTCTTCTATTAATAATATGTAATTAAGTTAAGTTTAAAAGAAAATTTGGAACCAAACAGTTTTATATTCGGAGTAAATGGTTATATTTTTTATATTTTTGTAAAGATAACTTGGGTATAATTACTCCAAAAAAATCCTTTATGGGTATTTCGCCACTGCACTGCAAGAAAATCTACAAAATAAAATAGTTATTTTTTGTAAATTTTTTGAACACTTCTGCGTTAAACCTAAACAGACACTGCTTGTCAGAAGTTATGTTTAGATTTATACAAATTTGCCTAACAAAGAAAAAAATGCTTAACGTTTCGGAAAGTTTATTGCTTTCCGTCGTCGGAAGAAACAAAAATACAAAGAATAAGAAAAAAACTATTTAAAATAATATTTAAATTCAACTATTCGAGAACACTTTACTTTTTTAAAACAGATACGTCTACAAGAAACCGTTGACGTTCTGTTAAAATGACATTATATCAAGTTAAACTTCAATTAACAATTACTACCTGATAACAATTACTTAATAAGGTAAAACCAAAATGCCCCAAACTGTCTGTATGATTATTTGTAAATTTTACGTATGTTATGTTCTTTAAAATCAAAGAGCGATTCCCATACATTACTAACATCTACAGATGCATGGGCAATACATTTATTTTTATGAGATTGAATTAAAAAAGCCTCTTTTATTTTTCTTTTAGGGGCTATCGCTTCTTTCATTGTACTTTAGGCGCTATTAAAATTTATTCTGTGCCCTGTGTTCCACGAATGCTGACAAATCTTAGATTTGTGAAAATCTCCCTTTCTTAAACAATTTTTATGTTCTTTAATTCTAACATTTAAGGGTCTAGATGTTTCACCAATGTAAAATTTATCCCATTCACATAGTATTTGGTATATTACATTTTTTGTTTGTTGTTCTGTATTCATTGGTTTAGTATGTGATAAAATGGATCTAAGTGTATTAGCAGTGTCCGTTTAGGTTTAACGCAGAAGTGTTTATAAAAAATAACTATTTTATTTTGTAGATTTTCTTGCAGTGCAGTGGCGAAATACTCATAAAGGATTTTTTTGGAGAGATGAATCCGCCACATAGGTATAGACATTTTGTATAATTAGTTTAGTCATGAGTGCATATTTTTAGGGGTGGTAAATTTTGGTCCCAGGAACACATTTTGAATATATTCAAAATTCAGAGATACGTAGAGAAGTAAAATAACTGGGATATTTTGGGCTTGGTTCTTGTTTGAAAAATGGTAAAGAGAAAATATGTTTTTTAATCAGAATCTACCAGCTCTAAAAATATGTGCATTATTTAATACTCACCCAGTATAACCAAGGAACACAATCAGTTAAACTAAACTATCTGAAAGATACAATTTTAGGCTGGAAGAGTAAAAGAATATCAGACTGCAATTACTTTAGATACAAAAACAGGATATCTTTAGAGGATTGCAAACCGCAAGAATATCACGGCGGTAAGTGAAGCGCGAAAATCAGTAAAATCATGTAAAAGTTTTCACTCCATTCAGTACGATTCAGTACGAAAGAGACTCCTATAACTCTTATATAGGGTTACCAGATGAAATCTTGTCCACCCCGGGCAAGCCTTCCCAAAAATCCGGCAAAATCCGGACGTCATAATTTTTTACAGGCTAGGGGCAAAAAATAATTTTTACTCCAAATGCTATTTTTTTCAAACGCCACAAATCATTTTTTTAAACAATTTGAAACGTTCCGAATATTATAAAAATATTTAAAAGTAATACCTTGAAAGTAATTATGTATCGAGAAACTATGGTTACGCTCGTTGAATTTGACACTTTATGTCAGTTTAATAATATATTTTCACTATATTTTCGTACTTTTGTGCTTAGGCGTAAAAGTGTTTTATTTTTATGCCTAGGCGTTAAAATTATTTTTTTAAGTTATCAGTCACGTCACAAAAATTAATACTTTTCTGAAGTTTGAAAAAAAATTCAATTATAACTTTCAAAATTTAAAACTTACGAAGTAAAACATTGAATTTACATTGCGGTATTTATCGACGATTTTTTAACTGTATTAATTTGTAACTGACCGACCACCGGTTGGTTGTTGCAGAATTAGTAGTACCATTCCAAATCAGAGCCAGTAGTATTGAACATACAGAATCACAAGAACTGGAAATTGAGGAATCTGAACGTGTTAAGTACAAGCTTCACTTACTACACGATGTCAGTATTAAATGGCTGTACCAAAGAAGATTAAATGGAGCCCTAGAGGAAGTGAATGCCTGTAGTGATGTAGAAATAGAGTATACTAACTTAAAAACCTTAATTAAAAAAGTAGCCTTTCAAGTGTTAGGTGAACAGAACATGCAGCAGAAAAGGGATGAACCAGCCTGGATAACTGACAACATAAAGACCTTAATAAATGAAAAACAAAAATTCTATCAAAAATGGCTCTCAGACAGAACAGAGACTAACTGGGGTCATTACAAGCAAAAAAACAGAGAGGTACGAGCCGCTATTAAGATAGGAAAAACGGATATGTGGGAAAGATGTCAGCAAGTGGAAAGTCTATTAGGGGGCGCACGGAGTACTGAGGTCTGGCGAACAATCCGACAAATGAAAACCAATCAAACGGACAAGCTCTTGAATAAAATTGATATAGAAAAATGGCGCAACTACTATGCAGAATTACTAACAGAAAACCGACCAGAATTCCAATCTGCAGAAGAGGAAGACAACCTTGCGGGCACTTTAACGATCAGCGAAAGAGAAGTACATATAAGTCTCAAAAAAAATGAAAAATGGACGGTCACCAGGTCCTGGTAACATTGCAGTAGAACTGTTAAAGTGTGGGACCGAGAAATTGCGCTGGCGCCTGGCAGAGCTGTTCAACCAGTGCTGTCTGCAAAATAAACTACCCCAAGAATGGAGAGTGGCTCATATAGTGGCTATCTTTAAAAAGGGAAATCGCAACGACCCCGGTTGTTATAGAGGCCTCAGCATTAACAGTTCAGTAAGCAGGCTTTTTGGAAAAGTTCTGCAGGGTAAGCTCAGAGATAATATTGGTGACAAAATCTCGGAAGATCAAAACGGGTTCACACCGGGGAAATCTTGCACAGATAACCTCTTTGTCCTACAGCAGGTGATGGAAAAAAAGATAGCAGTAGATCAAGAAGTCCATCTAGCGTTTATTGATTTGGAGAAAGCGTACGACTCTATTCCTCGCAACAAGATATGGGAAGCCTTGAATATTTTAGAAGTAGATAGACCCCTACTTTAAGATAATAAAAGAGCTCTATAAAGAAAATAAAGCGTACGTTAAGATAGGACACAGGCTATCCAATCCAATAAATACCACAAAAGGGTTGCGACAAGGATGCAGCTTATCACCTCTAATCTTCAATGCTTACTTAAAAAAGTAGAAAAAAGACTCAAAGTCTCGGTCTCAACGTTTATACAATGTTAAACTGTTACACGTGTTTCGCTCATATACGAGCATCATCAGACAAATACAATTAAAATTATTATATTTTTTAGTAGTACAGTTTATATTCTGATAGTAAAGTATTAAATAATTCTGGTGATTCAAAAAAAACAAATATTTAATACTTTACTATCAGAATATAAACGAAAATAAAATTAAAAAGTCTTTGCTCTGACCCGGATTCGAACTCTGGATCCTCGGTTCGTGGTCGGAAACTCTACGCACTGCGCTATGGAGACATGTTCGATTTACATTCAATACTAGAATTTAAAGGACTATTAAAAATATAGGATCTTCTTTCAATGCGCAGTAGGGAACGCAACGTTTACCGGCAGCCAGACGGGTCGCATATTGTTCAAGAGAGCATAGTTAAAGATATATCAAAGAGCCAGACGTCTTAAAATACTTGTTTTTTCGACGTTGCTAGCTCTCGTACTATAACATCCGGACGTCTGGTAATCCTACTCCTATAATGTAACATAGAAACTCATGACTCATGAACTAACATGGTAAATAAAAGTAACATTCCCATACAAAAAAAAAATATTGAGAATCAATGCTCAAATCTGAAAAGTAATGCCTCTAAGAGATTTTAACTAACCCTGATTTTAGTACTGAATATTTTATAAAGCAAATCTTATTTAATTCCGTTGCGTCTAAAAATCTTGTAACTTTGAATGTTTTACGAGACGGTGGTAGAAGAAATACATATTTCCGTCGTTTCCTTTGATTTAACAAGAATTTATTCAAATAATTCACCAACCCCAGAGCAATGGAAAGAGAATAAGACGCATTCCGTAGAATTTTTCAGTTTTATATTTTCGTCGAAAACTTCGGGAAATCAAATTATCCAGACGGAGAACGAGACGGCGGAAAATTTTCGCGCAAAAATAAAAAAGAACAACGCCGAAATTATAAAACAAGGGAAGTTAACAACTTCTTTAGTGCCCTCTCCCGGTTCCAGACAATTTTTCTTAAGGAAAATTTAATTAAAACCGGGAAAATAAGAATGGATAGAGTAGATTTCCTCGGTAATAAAGAATATAAGACTGGTTAAGTCTTTATGGTATTAAAAGGACCGTTGTCGTTTAAATAATCTGATAATAATTTAGAGTTTATGTCGAAGTTCTAAAAACGGTTCAGTTAAGAACAAGTAACTGGTTTCAAGTTTCAACATAGATAATATGTGAGGCAAATGAGTGGTAATTGAGAGGCAATATGTGAGGCAAAGTTGAGGCAGTGGTAATTTCCCAATACCTGCACATGTGCTCGTAAACACTCGTGTGTTTTCATTGGCTATTGTAAGTATAACACCCTAGTGTTTTCATTGGCTATTATAGATCAAAACTTCATTCAGAACCTTGAAATTAGTGGTTTTAATTATGCTTCATTCAGAACCTCGCGATTAGTAGAATAAATTAGTGGTTTCGATTACACTTTATACTTTTTAGTTTACCTAGATCATTGACAATGTCTAAAAAACACACAATTAAAATTAATAGGATATCCCAGCAACAGCTTGCGGTAAGCACTTGTAACCATCTTATAAAACAATCAACACTTTATACTTTTTTAGTTTACGATGATTCACAATGACAAGAAAACACAATTAAAATTAATAGAATATCCTAGCAATCTTAGTCAGTTGAATCCATGGAGAAAGCCTAATAATTTAGCTTATAAAACAATACATTTTTGATTTATAACCACAATTTCTCTTGACGGATGATAATCAAAGGCCAAAATGACATTACTCGCAAATTTGAAGTATAATTAGTGGAAAAGTTAAAAGTTTGTTAACTTTTTCTACTAATTTAAAATAACTACCACTAATTTTGGCGTTCTTAATGCTTACATTGAAATAAGAGGAACAAACTTCTACGCTAATTGAAACCACTAATTTCGAGGTTCTGAATGAAGCTAAAGACTATGAGCGACATGATTCCTTCTATTTATAGAACCCATTAGAAATTGCCAGAAATAATCAAAGGAAATGAGCAATTGCGGACGAAGTCAAAATGTGCTACTGAATTATTAACTTATATATATACAGAGTGGTCCGAATTGCATTCGAGAAACTTCGGCGGCATATTCTACAGATGTGAAAAAGGTCATAAATTTATGTTCCTAAATGCTTCGTTTCTGAGAAACAGGGTGTAAAAGTTTCACTTTTATTTGTTTTTTTTTTCCAAATAACTGCTGAACTACAGTCAATATTTGCATGAAAATTGGTGTTTTTGATGATGAGAAATTTGATTTGGATGTCAATATGACCTACCTGTTTTTTAAGTTTAAGAGTAATAACTTTTCGTCCGTATCTGGTATTACAATTACACTACTAAGCGAAAAAATATCCATTTCCCCTGTATTTTGCGTAAAAAAGGTCTATTGGTAAAAATCGCTACTCAAGATATTTGAGATGGAGATTACCAATACATGTCATCATTGACAAAAAAATAAACATGTTGACTAGATAGTAGATACTTATTTAACTGAAATGATAAATTTGGGTTTTTAACAAAAACCAGTTTTTATTTTTTTAATTAATCATAAATTTTTCTACAAAGAGAAAAATCTATGATCAACTCAATCAAATCTATTATCTATGAAGAAATTATGATAAAACAGTTTCTGTTGAACCTTTGACACAAAAAACATTTTTAAAATTTATTATATCAGTCTTTCTTGATGTTTAATGTTTGTCAATGATGACATTGACTATTTCGATTCCAAATATCTCGAGAATCATTACTACACGTAGCGATTTTTATCAAGAGACCTTTTTTGCGTAAAATACTGCGAAAATGTATATTTTCCCCTGCATTACACTCAGTAGCGTAATAAAAAAGTTATTATTCTTCAAAATAGTGAAAAAGTATGTAGGTGGCGTCTCCTAGAGTAGGAGTCATATTGACATCAAAATCAAACTCCTCATGTCAAAAAAACACCCATCACATTCATTCAAATATCGACATTAGTTTTATAAATTGGTCGGAAAAAATCGAAATAAAAATAAAACTCTTACACCCTGTATCTCCGCAATTAAGCATTTTAGGACATACATTTATACGAACTTTTTTACTTATTTTTATCTGCAGAATATGTTGCCGAATATGTTTCCCGATTACAATTCGGACCACCCTGTATAACTCCATTTTATTTTCATTTCTTGCTTCTCGCCGTACCAGATGAAGAAATTCAACTACTTGGAAGAGTAGGATTTCGGTCGGTGCCACGTTGCGTCAACTACCTGGCAGGTGGCTCTGACGGTTTAAGAGGCTACGAACCCAGAGCAGATTGGCAACACCGTAAGTATTTCAAATTACAATATGTACAGCACATCCCCGGATTGTCTTTACAAGAGGAAAAACTTTTTCAAAAAAATGCATTCGTTATACATTTTTTTGCTTGTTCTAAAATGGTTAATTCCGTTAATACTTCTCAAAATTTCCATACCGTTTTAGAGAAAATTTTAAAAAAATATGAAAATATAGTTGAATTTTTCCTAAAAAGTCCTAAAAATCAAAACGCGTTTCTATGATAACATAATATCGTTTTCATTCTTTGATAGATTGTTATTGATGAAATTTTAAAAGTTATATTTGTTGTTTTAAATGTTAAACGCGTTTCTATGATAACATAATATCGTTTTCATTCTTTGATAGATTGTTATTGATGGAATTTTAAAAGTTATATTTGTTGTTTTAAATGTTAAGAAGCATAACATTTATTTAGTTCAATAATACAGAAAGGGTGATAATAGTTATCGGAAAATGTGATACTTTGTTATACAAAATTAATAATAACCATCTATCAAAGAAAGACATCGAAATTGTATTACAATATAACATATTGTATCAATTATTATACTTTCATATTTTTTGTAATTTTCTCTAAAACGATATGGAAATTTGGAAACATAAACGGGATTAACCGTTTTAGAACAAGGAAAATTTCTTATACAGGATGCATTTTTCTCAAAATGTCAATAAAAAAAGCTTTTCCTCTTGTAAAGACAATCCGGGGACATACTGTATATCGTAAGAGAATTTCACAAATTTTATTTTATAAAGGTATATGCTTAAATTAATTATTTAGACTTGAACGACATGAATGAAACATGTGAAAGATAATGTGAAATTAACAATAAATATAAAATGGTATAAAAATAAATTCATAAGTAAAAACAAGGCATTAAAATTTACTCGGAAACTTTTAATGAGTTTTGGCATATCAAAAAGCATGCCTATTAATACTCCGTGACTAGTAATTTCAAATTCACTTAAAACTTTAATTAACATACTATGTTATTGACATTTATAGAATTTACTGTGCAATTAATTTTGATTGAAATCTCTGATTTCTGAAGATAATCAAATATATTAAATGCCGAATATCAAATTATAATATTTTTCTTAGTATAAACATTCAAATTTATACTTTTAATGTAAAATTTACTTTTATTTTTAGAAAATCATTATTTTACAAATTTAATTATAACAGTAACATTTTTTCACATTTTATAAATACATCGGCATCTATTATAATAATTATGGATGTAAGGAATAAATCGAGACTTTATAATAAAGCATTTCAATTGTCCAGGAAACTGTCTTGGAGTATATCATAATATACACTCATCGGCAAGTCTTGCATAGCATATTGTTGTGGCTATGTGTACAAATACCTTAATATGTGTCTACAAAAAATAGGCCATCAAAGCAATGAAAGAAAACCTTATCGATTGAATGTGTATGGTTTTGCTATTTGCGGTCAAATTTTGTTTCTCAGTTCGAGTTCAATCTTGTAGTAAGTGTTGTGAAAGGCGACAAATATACCAGGGTACGAAATTTCTGCCTTCGATAGGGCCCGAATTATAGCTTTGTATGAAGAAGGTCTCCGCAGGCATCAAATTGCTGATCGGTTAAATTTAGTACGAAGTACTGTAAGCCGAATTATACAACGGTATATGGACACCGGAAATATAAGATCTCGTCTTAGGTTGGGTCGTACAAGGGTAACGACTGAACGATAGGATCGCTACTTGGCTTAATTTGCTAGAAGGAATCAGTCAGTTACAATTCGAGAGCTACGATCTCAGTTTCAACGAACTTACCACCGAGTGATATCAAGCCGAACCATTTCCAGGCGAATTTCTAATGCTGGATTGCGGCGTAGACGTCCACTGCGAGCCCCTTATTAACTTTACACTATGGTCGCAGAGTTTTATGTACGGTGCTATGGTGTTACGTTTGCCTATGGGCAAAGGAGGCTACAGTAGGCTAGAGAACACCAGAACCAGAACTTATTACCTCAGTGGAGAAACGTAATTTTTACTGACGATATAGGATAGGTTTGATCAGTGATGACTATCGTCAGCGAGTGTGAAGGGAGGCATGGAGGCAGCATCGCTTGTATACAGACCTTGGTGTTGCTCCTTATCAAGGAGGAACTGAGATGTTCTGAGGTGGCATCATAGGCGAACAGAGCTCATTCATATTCCTGAGGTGATGAACGCCCATTTGTACGTGGAAACTGTAATCAGACCAATAATTTATCCACTGCGAGAAGAAATCGGAAATAATTTTATTCTCATGGATGTTAACGCTCGTTCTCACAGAGCTAGGATGGTCCAGGAAGCATTAAATGAAGGGGAAATAACTCGTCTGGACTAGACTCCATTCTCCACCGACATGAATCCTATTGAACATGTCTAGGACTACATCACCAGAGCTGTATTTCGCAGAAATAACCCACCAAGAAATCGCCAGGAGTTGATCAATGCCGCTCAAGAGAAATGGCACAACTTACCTCAAGAGACCATAAACAACCTTATAGCGGGGATGCCCCGACGACTATATTAGTAACCTTAATTTTGTCAGAATTTATTATTTATTTATTTATTTTCTCTTTTTTGTCAAACATTTTTCTTTATGGAATTTGCATTTCTTTGTATTTTGGCAAAATATGTTATTAAACTTGGTGAAAGTTTTCCCTTTTTTGTGTTATTTTTTAACATAACTTTAGCATCTATTGATTTCCACGAAAAATTAGTTTGAAATGTAATTTTTTATTAAAATAGTAAAGGGGTGCAAAACTTTTGCCAATGAGTTTATTACCATATTACAAATGAATCACTATCAAAATTAAATTATAAACAAAACAAGAGATTTATATGGTTAGGAGACTATTTTTTTTTTCTTTTAATATAGGTATGCAGAATCTCTCAATATCGTGTGCTTTAGTGTGCCTAATAGTCTTAGGCAGCGCAGCATTGGTTGGAGCTTTTGGAGTGTTTCAGCACCAAATTAGCGCTGTTTTAGTTACCGGAGTTATGTATTTATTAGCTGGTGAGTCAACTTAATTACAGAATTAATATAAGTAAAACATTAGAATAAAACGAAGTATTTAAGTAACTGCAAACTTTTACTTGAAATGTATTGTCCAATAAAAAGTACTATATTATTCATTATATCAATTTTCAAACTCAAAACACTACAAAAACGTATCATTTGTTCATAAGTTTCTGTTCCTAGAAATTTATTTAAAAAAATCAAATTGGGTGCTGTACAGGGTGGTGCCTCTCATACGACGCGACTCCAAGGAGAACGACAGTTTGTATTGAAATGAAATTTTGTGAGCATATATAGATTAATTCAGATCGCTTTTTAAAAATATAGAGAGTTCTACAGGGTGTCCATAAAAAAGTGACACATCAAAGTTGTGTTTTTTTGTAATGGAACACCCTATATATTAATTGATTTTTGGATTCAGGGAGAAAAATAAAGGTGAGTTTGATTAAGGAAGTATACGACTGAAATATATGGTTTTTAACTTATTTAACATTGTCTAAAAATGAAGAACAATTTTGAAATTTCAATAAAAGCTACCTAAATTGGAACTTACCCGGTATAGCCTAATATGTACTTAAAATAACTATCGTACTTTAAATCATGTTAAAACCTAAAACAAAAAGTTATACAGGGTGAGGCAAAATTAATGTTGAACATTGGTCACCCTTAAAAGCAAGTTACTCCTTTAGTTTAAATGGAATACCCCGTATATTATTCCGATATTCAATGGAGAATTCATGTTTCTTCAAAATACTATTAAGATTGCCTACCCCTCAAACAAAGATTTTCCTAGATATTTACATTTTTATGATTTAGTTTGAATAGATCTTTATTATTTGATAGGCAACCGTAATGATATTTTAAAGATATATGAATTCTCCATTGAACATCGGAATAATATACTGGGTGTTCTATTTATAATAAAAGAGTAAATTGTGTTTAAATGTAACCAATGTTCAATATTAAACTGTATTCAAATTCAAAATGCACCAGTATAAACAAATGCACAGTGCGTGATCAGCACTGAATCTACCCTGATTTCCCAGCCATAGAGCCGTTGAGGTAGGCGGTTGAGAATTTTTACAGGGTCGGCTTGCATAGCGCGTTAAGGAATACTGTTTGATAACATAAAAATGCTTTTTAAATTTATTCCCAACCAAGCGAGTAAAATCAGAACAGTCAACTATTTCAATAATAATTGTTGATCACTTCGTAAAAGTTACAAGTTACAAATAGACAAAATAATATTTATGTTTGCATAAAATATTTTTACAATTAGTACACACGTACCTACTACAAAAAGTCAAAAGTTATATATTTTATATAAAATTATTATTTTGTAAATGTTAATAAAATTATAAATTTTGTAAATCTAATGTTAATAAATGTTATGTTTAAAAATAGAAGTTTTTATTTGACTAGTTTTTCAAAAAAAAATGTCGTTATACTTTAAAACGGATAATACAGCAGGCTACGAAAGCAAGTTAAAACTAAGTGTTTTTGTCAACTAAAATTTTTCCTGGCGGTCTCTTACCGTTTTTCAGAAAAACGGAAAATAGTTTCAACATAGAATTTTACTTAATTTCTCATATTTTTAAGGTTTTCTAGCACATATTTTGTTAGGTATTCAATAAACAATGAGGTTTTTGCTATTTTCTGTTACTTTTTTAACCAATTCTATGCATAATAGAGGAAAATTTGCTAAAATAAATTTGTAAACAATCTGAAAATGTGGGTTATGTGTTTCTGGCATTTAAAGCAACGTTGCCAATGCTGAACGTAAATTTAGCGTGTTTTTTCGCTCATTCTGGGATTACGAAAGGCGGTTGCCTTGTTGAACAGCTCCTTCCCATAACTGCTATTTTACCAACGATATCTGACTATTTATAACCACGAAGTGGCATGAAATAGTTTTGTTTGCATTGTGGTTACAACTTCTATGCGGAGGGTGTTAATCTTTTTTGTTATATTATATAAAAAAAGATTAACCCCTCCGCAAAGAAGTTGAAACCAGTGCAATCAAAACTCTTTCATGCAACTTCGGGCTTATAAATAGTATTTATATAACTTCTTTGCGAAGGGGTTTAATCTTTTTTTAATATAATATAACATAAAAATATCAACCCCCTAAGCATAGAAGTTGAAAGCAATGTAATTAAAACTCTTCCGCGTAACTTTGTGGATATAGGTATATTTAACTATTGTCAAATCTCATAATAGGTAATTTATTTAAAATCCCTAATCACCCGAAAAAAATCAAATATTTGTCTCTCTCATTACATAGGAGAGAGAAAGAAGAATATATGAAATGTCAAACTTCCATCTGGTCTCAATTTTCTTTGTTATTTTGTTAAGAAAAGTGTTTTTCAGTAAAATTTTGGACATTTTTCAATCCTCAATCAAGTGTGGCTTTTAGATAAACTATGATATAATAAAAATATAGTGAAATTATTACTTTATAGGGCTGAAATAAAAAAAAAAAGCAATGTTGAAATTATTTTCCGTTTTTCTGAAAAACGGTAAGAGACCGCTGGTTGGTTAGGTTTGGTCAGATTCGTAATCTACGACCTCAAAATAGGGTGTATACCAATTTTGGTGAAAACAGGACGATTTCCAGTTTTCCCAATAATTACCCATTTATATAATATAAATTTCCATCATAAAATATAAACAATAGTAAAAAAAATCATAAAAATATACATAATAATTTTATGATTTGAAATATCCGACCTTAGTGCGGTCCTGGTTATATTACTACAGCGTTCCTGTTCACGTGCTTGCCTCATGTCTCTGTTTACGTTTGGTGCATCTTGGGGTTGAATTTACTATAGTTTTGTTTCACCCTGTATAACTTTTCGGGTCAAATTTTAATTTGGTCTAACATACAATGGTTATTGTAATTAAATATCAGGCTATACAGGGTAAATTACAATTTAGATAGCTGTTATTGAAATTTAAATTTTATTCATCATTTTCACAAAATGTGAAATATGTCAAAATGCTTACATTTTAGGCATATGCTTCTTTAATAAAACTCGCCTTTATTTTTTTTAGAATCCAAAAATCAATTAACATATAGGGTGTTCCATTACAAAAAATCCAACATAGATGTGTAACTTTTTCTGGGGACACCCTGCGTAACTATACAATATGTATATTTTTATAAAATGCTTTCAATTAACCTACATACATATGCTTTCAAATTTTTATTTCGATATAAACTACCGTCCTCCCTGGAGCCTCCGGGTCGTATGAGAGGCGCCACCCTGTATAGGTGTTTAATGTAGAGTTTAATTTTCCAGCATCGTTCGCTCTCTTCACCCTGACAATAATCCACTTCAAACGACTGCACATCAAACCGAACGTAGAATTGCACGAGGGCCCCGTGGACGGGGTGGTCAGCCCCATGGGCGTCCGAGGGGTGGGCGAATTACTCGCCGCCCGAATTTTCACCACATCCTGGTCGCTGGACCTCGGATGGGGAGGCGTGATGCTTTGCGTCATGACCTCCGTACTCTGGATACTACTTAGCAAGATCATGCGCTTCAACCCTATATCCAGCATGATCAACTGACATCAGTGGGTTTAAGTTTTGTTTCGTTTTTATGGTTAGGTTGGAAAACAGTTTGATTAGTTTTTTTCGGAATTGACAAACATTAATGTATGATGGACTCTTTTTGTTAATTTACGACTTGTGGGTATTGAAATTGGAAAAACATTACCAGGGCTAATTCACATTATTGACAATAATAATTTTTTTCTGATTTCTAAAATAAATAAAAGGCATCTTTCTTTTAATAAAAATACAGGGTGCTGCAAATTCGGGGTACGAGCATTGGTATCTCGGAAACCGTAATAGAGACGAAGTTGGTTAAATTTGCGCAAAGTTGCGCTTTAGGATGTTGGCCAAGATGCCATCAAAAAAGTTGTAAAAATTTCAAGGATTGCTGAGTTTTTTGAAAAAAAAAAACGGATTTTTTCCTGTCGTTACTTTTTGGAAAATCAAAAAAATAATTGCACATTCTCATAGTCACTTTATTAGGGCTATCTGATAGTATTTTTAGATTTTTAAACTAGCTGATGATTTGTCAGATACAGAGGCCAACTTATTTTTTTAAATACGGACCTGCATTTTTTATTTCAAGTTTTGAAACAACTCAATCTCCTGAGTACAATGATATGTATATATATATATATATATATATATATATATATATATATATATATATATATATATATATATATATATATATATATATATATATATATATATATATATATATATATATATATATATATATATATATATAAATTACTTTAATATAATTTTCTTAAAACTAACGACTGAAAAAAACAAAATTGATTTTCAAAAAAATACGTTTTTTCCAAAAAAAAATCGGCAATCCTTGAAATTTTTAAAACTTTTTTGATGGCACATCTAGGTGAACATCCTAAAGCGCAACTTTGTCCCAATTTAACCATGTTCGTATCTATGACGGTTTCCGAGATACCAGTGCTCTTACCTCGAATTTTTAGCACCCTGTATACCAAACATGTACTACACTGTACATCGACATATTGGGGAGGTATTTGACCATTTCAAAATTTCTGTAAAATTTCCCATAACCCGATTTTCGTTCCACCACAGGGTATATGTCCAACCTATGTCCAATGTTATATTATTACTACTCAATAGTCCTGGTATCTCCCTTGTTTTGATCCCCGTAAGATATTACTTACTATTACTGCTAATTTATTCATTATTAAAAACGTTTATGCACAAACGTCCATATTTTAAGTACTAATTTTATAAATAATATAGAAAAAATATAGATTATTGTTTTTAGGAGCTGATGTTAATGTATGAGTTTCTTTGACGTATCTATCAATTTTTATCAAGCATAACGTGAGTCGCTTGTCTAAAGGAATTGTTATTTATAATATTTATATACCGGGTGCGTCTCAAAAGTGGCTCAACCCTGTAACTTTTTCATTTTTTCAGATAAAAAATGAGATTTGATATATGCTAGTTTGTGACATAAATTGGGAATGATTGACGTATTCAATAATTGTTTTTTGTCACTTCCTGTTTCACCGGAAATAACTACAACTTTTGATATTTAAATGGTACCCTCGGTATTTCTTTACTTGATTCAATAGAAAATGACACTCTGAATACAATGACATATCATATGTCAACTTTTGAAATTTTCGCATATGGTTTATTTGAAACTGTAACATGCGGTTCATAACGACAAATTTGACTCGAAATACCAAATGTGTGGTACCAAATTATTCGTAAAAAAATGCTTTTTCCAAATATGCTAATGAGCCACCCTTGTTCCATTTGAAAAAATTGAGATATGAATAAGAGGCGAAATACAATTTTCTTCATAAAACCATATTACCTTCTTTGTATATCAAACGGCTCCAGCATTGCAAGCTGTACCTTGCTACTTCCAAGGCTCGTAAACGCTCTATACGGGAGACTATTATTATTATGTTTATTATAAAAACTTTAAAAATAACAATACTAATTGCAAAGATATTACTTTAAAGTTTTTTATTGTTTTTACACTATAAATTCTGTTGAAACCTTTTCTTTCTTATTACACTTATTAATTTATACTTTTTTGAGTCGTTGATGCTTATAAATAACAATTCCAATTTAGTAATTATAAGACTATAATTATTTCTTCGCATTTAAAAAAATATACGTTATTACAGTATAATAATTTACAAAAGGCTGTTTTAAATGAAAATATTTTTGGTAAAACTTTAGCGATAGTGAGTTCTAAGAAGTACGAAGTACCTACAGAAGGAATACTATTTCAGGCTATTCCTGTGATGTCATAGAGATATAGAAGCAAATAACGAGAAAAAATAGGCCTATTATTTTTTTGTAGATTTGAAGCTTTCTATTTAACTGGTCTAAATAATTCAATTAAATACTAATCTTTAATTATCCTTATAATTTATATTATTTTTAAAAATTGGAAAATCATCCAGATTTCCTCAAACTTAAATACGACATCCCCTAATAACATAATAATACAACAAAAATGATATACCTATTTGGACATTCATTAATATTATAATATATAATATAATATATTTTCAAATTATAATGGACCAATCAAATGGAGAGCAGTGAATAATTTTACATTAATCTCTAAATCGTCTATTATAGTCCAGGTGACAGTAACAATTTTTGGTACGTATTTTCCCAGTCAGCAAACACCAATAGAATTATTCGGTATGTGATTCTAAGCAAATTTCATATAGGTACTGATTTGGTCATCGAAACTGTGCGGCCTGGATTTTGACGTGTAAGACAGTGATGTAGACAGCTTAATGGAAAATCAAATGTATTAAAAAGGGATAAAAATGGATCGACACATTTCTTCTATGCGGTATTGCTGGATTTTGAATCAGAATTTAAAACCGCAAAAATAGGCGTTTACGAAAAATGTTGCATCTAGGATTGGAACTTTATTTTTCACTATTAGTTAGTTACTCATTTTACTACAGTTGTAATAAATTATATATTATCATCTTAATTTTTAACTCTATGTTATCATCATATCAGAAGTATACATAAAAGTTTTTAAAATAGCTTATACCGTATGATCGAAAAAAAACGGCGTCCAGTTGGCTGGGAAATGACGATCGATGACATTTCCCATATAAATTTACATATAAAATGACCGATCTTCATTTCATAGCCATCGTTGACGCCGTTTTTATTCGATCATAGGTACGGTATTTTTCTGCACACTTAACTACTACAAATATAAAAAACCGGCAACACTGTATGCCGCTTTTGATTTTGTCTCTCTGTCTGTCAATCGTTCATTTATATTATTCTGTGTCACACGCATTAAAATCCAGACCACATATATTGGATGAACAGCAGTCTACAGCACTTTTCAGAGATAAAAATAGTTCTATTAGTGAGAGATGTGTATGCAGTTAAGAAAAAAATACAGGATTGTTCACCACATACGACACGGAGTATGGTAGCTAAACGATTAGATTTTTGCAAATTGAAAGTTTTAGGTTCGTTGAAGAACTATTAGAGCTAGAATTTAAAAAGATATAGAGTGTCCCAAATAAATAAAAACTATCAAAATTGTATTTTTTTTAAATGGAACACCCTGTATATTATTACATTTTTAGTTTCTACGATTAAAATAATAAAGGTAAATTTGATTAAGATTTACCATATTTTAATCTTACCGTTTTTGAAATATTTAGGTTTTTTGCTAAATTCAGTAATAATTTTAATTCTTCAATTCTCTAGGCGTATTTAAGTTTTTAAAACCAAATATTGTACTGAAGTATTTCAATTTACTAAATTTTGTGTTCCAATAATAAAAATTATACTACCTTATATAGAGCGTCTAAAAATTTATTTTAAATAATTACTAGCTTTAAACGGCAATAATTTGTTTAATTTAAATGGAACACCCTGTTTATTTTATGAGAATCAGATGCACAATTTAATGGTCTATCAAATTGTATTATACCATTTTTTCCTATCTCTTCAACTTTTCGTAGAAAATGCATTTTCTTATAATTTAGACCTCATTTATCAGTATAGCCATGGAATATTGACATTTTAGATTATTTTTAAAGATGTAGCAAATTTTTAAAGAGTACAGATACTAATATTGTCGATATAGTTCGTTTATTTCAATCAAAAAATAAAAAAACTGTTTAAATATTTGTTAAATACCAATTAATGATTCCGGTATTCAAACTACATTAATTGACTGTTTGCGTTGATTATAAAGATAATAATAATTGCTCCAAATACTAAAAAACTGAATTTTGTATCTGTATTAGACAATGTGGTAAAAAGTAACACCTTAAAAATTTTATTTAATTTTTTTACGAATGCTTATTTATTTAGCTTTATGCTTTATTATTAGCAACAGAGACGTTCACTTTCATAACTTATTATTATATTGATGTCTGATACAAATCCAGATTTATTTAGAATAATTTATTAACTAACACAGTTATGTATGTAATTAATTAATATTTGGGCCTAAATAATGGTGGTATATTTAATTAATGGTAATGGTATACTCTTTTATAAAGATTTAAATAATGTTCTTTTTGTATACAAATGGGCTAGTAATATTATCGTTTTAGCACCTGTACATTTTGTACATTTGTTGCTCTAAAAACAATCTAAAATGTCAATTTTCCAAGAGTAT
Organism: Sitophilus oryzae; assembly: GCF_002938485.1. NCBI lineage: Eukaryota > Metazoa > Arthropoda > Insecta > Coleoptera > Curculionidae > Sitophilus > Sitophilus oryzae. The sequence goes on along the minus strand of NW_022146254.1, from coordinate 4,357,019 downwards.
ATTGATAAATGAGGTCTAAATTATAAGAAAATGTATTTTCTACGAAAACTTAAAGGGATAGGTAAAAAATGGTATAATACAATTTGATAGGCAGTCAAATTGTGCATCTGATTCTCATAAAATACACAGGGTGTTCCATTTAAATTAATCGAGTTATTGCCGTTTAAAGCTAGTAATTGTTTAAAATAATTTTTTAAACAATTACTAGCTTTAAACGGCAATAACTCTGTATGAGGTAGTATTATTCTTATTATTGCAACACAATAATTGATCAATAAATAAACTTCAGTAAATATTTAGCATTAAATACTTTGATACCCTTGGAGAAATGAAGCCTTAAAATTTTTACTCCAATTTCACAAAATTGAAAATATTTCAAAAACGGTTTTAAGTGTGATAAACCTTAATCAAATTTTTTTACCTTTATTTTAATCGTAGAAACTAAAAATATAATAATATACAGGGTGTTCCATTAAAAAAAATACAACTTTGATATTTTTTATTAATTTGGGACACTCTGTATCTTGTAAAAATATTTTTAAATTGTAGCTCTAATAGTCCTTCAACAAACCCAAAACTTACAATTTGTAAAAATCTAATCGTTTAGCTACAATACTCCGTGTCGTATGTGGTGAACAACCCTGTATAGTCTGGCTAATCTTTGGGAATGGGTAATATGTCTGGCAGGTGAAAAACTGGATAAAAATGTATTATTGAAACCATTGCCCTTATTTTCGCACTCCTAAAAATTTGTCAGATAAGTCAGATGATTTATATTATAATTACAGCTGCAAATATTGTCTGGATAATGTTGAACATCACAAAGGCCTTGACAAACTCGTCAAACGAGTCTGGCAAGGAAAAATCAATTTGGCAAGGGAATTTCAAATTAGGGAAAATATGAGCAAAAATATTGTGATTTTTGGAATTTTATATGCCACCAGACCCATTTTCCAATTTCGTAAATCAGCCAGACTTGTTTTTGATTATAGTTTATGATAGTATGAAATGATACGTTAAATTTCAAGCATGAAAAATCAGGGTTAGAGATTTAAAAAATCTGTCAAATTTTTCCATCTGCAAATTTTCAGCCAGACTGATTTTCTTCCACTTGGGATGTGCCAGACTTTTATTGACATTAATAAAATGATTCACTTTAATAAATGTCAAATATTTATGACTGGGAAAATAAGTGGACTTTTTTTATTTTTACCTAGTGAACCCATCCGAAAATGTTTGCCAGACTTACAAATTGTCGTATTATAATTTCCCACTACTAATTATAATGTCACTATCCGAACATACTTTTATATTCACCCACTGGGAAAATAAGTACAAAAAAAATTCACTACCTCCTGGACTATTATGTTTGTACCGTTAAAATTTGTGCATGTATATTTTTTATAGCCAAAAAAGTGCAAATTCTCTATTCTCCAGCAAGATTAAAGAGTTTTATAAATCTTCTAACGCATTGTGCCTTTTACTATACTTTACGAATTTTTTGAAGCATGCTTTACATTCTTGCTTTTAAAAATTACTCTTTTTTATAATGTAATTTATCCTTATATATATTTAACCTTTGAGAAAGTTTTAAAGCGGTATATGTAACAAATTAAATTTTTAAATAATTAGGTATTAGTTAATCTCCTTGTCAAAGTTGTAAACAAGGCTTCGACACTGCTTATGTCAATATAATTTTAAGTGGCCTTACTATTTGATTTAATAAAATTAAGATAAATTGTATATTTTTACAAACTACCAACTATATAATAAATCCATACATAAATATGGCAAAACTTAATAATTTTTACTTATAAGTTTGTTATAGATAAATAATATGCCTAGCAAATTGATAGAATAAAAAAGGAAAGAGCAATTTGAAAGTAGTCTTGATTGGGCTTAAGCTATGTGACTTTTTATAACTGAAGGTCTAAGTATAATTAAACTTTTTTCAAATATTTGATAATTATAGTACTTACATACCTATATGTATGTAAATTAAGCAGGTATGGCATAACTAAATAAGAACTGGAAAACGTTTTCTTATTTAAAAACTAAGGCTGATATAAACATTATAAGTAGCAGTAGATAAACACATATTGCTTATATTTTCTAAAGGAAAACTAAAAGCTCGTATATGTACGCAAATGTTTCTCAACTGAGTTGTAAAAGCATCACAACAGCATCTAGAATAATTGTGAATAAACAAACGCATAACAGTAAGTTAATTTTTTACATATTTTGAATTGTTTCTGTTATACATTTGGGGTATACATATTCATATAGTAAAAATAACAAATAAGTATTCAGCTTATATTATAATATACATACAATTTCATTATTCGAAATATCAAAAATTATAACATGTTATGAAAGTTTAAAATATATACTTGATAAAATTTTGCCTTACACATCTGTCTAACAATGAATATTTAAACATTCACCCATAATACCTATTCCGCTCATTTTACATAAACAAAATGAAAACAGAGTAATTTAGACACTACTGAATTAAAATTGTTGTGAATAACACTAAATGTAAACGAACCTCTACCGTCCAAAACAAAACACTATTTAACATTATTTAACTCTGTTAACTTACTCAAATTTTATAGTTTGTATAAGTACGTTTACTATTTGTTATATAAAATAAATTCCAGTTCCATCAAATAGATATTATATTAGTAGGTATATTTCAAGGTATAGAAAGTAGTATTGACACAGTCTATAGTTTTCTACTAGCAGCCACTTGTAGAAAGTGTTTGTTATCCATACGTTTATAACAACTTTAAGGTACTTTTTAAGTACTAGGTATAATTTTTTGTTTGTACCTCACGCCTCTCAAATAAGGAAACAAGGGAACAGAAAAGGTTGCTTTCTAACCCTTTCATCGCGCAAATGCCTTGAAAAATGCCTGCAAATCTATTAATTTTACTTCCATATTTATGATTAATTGTTAATAATTTACAAAAATTTATTTTTCAAGCCGAAATTCGCTTCAATATTGTACTATTTAAAAGTTTAGAAATAAACCGTTAAAATAACCTTACTTTTCTGTTTTATTCTAATACGTCTACTAAAACATAAATATGTTTTACCCAAAGCTTTTAATACTATTTATTTATAAACTTACCACTAAATAAAGATATAAATATCTATTAAATCCTGGAATAATTTAAAAAACCCACTTATAAACAATAATCACAAGATAACCACCATCAACAAAAATGACTTTTAAATGACAGTTGACGGTTGACGGTTGACGATTCGCCGGTAAAAATTTCGCCGCAAATGCAAATGACAACTCTTGTCTAGCGGGAAATTTAAAACCTAATTTTAGGTTTAAGGTTAAGATTTTTACATAACCTTAATTTTTTGTTTTATAAATTGTAAATAATTAACTCTGTAATTAATTGTAAATTTGTATTTTGTAAGAAGCCCTCCGTAGCCGTAATAATTGAATATATTTACATTTTGGTAATGTTGTGTGGCTAAAGCACTTTAATTATTATTGTCAAATTCACCTGAAGTGTAAAACTGATCAAAAAAGATCTTAACTTGTTCAACGCTCCAGAAAAGGTCCGGCGCTCCTTTACACGGCGATATAAATTACATATTTTCCGTCCATGGTAAGTAAGTTACTTATGTAAGTGTTTTGTAACTGCGATTTTTGCGAACACTGAAATTCCGTATTTTGTAATAATCTTTTGACTGTACCAATAACTGTTGAAAATAGACAACAAGATCATTGTGAAATACAACTGCCAGATAAATAACTCTTGTTTCTCATATCGCGTCAAGCTTTTCTGATATTGCCTCATGCCACTCTAATTACAACAAACCAGACACCACAACATATAAAGAGCTGCTCTACCTCTTATCAATTTTATTCTGAAACTATTCCTTGACTACACTTGTCTTTGTCAGTACCAGTCAAACTTTCTATCTTTTAGCTGAGAGCATTTTTAAAAGTCTTAAAATGTACGAAAAAATTAATGTGGATCTGATGAACAACACCGGAATTCGCGTGGTGGATTTACGAAGTGACACCCTAAGCAAACCTACGCCTGAGATGAGAGAAGCTATGTATAGGGCTACTGTTGGGGATGATGTCTATGGGGAAGATCCAACAGTAGCTGAGCTAGAAAAAAGGGCTGCAGAATTACTGGGTAAAGAAGAAGCTGTATTTGTAGCGAGTGGTACCATGGCTAATTTAATTGCAAGTAAGTTTTTACAAAAAGAAAATCATAAATAAACGTAGGTAATTTAGGAAGAAATAATCATTCAGTACTTTGCTAAATAATAAAATATCCATGGGATTAACCATAAAAAATAGACCAAAACCTAAATGTTAAGATATTTCCCGTCACCCGTCACCCGTCACCCTTTCTAGAGTTCTAACTTAATTTTAATTTCTCTACCGTATCAATTTTATCTTTTGTTGTGTAATTTATTAATTAGTGATTCCAACATGTGTGTGTGTGTGTGTCAATACACTTGATAATCTTTACCTTGAAATAATAATTATTATTTATCTCTGTTTATTTGTACTTAGTTGGTATTATCTAAATGTTAGCTCTTCTATTAGTAAAAATTATTTAAGTGACCTGTGACCTATAAATTTAAATATGTTTCCTATTGATAAATTTAGGCCTTTAACACTTTGATAACATAAAATCTGGTTTAATCCAGCTGCTCTTGTTGCATGTACTTTAACAATCATTAACAAATTGTTTGTATTCATATACCTAAATTGAGATAAAAAGAAGTGAAATGCTTGAAGAAATAAAGAATCATCATTTGAAAATGTTTTGATTTATTTTCGAATCTAAATTACTTCATTAAATACTGGTTTTTTGACATTGTTCGCATAAAGTAATTATTATTGAACGTTGAACATGTAATTTTTCATAATAATCCTCTTAATAACAAAAAAAACGGTACGGATTTGTGATGATTTTCGGCAATATTACAAAAACACTAGACCATAATATAGATAGACTTTTTCTTTTCAACTATCATGTCAACATAAAAAGAATAGCCATTCCAGTAGGTTCCTTTATCCTCCCTATTTTTTCTTCAAGAATAGAAGGAGATTAAAATTTATAAAATAGAAAACAAATTTCTTGCAGTAGAGGTATATAATAAAATTATATAAGGATTCTTGCCACTTAACTGCTAATATAGAAATTTAATTCTAGGCTGTGTTTGTCATAATGCGGATCAACCTGCTCTCACTACCGGTTTCGGAGCCCTACTCCATCATCAGGTGAGCTTGGGAGATCCACAAAATGACAACCACAGCGCAGAGATAGTTAATTCCGACTTGTCGGAAAGTATCGGTTAGATATTAAGTCCCGAACGGGAAATAGCGGCCTGCGTGCAATGGTAGTACTTTCGTACCACCGAGGCGCAACTATCGATAGTAAAAGGATGGTAAAAGGTAGTGGAGAGCAGGTTGATCCGCATTATGACAAACACAGCGTAGAATTAAATTTCTATATTAGCAGTTAAGTGGCAAGAATCCTTATATAATTTTATTATTAAAATTTATGTTACATGTATAGTTGTATTTTTAAATTTATGTTACATGTATATATATGTATAACAGATGGTTTAAAACGTCAGCAAGATATACATAGAGGCTCCCTCAGACTTCCTTCAAATTTGATCGCGATTATATAATCGTCGAATTAATCGTGGAACTCTCTCCCCAGCGATTTAAAAATACCGAACAATTTTTAAATTACAATGAAAGCTGCCTAAATTGGAATTTACCCGGTATTATATTGTACTTTAAATCAAATTAAAACTTGGCCCAAAAAGTTATACAGGGTGAGACAAAATTAATATTGAACATTGGTCACCTTTAAAAGCAAGTTACTCTTTTATTTTAAATGGAACACCCAGTATATTATTCCGATATTCAATGGGGAATTCATGTCTTTTCAAAATACTCTTAAGGTGTCTACCCCTCAAACAAAAATGTTCCTAGATATTTTCCTTTTTATGATTTAGTGTCAGTAGATCTTTATTATTTGATAAAATCTAGGTGGCTGGTGGTATGTCTGACGTTACTTCAACATAGTTGTTGGGTAGCTGTCTAATTAGTCCAACTTTAGCAGCTAGTTATCATTTTGTGTCAGTTAAAACATAAAAAAAGTCTTAGAAATTTGCCGAATATGCTGACTTATCCTATATCAGGGAGAATTGATATGATTCTATGAGTTGGTGAATACAGTGTGCGCATTCACTAATTAATAGAATACTTAAATGCTCCTGATTTTATCTAGTCTGGTTTTTTATGGGGATATGTTAAAGACAGTGTTTACAAAACTCGACCAAATATTGTCGACAATATGAAGAGAAATAATTGTAGCTGCCTTTTGAAGTACAACTTCACATATGCCTTTTAAAATGAAAAGATTTTTTGAAAAGAGAAGCATTTTATGGAGTTAACAGGAAAGGAAACATTTTGAGCATTTGATTTCATCTAGCTAATTTTTGTCACATAATCATAGGTTTAAATCTAGTTTTAATTCTGTAATAATTAATTCTAATATAATTTTTATTACCGTTGAGTATTTTACATCCTTTAACTTTTGTTAAATTAACAAATGGTATACCACGGCCACCCCTAGATTTTTTCAAATAATAAAGATCTACTGACACAAAATCATAAAAATTAAAAAAATCTAGGGAAATCTTTGTCTAAGGGTCAATAATAATATACTTAATAATACCGTGCTGACAACTGTTACTTTTGGGTCGGCATTTACATGTGTGGAAGTAAATCGCATAGGGATCTTATTAAGTCGGAGTGAGAGAAATGCGACCGACCGACGCGACGCGCAAGTAAAGTAAAATCACGATCGCAAACCGCTTATTTTTAAAAGACTTTTTTTCAAGAGATAACTAGATAAAATCATTAGACATGTTTCTGAGCATCTGAAATGGAATTATAAGGATATCGTTAGGGTGTCATTTTTTTTATAATGAGAAAACGTCAGTAATCGCGATAATTTAAAAACTCAACTTTTTAACACATAACAGGCCATAACTCAAGAACCACTTTAGATATTGAAACTTTTTTTTATTTTCAAGATCTGATATTTTACAATATGTTTACATAAGAAAAATTCGATAAGGTTGTTTTTTCCATTCAAAAATTGTAAACAATCCATCCATTTACATTTTCAGCAATCGTGTAATTTTTTTATTGATAAAGATTTTCACATACTGTCTACAAAGAAAATACAGCAGAAATTTTAACAAAGTTCTTGAAAAAACTACAATCTATTATTTCTAATAGATTTCGAGATATCGATTTTTGAATTCAGAGTTCTAATAGCGCGACCACTATCGAACACCCACTCAATTCCACTTATTTTTACCAAAAATGCAAGTGTTTCTAGCTTGCACTTTAAAAAATTCAAGCTATAGGGAAAATTACAACGACTCGTTAATAAATAAACAAATTAAGTATCACGAGACGTAATTAAATCGTGAAGCTGAACGCATGACGTACACCTTTCCCTAGAACTTTAAGTACTGACAGAGGTATTGATTGGGCGACAAATCTGCTATATCCCCTTCCACGTCTCTTAGCGATGTGCACAGTTTCTCGGTTTATTTCATACGTTTGGCAACGTGTTTATTATCCTCTCTTTGTTCTTTGTTCAGTACATTATAAACGCATTGTACTCTTCTTACATACGGAAATCTCGACCCAAGACTAACTTTTGCGAGCCCTTAGTATAACCTTAATAATATTTTGAAGATATATGAATTCCCCATTGAATACCGAAATAATTTACTGGGTGTTCCATTTAAAATAAAGGAGTAACTTGCTTTTAAAAGTGGCTAGTGTTTCATATTAATTTTGTCTCACCCTGTATAATTTTCGCATAAAATTTTAATTTGGTTTAACATCCAATGGTTATTGTAATTAAATATCAGGCTCTACAGGGTAAATTAAAATTTAGGTAGCTGTTATTGAAATTTAAAATTTACTCTTTATTTTCGCAAAATGTGAAATATGTGAAAATCCTTACACTTTAGGCATATTATGCTTCTTTAATAAAACTCACTTTTATTTTTCTCCTAGAATCCGAAAATCAATTCATATATAGGGTGTTCCATTACAAAGAACACAACTTTGATATGTACCTTTTTTGGGTACACCCTGTATAACTCTATATAAACCCCAAACTGACATTTTAATTATTCGTGCAACTCCTGCTTGCAACTTTGTACTTTTAAATTTTTATGAAATAGGGTTCTTATTTTTTTATGGTATTTAGTTGTTTTATTTAGATTTTTTTTTATTATTTCAGTAATGGTTCATTGTAACCAAAGAGGCAGCGAAATCATATCCGGAGATTGTGGTCACACATTCAAATTCGAACAAGGTAATGAAAATAGTGCATTTGATCACTGCTATTACATTGATATACGAGTGATGTTGCAAAATAATGCTTTCGGCTTACATTCGTAATTTATATTTTGAAACATATAAATGTTTATATAAATAAAAATGTTGTTTATGTGAGTTTATTGTATCGGTCACGATTAAATGTTACCCTTTTGATCTTTATTCATAAGGTCTTTATCAACAATTGATTATCACATGAAATTTTTTATAGGTGGAACGGCTCAAATAGCCGGTGTCCATACGGCAGTGATTAAAAATAACGAAGACGGCACATTTAGTATCGATGAATTGCGCAAGAGGATTAGAAAGAACCCCGACTTTCACGAACCTATATCATCCCTAATCATCGTTGAAAATACTCACAACATATGTGGCGGAAAGGTAATGGTTCAATCAGTGAACAAAAAAATTAATAAAGGAGTATATCAACATATATGCAAGATTGCCAGAGCCAGAAGGTTTTAATACAGGGTGTGTAAATATTTCGTAATTATGGAAACAAAATTACCTTGACACAATTTACTTATGGTAACGGTAACGGTCGATTATTAAGTAAAATATACAAAGTACCGCAAAAAGATAAATACAAAAGTTATAGGGTTTTTAAATGTCTATTAGCAAATTTAAGTATACAGGGTCGGTCATAAAGTTGCGTCACATCAAACTTTATTTTTTTTAACTCCCTATGTATTATTGCCTATTTCAATTCTTCCTCCAATTTTCAGGAAAAATCTTTATATACATAATGTACCTAAATTCAACCATTTCCGAATGATGAAGTTTTGATTTTAAAATGTTAAACGTAAATTTAGTAATTTCCTGACTTGAAATAATCTCATTTTATACATCTATAAATACTAACTTAAGAACTAATGTCAAGCATCATTAAATATCACAGTTACGGCAGAATGGAATCGTTAAATGAAACCGAACACATCGAGATTAATTAAATCGAATTGTTTAAGTGATATTTTCAAAAGTCAATAACTCGGAAACGGTTGGTTTGAGCCAGTTTGAGGTATATTGTGTGTATTTCGATTTTTGCTTAGAATATTAGGAAGAATTAAATGCAATAATATACAGGGGGTTCCATTTAAAAAAATTAAACTTTGATGAGCCACGACTTTATGACCGATCCTGTATACTTAAATGTATTATTGACCAATAGACAATTAAAAACCCTATAACTTTTATATTTAACTTTTTGTGGTACCTTGTATAATTTTACCTAATAATTGACCGGTACATATCAGCGACCCTGTATAAAAGTGCTGCGTTTGTCCGATAGGGTGCATTAAATTTTAACAAACCAAATGTGGATGCAGGATTATTACGCTCGTCACATTTTTAATCAAAATTTAATTTTTACGTATATTCATAATAATATTCATTATAATAAATAGGGGTTGCCATAGTTCAAAGTTTTTCCTACTATATAGGTCCGGCAACAATGCGTCGGGCATCTGTGGCTCCTATAATAAAAAAAAACTTAGGAATTTTGGATAAGCGCAAATCTAAAGTATGTATCAATAACCGGATCGGAATGATTTTTAGCCGCCATACCAACAGGTATGGTAGGCTCTATTAAGATCGGCAAAAAAAAAGTTTTTTTAATTTCACTCAAAATGAGTTATTTGGGTCATAAATGACCTAAATACAAAATATTTTCATGGTGTCTGTCTGGCTGACAACGATAACTCAAAAACCGCTAAACCGATTTTAACCTAATTTGGCACAAAAATACTGTGACATCCGAGAATCTGGCCATTAGTTTTTGGTGGGGGTGGGGGTTGGTAAAATTTTAAAAATCGTAATTCCAAAATTACAGTAGCTAGCAAAACGCGATTTTCAATTTAAGATTAGGAATAATATTTGCAACAAAATTTGTAATAACATCAAAATCAGTCAAAGTCGCAGTTTTTGAGATAAAAAAATTGGAAAAATTAATTTATAATATATTAATAATAATTTATTTAACATATTTTAGTATGGGCGGCTATACGTGCCTCCCGGCGCCAATTTTTTTTAAATGGAACAACACCCTGTATATTATTTGCTTCCGTTCTCATCACTTTATAGTAAACGCCACGAATATTTGGGAGTGATTTATCGGTCGCTACCATGTGAACTAATCTGTTCAAGGTTACATAAAACTTAATTCCAGTGCCGTGGTGTTTCAAGTCATTATAATAATCAATATATAATCTGTTGTAATTTGTTGTTTTAACTGTCATCTTGTCAAAACATATATTAGGCTAAGGAAGGAGCATAATGCTATCCATGTATTCATGCATGGTGGGCGGAAAAAGCACCATAAAAGCACTCTAGGGTGGGGATCCTTGACAGTTCTGTTTGACGATTCATTTGACACATTTGAATTTGATTTGAAATTTTGTGGATTTGTCAGTCTTTACGGAGCTTATTTTATGTTACTTATTATTTATTCTACTACTGATAGTTGTATAAAGGTAGTAAATCTAGGTGGAAATTGTGGCAGAACTTAAATTAACAGTGACACTATCGCGATTTATCGAAAAAGATTCTAAAATAGTTGGTTGTGTAGCGTGCGGTAGATCTCGGCAAAAATTGAGTGAAATAATGGAACAACTTTTCGCTAGTAAGTGACTATATAATATACATACGTGTAGTAAACCGATCATTTATGAAATTCACTTAAATTAACTAAATTATATATTTTTCTTGCATTTTAGCTTTTATTTATTACTTGTCAAAGATTAGATATCAAAGAATTTAGATACGTTAATTTGACTTACCTGCTTCAGTAGCGTATCGGATGTTTGTGTTAATAAATACTTATTATAACTTATCTATTTTTATTAGAATTATATATTTTTATAACAATTTTAATAACTACCAACATTTATTCACAACGTAAAATAAAACAACAAATTATTGAGTCTACCCCACGTCTACCCTACATCATAGTTTTACATTTTTTAAATAAAATTAGAACGACACTGATAAACCGGAATTTAAGTCGGCCATATTTGAGGCCCATCGCGGTGTACCTAAGATTTTTGATATGCTCCTTCCTTAGTCTTCTTATTCAAAGATATTGGGTTATAAATATAAAATGGAATACCCCATTGGTCGCACTGCAAGCACACCAATGGACTGACGCACAAAATCGAATCAATCAAAGAAACGCGATATAGTATCGTCTTTGTCAATCACGCTAACATTTTAGAATAAGTAGGAGGAGCGCATGCAGATAATTAGACCGGGCCTTTAAAAACCTACGTCTGCGGTAAAAATTTACGTTTTTAATGTAAAAATGATAGCGCGCGTGTCGATTCTAACTTCATCAAGCGATGAATCACTCCCAAACATTCGTGGCGTTTACTATACATAGATATTATTAAATATGTTCTGATAGTTTCAGAAATATTAATATATAAATAAAAAAATGGAACACCATGTTATTATTTCTTTGTTAGATGGATAATTAAAAAACGAACATTTTTTGTATTTAAAGCATTTTAGAATTTTTGGCGGTTCAATTTAAAAAAACAAAGTAAAAACTATTTTGTATTTTTCGACATTTCCTGTATATTTTTTTTAAAAAGGCTGAAAAAAATATTTTTTATTTATTTATTGATTAATATTTCTGAAACTATGAAAACATATTTAATAGTATCTTAGGATTATGTAAAGTGATCAGAAAGGAAGCCAAAATGCAATAATATACAGGGTGTTCCATTTAAAAAAATCATCCCGATCCAATCACACTTTTTTGAACCACCCTGTAGAAGTTAACATACTTTCTTTTAGAAGTTAACATACTTATTTTTAAACACGAGCGAAATTTCGCTCGAGCGATCGCTCATTATTGAAATCGCTTAAAACTTGAAACTCGAGTACTCGATTATTGAAATCAATCAGTTTTCCCATCACAAGGAAAAACAAAGAGAGAAAAACAACTTGAGTAATTTTAATTCGCATGAATTCTAAAGTATCAAGAGAAAAGTCTAACAAACCTGACAGATACAGGCTTTTTGACGTCACATCCGTCTTTAAAGTTTAAATACCAAAACCAGTTTTGCATTTGACTCCTTTCTTAGTTTTTTATTCAGTCAAGCCAATGAGTTATTCTTCAAGTTTTAATTGTTTTAATAAATCGCTTTCATGCAGGTCTTACCCCTGGAATGGCTGGAAAAGGTGCAAGCTGTTGCTCACGAGCACAACATACCTGTCCATATGGACGGAGCAAGAATGATGAATGCCGCTGTGTATTTAAACGTGCCACCTAGTAGACTAGCGAAAGACGTCGATTCTGTATGCTTTTGCCTCAGTAAAGGACTGGGTTGTCCTGTTGGTGCCATCTTAGCTGGAACCAGCGGCTTCATTGCAAAGTAAGATACAAAAATGTCAAGATTTTAGGTTGTATGGGAGGGGAGAAGTTAATCACCGCGACCTTATAAATCTGTGTCCTCCTTTCTTGAGTTATAACTCATTATACAGTTTCAGTGTTTTGACGAAAGCCTGTATCTGAGACGGTTTTCCAGAGTTCTCCATCTCAGATATCAGTCGTACCAAAGTTATGAAACGAATGGTTGTTGTTTCGGCGCACCCAGTGATGATGTGTTCTAGTGTTTCTCCATTTTTCCCATGGAATTTACATTCGTCATTTCTTAGCTTCAATCTATTGAGGTATTCAATGAGGAGATAGTGTCCTGTTAAGAATCTCGTGACAATCTGAAGATAGTACTTACTTAAATGAAGTAAGTCCAGAGAAATTTCTTAGAGCATCTTAGACAATTGGAGGATTCCTATTTTAGGTTATAGATGAGGACTTCCAGATTCTTGAGTTCTACTTTAAGTAAGGGAAGCAGAACGATTCTGTTCCAGTTAGTGGAGTGTTCGCTCCTTTTCTAGCTAGATCGTGTACTTTTTATGATTTGGTAGTTTGGCACTGAAGTACGAGTACTTTATTTTCTTTGCCTAACTTGTTCAGGCATTCTTTGACCACCTTCGAATTGATGGTTACTGACTTGATCGCTCTTAAGTCTGCTTGACTATTGGATAAGATGGCTATTTCTGGTTCTCGAAGGATCTTATTTAAGATAGGTTGTACTCATCTTTTGATAGGGTAGATTTCTGTTTGAATAATACTGTGGTAGGTGCCCATTGGTTTGGAGTATTAACGCGATGCCAAAAACATCATTAAATCTATGGTTCTCCAAGTAAGGCATTAAAATCTTGTACTTGGTCAGGAACATTTGTAGATAATATATACTTCTTTCTTTTTCATGGTGAAATCAGACTTCAAAATATAAATGTGGGTTTCTTGGCGTAAGGATAGTTCAAAAATGTTTAATTTCTTTCTTTGGTATTAGCCATTGCATAGTATTTAACTTCTTGGTATTTCATTGTAGATTATGACATTAGCAGTTTAGCACCAAATTTACTGCAAAAAATGTCGCATTTCGAACACAGCTAAAGCCTGTCGCGTCATTCATGTTTTACTGATGAAATCCTCCTCAACTAAAGCAGTGCCGCGCATAATAATTACGCAATATTATATACCGGGTGCGTCTCAAAAGTGGCTCACCCCTATAACTTTTTTATTTTTTGAGACAAAAATACGAGATTAGGTATGTTAGTATATGACATAAATTAGGATTGATTGTCTTATTCAATTGTTTTCGGTCACTTCCTGGTTTCACCGGAAATGACTACAACTTTTGATTTTAAAATGGCATCATCGGTATTTTGTTACTTTATTCGATAGAAAATGACACTCTCAATAGAACGACATATCATATATATGTCAACTTTTGACATTTTCGAGTATGGTTTATTTGAGATTGCAAGATGCTGTTCATAACTACATTTTGACTCGAAATACCAAGTGTGTGGTACCAAATTATTTGTAAAAAAATGCCTTTTCCAAATATGTTAATGAGCCACTCTCGTTTCATTTGAAAACATTGAGATATGATTAAAAATACGACTTGGACATCTTTTAACCGACCAGGACAAGACACTAAAAACATTAGACGATCAAACCTATTTTTCCAAGCTTCCTTGATTAAAAATTAGTGTTTTTAACTCAGCCATGGCACTCTACATTGAAATTTAAAATAAAATTTTGTTTTAAGCGAAAATGTCAAAAGGCAACATATGATATGTCACTCTATTTAGAGTGTCATTTTCTATCGAATAAAGTAAAAAAATACCGAGGGTGCCATTTAAGAATCAAAAGTTGTAGTCATTTCCGGTGAAACAGGAAGTGACCGAAAACAATTGAATACGTCGATCAATCCTAATTTATGTCATATACTAACATACCACATCTTGCTTTTTTTTTATCTAAAAAGATAAAAAAGTTATAGGGGTAACCCGCACCCGGTATGTTAGGTTTTAACCTGCAAAATTTTGTTTTTAATTATAGTGCAAGGAGAGTAAGAAAAGCCATTGGCGGTGGCTGGAGGCAGGCCGGCATTATTGCAGCTGCTGGACTAGTAGCTTTGGACAAAATGATTGACAGATTGCGGGAAGATCACGATCATGCCTATCAAATAGCTAAAGGTATATCATTACGCTAATTAATGGGATGTAACAATTGGGGTTAAAATAGTTGGATTTAATCTAGTTTTAAGCTTTAAAATATTGGATTAATTCATTCTTACTGCATTAAAAGTGATAAAGAAGTAATCTGATATAGTGTAATAACCTATTTGGTGTGTCCAAGAATTTTAGACACGTAATTTTTTTAATTTAGGTTTCTCTGTATTATACCTCATTAATTTTAGTTTTTCACTCGCATTTAAGTTAATTTTGTATGATTTGTTTTTGATAAATATAATGGGTTTAAGCATATTTTTACTAATAGAAATATAAATTAAAAACAATTAAAAATATGATTTCATATTGTGGCTGTGGTATCAAATATATACCGGGTGCGTCTCAAAAGTGCTCACCCCCTATAACTTTTTTATTTTTTCAGATAAAACAACGAGATTTGGTATGTTAGTATAAGATATAAATTAGGATTGATAGACAAATTTAATTGTTTTCGGCCACTTCCATAAGATTGAGATATTATTAAAAATACGATTTGGGTAACTTTAAACCGGCCAGGGACAAGACACTAAAAACATTAGACGATCAAATCTATTTTTCCAAGGCTCCGTGATTAAAAATAAAATTAGTGTTTTTAACACAGCTATGGCACTCTAGATTGAAATTTAAAATACAAATTGTTTTTGAGCGAATATGTCAAAAGTTGACATAATATGATATGTCATTCAATTCAGAGTGTCATTTTCTATCGAATAAAGTAAAAAAATACCGAGGGTGCCATTTAAAAATCAAAAGTTGTAGTCATTTCCGGTGAAACAGGAAGTGACCGAAAACAATTGAAAATATCAATCAATCCTAATTTATCTCATATACTAACATACCAAATCTCGTTATTTTATCTGAAAAAATAAAAAAGTTATAAGGGTGAGCCACTTTTGAGACGCACCCGGTATATTACGGCTAAAATGGATACTTGGCTAGTTTTCAAACTAGCCAGCTATTTTGCAAACAAACAACACAACCAACACCACAAACTGACACCTAACCAACAAAATAACAGCGCTTTTTGCAAAATAGCTGGCTAGTTTGAAAATTAGCCAAGTATCCATTTTAGCCGTAGCATAATAATATATAACATTTACTTTTTATGCTCAACAACTTTTTAAGTAACTTTTTCACATATTTTGAGAAATTAAATCACTTTATTCTTGAGCAAATTTTGTATTTTTGAAGCTCCCTCATTATAAAATGGAGATTTTTATGAAGTATAACATTTTCTGAGTAACCTAAACCTAGAACCTAAAATAAAAAAAAAATACATATGTCACTGTGTTTGGACGCCCACTGTATATTTTAAAACTTAATAATATTCATTTTGCCAACTTATAGTGCCAGCAAAAAATTCGAAAACATATATTTTTTATTATTTAGCTTTCACATAAAATAATGTATGCACACAGATGAAATAACTCCAATTCAGCATAGTATCATAATATGCTTAAAACTTTTAAGCTGTTACTTTTTTAGATAACTCAATAATAAAAATAATTGCATTTGTTGCTATGTTTTTCGTGAATAGTGTATAATATACAATACGTTCTCGAAAAAAGAGCGCGTCGGTGTGGAAATGGCAATCGCTTTATTTCGTATACAAAATTAAATGGTTAACTTGACGCCGTTTTTTTTATCGCATTGTACAATTCATATGTAATACGATATTCGTAACTTGAAAAATGGATATCATCAGAATACTTTGTACTTGAAAATAGTTAAAAGAAATCAGTTTTAAGATTAAATTTTAAATTATAGCTGGGATGAATGCTTATAAAAAACGCAAATACTAACATAATTTTAAACAAAATAGTGGTACATAGTTAAAAAAATTACTAACATCAATAAATTGATATTAACAAAATAACGAGTTGATATATACAGGGTGAGTTCCTACGATATTCTCTATGGGTATCTCGGAAACTACTGGAGATAGGGAGTCGGTTAAATGGGGAAAGAATTGCAGTTTTGTGGGATCATAAATATGCGTCTTTCAGATTTTTGAAAAAGTTCATGGCTTACTAGATATTTTGAAAAAAACAAATTTCGGCTATTTTAAAAATTGTCCCTAATTCCATTATAAGCTATTTTAGACAAAAAGTTTTCAGATAAAAGTTGTAGATAATCACATTCTTAATGAGACTGTATCCTCTGCTTTTTTCTAAAGCCTGTCATTTTTGACATATGACACAAACATAGGTTTTTTTAAATGGAAACCATAGTTGACCATGGCTTCATAAAAAGCGCCATTTTTTAAGCTTTTCAGCGATATAAGCTATAATATGTTTTCTTCGAAAAATTACTGACTTATAGCCAGTTCTTCTCATTTTTAAACAATTTCACTTAGTTAGCCATGGAAACAAGTTTAATCGTCTTTGCTCTCATAAATGTGAAGCTGTCACATCCAAACTTTGCAAATTAAAATAAATACAAATTGTAAATATGAATTTTTCAAATGAAGAAAAGCGTGTAGGATTATTGGTTCAACTTTTCTTGACCATACATTTTCGAGGATACGTTGACCGGTGAATGTTACGTTTTTTTAGAGAACGGCTTTCAAGACATGTTAGAAAAGTTAAATTTAGTTATAGCCAATTCTTATCTTTCTTGGCTAATTTCACTTAGATTGCATGGTATTCTTATTCTGTTATGATTTATAACTTATAAAAAGTCAGAATATATTACTAAACGGTTCTTTACAATTTACATTACACAAACTAAGACTTAAAAAAATAATATCACTACATACACTTTAAGTTATTTTAAAAAGTGTTCAAAAAATCCGCCATTGTTTTGAGTTGCATGTTTTTAAAACTGAATTATTACCTATTCTCATAGAAGGACCGGTCGACTTAATCAAACTTCTCTCGTACCGCCAGTTCGAGTGCCTCTCTTAATTCATAAGTTCCTTTGTAAACCTTATTGTTAACTATACCGCATAAAAAATTCTAAAATGGATAGGTCAGGTGATCGAGGAGGCCCATGCAATTAGTCCACCTCTATCTATCCCTGCGTTTGTATAATTATGATATATACATAAATAATAAGAGTTTATTTTTTTTCTTTCATTTTCTATATAGACTGGTGGTAGCAAGGCGGCTGCGGCTTCAAGAATAAAGTGCCTGAGAAAGCCCACCATGATGAGGCGAAACGTCGCATAATAAAAAAAAAGTTTCCATTTTCAATTAATAAAAAAAAACCTCATACCCAAGAAAGGAAAAAAAATATATATATACATAAATAATTTTTAACATTTATTTTATTATGAGGGGTGGGGGGTGGTGTGTCATAATGAAAGTCATGTTGGAACCACTCTATTGATGCGCGATCACACGCGATCTACACGCTTTTCTTCATTTTAAAAATTCATATTTACAATTTTCGTTTATTTTAATTTGCAAAGTTTGGATGTGATAGCTTCACATTTCTGAGAGCAATGGCGATTGAACTTGTTTCCATGGCTACCTAAGTGAAATTGTCTAAAATTATAAGAATTGGCTATAACTCAGTAATTTTTCGAAGAAAAGATATTATAGCTTATATCACTAAAAAGCTTAAAAAATGGCGCTTTTTATGAAGTCGTGGCCAACTATGGTTTCCATTTAAAAAAAACCTATGTTTGTGTCATATGTCAGAAATAACAGGCTTTAGAAAAAAACGGAGAGCACAGTCTCATTAAGGATGTGATTATCTACAACTTTGATCTGAAAACTTTTTGTCTAAAATAGCTTATAATGGAATTAGGGACAATTTTTAAAATAGCCGAAATTTGTTTTTTTCGAAATATCTAGTAAGCCATGAACTTTTTCAAAAATCTGAAAGGCGCATATTTATGACCCCACAAAACTGCAATTCTTTCCCCATTTAACCGACTTTCTATCTCCAGTAGTTTCCGAGATACCCATAGAGAACATCGTAGGAAACTCACCCTGTATAAGGGTGTCTTTGTTTAATCAGCAATATAATAGGTTAAGTAAGATAATAATTCATTCTTAATGAACAGTTTTATAATATTTATGTGTTTTGGACAATTCTTGGATATGAAATTAATTGGGATGATTTAATTCGCTAACTAAGGAGACTGGTGACTATGCTTTTATAATTTTTAAAGCGACCACAGCCATATTTTTAACTGAATGCACGGAATATGTATGATGGGTTAGTATTAAAAATACTTAATATAAATGCACGTCAACAATAAAAGGTAAGTAAGGGATACATTTTAGACTCATATTGCATGAATTTAAAGTTAATTCTCTCTATGGTTGTTTTCCATTAAATAAAATGCCATTTTATGATTTTTTCCAGCCATTTTCGCAATGCATTCGAACAATTTCCGAGTGGACTTGGCCACAGTGCAAACAAATATATTGCTGATGTACATCAACCGCAACAAGATTCAAATCAAAGAACTTCAGCGCAGATTGCAGACAGTTTTAAAGACAGACAGTGTAAAGTGCAGTGTTAGATCTATGTCGCTAAATTACGATTGTATTAGGTTCACGTTCTATTGGGAAATCAGTGATGAAGATGTACAAATGGCATGCGAAAAAATCCAGTTGGTTATAAAGGAATATGACGATATGCTTAGGGTACCATGCTAAAAACTGTTTATTATTTTAAACGTATGAATTGTTACATCAGCTATTGTAAAAACTTTTTAGTAGTGTGATATTTTAAGAGTATCGTCATTATGACACAATATAATGCTGTATTTTTATCTTTTGATTTACCATTTTATAATTCAAGAAGTGAAGAAATACTGCCAACCAAGAGTAAATATTTTTGTTATTGAACAATATTTATCTCCTAAAATTTGCAATAACCTTTTTAAAGTAATATTTATTAGACAACGCAAATATTAGGAAATATTATTTCTTAATATTATTGGGTGTCAGTGTATAGTGATTATTTTATATATTGTTTATAAAAGCTTTTATATGATCGTTTATATGCTTTCCTAAATAAAGTTCTATAACTACTTTTGTTTAATTTCTAGCCTCAGATATGTATATGCCGTATATAGTAACTTAGTAACATTAATTTTACTTTTCTTATTCTTTTTTTCACATACCAGTTATTTTATTTATTTGACATGTTCGAATTTAAATAATTTCTTAGTTTGATTTATGATAAGTTATGTCTTCTTGCAGAACTAGTTAGTTATAAAATATGCGTTATAATTATGTGGATGATGTTTATTGTCAGAAAATGCGTTTTTCTATACAGGGTGCTACAAATTCGAGGTACGAGCATTGGGGACGAGCATTCTCGGGAACCGTAATAGATACGAACATAGTTAAATTGGGGAAAGTTGCGCTTTTGGATGTTCACCAAGATGCAATCAAAAAAGTTTTAAAAATTTCAAGGATTGCTGAGTTTTTTGGAAAAAAACTGATTTTTTTGAAAATGAATTTTATTTTTTCTTGTCGTTACTTAAGAAAATCAAAAAACTAATTGCACGTTCTTATAGCCACTTTATAAGGGCTATCTTAGAGTATTTTTAGATTTTCAAATTAGCTGACAATTTTTGAGATACAGAGGTCAACTCAATTTTTTTAAATACGGACCTGCATTTTTTATTTCAGATTTTGAAAGAATTCGGTCTCCTGAGTAGTCTGAGTACAATGATATGCCACACTTAATATTTTTTTTTGTTTCGGACATTTGAACACAATTTATTTAAACTGATTTCAAAAAAATTTTCAGTCCCCTCTGGCTGTTTTTTTTTAAATATTTAATCTATTTATCGTTGCGTGGGGTAAAACATTGAATATGGAAAATCAAATGCAATAAAATAACAAAAAATAATATAGAAATGAATACATTCACGTCATTTGCAAAAGTGAAATCAATACATCTCAACATTTACAATAAAGAGTACAAAATGCATTCGGAAGTATAAGAAGAAAGTTCAAAGAGCTATAAATAAAATTGAACTAAAAATAAATTTGTGCAATAGGGAGGGTGGTAACTCTTGCAAACATGTAGAACATTAGAAACTAGTTTGTAGAAGTTGATTTATTTATAATAACAACGATTAATATTACGCATATTGTTAGATCGCACACTGAGATTTCAAATTCATAATAAAAAAAATTAAAAATAATATCTTATTGCTGGCCTAGATATAATTTATTTGAATCTTCCAATTGGCTCGATTTTCCTTATTCAATGTTAATTAGCGCTGATCAATATTGTTGCGATGAATATAATCAGATTAAGTAATTTGAAAAACCAGAGTCGGACTTGAAATTATTTTAAATAATAATTAAATATTTTGTTGTTGTTAAGGTACCGAAAACAAAAAAAAAATTAAGTTGGCCTCTATATCTCATAAATTGTCAGCTAATTTGAAAATCTAAAAATACTCATCAGATAGTCCTTATAAAGTGGCTATGAGAATACGCAATTAGTTTTTTGATTTTCTTAAAAGTAACGACAGGAAAAAATAAAATTCATTTTGAAAAAAATCCGTCTTCCAAAAAACTCAGCAATCCTTGAAATTTTTAAAACTTTTGATGGCATCTTGGCGAACCTCCAAAAGCGCAACTTTGCCCCAATTTAACCATGTTCATATCTATTACGGTTACCGAGATACCAATGCTCGTACCTCGAATTAGTAGCACCCTGTATATGTTTTTATTTTCATTTATAAAAATACTAAAAATGATAAATAGAGTCTCAATTACGAAAGAAAAAGGATTGAATTAGAATAGTTATATTTAGCAAAAAGATATGGGCATATCCGTAGCCAACCAATATTTAAATATTAATGATAAAATTTCTTTATTTTCCAAGTCTTACAATTGCAATAATTTATAATAACAATAAATCTAAAGTTCATGCTTTAGATAATGCAAATATACAGTTTGAGTCTTAAATAAGTTGCAAATATTTTCAGGGTTGGTAGATCTCCATATAAGAAACATTTTTTTTCTTTACCGTTTTTTAAATAAGTCCAAAATAACCTAGTTAGCGTACATAGTGGGGCATTCCGATGCGAGATGCTCGCCGCGATGCATCCTACGCACACGTTTTAAGCACTGTTTTTAGTAAATGCACGTAGGATGCATCGCAAATGTTTCGTAGGATGCATCGCTATGTTTGTACCCTTTTGGGGGTACTTTGAAAATTTCCAAAAAAAATAATTTTTTGCTTAAATTTTGTGAACCACTGAATGTATTTTGGTTTTCTTTCTTCTAAATTTAATCTACTACCTATGTTGCCATATTTCCCAATTTTTAACTAAAAATTAAAAAAAAATCAAATTTTTTCTCAATAAATTCCGAATTTTCAAAAAAAATTTTTCGCGAAATAACTTCATAATCGTGTTTCTGAGCAAAATATTCTACCCTAAATGTTATAAAATAAAAATATTTAATGGAGAAAATTATATATTTAAACGTATTTTTGACTGCCCCTAAAATATTTGCACTTATTTAAGACTCACCCTGTACAAGAATAATCCATTTCCAGAAAAATATTTTTCCCGAATTTTAAACTACACCATTTAAAAATCCTTTTTACTCATTATAGAAATTAACTGCAAATTACAACCTTCTTAAACCAGTGAATTTTGTTTCTCTAATTTCAATGTAAGCATTCAGCCATGTTCAAGGTCATGAAACTGCAATTTCTATTTTATAAATGATCCCTCAAATATTTCTATGGCATAAGCAACTCAGTAAACAATAATCTGTATAATTGTTATTTTGTACATTTCTGTTAAATGAACCATTGATATACATTTAAAGAAATTTAAACGACTTGACACTGTGGAGCGCTATTCTGTACAATCGTCGGTGTCGGTAAGTTACCGACATCTATCGGTACGTACGGCCAATGAGCGTCGTGTTAATTATTGTTGTCATAGTTTTAGCTGTCATTAATAGGACATATAACAAATTTGTACCGACGACTATCGGTATCTCTACCGTGGGGTTAACAAGGGCACGGTAGAGATATCGATCCTCGTCGGTACAAATTTGCGATATCTGTCATAGGGCCGATCGATAACTATGACAACCAACAATTAACACATTTTTACTATATACAAATACGTACCGAGAGCTGTCGTAACTTACCGATACCGACGATTGTACAGGGTGTCCCACTAAGAATAGCTCTCGGCTGTATCTCGGAAAGTATTAGCCGTATGGGTTTGCGGAAAAAAATACTTATAACTAAAGATGCTATGAGAAATTGCTGGAAATTATTTTCAAGTTTGTAGAACGACCGCTAGGGGGTGCAACTGCAACAAAAAATAAGAAAATGGAGTTTTTACACCATTCTACCTAGATAAGGTGTACTATAAGTAATAGCTTCATAATCTTCAGTAAATTTAGAATATTTTTTGTTAGAGCCATTTTCCCCTCTCTACCAAAATAAAGTGGTGGGGGAAGGTTAGATCTGTTTTTATTTAAATATTAATAACTCTGGACTGGATGATCGGAACCCAACAAGCGAGGGCTCGTTTAAAAGAGCGTTTCTTACTCTATATTGTATCATATAAACAATAATAATAAGCTCTTGAACGTAGACGCTAGGGGGCGTTGTCTTACAATTTAACAAACATTGCGCGTTTTTTCAAAAAAATTAAATGCAATAGTATATGTAATTTTAACTGTTAATAAAGAGTAGTAAAAGCTTAAAAAGTCAGCGAAAACCGCATCTTGATATCTTCTTTCAAACTGAAGATATTAGCAAAATTATAATAAATACCAAAAAGTAAGCCCTTAATTACCTTATTTTTACAACACGGTATCAGTAGCCCTCTTGATTATGCCCATTCCAACAAAAAAAAATAAGATAGAAACAGTTAATTTATTTAAAAATCGACGAAATACCAGAATACCATAATACCAGAGGTATTATTATCTAATAATTAAGATATTAATAATAGTGAACAAGAAACGATGATTCAGTGAAGTCATGGTAGGCTTTGGAAAAAGGTTGCTTTTCACGTAATAGTATAAACGTCAAATTGTTATTAGATCAACATTTTGATAGTTTTAGCAGCGTTTTTTTATCTTTTGATTGCTTTTTCGAATTGCCAACAATTTCAACTACTTCAAATAATGAAAATATTTTGAAAAAAGAAATTGAAAGATAAAAAACGCGGCTAAGACTATCAAAATGTTGATCTAATAACAATTTGACGTTTATACTATTACGTGAAAAGCTACTTTTTTCCAAAGCCTACCATGACTTCACCGAATCATATCGTTTCTTGTTCACTGTTATTAATATCTTAGTTATTACATATTAATACATCTGGTATTATGGTATTCTGGTATTTCATCGATTTTAAAATAAACTAACTGTTTCTATCTTATTTTTTTGTTAGAATGGGCATAATCAAGAGGGATACTGATACCGTATTGTAAAAATAAGGTAATTAAGGGCTTATTTTTTGGTATTTATTATAATTATGTTAATATCTTCGGTTTGAAAGAAGATATAAAGATGCGGTTTTTGCTGACTGTTTAAGCTTTTACTACTCTTTACTATCAGCTTAAATTACATATACTCTCATATTTAATTTTTTTGAAAAAACGCGCTATGTTATGGTATAATATAGAGTAAGAAACGCTCTTTTAAACGAGCCCTCGTTTGTTGGATTCTGATCATCCAGTCCGGAGTTATTAACATTTATATAATGATAGATCTAACCTTCCCCCACCACTTTATTTTAGCAGATAGGGGAAAATGGTTCTAACAAAGAAAATCCAAAATTTACTGAAGATTATGAAGCTATTATTTATAGTACCCATTATCTAGGCAAAATTCTGTAAAAATTCTATTTTCTTATTTTCCATAGCAGTTGCGCCCACTAGCGGCCGTTTTAAAAACTTGAAAATAATTTCCAGCAATTTCTTATAGCCCCTTTAGTTATAAATATTTTTTTTTCGTAAGCCCTACGGCTAATACTTTCCGAGATACAGCCGAGAGCTATTCTTAATGAGACACCCGGTACAGAATAGCGCCCCTCTGGCTACTACTGTCCTGTCGTGAGAAAATAATTTGCTAACTTTATTTCAGTTGAGGATAGGTATAGGCAGGGGCACAACTAGACACAAACTTTTAAAGGAGCTTAAGTCTTTTGAGGGGGCTTAGATCACTATAGGATAATACTGATTTGAGGTTAAAACCAACTTTAAACGACCCGCACCTGTCTGAGAGGGCTAAGCCCTCCCCCCACCCCATTGCTGACAGAAATTTAATTCCACAGTTTGTCATAATGTGAATCAACCTGCTCTCACTACTGATTTCGGAGCCCTACTCCATCATCAAGTGAGCTTGGGTCGATTCCACAAAATGACAAACACAGCGCAGAGTACCTAATTCAAACTTGTCAGAAAGTAGCGATAAGTTATAAGTCCCACACAGGAGATAGCGGCCTGCGTGCAATGGTAGTACTTTCGTACCACCGAGGCGCAACTATCGATAGTGAAAAGGCTTTTTTTCAGGCAAGCCAAATTATAAAACGAAAAACAAACCCGGTAGTGAGACCAGGATGGTCCACATTATGACAAACACAGTGTGGAATTAAATTTCTATAGGTATCAGCAGTTAAATGGCAAGCATTCTTATATAATTTATTATACAGGGTTGTTCACCACATACGACACGGAGTATTATAGCTAAACGATTAGATTTTTACAAATTTTAAGTTTTGGGTTCGTTGAAGGACTATTAGAGCTACAATTTAGAAATAATTTTACAAGATACAGAGTGTCCCAAATAAGTAAAAAATGCTATAGTTGTATTTTTTTTAATGGAACACCCTGTATATTATTACATTTTTAGATTCTACGATTGAAATAAAGGTAAATTTTATTAAGGTTTATCACACTTAAACCTTACCGTTTTTGAAATTTTTTCAATTTTGTGAAATTGCAGTAAAAATTTAAGGCTTTCATTTCTCCAAAGGGTATTAAAGTTTTTAATACTAAATATTTACTGAAGTTTATTTATTGATCAGTTATTGTGTTGCAATAATAAAAATTATACTACCTTATACAGAGTGTCTAAAATTTTATCTTAAATAATTACTAGCTTTAAACGGCAATAACTTGTTTAATTTAAATAGAACGCCCTGTATATTTTAGGAGAATCAGATGCATAATTTAATTGTCTACCAAATTGTATTATACCACTTTTTACCTATCCCTTCAAGTTTTCGTAGAAAATGCATTTTCTTATAATTTAGATCTCATTTATCAATATCCCTATGGAATATTGACATTTTAGATTGTTTTTAAAGCAACAAATGTACAAAATGTACAGGCTAGTAATATTATTGTTTTTAACAAAATGATAATATTACTAGCCCATTTGTATGCAAAAAGAAAACTATTTAAATGTTCATAAAAGAGTATACCATTAATTAAATATACCACCATTATTTCCGCCCAAATACTAATTAATTACATACTTAATTATGTTCGTGAATAAATTATTCAAAATAAATGTGGACTTGAATCAGAAATCAATATAATAATAAGTTATAAAAATGAATGTCTCTGTTGTTACAAATAAGCATTTGTCAAAAAATGAAATATCATTTTTAAGGTGTTACTTTTTATCACACTGTCTAATACACATAAAAATTCAGTTTTTTAGTTTTTGGAGCAATTATTATTAATCAACGCAAACAGTCAATTAATGTAGTTTGAATACTGGAATCATTTTAATTGGTCCTTTTTAACAAATATTTAAACAGTTTTTTTTTTTTTAATGAAATAAACAAAGTATATCGAGAATATTAGTATCTGTACTCTTTAAAAATTTGGTACATCTTTAAAAATAATCTAAAATGTCAGTCTTCCATGGATATATTGATAAATGAATTTAAAATTACAAGAAAATTCATTTTCTACGGAAATTTGAAGCTATAGGTAAAAAATGGTATAATACAATTTGATAGACAATTAAATAGTGCATCTGATTCTCACAAAATATACAGGGTGTTCCATTTAAATTAAACAAGTTATTGCCGTTTAAAGCTAGTAATTATTTAAAATAAAATTTTAGACACTCTGTATAAGGTAGTATAATTTTTATTATTGCAACACAATAACTGATCAATAAATAAACTTCAGTAAATATTTAGTATTAAAAACTTTGATACCCTTGGAGAAATGAAGCCTTAAATTTTGACTACAATTTCACAAAATTGAAAATATTTCAAAAACGGTAAGGTTTAAGTGTAATAAACCTTTATCAAATTTACCTTTATTTTAATCGTAGAAACTAAAAATGTAATAATATACAGGGTGTTCCATTTAAAAAAATACAAGTTTGATATTTTTTATTTATTTGGGACACTCTGTATCTTGTAAAAATATTTTTAAATTGTAGCTCTAATAGTCCTTCAACGAACCCAAAACTTACAATTTGTAAAAATCTAATCGTTTAGCTACAATACTCCGTGTCGTATGTGGTGAACAACCCTGTATACCTATACTGCAAGAAATTTGTTTTCCATTTTACAAAATATGTACTTTTATATTTTTTTAGATATAAGCAACCTAAAATCTGAATTATTTCGTGTAAATCTTGATGAAGTACATACAAATATCGTGATTATGCATTTGGATGAAAGGATTAATCCTAAAGAAGTGCAGGCAAGGTAAGCGGTTGGTAAGTAGTTGCCATATTTGATATTAATTAAACTTTTAGTTACGTAATCGAGTGCGCGATTTTTAAATTCATTGTTGCCAACAATGCCATATTCGACGCTGGCGCCGGTCTGACAACTGAAATTTAAATTTCGCATTAGAGATTCAGGTTGTAGCTCAGCTGTAAAAAATGTGAAGTTGCCACATTTATTTATTTCCTGACATTGTCATTCATTTTGGCAGTTTAGTTTTGTATTACGAGTTTTTGGTTTAAATAAATAGCGTTTTGATACTTTAAGCTTAAAAATGTTTACTAGCAGACTTTACAGTCGAACATTGTTCTTTTGAGAACCACTTTTAGAGCGAAGTGTCGAAGATAGCTTAATAACCGTAAAAAACCATCGCAACTTTATTAGAATATTTTGGACGGGAAAGCGGTAGTAAAGGCTCTGTATGTCCTTAAGTGCCGTTAAGAAGGTGAGTTGTGTTGATATAAATAATAACTGCTTATACAGGATGAGTCTTAAATAAGTGCAAATATTTTCAGGGCTGTTAGATCTCGATAAAAGAAACATACTTTTTCTTTACAGTTTTTCAAATAAGTCCAAAATAACCGAGTTATTTTAGTTTGAAAATTCCCAAAAAAATATGTTTTTGCTTGAATTTTGAGAAGCACTGGATCTTTTCTGGGTTTGTTACAACTACCTAACTAAAAAAAAATATGCTACCCCAAAAAATATTTGCACTTATTTAAGACTCACCCTGTATATTTATAATTAATTTATTTTTGTTTCCTACAATATTTTGATTAAAAGAAAATATGTAAAAGTGGGCAACGCTGTGCCGGTCAAGCTTAATCACGTGACTAAAAGTTTATTTGATATGAACTATAGAAATAGTGATGCAACTTGGACGCAACGTAGAAAAAATTTGACATTTTTCTAATTATTAAAACACCAAAATATTTTTTAAACTATTTAAAAATACGTAGGTATATCAATCAGAGCTATATTGTGGCGTTAGGTCATGTTGAACCGATATACTGGGTGCGTCTCAAAGTGGCTCACACCTAGGGAATGCAATCCCGCACCAAAATCTCAATCCGGGATTAAAGCAATCAATCCCGCGGATCCGCAAAATTGCGGGATTGTAAACAATAAATGCTCTTCTTTTCTTTCTCCGATTTTGGGATGAGGTTTGGACCAGGTTTTAGACGCATCGATTGTGATTAAGATGCTATGTGGTTTTCGAAAATATATTTAGCGAATTCTCGTATACAGAGTGTTTTATAATAGTGTACAAATTTGGTCAAGAATTTTTTTTACCGAAAATTTACAATTTTTGAAAAATCGAAATTTTAACTATGTACGACTAATCACACTCTTATAAAACACCCTGTATACGAGAATTCGCTAAATATATTTTCGAAAATCACATAGTATCTTAATCACAATAGATGCATCTAAAACCTGGTCCAAACCGCATCCCAAAATCTTTTTTAGTTCAAGAGATATTCAACTTAAATTTACCCTAAAATTTTGCTTGTCCCGATAATTATGTCCGGCAGTTGATTTAACGAAATTGTCCACAAGTACTAGTTAAACGCTTTTCTTCACTTTCACGTCACGTTGTAAGAAATCTAATAACTAACCTGTTTGTTTCACTTATTTTTAATGGCCAAGCCGTAAGGGGAATCCCCTGGTGTCGGTCCCGCACGGTAAATCCCGCAAATTTGATCCCGCGGAATCACAGAGGGATCCCGCATTTGCAGGATTGCATTCCCTACTCACACCTATAGCTCTTTTATTTTTTCGGATAACAACGAGATTCGGTATGTAGTATATGACGTAAATTAGGATTGATTGGCGTATTTAATTGTTTTTGGTCACTTCCTGTTTCACCGGAAATGACAACAACTATTGATTTTTAAATGGCACCCTCGGTATTTTTTACTTAATTCGATAGAAAATGACACTCTGAGTAGAATGACAGATAATATGCCAACTTTTGACATAATCATCAGACAGACGATCATTTTAATACAAATTTTGTGAAATTGAATCAAATTATCTATTAATTTTTAATTTATTACTTTTCAACATTGCTACACTTTTTCAAACGTGCCCTTCAAATCCTTCAATTTAATAGCTGTTAGTAAGAAGTTTCACTTCAAATATGCGCACGTAGTGCAAACAATTTTTTTTATGATAGACATCACTATATTAAAATTATATTATTTCTAGATTAGCCACAGTATATTCTACAGACCCTGTAAAAGTATCTGTTCGATGTAGCGCAAGAGATGATTGGATAAGATTTGTAACTTGGTGGGAAATCGGAGATGAAGAAGTAGATTGGGCAACGAGAAGAATTATTTCTATCTTACAAGAATTTGAACACAAATTCAAATATCCTCCGAGATCAAAACTATAACAGATAAAGTTAATTGTTTTTCTAGTCAGGCTACCTTTAAGAATCATTTTTTAGAAGCGTACGTTTTAAATATAAAATAAAAGTCCAAAAACATGTCGTATTTTTTATTTTTTATAAGAATTTTTCATATTCTTAGCATGTATAAAAATCTAGATCTATCTCTCTTTAACGTCAAACCTCCGAAAATATATCCAAGAATAATAATAATAAAACAGAAATATATTCGATATCGACTAAATTGGAATTAATGAAAAAGTGCTCTATTTCATGGAACACTAAAATTGATTTATTTTTTATCAATAACAATATTCTATGATAATACCCATAACAATTATGTAGTTTAATTTTTAAGAATAAAAATGTATAATTTTTAAAACATTTTCCAATATGACTGGTTCCATTTTAGTCGATTTAACAATATTGTCATTTAATAGTATGTCATTCAAATAGAGTATTGAGTAAATAAATAATATTTTGGGAAAAAAATTACATGAATTTTTTATACATAATGTTATCATAATTCACATGCATAAGATACCCTATCAGGTATTTTAAATACATAAATTAATTATTTTTAGTTTTAGAATATCGTCTTGGACTAATTTATAATTATGTCTAATAATAATCTAATATGGAAAAATATATCCCAAAACCTCAGTTCTAACTAAGTTAGTTTTTTTGTACATAAACATAAAGCAAATTTAAATAAGAAATAGGGTTAAACATCTGGCTGTTTTTCTATTAAAACAAACCACAAAAGTTACTGAAACAGAGATTAAAATAAATTACTTTTTATATTAATATATCCCAAATCTCAAACAACTAGTAGTGATTCGTCATATCACAATTCTTTCATTTACAATAGAGAAAATCAACATAATTCCCATAATGACTTCACTCGCTTTATCTCATTTAATTCTGACATAACCTATAAGTGTGGTGGTTTTTATCAGGTATATGGAGTGGAGATTTTTGGTAGAATGCCAATGCAGGAGTAATTATATACACTTTGGAAATTATCCAAATTTTCTAAATAGTATTTGCCTCAAAACAGTTAAAGGAGCAACTGACATATCATCAGTAAATCTTGAAAAACTATAATACTGAAGATAAAAGACAAAGATAAACTCCTGATTTGTCAATACTCCCAAAAAATACAGGCATAATGATATATATTACAACTTCATAATATATTACTATTTTTTAAAGTGTATATGTATAAAAAGGCAATAAATAGTATATCCATCTATATTATATACAAAGTGTTAATGTTCTAATTATAACGAAAATAGGTGTCCATCCATTTGAACAAATCCAATATATAAATTAAATAGAGCAGTAAAATAAAAATGCGAAAAAAAAAAAACAAACAAACCTCTATGGTATGCAAATGACTACTATATAGAAAAGAAAAGTTTTACATATACAAAAACATATCTTTTATAGGCCTGTAAGTTTCATTTTTTAGATACCTATAAATATTTAATTACAAATAACCGATCATACGTACATAAATATAAAGTATAGAACAAAAAAAGTATCTGCTTCAATCTTGGAATAAGCGCTCGTCACATTGGCCGTTGATCATGTTAGAAAGTACCGTATAGCTTGTTTCATATAGACGCGAATCGCGAATTGCGAAAAGCGATTCGCCAAAAAATATTCGCAAAATTTGGACCTATTTCATACAGTCGCGAATTTTTAGGGACTATTCATTTTTGCTCCACTGAAAGTTACCAAAAAAAATCCTAACCTGAGATAACTTAATTTGTTTTATACATATTTATTCGTGTTTACGATCTTTATTTTATATTTTATAGCATACAATATGAGTTTACATTTTTTTAATAATTATGAATATCGATTACGATTGTGGGATTGGAATAGAATAAGGTGCAAAATTGCCATTTACTTATTGTTAAAACGTAGAAGAGAACGGGTTTATAGTTTATAGCACAGGTTTAAGGTTGTCGCCCACTAGACCGCTGCGCGGCGCGGCGCTGGGAAGAGAATTTTTTCCGGCTGCGAAGGGACTGCGCCCACTATAGCGCGCTTTTGAAACGCGGCAACGCTATTTAGTTATAGTCGAAGTGTTTTTTACTTACTGTAGTTTAGTTTTTAAAGCAATGAGTTCAAGTACGGACGAAAGCGTATTTTTTGCTCTTCTAACAGAAAGAAGGAAGAGGAAGAGGGGGTGAGGAAAAGTTTGGACTCATACGATTAACAAAAAAAGAAAGAAGTTTGGAGAATTTTACCATCTTTTTCCACATTTAATAAAAGACAAAATCATTTTTTTCAGTATTACAAAATATAAAGGAAACATTTTACGCACTCCTCAATTGAGGGTTTTAGAAGAAAAAACACCGGGTATCTACTCATATATATCTACTCATCATATTTTTTCAGAAGAGACAAATTACTAATATTTTTGATAATTCTTATTTATTCTGATGTGTATATTAGTTATGTGGTCAAAAAAACCCTGATCTTTTTTATATATTTAGGTAATTAGAATTTAAAAATTGGAGATTGTCACTTTTGTTAAAAAGTGGAGATTGCCAGTTTTGCCTCTACACCCCTCAATTATATTAAATCTTTGATAGAAAGGCATTTCGTCCATCTGTCTCTAGTGAGGGAAGACTAAAAAAAATATCATATTCCTTTATGAAAATCGATTTGCCTAATTTACCTTTAAAAATACAATTCTGCCATTGATACATATCACTAGTTCCTAGTCAAAAAGCCAACTGAAAAGACTCGAATGCAAAATTATCTCCCTTGTGAGTACGCACAAGGTCATTTATAGGTCATTTATGGGTCATTTGGGACATGTGAAATATTCAAATTTCGTAAGCAACAAGGTGCTTGTCACAATTTAATTCAAGAAATAAGGAAAAAAATGAGAAAAAATTCAGGAATTTTCACAGATTGTCTGTATAGGAGTTTGATAACTTGGTTGAAGTTGAAAAATCGTCACCATATATATCAAAAACATATGCACGAGAACCAAATACGTTTAAATTATTTTAAACGTATTTGACTATGTATTTGACGAGAACCCATTTCAACTGGAGAAATGCTTTCAAGTTATTTTGCGACAGCGTCGTCAAAATAATCGATAACCGGATCACAATACCATTCTGCGCAAACGCGAACCTTAAAATCGCGCGAATATTCGCAAAAAGTTGAAAACACTTTAACTTTCCCGCCCCCCAAATTTTAAATCTTGCGAATCGCCAAAATCTTAAAATTTCTGACAGCGCCGCCATGATCAGTAAAATTGGACCAATGAGAGCAGTTTCGCAAAATCGCAATTCGCAATTCGCGATTCGCGTCTATATGAAACAAGCTTATGATCGAAAAAAAAACGGCGTCAAAGACGGTTGAGAAACACATTCGATGATAATTTTGGCGAGGGCCCAAAAATTAACACTAATTATACCGTGTTGGCAACTGTTACTCTTGGGTCGGTAATTACATGTGTGGAAGCAAATCGCATAGGGATCTTATTAAGTCGGAGGGAGAGAAATGTGACGGTGTGCTGTTGCGGCGTTGCCGATACGCCTTTCCCTATCAGGTAGTAAAGTCACGATCGCAAACCGCTTATTTTTAAAAGACTTTTTTTCGAAAAGATAACTAGATAAAATCATTAGATATGTTTTTGGGCATCTGATATGGATATCGTTAGGGTGTTCATTTTATTATAGCGAGAAAACGTCAGTAATCGCGATAATTTAAAAACTCTAAATTTGAAAAACTTTAACACATAACACTCAAGAACCACTTAGATATTGAAACTTTTTTTTTATTTTGAAGATCGGATCTTTGACAATATGTTTAAATAAAAAAAATTCGATAAGGTTGTTTTTTTCCATTCAAAAATTTTAAAGAACCCTTCCATTTACTTTTAGTGCATAGCAATTTTCAGCAATCGTGTAGCTTTTTTATTTATAAAGATTTTCACATACTGTTTGCAAAGAAAATATAGCAGAAATATTAAGAAAGTTTTTGAAAAAACTAACAATCAATTATTTCTAAGCGAGTTCTAATAGCGCGACCACTGTCGAACACCAACTCAATTTCACTTATTTTTACCAAAAATGCAAATGTTTCTAACTTGCACTTAAAAATGTTAAAGCTATAGGGAAAATTACAACGACTCGTTAATAAATAAACAAATAAAGTATCACGAGACGTAATGAAATCGTGAAGCTGAACGCATGATGTACACCTCTCCCTAGAACGTTAAGTACTGACAGAGGTACTGATTAGCTCGACCGCTCGACTACGACAAATCTGCTATATCCCCTTCCTATGTGCACAGTTTCTCGGTTTATTTCATACCTTTGGCAACGTGTTTACTGTTCTCTCGTTCAGTACATTATAAACGCATTATACTCTTTTACATACGGAAATCTCGATCCAAGATCAACCTTTGCCAGCCCTTAGTAGTAAGGTAGAACGTTGCCAGATTCTATTTCCAAAAAAAACTATTTTTTCATTTGTTTTTTTTTTTGTTATCTCTTGAAATATTAGTTTTAGAAAAAAGTTTAAATTATGAAAGTTTTAGTTTACTTTAATCAACCCTTTTTATGATTTTCGAAATATACGGAACTTTTTAAAATTCTACCTACTTCATATAATTTGCTGCTACCAGTGTATGAACCGGTGAATGTTGAAAAGTGCCCATAGTCTCGCACGAGTATGGAGGGTAGAGATAAGGAGAAAATCTCTTATGGGACTTTATTTGAAGAAGTGGTCACCAAAATGGGAAGAATAAAAGTTCAAGACAATAAAGGAGCGAACTGTATTAATTAATACTGTAAAGGCCATATTTGATTTAAAACAGTACCATCTAACCACAATCATTTTATAGTACGATTACTAGCTTATTTTGAGATATTCGGTTGCCGATACAATTCTAGTTGCCAATGTTAATAAGAAAATAAAAGTTAATTCTGTTGCAGTTGACTTATAATGTTTTACTAGTACCGTATGATGGAATAAAAACGGCGTCAGCGATCGCTATGAAGATCTCTGTCATTTTATATGGGAAATGTCATCGACCGTCATTTCCCAGCCAACTGGACGCCGTTTTTTTTTCGATCATAAGGTATTAAGCATTAGAGGACTTTTAGAGAATTATTGGCTACCAACTGTTATTTCATGCGATGACGTAACTGCATTGATTGATTGATGATCTAGTACTTTAATTTTCCAACATCAAAAACCGCCAATGAGAAATATTCCAAATTGTAGTGTTTAATGGATAAGATCTCGTTAAATAAATTCAAATTGAATAATAACTTTACACCTTTGGCGTTATAACAGCAAAATATTAATTTACCACAATACACCAAGTCACTAGCTCTATTTAAAACAGATACCGTACGAATCGCTAAGCATATTAGCAACATCAGCATTATGAATTTCAAGTGTTTTAGAGTATTGTTAAATTAATGTTAAGGTGTGTCTACATGTAACGTTTTACAGGCCAGTCTTATCTGTTCAGGCTTTAAAAGGTATCTAGTAAAACATTGTGTATAGACGAAAAAACGGACATTTTGAACTGAATTGTTGAATTGAAATTTAAACCATGAATACACTTTGTAGTGAAATTTCAGCTTTTTTTCAACTTCACTAAACACAATGCTATAATTAATTGACAACTGCAGGTAAAACTGTAAAAAAAACTGTCCGTGTTGAAGAGTTTTTGATCCGTCTTATCTGTAAAATGATTTGTCTAGACGCGATCAAGACGTCTATGGAACTGCCGCACCCTAGACACTCTACCTTTTTAACTGACAGGTACGACGTTCTGTGTAGACTAAGCTTTATTTTGCTCAATTTGAATACCCCCCTTTTGAAATCCAGGTACATATAAAATTTAAATATCAGTTAAAAATAGTAAATTTTAACCAATATGTATAAAGGACACTGAATATTATACATATAACGAATATAATTTTGAAACTATCTGAACAAATATGCAAAAATATATATTTGTACAATCTCTATTTCCATTTTAAGGCCTTAGCAAGCAGCTTTCCCGATAGATATGGTCAAAGGTTAATCGTATGTACTATGATACATTTAAACTACTTATCAAGGGAATAAGTGCTTGCAACTGAGAAATAACTTTAACAACGGTGTGCCACATAACAATTTTTACCAAGGAGAATGCATTAGATGGTATTGATGGTTTTATATACGCTAATTGGGTAAAACAGAGATACCCTCGTTCGCTGTTGGTAGTACTACGGTGCTGGCTTGGGGCGATTCGCCATCAGCAGTAATTTGAATTTGATGTTGAGGTACTTGAATTTGTACGGGTATTTGGATTTGACTGTTGGGACCCTAAAATATAGTTGGATACATAGAAAAATGAAATAGAAGTGTTTTAAAGTGTACTTACCCCTGTACCGACTTGAATGGTAACTTGAGCGGTACCATTCGTGATGGGACTGCCGCTCAATTCGGTAGCTACTGCCTCCGGATTGCCGCCTGCTCTTATTATAGCTTGTGCCCTTTCTGCTTGTTCCTATTCAATATAATTATATAAATTATAAAAGTATAAGTATATATCATACGATCGGAAAAAAAACCGGCGTCAAAGACGGCTAGGGAACGACAATAATTGACGATAATTTTGGCGAGGTCAAGCCCTAGACATCATTACTTGGCCCGTACTCTTATCATTACTTTATTTTTTAGTGGCTCTTACTGAGAGTGGCCTTAAGAAGATTGAAATTTATTTTTATTTGAGTAAAAATGATTTTTAAATGGTGTAATTTGGTAAAATTCGAGAAAAAAATATGTTTTAGAAATAGATTTGTGTCTGGAAACGTTCAATCCTTCTTTAATCTTTATATAATTAGGTTAATTTTTGACAAGTTTTATGTCAATTTTTAGTAAATGATGTATAGAGGTTGACCTTGCCAAAATTATCATCGATTATCATTTCCCAGCCGTCTTTGACGCTGTTTTTTTTTGGGATCATATGGTATTTTACTATAAAATACAAGTAAGTATATATTTTTTAAAATGAACAGGTTTTTTACATTTTTAAAGGTTGTTTTATTAGGTATTTACTCTATTTTAAAGTCGATTAACTTTCCTTCTATTTTACTACTTTTACTAAAAATATCAGAAGTTACACATCTAGTGATTTATGTTAGTGAAATTTATTTACTTGGTATGCTTGGAATTGCGTAATGCAATTATAAGTACTACAATATACCGGGTGTGTCTCAAAAGTGGCTCACCCCTATAACTTTTTTATTTTTTCGAATAAAAAAACGAGATTTGGTATGTTAGTATATGACATAAATTAGGATTGATTGACATATTCAATTGTTTTCGGTTACTTTCGGTTTCACCGGAAATGAATACAACTTTTGATTTTTAAATGACACCCCCGGGTTTTTTTTTCTTTATTCGATAGAAAATGACACTCTGAATAGAATGACATATCACATGTCAACTTTTGACATTTTCGCATATGATTTATTTGAAATAATAATATGTGGTTCATAACGACAATTTGACTCGAAATACCAAGTGTGTGGTATCAAATTATTCGTAAAAAAATGCTTTTTGCAATTATGCTAATGAGCCACCCCCGGTCCATTTGAAAAAATTGAGATATGATTAAAAATACGATTTTGACATCTTTTAACCGACCAGGACAAGACACTAAAACATTAGACGATCAAATCTATTTTTCCAAGACTCTTTGAATAAATATTAGTGTTTTTAACACAGTCATGGCACTCCAGATTGAAATTTAAAATACAAATTTGTTTTAAGCGAACGTGTCAAAAGTTGACATATAATGTGTCATTCGATTCAGAGTGTGATTTTCTATCGAATAAAGTAAAAAAATACCGAGGGTGCCACAAAGGGTACAAAAATCAAAAGTTGTAGTCATTTCCGGTGAAACAGGAAGTGACCGAAAACAATTGAATACGTCAATTAATCCTAATTTATGTCATATACGAACATACCAAATCTCGTTTTTTTATCTGAAAAAATAAAAAAGTTATAGGGGTCAGCCACTTTTGAGACGCACCCGGCATACTTATCATCCAACTCAAAACTTTTCCCTTATCTAGGATATGTTAAATTCTTTCAGAAGTCACAAGACCCTTGTATATATTTTGGACAAAGAAAGTTCAGGGATCAATTAAATTGAATCAAAATGCAGAAAATTAGGTAAAAAATGCAGCATCAAAATTACACAAGTAGGTACCAGCTTGGTTGCTACAACTTTTCTTGCATGCAAGTAAAATTGCCAACTGTAAAACGGCCTTTAGATTCAGAAAGAATTAATTATTGATTTATTGTATGGCAGTTTGTGGTCCTTTACCAGTTCAAACAGGCAACAACATACATACCTTTGCTCTTCTAGTAATATGACTTCTTGTATGTTTACGTAGGTGATCTTTCCTGTAAAAACCTTTGCCACATTCACCGCATATTTCTGTTTTTTCGCCCGAGTGAATTACAAAGTGAAGATTCAGATGTTCCTTACGTTTGAAACCTTGAATAAATATACCAAATTAATACAGGGTCATATACAGGGTGGTCCGAACTGTATTCCGGAAACTTCGGCAGCATATTTTGCAGATGAAAATAATTAAAAACGTTCGTATAAATGTATGTCCTAAAATGCTTAGTTTCAGAGATACAAGGTATAGAAGTTTCATTTTTATTATGATTTTTTCCAAATACTTTCTGAAGTAACGTCAATATTTGCATGAAAATTGGTGTCTGGGAGTTTTTTGACATGAGAAATTTCATTTTGATATCTCAATATGATTCCTATTTTTTTGTAGGGGGAGCCACCTACATGTTTTAACTGTTTTGAAGAGTAATAACTTTTCATCCGTACCTGTTGGTTATAACTTTTAATTTTATCTAAATGGCTCAAAACTATGAAAAAACTTATTCGGATCATTTTCGAATGGTGACGGAGTATATGGTGGACAGTTTTTATATAGACAATTTAAAATACTTAAGTGCTGATATCAAGAAGTTAAAATATCGATTGGATACGTTCAATAAAAAGAGGGCTTCTGTACATTCAAACAAAAAGTACACCTGAACATTATGTGACTGCAATGGTAAAAGTATACAGAAAGTGGAGGGAACTAATTTTTAAGCTGTGGAGCTAACACTGGTGATTTTTAAATTATAACTAAATATGTAGGTTTTTATTTATCTATTTATATTTTAATTTTAGGCGGCATGTAAACATTATGTCATACATAACAAATAAAATCAAGAAAGGTACCACGCTATGATTTATGTAGAATGAAGGAAGATAACATCTTACTTTCTAGCAACTTTTATTGCCATTCTTGCCTTCTCATAATATTTATATTTTAAGTTCTTGTAGCGGGTTAATTGTAAATTGACTGCCCTGATATTCAGTAAGTCTTATCACCATCAAAATGTAAATTATTACAATATTGTAATTAAAACACTTTATATTTACTTCCCTTTTAATTTAATAAATTTAAAAAATAATAAAATATGTAAAATATATATATGTAATACACTGTCGCTACGGGGTATCCATGAGAGGGGAAACGATATTCTCTCGATGTTTTTCGTAAAAAAATAGACGTCTATCAATCCCCGTCCCATCAATAAAAATTCAACAAATTTGCAAGTAGCCAATAAAATGAGTGGGCGGAGCGATTTGCGGTGACGCACTCGTCAAATCGACGTATAAAATATATTGCTGTTTATTTAAATGTTTTTTGTCCGCATTCCTTTCATAGACACACATCCAGCAGATGTACTGTATGTTTCCTTCGAATCTTCCTGATATATATAACACTCTTAAAAAATAATATTTTATGCTTATATAATAAACATTATTGATCACATATTAATACATTTAATAACAAAACTTTCAAATAAAATATTTACTTGATTTTATGTAAAAAGGCACTGCATTAGAGCCTTATTTTATCTATACAATGTATTTTATTAATAGTCTTCTGAAATAACTTAACCATGAAGGTATTTATTAACATTCTTGGTGCCAATCATCTTCTCTAACTTTTCTTGGTCAGATACTAGACGTACTTTTCATGATCAGATTGTAGCGTACCTGTTTTATACCATAACTGTGAATACTGTGATTTTCCGGAAATACTATTAATCTTAGTTATCAGGAATTACATGTTTTTCAAATTAATTTTTCCCCACCTTCTTCCACATGTAAAAAACAGGCCATTAATGATTTAACAAATCAAACATAATATAAACTAACTTTGAAATGTTTTGAAATCACATTCATAGCTTAAGAGAAATTTTCTGAAAAAAACATCATTTACGATTTTCCGTCTTTTTTCGGCGCGTATAAAAACATTTTATTATAGTTACTGGTAAATGTTATCCAACAATGGAACAATTAAATTTTTAGCGTTATTGGAAATAGTTTAAATGCAAATTTAATTTAAAATCAAAAAAGTTTATTTCGAGACGAAAACCAGCTAATCATATTGGCGAGGGCTACATACGTCATAGAAGCGCGCGTAAGTGTGAAATTCAAACTTTTCCCCATTTTTTGGCATAATATTAAGTTTTATATAAAAAAGGCTAAGTAGCAAGC
Source organism: Sitophilus oryzae (assembly GCF_002938485.1). NCBI lineage: Eukaryota > Metazoa > Arthropoda > Insecta > Coleoptera > Curculionidae > Sitophilus > Sitophilus oryzae. Next base: position 4,316,302 of record NW_022146254.1, on the reverse strand, counting down.
ACTAATTAGGTTGAAATCTGTTTAATTACGTGGAATTTGAAAAACATGAAACATGCCCATTTATGTCAATGATACTTCAGGAATCGTTATTTCAGGAATTATTCGGAAAAAATCGAAATAAAACTGAAACTTCTACACCCTGTATCTCCGAAACTAAACAATTTAGGACAGACATTTATACGAACTTTTTTACATATTTTATCTGCCGAAGTTTCTGGAATACAGTTCGGGCCACCCTGTATAACGCAATGCAATTATATTACCTTTCATACAAACAGAACAAACAAAAGGTCTCTCTGGATTATGTCCCAATTTATGCCTCTCCAAGTGTTCCTTTCTCTTTAATCCTGCTCCACAAATATCACAAATAAATCGCCTTTCGATCTTGTGTCCCACGAGATGTTGTTCCAGTAACTCCTTCTCTGGGTAGGCCATGTGACATTCCGGACAACAGAACAGAGTCGTTCCGTCTAAAGCTGTCGCAATATGAACCTGTTTAAAATATTTGATGTTAGGTTTTATCGGCAAAGTTTTTAAGAAGCATTTACCTGGCCTGGCTTAGGTTTTTTCGGCTTTGGTGGTTTTTTCTTGTACTTCTTCTTTTTCTTGCCAGTTTCGGGAGTTGTTTCTTCGGGAGTTTCTTCTTGTGTCATTTCAGAGAGACTACCCATTACTAAGTGCTCCTGAAAGTTGAACTAATTTTTGGAGGAAACGAAAACCCAAAATTAAAAAAACCAAACAGGATGCAAACTAAATCAAATCGTATAACCAATACTTTGCTACATAATACAAAATATAAATATTAAGAAATGCAAACTAAAACTAAAAACCGACACCCAGATACAATATATTTATCCAGATTAGATTTATACGTATGTAATACCTACATGATCATCGGGATTGTTTAAGCTGACAGCTTCGAGAACGCCATCTTCCGTGATAAGTTCTCTCTTGATATCGTGGGTGTTGAATTTTAAAAACTGATGAAGGGAAGTCAAGGGTAAAGGCGTCTGCACCTGTTAAGGTTGCGTACAAATATTATATATTTTACCGAAAAAGAAATTTTAATAAAAAATATGAATTTTCCGAGTAGTCAGTGTTAAATGTAAACTAACTCTAAGTTCTTTAACCCTCTAAGTTTCTGTTACTACTTTTTTTTTCCATATAGGCATGACTATTGTCTCCATAAAGCACTATTCACCATAAGGCTTTATAGTGCTTAGTCTTTTCAATGATAGTTTGTCAAAAACTTTTGTACTAGATCCGAGATTGTACATGTTCTTTTACCAGGTTACTTTAAAATTCTGGATCTACTTTTCATTACAGCAACAGAGTATTTGTAGTGTTTTATGCGTGTTATACTGTTTCTGTTTTTTTTTTGTTACAAAGGTAGCCCCCCAGAGTAAGGATTCTAGTTCAAGTATGAGAGATATACCGGGTGCTTTTTTTTCCAAAGTGGCTTACGAAATTTCACAAAACGAAATCGGGATTGATTGACGTATTCAGTTACTTTCGGTCAGTTGCTGTTTCACCGGAAATGACTATAACTTTTGATTTTTAGACGATACCCATGATAGAAAATGATATTCTGAATAGAATGACATATATTATTATAGTCAACTTTCAACATATTCAATTAAAAAAAAACTGCATTTTAACAGTCTAGAGTGTCATAGCTGTGTTAAAACCATTAATTTTTAATCAAGGAGCTTTGAAAAAATAGATTTAATCGTCTAATGTTTTTTTATGTCATTTAAAAGATGTCCACATCGTATATTTAACCATAACTCAATTTTTTTCCAAATGGAACGAGGGTGGCTCATCAGCATATTTGAAAAAAGCATTTCTTATGAATAATTTGGGGTACCACCTACTTGGTACTTCGAGTCAAATTGTCGTTACATTTATGGCTATGGCACTTCAGATTAAAATTAAAATGCTATTTTTAATTAAAAATGTCAAAATTTGATAATATGTTATGTCTTTCTATTCAAAATGTCATTTTCTATCAAAGAAAGTAAAAAATACCGAGGGTACCATTTAAAAATCAAAAGTTGATGTAATTTCCGGTTTAACAGTGACCGTTGGCAGCGAATGAAAATGATCAACCAACCCTTATTTATGTCATATAGCAACATACCAAATCTCGTTTCTTTTTATCTGAAAACATAGTGGCGAGTAACTTTTGAAAAACACCCTGTATAACATATTTCATACTTTTTGTCTTTACGAGAGGAAATCTTTTTTAATACTATCATTTTGAGGAAAATGCGATACGTTAACAACAGAAAAAAATATGACGTTAATCACAATCAATCAAAATTAATAATAACAATCTATTAAAGAATGAAATCGAAATTATATTACCATAGAAACGCCTTTTTGTTTTTAAAATTCAACCATATTTTCATGTTTTTTTTCCTAATTTTCTCTAAAACGGTATGGAAATTTGGAAAAGTATAAACGGGATTACCCATTTTAGAACAAGCAAAAATTTTTTGTGAATGCATTTTTCTCAAAATATCAATAAAAAAGTGTTTCCTCTTGGAAAGACAATCCGGAGACATACTGTACATGTATCGTACTAGAAGCTCGTTATGTTAGTCGTCGCCAAAAAAAAAATTCGATTAAGTATAGTCTGTTCAATGATAAAATAATGACAGTGACAGTTATTGTCTGTTATTTTTGGATGTTGTCTGACGAAATCATCCCTTCTTTCGTTGGACAGACTTTATCCATCCATTAGTACTAAAAATTACATGTTATATTTAAGCCAAAAAAATCCGTTATTCTCTTTAAACCCAATAAAATAGTATCTACCTTCAAATCTAACCCTCATTAAAGAATAAACAAAAATGTTAGAATACTCGTTAATAATTCCTTTTAGAAAATTTGTGGTAGTTTATTTATAGAATTTGAAGACTTTTTTGTGTAGTGTATTTATTTGAATATAAAACAGAAAGATAAACAATTATTTTTGATATTTTGAATGACTTCATGTAATATTATAATGAGTATTCAATAAAAAAGGACAATTAAAAAAATAATAATAGGGACACCAACAAATATAATACTAAGATAAAACAAAACAGAAAAAACAATAATATATTTATATCATACAGTGCGTAGACCAAAAATTTCGTAACAAATGGAAATAAATGAGTTCAAGAAAAAAAGTCAAAAGTCAATTAATTATAGCCAATACCAAAAAAAAATAATTTTGTCATATTATGTCATGGGCTAGATGATAAATATCGAAAAATGTCAAAGAGAAAAGTTGTTCAGAATTCGATTTTACATCCATATGTTAATTTTCATTAATAAACAGGGACTTTCAAAATTTTTATTTTTTCGGTAATTATTCCAAAAACTCTTATTTTTTCAGATGTAAGAAAAACGGCATATATTATAAAAAACAATTCATACAGCAGTAATTTTTCTTTACTCCTATACTGCCTACACTGTATAGTATATCTTAAATAATATAAGCTTTATAAGTTTAGTATCTAAAAAATTGTAAGAGAAAACAAATATATACGTATAATAAAAATAATTCATACAATAGTACTTTTTTCATTATACTGTCTATACTACTCCACTGTATACTACTATACTATCTGTAATATAAACCATGGTAATAAGCTTAGTATGATGAATATTGTAATTTTATTTTTTAGCGATTATTTACAGTAAATAAAAATTTACTGTATTAGATTTTTAAAATATATATTTTTTTGAAAGTCCCTTTATAATTATAAAATTGTTATATAGATATAAACCGAATTTGAAACAACTTTTCTCTTTTGGTTGTACACAGTAAAATAAAGCCGGATAATAACTGAGTTTAATAATTGTTTACAGTAATTTTACTATTTTTAGCACATTCATTTTTTAAATGAATAATTCGTTTTCACATAAAATAAGAAGTTAAAAGATAACCTACTCTTATTTTATTTGCTTTTTATATGGCCTGTATGAAAGCAACTACAATGTTCCATATAACAAGTGATGTAAAATTACCAGTAATTTACAAATTGGTAATATTACCAGTAATATTACGGTAACATTTGTAATTTATAAAGAACAGTTTTTTAAATAATATTAATTTTCTATTTCAAAACTAAAAACATTACAAAAAAGACACGAACGTTTTCTAAACTTGTCAGTCAGAGTGGTCTATATTATAGTACGTAATAAAAACGTTGGGGTCGCACCACTCTGGCACTTTGTGCCATTGTATCGGTTTTTTAATCGCGGTGCGATCCCTTTAGACACACATTTATTAATACTAATATTATTCTGTAAAACTTAATGGGGTCTAATAAAGAAATTTGAATTTGAATTTGAATTTAATAGAGTGGATAAAGGTAAAGCATCCTTAATATCGTCATTTCATTTCTTTCTTCCACCATTCTTGGATGTTCTCCATAGTAAATTATAATAATTATAGCCAATATATGTAAGTTTTCCGGCCCTTTCTACGGTAAGTCTCTCTGTGTTTCTTTTTGTACTAAAGGTTCTTTAGTTTGTGGCCGTTGACGATGGTAAATTTAAATGTCTACAGTACTTATTTTCAGGGTTGGAAAAAATGATGATTTTTTTTAAAAAATTAAAAAAATCAGATTTTTTTATTTAAATCAGATTTTTTTGATTTTAATTCAAAACAATATTTAAATCGGATTAGGGAGGACTTATTTCCAATTAAAGTCCTATCCTAGATAGCTAAATCTTTATAACTGTCCGATACCGATGACATCAGTTCTACGGCGCGTATCATTTTTCCACATCGATAGGTCACCAATATATTCCGCAAAAAAAGTCGCTCGCTTCAGATCAAAAGGATTTTATTTCCAAACATCTCAAAAATATTAACTTTTGTGATTTTAACGCCTAAGCACAAAAGTACAACAATATATTATTAAACAGATATTGAGTGTCAAATTCAACGAGTGTACAAATTGTTGCTCGATTACTGTACATATTATTTGCAATGTTTAAAATTTATTAAAAATTATTTGTAATGTTTTGTAAGAAATAGTATGTTCTAATCGGAGTAAAAATGTGCCTCTCTGTAATAATCTTTTATTTTTTGTGCCTCCCTGATAATATATCGTCATCGTCGGAATAGCTTTACGATGGTCCTTTAAAGGTACAGCATCGTCAAAAAAAGTATAGTTTTTACTCATAATAAAACAATACACTATTGTTCGGAAATAGTCTTAAGTCAATAAAAAAAAAAAAATAATTGCATAAAATCAACGGCGGATGATGCATTACGGATGCATGCAAACCCACACTTGCTCTTTTTGATATTGTATCACCTAAACCCACTTTTTACATGTTCAAGGACATATTTGCCACCCTAACAGGTAACACATGACATATATTTTTTGACCATATTTTTTAGAAATACATTAATATTTTTCCCGTTTGTTGCGATTTTTTTAACGAGCACTGTATCAAAATCAGATAGGCTTTTGCTAAATCCAGTGTACTTAAAATCAAAATAAAGCAAAAAAGCATAACCATATAAAATAAAAGGTGGACTTTAAAAATACGACATAACTACACTAAAACATAAAATTTCCATATGCTCCACGAACCTACCTTTTGAAAATATTCTTGTAAACTTGTCATGTTCTGCAAATATTGGGCAGGCACAGCTATTGCTTCTGGTTCTTGCTCCTGGTCAGTTTGTTGACCCATATCTTGATCTTTACACATCTCTGTCAAGAAGAATGACAAGTAAATAACATAAAAAAAAGTTTGCTAATTTTGTTCTTTCGAAGATTGTCACACTTGTTGATGTTTTTCAATTCTGGCAAGGCATAAAATTGTCCGTACCTGTTTTTATTAGAGCTACTGGCACAGGATGAATCGGTTCTTTATCGTCGTTTTCTTTGTCCTGTTGATCACTTTGCTGCTGCTGTTGCTGCTGTTCTGCTTGGGCCTGCAATAGCTGTAAGTCTTGAGGCTGCAAAGCTGCAACTACTGTCATTCCTTCGAGAGCGCTCTGGCCATCCAGCTGGTTTATACCACAATTATTGATATAGTTCTTTGATATGAAAGGATCAATTTAAATAGTCGATAATCCGAATGTGTATAAATTTCAGAGAAATAAGTACATCTAGAGGAGTTCGAACCGTCACGTTTTTGTTTAGATCTTTCAATGTTGCTACATTTATTTCACTAGTGGAATATTCATAAATGAGAATTAACTAAGTAGTAAAATATAATTCAATATTGAATATTATACAGTGTGGTACGAATTGTATTTGGAAAACCTCGCCAAAATATCCTGCAGATAAAAATAAGTGCATATAAATTTACATCCAAAAATTCATCGTTTCTGAGATACAGAGTGCAGAAATTTCATTTTTATTTCGTTTTTTCGAAATAATTGAACTAAACTAACGTTGATACTTGAATGAAAAGTGGTGTCTGGGTGTTTTTACATGACAAATTCGATTTAGATGTTACCAAAGTTTCCTAATTACAATTCGGTCCACCCTGTATATTAGTATAATGGAAAATGTCTAGATATAGCACAGGTTATTCAGTACTAGCAGGTCAAAATCAATCAAAACATTAGCCTCGGTCCTTTTTTTTAAGTGAAGGCTCAATACAAGTAAGAACCTGACTTTTTATATAAAATAAGGGAATATCTAAGTAGGCAGCTTTGCCATGCAAATAATCGTAAGTCGGCAGGCTAGTTATGAATAGGCTGTGGATATAGTCTATCCAAAAAGAGAAGGCATGTCATTGACAATTATTGTCTGTTATTTAAGTAAATAAACCAGTCATATAGTCTATAAAATGAATAACTTTGAATTTTGACCGTTATTTTTTACCAACATGGCAAATATAAAATCCCTCTGTCAAAAAAGTTATTGATATTCTTTAAATTGAGTGCCTGAACGTATCAGATAGGTAACTCTTTTTACTTTCGTGAAATAGAAAAGGAAAATAATAAAACAAGTGACAGTTCTTCCTTTTCTTGCAAATATCAACACAAAATGTAATAATTGGAATAATTGTCAAAGGTAAAATGTCATCAGCTTTTGACATTTCTAAATATCAGACCAATGCCGTCTCTAATAGAACAGCCTCGGAGCGAGATTTATGACGTCACGCTAGTTAGATACTTACGGATTAATAAATATGCTGTAGAACATATGGAAAACATAATTATTTCTCGTATTTTTGGTTTGTATTTTAAAAATGATATAGTTTACATGAAATATACATAATATACAGTTAATAAATACCTACAATATATATACCTATTTATAGCAATAAATACTTTGGCAAATAAACTATGAACCATACAAATGCAGCAAATGATTTACAATATACATATAATGAATAGGTACATAAGATAATAGGTATAATGTAAAATATATTATAAATTTTGGGGTTCGAAAATAGATCTAATTTAACAAAAAACATTCAATATCTACTAATAGTGATGTATTATTATTTGCATTCACAAAATTTATATGTATATTTTGCAAGTATCAAAGTTCGAAAAATTATATTTGCAAATAATAAAATATCATAAAAAAAGGCGTCAGCGGTGGCTATGAAATAAAGATCGCTGTCATTTTATATGTAAAATTATTCTAAAATTTTTGATTTTTTTGGGGTTTAGGTTCGGGAAAAACGCTGATTAAGTTTTTATTAGGATTTTCATTATTTTTTTTTTGGTTAAAAAAAAAGGTTTTGGCTAACATTATAGCCTTCATCAGTGTTGTGTCATATAAAAAAAATAGTGTCAAATATAATCCAAAAAATTACATATAAAATATTCACAACCTAACCTAACACCTCATAATGTTTACTGCAATTAATAAATTAATATAAACTTGTCAAAAGATGACCACATATTTTTTAAAATTATTATTCTTAACACTAAAACTATCTACATTGACTATAGAGTACGATTTCAGCCATAATCAATGTAACCAAAAATACGAGGAATAATTATGTTTTCCATGTATTCTACAACATATTTATTAATCCATAGTATCTAACTAGCGTGACGTCATAAATCTCGCTCCGATACCGTTTTATTAGAGACGGCATTGCGTCAGCATGGCCGTAAGTTGCTAACCTAATAAAATTAACACTAGAAAAGCCCGCGCGAACTGTCAAATTCAAAGTTATTCGTTTCACAGACTATACCTTAGGTACTTCGGGCACATTTTGAGAAGAACAGATGGAGTAGAAAAAATCATAATCGAAGGGAAGATTAATGGCAAACGACCAAGAGGAAGATCTCCGACGCGCTGGGTGGACCAATCCAAAAAAATTATTGGTCACGGCCTGCAAGAGGCTTCTATAGCCGCTCAAGATAGAGATGGATGGAGAACAACGATCCGAGCAATTGAGACATGATGTCTCCATACTCTTTCGAGGTGGGGCTGCATTACAATGGCGCAAACGGATCGTGGCTATCTTGATCGGTTTCGAAGCTACAGGGGGATTCTCAACTTGGTACTTTTTGAAGATGTTCGATAGTTTGTTTAATTCAGCAACCACGGAGAAATGAATTATACATTCTAAAGGCACTTTTCTGTGCAGAATGCAGTGGCGTAGTCAGACTTTTTTCGAAAAAAAAAATATTTTTTTAGATATTAACCATACTTATGTTTTTTTGTTTAAATAGAACCCCCTGTATATTTTTAAATTTCCTGATTCAGCTTGACATGGGCTTCTCGAAAATATATAACACTATATATTTATTTTCACTGTTATTCCAATTTATTTAAAGAGGTCTATTTTCCTCTTGGTAGGTAATGCCAAATATTAAAGGAAACAAGCGAATATCTACTTTCAAATTAATCCATGTATTAGCAATTAAATAAAGTCGAACAATACAAAGCAAATAAAAAATAAGTGTGACAAGAAAAACAAAAGAATATATTCTAGTAAAAACTCAACAGGTTGCTTCAATCGGGCTTCTCAGTTAATATTTAAAAAAAAATAAAAACACAAAGACTACATTAAATGTTCAAACTGCTGCCCATTATTATCTAGACAGAGTTGGCACCGTCTCCGCACGCTGCCGCTAACAGCATTTCGAATGAGTATGTTGGTTACACTTTGCAAAGCCACAACAAAACTATCTTGTAACTCTTCTAATGTTCTATTTGCATTTCGATAAATTTCGTTTTCAGAAAGCCCCAGAGAAAGAAGTCCAAGGGAGTGATATCAGGTGACCTAGGTGGCTACCTGATTAGTCCATTGTTTGAAATCCATTTTTGTTCAAAGTTCGCGTTGAGATATTCGACTACAACTACCGCAGTATGAGCTGGAGCTCTATCTTGCTGAAAGAATATTTGTTCACCTTCCCTCAAAGGGAAGTTATCTAAAAATGGAACAATGTGTCTTTCCAAAATTTAAAGATATCAGTGAGAATTTAAATTCTCTTCGTAGATTTCATAGGCAAGAGCTCTGTTACCCAGTAAAGCAACACATACGTTAAATCCAAATCGTCTTTGTGCTACCCTGTTTACTTGTTGATCGGGATTTTGATCTGCCCAAATATGATTATTATGTGGGTTGAATATAACATCACTTGAAATTCTTGACTCATCGCTCCAGATAATCTGATCAAACAACAATTCATTTTCTTCTAACATTCCCAAATACCAATTACAAAACTCGATTCTGCGTTCTGCGTCTCGAGGATGTAGAAGCTGAGTTTTCCTTGCTCTATAGCATTTATATTTATTTTTCTTTAAACTTTTCAATGTTTTTTATGACAAACATAAGCATGGTTAATATCTAAAAAAATATTTTTTTCGAAAAAAGTCTGACTACGCCACTGCATTCTACACAGAAAAGTGCCTTTATAATGTATAATTTATTTTTCAGTGGTTGCTTTTAATAAAATAAACAAACTATCGAACATCTTCAAAAAGTACCAAATCTGTGAATCCCCCTGTAGCTTCGAAATCGATCAAAATAGCCACGACCCGTTTGCGCCATTGTGATTGTTTCAAAAAAAGAACCCAAGACTGCAGTGTCAAAATTTGAATATTTCTCACAGTTTCCTAGATACCCCATAGAAACAGCCAAAATGGTCCACCCTGTACAGACAACCGCTAACAGAAATTACGATTGCAGCCAAAAATTTGCGTGTATAACATTGCCTTATCTTTACACCAATTTTTCATTAATAATATCTAGTAATGACCCATCTATTCCTATTAATATCTTAGAACATTAAAAACAACTTCACACTAATTAAATAGACGACAGCTTATAATAGTGTTGGTTCATTTGACTACAAACCAATGTTACTTGTACATTAGGACCCCTATATGTTACCTATACTTATTTCTGTTAGATATGAAAGGTTTATGTTTGAAAAATCTAGCTTTAATATCAGAACTCTCTAAAAAGAAAATATTCGGATGATCGACTAAGATCTTAGCGGTTTACTATGAATATACTTACGATTTGAAGACCTTCCTGGTTGCCGTTGTAAGCTACAGTTAGCACAGTGGCACCCTGACCAAAGGTATGCAATGGTATTTGTGATATTTGATATTTTGGACTGTTTCCACCACTGGATTGTGTTACAGCTGGATTAACAACCTGGAAACGAGTTCGGAAACGTTATACTTTAAAATTCTCTAATAGGAATAGCAAATACCAGATTTATAATTCCTTAATTTTGATTTTTATAAAATATTACCAAAATAATTGAAAGAAAAATAAAAAAAGTCGAACAAAGACAAAAAAAAATATATATACAGTACGTCCCTGGATTGTCTTTAGAGAAGGAAAACTTTATTATATATATATATATATATATATATATATATATATATATATATATATATATATATATATATATATATATATATATATATATATATATATATATATATATATATATATATTATGGATATCTTGAGAAAAATTCATTCTTCATAAACATTTTTGCTTGTTCTAAAATGGTTAATCCCGTTTATACTTTTTCAAATATCAAGACTATTTTAGAAAAAAAAAACACGAAAATATGGTTGAATTTTTTTCATAAAATATGCATTTCAAACCGATACCATAGAAAGATAATAGAAAGAAACCAATACAGAGAAGTTATTTTTCTTGTCAAAGAAATTTGTTTGATAGAGCCATATGTCGCCTCCTCTTAGACATATTTCTTTTAAATAAGGGAATACTTAAAAATAATCATTAGTACTGGATCGTATCAACCGATTTTAAATCAGTTTGGACGATCCAAGTGAGACGGGCGCAACATCATAGATAAACGAAACAAGTTTAGATTGGAAAGTGCCCATAAGGACAATGTAAACACTATTTGGCGCTATTCTTGCAACGGTCGAGACCCAAAACTTTTGAAAATTTCGGAGCGGTTCGGCTTTTTCCAGAATTATATCGCCAAATATTGTTTATTGAAATTTATTATTATTTTCGTTTAATTTTATAAATAAAATACAGTGTGTGGCATACAAGAAACTTTATTTTATATAAGGACGCATGTATGAAATACCTATGAAACATTGGAAACCGACGTTATGCCACGATCCACGATGGTTTTTGCAGTTCACAGTTTACAGCACACCTTTTTAAGTTTTTAATGCCACTTTTTCACAATTATCACCGGTTGGAGTAAATAAAACTTGAATTAAACTCACAAGATAGCAATAATTACTTTGAAAATGGACGCTATAAACACTTTTCGGAATTTCTTTAATGAGAGCGGTTTAGATTTTGAAAGATTATTATGATTTTTGAACATAGACTAATTTTTTGAAGATTCTGACTTTGACAAGAGAAAATTATTTCTGTTTTTGTTTGCCGTCGTTCTTAGCGACCGCTATAGCAGCGCCAGATCGCGCGTATAACGGTCGCGACCCAAAATAATTTCGCGACCTAAAATTTTTACGGGCTTTCCAATCTAAACTTGTTGCGTTTATCTATGCGCAACATCCAAGTGTATTTTATCCCAGTACACTTTGACGGTGTCTACCAAGCTTAATACCTATACTACCCAATATTTCTAAATAAAATATAATATTATTTACCTGAATTTGTACGGTTTGTTGGGGATCACCAGGCTTGGCTCCGGGCATTGTTATAGGCAAAGTTATCACGGTTTGACCTTGCTGCGCGGAATTGGGAGAGTCTGGTCTTCCTGACGCAGACTGGGCAAAGATATTTGCATCCAATGGACGAATATAATGTACCCCATTTTCACCTCCTGAAAAGTAAATACTTAAGTATTCCTTTAACAGTGTAACTGATTTGATATTGATATTTACAGATGCCCCATTTTCGTGTGTTTTACATATGAGTAGAGGTACAAAGATGCGGTTTTCAAATTACTTCGCCCTGTATTTCAGGACCTAAGAGGGCTAGGACAAATATGTGTGTAGCATCTTTAATTTAATAAAAAAAGTAGCACAGTGATGTGAAAACCGCATCTTTGTATATACTCATAAACGAGAAATCTCTTAAAACACGAAAATGGAACACCCGTTATTGATAGAACTTAAAGACAAAAACATTTAGTAATATTTTAACCGGCCAAAATAAATCGCTGTAAATTACTTTCAAGTTCGAAATTTAGCCGCTAGGAGGCATTGAGGAGTTGAAATGCCAATTTGCTCTTATATTTCTCTAATTGAAGTATGTTCCTTTCCATTCCTTTCTATTTTCAAAAATTATGTGCTACGAGAAGATCAATCTTTTTTTTCCATATATTTAATTCTGATTTGGATGAATAAATTTATTAAATAATCTCTCACTATAATAGCGCTGGTTCAGAATACTGACGAAAATAATACTGATTTTCTTAAAAAAACCCAATAGTATTGAAGAAATAAAGAGCTGCGCAGTCTTATGGGCGATTTCGTGGCACAAAATATGTCAGAGATGTAGCTGGCGTTACCGTTATCTGTTTACCCGAGATTAAGTTTAGCTCTGCGCCGCTGCACGCTGATAGTCGTTTACAGCACAGCGGATAAGTTTCATAGTTATGAAAAGCAGTAAATAGTAAAATTATAGCTCCAATTTGCAATTTCCAGATTATTAACCTCATTGTGTCATTACAATCTCGATTTTTTATAAAAACTTGAAAAATATGGAATCACATAAAATTCTAAATAAAAACAATAAAAAATTTCACAGAACGTACAAGTAGCAGCATCAAACCAAACATCTGTCGATACCAGACCTTTGACCAGACTTTCCTGTGCGTTGAGGAAGCATTGTAGCATTGAATTCTTACATTTATAAAATCATACCTTGAAGAACTCCGACCACTTGTCCACTAGGCGTTGTAACACTTTGTGTTATTTTGCCCGCTGAGAATTGAGTGGCTACTGGCATTGCAGCCGACAAGGGAACTCCAAATGGTGCGAAATTCATTTTAGATCAAATCTGAAAAAAAAAAGAAGGTAAGACCTAGTAACTGCATATGTATTATGTAAAATATAATTGAAGGCTTCCCTCGAATAAGGGGCTATGTAAAGTAAGTTTTAAGTAAATAAAGAAAAACGATTTTCTACAGTTTGCGTATTGATAATCATATTCAAGTGGTACTAACATCAACTTTATTAATCCCCAGATATAAAAAGTTGAACAACACAATAATAAACCAGTATTAGAGATATACATATATAATAAACTCTTGAGTCCCGGGAATAAGGGTTTATGTGAAATGTAACATAAACCCTTATGGCAGGCAACCAATTTAGATTACATTTTTTTTGTGTACAAGTTGTACATTTCTTAACCGTTTGTTTTTAATACACCTCCATTCAGTTACATTTATTTTTCGTTTTCGACCTTTATTTAATGTTTTGCAAAGCGACGGCGTGACTTGAACGTTCGACAAATTTACGATATTGAATAAAATGTGACAACATATACCCTTATTCCATGCTAGAAAAGATGATGCCGCATGTTGTTCATAGATGACGGCACATTATCGGGTATTTATTACTGCAAAAGGATAAACTTGTCTACACAGACCCTTTTTGTGCAAAAATCCCAATATCTGAAAAATGCAACATAAACCCTTATTCGAGGGAATGCTTCAATTATAAAATTTACCTAGTTTACTAATTTAGTTTATGCTTTATCGAATTCATTTTTGTCCAACAAAAAGAATAATACTATATGCTTGATACTAACTAGTAGTTAATTTTAACTACATTATCCAATCCTTTTTCTAAAGTCTGATTATCATTAAAAAACTGAAATCATACTCTTAAACTATTTTTTGACAACTTTAGCATATGTATTGATTAATAAATTCCTATTTAACAGAATGAAAATGTTTTACAAAATGTTATTTTTCTCGTTTTCACTGTCAGATATTATCACAGCCTATTCACTAGACTTAAGAGCATTTACCTAGATATTCGCTTATCTTCTTAAGTAACAAGTCGGATTCTGAGATCCATTGCAGCTCCGTTTATGAAACCTATCTAGAATGGTGCTCTGACTACCTGTATTCTTGTATAGGCTTTATGCAGTTCAGTCGATTTAAAAAATTCCGACCGCAGCGCTCGGTACGGCAGAAATCAGAAGTTTTCGCTTGTATTTCACGCAGTTCCGAGGTTGATCGCATTGAAAAATAATGGCAAAATCGTAGCTTTGTCATAATATTTAAGTATTTTAGTCTTTAATAGTGTAGTTATTGAAACTATAAAACACTCAGGTACGAGGTTTGTGAGATGTAACGCTGTTTTGGGTAGTAAAAATGAAGCGAAAGAGAGCCCGACCCTGCTTCGCTTTGCGTTGTGACAATTTCAAAATTATCGAAAAAATGTTAACACGTAAAGGAGCATGATTACGTAGTTGGGTGCAATAGCATTCAATAATTCAACTTTCCTGGATATTCATCTCTCCCGCAACAACATTTTATAGCTTCACAACTTCTCACACCGATTTGATCAAAAGCGAAAATTGATTCAAGCAGCTCGACGAAACAAGTGAGTAAACAAAGTGCCCATTACATAATCAAAAAATTAAATAGGCATATACTATGAGAGGAAAAATTATAATTTGCAATATCAATGGTATACTTGTTTTAATCAACTAGTGCTTAAATTTTTTATGAATATCTTCTTAAATTATAATTATGTAATCGGGAGATTAATATATTTAACATAACAATTATGTACCTTTAAAAAAATCGCTATAACCGTAATAGCCCCAGTTATGTCTCCGCTAGCAAAGTCGGTTAGTAAAAAAGGGTAAAACTATGCTAGCTACTGTATTATTTGAACTCATCTAAAAACATTTATTGGATTGAATAATAAATTATAATACAAGTTAGACCTTCTGAAGATATCAAAATATTTAATTTATTTTTATTTGTAGGATCTTCGCAAATTATACTTCGTAACACTTTTAGATTAATTATTATATAATAAATTTTTCGTAAACTGGCTATTTAAACCCGTGTATTTGTATATGCGCTTTGATTTTTTAACATTCTCCGATGGTGGCAGCACTTGAGGAAAATGCACCAAGCGACCAAGTCTATATCCAAAAACTAGCGAAGTCGACTGGCTGTGATCAAAATAAGACAGTATAGTAAATTTTTGACTGTTCGCTTATTCTCTTTGACCATAGATATAATTGTATAGTGTAGATCACTGTATGTAGTAATTTTGAAATAAACATTCTTCATGTAAGTACCTAGTGTAAATATTTCATTGACCACGTCCTTGATATTTACATAATAATGATTCAGGACTCGTAATAGTAGTTCTTTGGAATTAAAATAGAAAATAAACCTTGATATCTCAAGCAAAACAGACGACATTTTGATTTGATTTGGAAACAATAAAGGACTAAAATAAAACCAATACTGTTTTTTTTTTAACTTTTCCGTAAATATCATAAGGTATTGGTGTAACTCTGTAATACATAGTGTTTGTCTTAAGAATTCTCACGAGCTTTTTCAGAAGTATCACGCTTTATTTTGCACAATTTTACAAAAAGCGTGAGAGTGTTTTCTATTTTCAGTAATGAAATACAAATTTCCCTTGTACCGCGTTATAGAGATAGTTGAAATGTTTTGGATCAATTCTCAATTCCTCATGAACCAATCCTCAATCAACATATTGTGTACAAAACAATTACTAGAATGTGTGAAAGGAGGGTTAATCACCGCGGCCTTTTACAGATCTATTCCCCTTTCTTGAGTTAACGAATTATAGCTCATCATACAGTCTCAGGGATTTGATAAAAGCCAGTATCTGAGACAGTTTCACAGAGGCTAGTTCTCCATCTCCGATATCAATTGTACCAAAGTTTATGGTACGAATGGTTGTTGTCTCGGCGCACTCAGTGATGAAGTATTCTGGTGTTCCTATAGACTTAAAATGGTGTTCCCCATTTTCCCCACAAAATCTGTATTTGCCGTTATTCTATCTAATTTACGAAGTGTTCGTTAAAGAGACTGTGTCCCGTTAAAAATCCGGTGACAATTCGAAAATTGTTCTTACTTAAATCAAGGAAAATCTTTAATTGAAAGTGATTTTTTTAATAAATAGGGCCATTTCAAATAAATTTTTGATTTGGCGTTTCCCTAAAAATTTATTTGATTCTACAAGGTGATCCAAAACCATAGTTTTATCGAATTTTTCAAAAATGGTCCCAAGACAAGAGTGTAAAATCTGTTGATGCACACTGCTTATGTGCTCATTCACGCGGCTTAGAGAGCGGATGAAATCGGATATTTCATGAGTAAAACTCGAATTTGAATGGAGTGTATATCACAATATTGTATTATATATACCAACTAACAATGTAGTTGCATACCAGATATATGACCTAAAGAATTTTAAGGAATGTTTCAAGTGATGGTTGTTAGGGCTGTAAACACTGTAAATAACTTTCTGTAAACGCTGTAAATAAAATATTGTACCAAAGTTCAGTGGATGATACATTGTCATCTGTTGAAATGACTGTATCCCATTAGGATAAAAAAAAGCACCACCAGTAAATAGTACCCTCTACACTAGTGAAAATAAGTATACTTTCAGGACATCGCCATTGGTTTTGGCACTAAAATATGTGTGAAATAGTATTTCAAGAGTCGGTTTACCATGTTCTTAAAAATAAAAAAATACCGGGTGCGTCTCAAAAGTGGCTCACATTTATAACTTTTTTATTTTTTCAGATAAAAAAACGAGACTTGGTATGTTAGTATATGATATAAATTAGGACTGATTTTGATTGCCGAAAACAATTGAATATGTCAATCAATCCTAATTTATGTCATATACTAATATACCAAATCTCGTTTTTTATCTAAAAAAAATAAAAAAGTTATAGGGGTGAGCCACTTTTGAGATGCACCCTGTATATTAATATTATTTACCCTTTCGAGGGCTGTAACTTCATTTAGGGAAAGCATTTAGGGTATATGCTCATGGACACCTTTTGTTTTATTTGCATCTGTAGAATCACCCACCAAAGTTAGATACGCCATTTTTTCACACCCTGTATATGTGAGGTATTCCAAACAGATATTTGTAGTGTTTGCCACTACCTGTATTACGTATTAAGAAAGTGCATTTCCCGATGTTATGGCACGGTAGTAGATTTATATTGAATTTATCTTATCTCTTGGCCATATTCTAGGCATATACGGGGAATGATATCAATTTTATTTCAAATAAAACTTTATCCAACACCTTTAAAATGTTACTTGTGTTAATATGAAAATTAAATTAGCATTTAGGAAGGGCAGTTCAACGATATGTTAAGTCTTAAGCTTACTACATACTAGTCAGCTTCGGAACTAAGGGGGGGCAGACCGGGGCACCTGCCCCGGGCGTCAATGTCAGGGGGCGCCAAAATCATAATATAATATGGTTGAAAATCAAAAAAATTGCTCCACAAAGCGCCTAGCATGCACCTTACCTTCTTCTATCAAGTATTCATTTTACTTTAAAACGCCCAGTTAGTTTTTGGACACATTCTAGAGTTTCATTCAGAACCTCGCAATTAGTGGAATAAATTAGCGGTTTCAATTAGCGTAGAAGATTGTCCTTTAAACTTTTTAGTTTACGATCATTCACAATGTTTAAAAAACACAATTAAAATTAATAGAATATCCTATCAACAGCTTGCGGTAGTCAGTTGTGTCCTTAAAGAAAGCCCTTAGAAAGCCAAATATTTAGCTTATAAAACAATAAACTTTTGATTTCTAACCACGATTTCTCTTGACGGATGCTAATCAATGGCCAAAATGACATTTCCCGCAAAATTTGAAGTATAATTAGTGGAAAAGTCAAAAGTTTGTTTACTTTTTCTACTAATTGAAAATGACTAGGTACCACTAATTTAGACGTTCTGAATGCTTACATTGAAATTAAAGGAACAAACTTCTTCGCTAATTGAAACCACTAATTTATTCCACTAATTCGGAGGTTTTGAATCAAGCTTAGTGGCTCATTCTGTCCCGTTTACGAAAAATGCCTACCTATATCTAGATATTTGTAAGTTTTTTAAATTAATTTATTGCAAACGCTGGAGAGAGGGGGCGCTACTATCAATTTTTTGCCCCGGTTCAAAAAAATTGTAGATCCGGTGCTGATACTAGTACATACTACAGTACGGTGTGCTATTTTTTAAATTTTTGACATATTTATATTATTCTATTACATAAATTAATGTCATAGAATATTTTTTGTACTACTCTCGTATATCTGCTATTACTGTTGGAACCTTTGGTGTTGCGTATGATCAAAAAAAGGTTTAATCCTCTGCTGATGATGCTAACATGATTAGCAAAATGCGCGTCCAGTGTTAAAAGTAAAGTGTTTTAATGTATTGCAGCAAATTAGTGTTTTATTTTGCTACATTACTATCTACTATTTTCTTCTATAAACAATGCTTTATTTTACAGCATAAGTACTGTCCCATTAAGTTCATACTGAATGTTTCTTATTTCTTTGGCGAGGTCCTTGGCATTTTCACATATGCAATAATAAACAACTGGTAACAGTACTTTTCTTAGAAATTAAATAAAATGCAACTAGAAGAGAGAGAATCTATATGAAAAAAATAGCAATAGTACAAACCAAATCATCTGTAGTCGCGTCCACTGCCGATCCAAAGGAAAAACCGAAAGTGTCGCGCCGATTCAAAATCGAAAAACCAGAGCCGATAGTACCGCCGGATACGAACGCGCGTCCTTGAGGAACCCCTGCCCTTATCACTTTGACACCACTCTTTCTCACATACACACACACCACGAATAGGGGCCCACGAAACAGGGGGGATGCTTAATACAAAATAGTAGGACCGCAACGGCGTCGCGCAGAACGACCTCTGCGTTCGGGTACCGCAAAGGGGGGCCCCGTTCCAACGGTACCCGATGCACGCGCACCGTTTCTAACGGGTCACGTGACAGCGGGCGCCGCGCTCGCTCCTTGTCTGGCGCACGGGGACGCCCTGAGACACCAACATCGAAGAGAAATCGACTCGAGCGAGACCCAGTTACCCAGATCCCGCGGCGGTACTTTCACCTTTTCGCGGCGCGGCTGTTCGTCGTGTAGATTGCGGCTTAAGTTTTAGAAGCCGTCGAATGAGGTCCATGATGACGTTATAGTGGTCGTATTCCCACGAAAAGTCTTAGGGATTAAAGGTCTTTTTGTCCTCGCTATCTTTTTTTCCCTACAGGCCCTGCAGTTCTATCCAATCACCGTTACTGATGTATTTTTATATAACGTAGCAGATAAATTTTTTTTTACAGGATCACTTTTTAAAATATCTGGATCTGCTTATTTCTAGAGTATTTGTAGAATGTTTAGGAGGGGGGTTAAACACCGCGACCTTACAGATCTATTGTGTGTTCCCCTTTCTTGAGTTATACTCATCATACAGTCTCAGGGCTTTGCCAAAAGCCAGTATCTGAGATGGCTCCACAGAGGCCAGCTCTTCATCTTCGACATCAGCAATACCAAAGTTTATGGCACGAACAGTTGTCGTCGAGGCGCACTCAGTGATAAGGTGTTCTGGTGTGTCCCCATTTTCCCGACAGAATCATTCGCCGTTGTTTCTCAGCTTCAATCTACTAAGGTGTTCGTTGAGGAGACAGTGTACTGTTAGAAACCCCGTGACAATCCGAAGATTGTTCTTACTTAAATCAAGGAAAATCTTTGATTTTTCTCGGTGGTATGTTCTGAGGAACTTCTTCAAGTGTATTAGACCGTGGGAGGATTCCTATTCCAGTTCCGCTTTAAGTTGGTTTCCGCTTGGAAAGCAGAACGGTTCTGGTCCAGTTAATGGAGTGTTCGCTCCTTTTCTAGCCGAATCGTTTTTGTTTAACCAAATTAAACCCAAAGTAGGAGGGCTTTATTTTCTTTGCTTAATTAGTGCAGCTTGTCTAAGCATTCTTCGACCAACTTCGAATTGATGGTTATTGAGTTGATCGCTTTTAGTGCTGCTTGACTATCGGATAAGATGACTATTTCGTGTTTTCGATAGTTCCTATCTAAGATAAATTGTACGCAAGTACGCATCTTTCAATAGCGTAGATTTCTGCCTGAAGGATGCTGGGGT
The DNA here is from genome assembly GCF_002938485.1 of Sitophilus oryzae. Taxonomy (NCBI): domain Eukaryota; kingdom Metazoa; phylum Arthropoda; class Insecta; order Coleoptera; family Curculionidae; genus Sitophilus; species Sitophilus oryzae. Next base: position 4,295,731 of record NW_022146254.1, on the reverse strand, counting down.
ATTTAGTTTTAGACCCAAATACTCCTATCCCTGTCCTTGCTTTGGTTTTGGAAGCGTCATTATAACACGTTATGGAGTCTTTTACATTATGAGCAAACGTTTCTCTCTTCCAATCCTTTTCCTTGCTCAATACTACAGTGATGTGTTTCCCAAAATTGTAAATTCTTGGTATGTGATTCACTGCTTATAGTTCTTGAAGGACAGAGCTTCAGTTATAAGAAGGTTGTCTTTTATATTTTTCATATAGAGGTAGAAAAAATAGTAGATAACTTTTAAATACTATTGTTTTTCGAGGTATTCTCCGCGAAGAAAAAATGCATTTTTGCATCCGTTAGAACCAATTCTGAAATCAGTTATTGCACTCGCTTGTTGGTATCTTCAAAATTCCGTTTTTGAAGACGCCGGCTGCATCTTCCGGAGGCTGGAACCTTTGACCACACAGTTCGTAGTAAAAAAAAAGTAAAAAGTTTGTTGTTGTTTTCTTGCTTTAAAAACTCAATTGTTTTTCGAGCTGTGTGGGCACTTGCATTGTGTTTTTGGATGATGATTCGCCGTTGAGGGTTGGTTTTTCGAAACTCAGCAATTACTACCGGCAAACAAATAGATATGTACCAATCAGCAGTAGCAGTTATTTAATCTTACAGATGAATTGTTGCTACATGACCCTCTGTTGAGGCAAATGTCACCACCATTATTTTGGTGTCACCATCTTTAGTCAAACTTTCGTCTGATTTGGTTCATCTCGGAGCACCCAAACAGCCGACTGACGTTACTTTTCAGATTCATAAGAGCAAATCCAGGATTTATCACTGAAAGTATTATTATGTAAAATTTTTGAGTTTTCTGTGTTAAACCGGTGTAGAGTTTTGACACCAATTGATTCTAATTGATTTCTGTTCTTCCGTCAACAGATGCGGTATCAAACGAGAAACTATTTTTTACAGATAATTCATGTAAAATTTTTTGAATTTGCAGTGGTTTAACATTTAGATGATTTTCTCGAATATGGCTCTCCACTACTTTCTCCATCGTTTTTTGTATGAACGATGTGTGACTAATAGGCCTAGATGATAGGGTTGATCCAGTCAGTTTTGCCTATTTTGTGTATGAAGATTACTTTTGCTCTTCTCCAGATGGTTGGTATACGTAATTGAGGGGTATATCCGCTGGGTATTAGCTTGGTATTATGGCGACTGGTATTAGCGATGGGTGTATCCCATCGCTAAGCTGCTTCTTGTATGTATATGTATGTATATGAAGTAAATGACTAAAATCAAAAACCTTAGATTTTAGTCATAAACTTGTCTAAGAACTCTTTTTTTTCTAGAAACCGAAAATCAATTAATATTATAGGATGTTCCATTACAAAACACACAACTTTGATGTGGAACTTTTTTTGAGAGTACCCTGTATAAATAATTTTTAAAAATGCTCTAAATTAACAAATAATACCCTAACTAAACATACATAATATGTTCCACAATATTTAGGTGCAATACAACTGTCGTTCTCCTTGGAACCTCTGCCTCCATGTCATATGGGAGGCGCCAGCCTGTATAATTGAGTAAAGATTTTTTTATGTTCTTTTAATAAAAATTTCAAATGTTAAGCCAAACTCGGTCTCTAGGCGCAAACATCGTAAGAGTGGTTGAAAGAATTTCGGTTAAAGAAACGAAGCAAATAAAATCTTAGAAAGTAGTAATGTCTCCGTATAACTCTTTCTCAGCGTCTTCAGATTATTTTGGCCAGTGTCGTGCTTGAATGCATTGGAATTCCGAAATTGTATACAGAGAATCAAGCGGTAATTAAAGGAGTTCTTGGTTCTGAACATTAGTAAGATTTTTTAAAACATTTCAGTTAACGGTTCTGTAGATTGTTCAACTACTACATATATATTTTTTAATTTTGGTTTATGGTCCTACCAAAAACATATAAACATTTGGTAAAAATATCTTCAGACATCGCATCATTTTAAAATATATTGAAACCTTAAGTAGGAATAATTTGTAATAAAATTATAAAAAGGCAAAAAAAAAGATTATCTGGTACTTTTAAAAGAGAAAGACAACCTACTTCTCTCGAAAACTTAGCGGCAATTGGTGCCAAATCTTTTAAGTATATACCGGGTATGTCTCAAAACTGGCTCACCCCTATAACTTTTTTTTTCAGATAAAAAAAAAACGAGATTTGGTATATTAGTATATGATATAAATCAGGATTGATTGACGTATTCAATTATTTTCGGTGACTTCCTGTTTCACCGGAAATTACTACAACTTTTGAGTTTTAAATAGCACCCTAGGTATATTTCTACTTTATTCGATAGAAAATGACACTCCGAATAGAATGACATATATCATATGTCAACTTTTGACATTCTCGCTTAAAAAATCGTATTTTAAATTTCAATCCAGTGTGCCATGGTTGCCCAAATCACATTTTTAATCTCAATGTTTTCAAATGAAACGAGGGTGGCTCATTAGCATATTTGGAAAAAGTATTTTTTTACGAATAATTTATGGCACTTAAAACATTAAAATTAGCGTTTTTTTTTATTGAAAATGTCAAAAGTTGACATATGCTATGTCATATTTTAGCCTATTTTTAGTTAATGTTTTTTTTAAGTTAATGTCTCTTTTTGCTGCTCAGACTAATCAGGACGGGGCCTACTTTGTTTACGCGGAACCCGAATCGCGGTCCTCGGCCATATCATTCTCAATGGCCTGCCGACTTGGCAAGTGTCTAAAATCGACTATTACGACGTATCCGATCTCATACGGCCTCGAACCGCCGTGAAAGAGCAGTGTGTATAAATAGATTTTACTATTGTCACGGAACAACAGCACAACACCACCCGTTCATTCACTCGCATCGTCTAACGTCGCTTAACGTCGGTGATCTATTGGGAACCGGTGCTCGACGTAGATGAGCACTTGCCTTATTTTCAAAGTGTTGTACAAAAAAATCAGAAAAATCAATCTACTTTTGAATTAAAATCATGTCAACTACTGTCACTGTTACTATGTCCAATACTTGGATATTCTTTTGTTGACCGGCCATACTTTGTAACTAGGGTTTCCGGAACAGGAGCTGTTTTTCGGAACCGGGAATTTCGGAACCGGGAATTTCGGTACCGCGCACCGCGCCTCTTAGGAACCGGGATTTCCCGTTTTTCGGGTACTTTTGGTACTTATTTTCGTCTTTCGGTAATTTTGGTACTGACTAATTTTTGTTCAATGGTGGTACAGTTCATCAATCAGAAAGTAAGCGATGGTTTTTGAAACTAAAATGGATAAAAAAATTGAGATTTTTAATGAAAATAATATCAAATTATTAAGTAATCAGTCATGAAAAAATTAGCGTGAACACAAGTAAAGAAAAAAGTATAGGTAACTTAAATTTCACATCAAACTCCATAAACCAACTTAACTAAATTTGAGTCAAAGTGCAAATATCTATTAAAATATAACATAATAAATATTATAAGAACTTCAAAAGAAAAAAGAAGCAAGAACAATAAGAAATAGCATCATTACTTATTTAGAAGAGTTTGTAAAAAGTATCCAAGGACTTTCTCACGTAACAAAAAATAATTTTTTAATTATTGCTACTGAGGCCCGGTTCTGTGACGGGCAAAAAGATCTGAACCCTTTAATTAAAGTTTCCAGAGCCGTACCAAAGAATATCTTAATACCCGCCGTACTAAAATATTTTCGTTCAACGATTGTGGAGTTCGTCAATTAGCAAGCAAGGGATGGTTCTCAAAAGTAAAACCGATAAAAAAATTGAGTTTCAAACGAAAATAATATCAAATTATTAAGTCATGAGAAAGTAAACATGAACACAAGCGAAAAAAAAAGAAAACACAGGTAGCTTAAAAATTACATCAAACAACATCAACCAACCTCGAAACCAACTTTAATTACTTAACTAAATTAGAAAAAAAACTTAATAATAATAATAATAGCTCCCGTATATAGCGTTTAACGCTTTGGGAGTAGCAAGGTACAGCTTGCCAAGCTAGAGCCGTTCGGTATACAAGGAAGGTAATGTGGCTAGCACTACGCTTCAACCGTCTATTATTACCTCAGGATTGTGAATCCCAAGTACTCATTTAAGGCTAAGTCGACCTAGGTAGCCAAACTATTTTTATTTTAATAAAAATAGTCGGCTGATGAAATACCGGGTGTAGGATTCGAACCCACTACCTTGAGATTAGTAGACGAGAGCCTGTACCTCTACGCCACCGGGCACCCTCCCCCCCACCCCTTAAACTTCAATAATTGCTAATCAAGATTATAGAAACTTCAAAATAACTTCAGAATAAGAGACAGCATCACTACTTATTTTTTAGAAGAGTTTGATTTCGACCGCTAGAAAGTATCAAGTCTATCGCACGTAACAAAAAATATGTTTTTAATTACTGATTCCCGAAAGTACCGAAAGAACCGGGAATTAATAGTTTCGAGTCCCGGTTCTTTGATGTCTCAAAAGAACCGGGAATTCCCGGTAATTTTGGTACCGGGACTTCCCGGTTCCAAACCCATTTGTAACCAAATCTATGAATCACAAATAATCCTCATAATTTTTACGAATTGGAAAAATTATTCTTTTCATTGAGTGTTTTCAATATTTTCACTTAGTTAACCTAAATAGTAGGAAACCTTTATAACTATACTTGTTTACCTTAAAAGTCGTATAGTTATAAAAAAAACTTAAAACATTTTTAAGCAGTTTTAAACGCAAAAGTAGACTACAAAATTGGAATGAATATTACATCTAGAAAAGTATACGTGGCAACGATGAACTCTTTCTGTATCGATCAATCATTTTTTTAGTTTCATTTTTTATTTGTGAAAAGGAAAATATCTATGAGACCACGTAAACCCCGGAATGCAAGTTTTCTTCATGAAATTAGATTTCGGATTTCGGCAAACCCCTCCTCCTAATAAAAGAATTTCCCCTACACAATCACCCCTAAATTTGAGCAGTTGGAGGGTGAAGAAGTCTCGGTGGGGGGCAACTCCCCTCCGTTTCTGCTCGAGAACAAAAATGTAGCGACGTTGCCAATTCAACACAATTTCCTTTTGAAATGTTATTTTCTATGCATACTAGATTGAAAATTTTAAATAAGCGCTCTTCCTAGAAAAAACATATTGATTAACGGAATTGACTCATAGATTAGACGTCATACATGCAAATGCACTCAATTGCATTATCTTCTCGTGCAACTAAAGAAAAAACAAAATAGTTAAGGCGTAGGTTGAATTGCGATGTGAGCCTTGCGAAATGCGTTGGCCTCAGATATTGCCTTGAAATAATTCTCCTGTAGCTATTAGGATTAGGTATATCGGCAAATAAAAACACCACAGGAATCATAGTTTTAAAATCAATAAATTTATATTTAAAATGTGTTAACAAAACAAAATAATTCAAACTGGGCTTGACTGGACTAAACAACTGTGTTGTTTGTTATTTAACAGTCGTAATACACCTGTGCAAAGAACAATACATGAATGAAATTGTTTAATTTTCAAGCATAAACCTATTTAAATTTTATAATATACCAGGGAGTAATTCTTTGAAATATTTACATAACGACAGAATTTATTTTGGTATTATGATAACCTCAAATTTAGTAACTTTTTTAAAGAGCTTTCCAGTTTTTTAGTAAAGTTCGTTCACCTGACTTCTTTGTTTAGCAAAATATTATGCAGGAATAATTATTGAAAGATGAGAATTTATTATTAATAACTAGGTAGTTCAGAATAACCTAGGAAGCAGATAGATATTTTTGTATCAGTAGGTACCTTCAACAGAGTCTAAAAATTAACAGCAATCGAAAAAATGGCCACTGGAGATAACACTTTGGAATTTCAGATTTTAGGTCGTTCACCTTGAGAGTTCCAAGCAACAAAATCAGAAAAATATTTCATCTGAGAGCCGAGCTGTATCTATGACGATGACGCTTCGCTGCCTAAACGTGGTGGAGGAAATCCACCACCACTTTCCTATCCTAAAGATTGTGGGGATGAATACGTATGTTACGAGCACCCCTTCCACAAATTTCTACATCACAGCGACGAAGCTCCCTACCCTTGGACATACGCGACCCGCGAAAACCTCTGTGTTATCTCCAGCAGTCACATCACGGTAATTTTGCTTCAGATAAAGTACTTACCGTCGTTTAAAGTTTTTAAAACACAGTCTAAATTCCATAAAACTTCACTGAAACACTACTTCATCATGTCCGCTAGTCTCCGTACATTTCCGTTCTACTTGGCTTTGCCAAGAATTCTTGTTCAAACGTCATCATAGAGGGCATTTTAACTACAGTTATTTTTCATTCAAATTTTTCGCGCGTATTCCTAAACGTATTGATTTTTTTATATTTACATTTTCTGCATCTATTTAAGCCTTTTTTAATATTAAGTTACATAAAGTTTTAAACTTTAATATCTGTAGTAATAGATATAAGGTGGTTTTTATAAACTTGAGGTTATATATTTATATTAGGTTATTTATTTATTCTAAAATAGGAAAAAATATAATGTATTTTACTGGAATTAGAATTTTAGAAATTTTTTTGCTTAATGTATTAATGTTTCTTGTAAATAATTATATTTCTAATTTAATATCAATATATGTCGTGAATATATTGCAACTAGTAATTATCTCTATACATCCACAATAACATGTAACCCTGTTTGACAAATACTTTAAAATTAAATTTCTAAAATACTAAACAGAAATAAAATTACAGAATATATTATAGTAAAATTGAGATAAAATATAAAATACCTTCCTAATACATAATCATTACAATAAATTATATTTTGTACAAAATGTCATTTATAACTAAACCTCAATATTACAATTAAAACAAACTTATTTATTGGCAGTACAAAAAGAATGTATCGATCACTTTTTACAGCATAAAAATACATCTAACACTAGTCAATAAATGGCTATGCTGTATAAAGTCACATTTTGATAATGTATGTATCTAAATTTGATGGCATCCTCTATTTAATCGTTCAAGATACATCTCATATAACACTTTATTAATATTGAAATAGTGAGGATTTTGAGATTCATTTAATGCTGGTGAATATGGAGGACTAAAATTTGATTCTATACTCCTTTCAGATTCACTAGGAGAATCTGGTAGCCTGACATTTTGTGTATTTGATGGTCCTTGTAAATTCCATTCTGCGCTTATTAAAGGTCCTTGTTCACTTAACATATTGTGAATATGTAAATTATTAATTCTCTTTGAAAGAGGCATAAACTCTGTCTCATCTTGAAAACTTCGTGTTCGCTTCCTAAAAAACAATTCTCTGTTGAAAGAAGAAAATGACAACTCTATTTCTATAGAGAAATAAAAAGTAAGTTATACAGAGTAAAATAGCACTATACTTACCTATTATGGGTCATCTTAAGTTTTTGTTCGAGTTGTTAATTAATAATCGCTAAAACTGAAATCTAATGATTTTTTGATTCAAAGAGAAAAAAATTGTTGTCAAATTTGACAGATAAACATGCTCGGTTTGTTGACAAGTAATAAAAAAGTGAATTATTTAAAAATATAATCTTTGGTTTTACGGCCTGAGCTGCCAAGGATAATTTGAACCATGATTTGAACTAGAGCCCTCAGCTATCCCACAGCCTTTGGCCTTTGGCCCAGACTTTGGTCTTTGCCAGAGCCTAAAAGTAGGTTTACTTATTCTATGGTAGGTAGGGTATTCTTTACTTTTTGCCACAGCGGGAACTAGGTATATTAGCCATAGATTAACTTATTAATATTCTAGGGATATTTATTTCAAAAAAATCAAGTTTTCTTGTTGGCTGTGTTGGTCACACTGCTTTCATTTTGGGAGGTTATTATTTATGTTTGTCAAAAGATGCGTGCGGGAAGAAAACAATAAACGTTCTTTTTTGGAGTGTAGCATTGACAGATTTCCAAAAAACGTGGGTCATAGAATGAAATAAATATTAAAGTTTAAGTTTTTAAGTGGTAGTCTGCATTCGCGTGCACAAAAATTATAGTTTTCATTCAATCAGATATCGGCTGAAGAACCTCGTTATGGCCCACAAAATGCATGAAGTTTTGGTGTTTTTAGTTAAAGAAGAAAATTTTAATATACCCAAATACAACAGAAAAGTAAAACTTAGAACAGATTATGATCCACAAGGTATAAGCATGAGAATATTCGAAATGGATGAAACTACAGAGCTATTAGAGTTTCCTGTAGATTCTAGTAGTGAATGCTGTAAAGTTGGAGCGAAGTCATACATGTTTTCATTTGACAATGAATCTCTGCTAATTAAATTTAATACTACCGAGGAAGCGCGTGACTTTGCCGTAGCAATAACAAAAATCAAATCTGGCAGAGATGCTTCAGTTTTTTCAGTTAGAACAGAAGATTCCTCTGCAACTCAGTATTTCCAGTTTTATGGATATTTGTCACAACAACAGAATATGCTACAAGACTTTGTTAGGACTTATACTTATCAGAGAGCGATATTATGTAACATGGAAGATTTTAAAGATAAAGTTGTATTGGATGTGGGTGCGGGTTCTGGAATTTTATCTTTTTTCGCTGCTCAAGCTGGTGCTAAACGTATTTATGCAGTAGAAGCTTCGACAATGGCTCATTATGCACAAAAACTAGTTGAAGCAAATAATTTTTCCAATTGTATTAAAGTTTTACCAGGTAAATAATTTAAAATTCTTTGAATTTGATCCATTGTTGATGTAATTGTGTTAATAGAATATTTGTTACAGGTAAAATAGAAGAAGTAGAACTTCCAGAGAAAGTAGATGTTATAATTTCTGAACCTATGGGCTATATGCTCTACAACGAAAGAATGTTAGAGTCTTATCTTAATGCCAAACGGTGGTTAGTTCCTGGTGGCAAAATGTATCCTTCTAGGGGTGACTTACATATTGCCCCATTTACTGATGATTCCTTATACATGGAGCAGTACAGTAAAGCCAATTTTTGGTTCCAGACCTGCTTTCATGGAGTGAACTTATCAGCAATCCAAAATTGTGCAGTTAAGGAATATTTTAGACAGCCTATTGTAGATACATTTGATGTTAGGATATGTATGAGTAAAAGTATTCGGCATGTAGTTGATTTCCTCGAAACGGATGAAACAGACTTGCACACTATCAACATCCCTTTAGAGTTCCATATATTAGAATCTGGAACGTGTCACGGTCTTGCCTTCTGGTTTGACGTGGCTTTTATAGGATCACAGCAAACCATCTGGCTTAGTACTGCACCCACAGAGCCACTTACTCACTGGTATCAAGTGAGATGTTTATTAGAACAACCATTGTTATTGAAGCAAGGACAAGTTTTAACAGGCACAGTTCTTTTAATTGCTAATAAAAGACAAAGTTATGATGTTACAATAGAGCTTACTGTTGAAGGTACCACACAAACATCTAAAAACACCTTGGATCTAAAAAATCCTTACTTTAGATATACTGGGGCCCCTGTACAGCCTCCACCAGGTATACCTACATATAATTTTGCTCCTCATATGTTTTATTTCATAATTTGTTATACATAGTTATCCAGCTTTCCAAAAAAGCTCTAAATACAATCATTGATTTTAAATATAAATATACCTAGGTTCATGTATATTGTAAAACAATGATTATTCATTTGAAGTAGTTGTGAAAAATACAACATAATGTTTTGACTCTCCTTGTATATGCTATGTACAGTGTACCTATTTAGTTCACCTTGTTTTAAAAGGAACACTGTTATATTTCTTACTAAAAAATGTCAGTAATTTGGTATTTTATAATTTTGGGAGAGCTTTAAATGTGCAGAAAATTTAGTCTAAAACATAACATAACATGGTCATATTTCAAAGACCACAAAGACCAAGAATTTAATGGCAAGTCTACTGAGCTAAGAAAATATAACATTCCATTTAAATATATACAACTACGGTTAGAAAATATGTTTGAATTGTCCGTATATTTTATAATAAGGATTGGAGTGAAAATCTCAAAACTGGAAACTGATATAGAGCTTTTTTAGAAGGCCGGCTCGCCATATAGAATATAATAGGTGACATTTTATAAAAATGTAATTTAAATTTTAGGTGTTTCTAATGTTTCACCAAGTGAAACTTACTGGAGTCAGCTAGATGCTCAAGGGGTACGAAATGCTGTAAATATGGTCAACGGAATGTCTGTAAATGGTTTGGGTGAAGTATCAATGGATACTACTCAAACATTAATCAATAACAATCTGATGGCAAATAATTTAATAGCTTTAGTTGATCCGTCACAGCATATGGGCGAAGCTCTACAACCTAATATACATCCTGGATGTATACCCAGCACAGGAAGAGGTATGTGGAATTAACTAATACATTTAATTTGTTAACGAAACATGAACTTTTTTAAATAATAACTGCTCTTCATTTAAATGATCTAAATAAGTTAAGATTTTTAATGACTATTTTTGAACCTGAAGGAATCTTAGATCTGTTAGGTCATTTATACAGGATGTATCAAAAAGTTCCCAATAAATTATTTTTTTATTATTGAGTTTTGAAAAAAAAAAATAATCATACAAAGTTTCTTTAGCACGTCCAATAACAAAAAATCGATTTTCATTCAAGGAGGGAAGAGGAGACAAAAAGTCAAAATGAAAAGTAGTTCAGAATTGATTTTACATCATGTACCAACTCTCATAAATATACAAGGACTTTCAAGAAATATCACTTTCAGTTATTTAAAAAAAAATAAAAATGAATAGAGATAATATAAAGCAAATCTAATAAAAACACAATTTTTAATGCAGTAATTTTATTTTACTATCCAGCAATAAATTGTAAAAAACACATGCCAATACTGTTGGGCAAAACCGTTATTTTTAAATAACAGATGAAACTGTTACTGTTATTTATACCGGGTGCGTGTCTCACCCCTATAAGTGGCTCACCCCTATAACTTTTTTGTTTTTTTAGTCATAAAAACGAGATTAGGTATGTTAGTATATGACATAAATTAGGATTGATTGACGTATTCAATTGTTTTCGGTCGCTTCCTGTTTCACCGGAAATGACCACAACTTTTGATTTTTAAATGGCACCCTCAGTATTTTTTTTACTTTATTCGATAGAAAATAACACTCTGAATAGAGTGACATATCATATGTCAACTTTTGACATTTTCGCATATGGTTTATTTGACATTATAACTTGCGGCTCGTAACGAAAATTTGACTCAAAAAATCAAAAGTGTGTGGTATCAAATTATTCGTAAAAAAATGCTTTTTCTAAATATGCTAATGAGCGTTCCAGTCGTTCCATTTGAAAAAATTAAGATATGATTATAAATACGATTTGAGCATTTTCTAACTGACCAGGACAAAACACTAAAAACATTAGACGATCAAATCTATTTTTTCAAGGCTCCTTGATTAAGAATTAGTGTTTTTAATATGACCATGGCACTCTAGATTGAATTTTAAAATGCAATTTTTTATTAAAGGAGAACGTCAAAAGTTGACATATGATATGTCATTCTATTCAGAATTTCATTTTCTATTGAATAAAGTAAAAAAATACCTAGGGTGCCATTTAAAAATCAAAAATTGTAGTCATTTCCGGTGAAACAGGAAGTGACCAAAAACAATTGATTACGTGAATCAATCCTAATTTATGTCATATACTAACATACCAAATCTCGTTTTTTAATCTGAAAAAATAAAAAAGTTATAGGGGTGAGCCACATTTGAGACGCACCCGGTATATAACAGCTTAAAATATGAGGTTTCTGTTATTTTTTGACTTTAATCTTAAAAATCTAAAAAACATACACATTGTCCAAATTGTAGTAAAATCATAAAAATCTTCGTATTTATTTCTTAATAAAAAAAGTAATTTATTTAAATAATAACTCTGTTTTATTTTTTAGAATATGTTTATTATATTATTAATAATTAATAAAATAATTATTTAAAAAAAATCAATATTAATATTAAAAAAAAATTAGCTGATAAGCATTCACAGTTTCTTGATATCATCATTGCTGATAGGTAAGTAAAATTGTCTTTGAAGAGTTTTAAAACGTAGCAAAAACAATGAAAGTACATGCATTTAGAAATATTAATAAAAATAACTAAGTAACTAAAACTTAATAACTAAGTAATAACTTTAAAACGTAAATAAATAAAAATAAGTTTTCAGAAAGCAAAATAGTAAAATAAACTTGCTCAAAACGATTCTAATAACAGAAGCTTATTCAAGACAATTTTATTTAGTTCAGTTATAATTAATAAATATTTTTATTCACCACGCATTATTGATGCTAAAAATACCTAGAAATCTGACAAAACAAAATCACTTTCAAACTATTGAAATAAATTCTGACTGTCGATATGTTTTAGAAAACGCAAAATACCCTTTAGTTATATTTTTTGCAAATATATGAATGTATTAAAAATTAGATAATTAAATTCTTAGGCCACCGTACACCGCGATCGACCGACACAGGCGAAAAATCTATTATTTTCCAACTCCGCTTATATCGACCCATTATGCTCGTAACAGGTTAAGAAACAACATATCTAAAATAACTGTTATTTTATATACGTTATTTTTAAGCTGTTACGAGGCCAACACGACCATCGACCGAACGTTCGCCGTAGCGCATTCCCCACTAGGGACTGTACCTCGACTGCCGATGCCGTCCGTTATCAATGATTATCAAAATAACTGAGATTTTTCATACTAGTTATTTTTTTGGATTGCTTCGGGCACCATAGCATTTCGTGGCCATGCAGGGCGCCGGCTTTGTATAACGAGCGGTCGATCTCTACGTGTCTTTATTTTATATCTGTTACTTTTTAGGAGTAACAATGGTTGCGTTATGTTATTTCTAAATAACTGTTATAAAATAACAGATAGTTAAATAACAACCCATCTCTACATGCTAACTCATTCAAAGTAATTTGATGATAGGCTTTTTCAATATTTTCATCCTCTATAGATGAAAAAATAATACATATTTGCTTACATTTTTTTTGCCTTGCATCAGTTTAGTATCTTAAATAATACAATAATTATTTACAGCATAGTAGAGAATTCGTTAAAAAAATATATACATGGTGGTCCGAACTGTATTCCGGAAACTTCGGCAGCATATTCTCCAGATAAAAATAAGTAAAAAAGTTCGTATAAATGTATGTCCTAAAATGCTTAGTTTCAAAGATACAGGGTGTAGAAATTTCATTTTTATTTCGATTTTTTCCAAATAATTTCTGAAGTAATGTCAATATTTGGATGAAAGTTAGTATTCGGGGGAGTTTTTTGGCATGACAAATTTGATATTGATGTCAATATGACTCCTATTTGTAGGGGGCGCCACTTACATTTGTTTTAACTGTTTTGAATAGTAATAACTTTTTGTGTCCGTACCTGTATAAAACTACTGAGTGAAAAAATATACATTTCCGTGACTTTTTACGTAAAAAATGTCTTTTGGTAAAAACGCTTCAAGGAGCCGTTCTCAAGATATTTAGAATGGAAATAGTCAATACATGTTATTATTGAAATTTTTATTTTTTTAAATTAATCATAATTTTTTCTGTGAAAAAATGACGATAAAACAGTTTCTGTTGAACTTTTGGCACAAAAACATTTCAAGTTTATGATTTCAGTTTAATAAATATTTAGTCAGCATGTTTAATTTATGTCAATGATGACAGGTATTGATAATTTCGATTTCAAATATCTCGAGAACCATTACTCGTAGCGATTTTTATCAAGAGATCCTTTTTACGTAAAAAACGTCGCAAATGTATTTTTTTTTTACTCCGTAGTTTTATACAGGTACGGGCGAAAATTTATTACTCTTCAAACCAGTTAAAAACTATATAGGTGGCGCCCTCTACAAGTAGGAGTCATATTGACAGCAAAATCAAATTTTTCATGTCAAAAAACTCCCAGACACCAATTTTGATCCAATTATTGACGTTACTTCAGAAATTATTGGAAAAAAATCTCTCTCTCTCGAAATAAAAATGAAATTTCTACACCCTGTATTTCCGAAAATAAGCATTTTAGGACATACATTTATACGAACTTTTTTTCATCTGTAGAATATATACTGCCGAAGTTTCCGCAAATCAGTCCGGACCACCCTGTATATTTCTTGAAAACCGTGAAAATAAAAATTGATATTTTTAAAGTTCCAAAATATTTAATATTTATGAAACTTGGTAAGACAACTTTTATGTGATTTTTTTGATATTTTGTTATCTCATATTGAAAGAGGATTTTTATTATAATGCGCAATTGCTGTCCTGCATTCGCGAATTTCGAGTTCCGGGCTTTACGCCCTGGGGCTACTCGAGAACGGTTCTGAAATGGCGCGGAACAGTTCTGGAACTTTATGACTCAATTGAATGGAGTGAGAGTATCGCGTTCTTGAACAGTTCAAAGCTGCTCAACTGCGTGAAAGGAGGACAGCAAATGAGAGTTGTCATATAACCTTATAACATAATGACAAAATGATTTTTTTATTGGATATGTCGAAGAAGTTTTGCACAAACTTTTTTAAAAACTGAAAAGTAAATCTCATTTGTTGCAAATTTTTTGGCATACCTTGTATTATGTAATGATGTTACAATATATGAGAATCTTTAAAAGGTTATCATATAATTAACTATTTTTTTTTTAATATTAATTGCTACATCATCTAGTACATATTTACTTTTCTAATATAAGTATATTTAAATAAATTACTGTGTGTGTATTTATTAGAACGATGTCTAGTATTAAACAATTAATTAATTATCCGCAATATTTGTCATTTATAAGAAACCATTATTTTCATGAATAATAATATTTATTATAACTTTAGACTTGAAAATTTTTCAACTGGTTTATAGTCTGCTTAATTTGGTAGTATACATCTGGAAATGTAAAAAATTAAAGTTTTTCTACCTACTTTAATTCAGATTTTGCCTTAATAAAATGGTTTCTGTTAGAAATATATATTAATAATGCTATTTTTATGTCCATTCACACGTAAGTAAACTAATCTAAATGGAATATTTCTTTAGAATGTTTATTTAAATTGCATTAATATTAATTGAAGAATGTATACTCTCTCTCTATTAATTCTCTTATAAACATCATCCACTTAATCTAAAAAAACACTTGGTGGCTATTACGTTATAAGTATATGTAACAAATATATAGAGCGTATAAATGTTTTTTCATTTTTTTTTATTAAATTTTTTTGTGATATTACGATATACAAACATATTGAATTGGAATTATAATTTTAAAAACTCCGTAATTTCTTCCTTCTTTAATGAATGTTATCATTTATTACATCTGAGAATTATTAGGTAATGAGCACTAACTTAGTATAGGCTTGGTGCATTCTCCGACAGTGCTGCCACCATCGGAGAATTTCGTAAACAGCCAGCTTATACAAATACACTAGCTTAAAGCGCGAGTACACGAAAAAAATGTTATAATATTATTTGCAAAGTATTGCAAGTGCAATTTGGGAAAATTCTAAAAAAATAAAAAGATAAATCTTTTGATTTGAAAAATACATGTCGACGAAATACTTGCTACAACCTAACCTAACTCCCTGTATATTTTGTAAGTCTCTTTTGAAAAAAAATTCTCCAAAATGATTTTTCGCAAAAACTATATCTACAGGGTTGTTCACCACATACGACACGGAATATTGTAGCTAAACGATTAGATTTTTACAAATTGTAAGTTTTGGGTTCGTTGATGGACTATTAGAGCTACAATTTAAAAATATTTTTACAAGATACAGAATGGCCCAAATAAATAAAAAATATCAAAGTTGTATTTTTTTAAATGGAACACCCTGTATATTATTGCATTTTTAGTTTCTACGGTTAAAATAAAGGTAAATTTGATTAAGGTTTATTACACTTAAACCTAACCGTTTTTGAAATATTTTCAATTTTGTGAAATTGCAGTATAAATTTTAAGGCTTCATTTCTCCGAGGGTATCAAAGTTTTTAATACTAAATATTTACTGAAGTTTATCTATTGATCAGTTATTGTGTTGCAATACTAAAAATTATACTACCTTATACACAGTGTTTAAAATTTTATTTTAAATAATTACTAGCTTTAAACGGCAATAACTTGTTTAATTTAAATGGAACACCCTGTATATTTTATGAGAATCAGATGCACAATTTAATTGTCTATCAAATTGTATTATACCACTTTTTACCTATCCCTTCAAGTTTTCGTAGAAAATGCATTTTCTTATAATTTAGACCTCAATTATCAATATACCCATGGAATATTGACATTTTAGATTGTTTTTAAAACAACAAATGTACAGGCTAGTATTATTATCGTTTTTAGCAAAACGATAATATTACTAGCCCATTTGTATGCAAAAAGAAAACTATGTAAATCTTTACAAAAGAGTATACCATTAATTAAATATACCACCAGTATTTCCGCCCAAATACTAATTAATTACATACTTAATTGTGTTCGTTAATAAATTATTCTAAATAAATGTGGATTTAAATCAGAAATCAATATAATAATAAGTTATGAAAATGAACGTCTTTGTTAAAAATAAGCATTTGTCAAAAAATGAAATATCATTTTTAAAGTGTTAGTTTGTTTTACCACACTGTCTAATACACATACATAATTCAGTTTTTTAGTATTTGGAGCGATTATTATTAATCAACGCAAACAGTCAATTAATGTAGTTTGAATACTGGAATCATATTAATTGGTCCTCTTTAACAAATATTTAAACAGTTTTTTAATGAAATAAACGAATTATATCGAGAATATTACTATCTGTACTCTTTAAAAATTTGGTACATCTTTAAAAATAACCTAAATTGTCAGTATTTCATAGGTATATTGATAAATGAGTTCTAAATTACAAGAAAATGCATTTTCTACGGAAACTTAAAGAGATAGGCAAAAAATGGTATGACACAATTTGATAGACAATTAAATTGTGCATCTGATTCTCATAAAATATACAGGGTGTTCCATTTAAATTAAACAAGTTATTGCCGTTTAAAGCTAATAATTATTTGAAATAAATATTTAGACACTCAGTATAAGGTAGTAAAATTTTTATTATTGCAACACAATAACTGATCAATAAATAAACTTCAGTAAATATTTAGTATTAAAAACTTTGATACCCTCGGAGAAATGAAGCCTTAAAATTTATACTGCAATTTCACAAAATTGAAAATATTTCAAAAACGGTAAGGTTTAAGTGTAATAAACCTTAATCAAATTTACCTTTATTTTGATCGTAGAAACTAAAAATGTAATAATATACAGGGTGTTTCATTTAAAAAAATACAACTTTGATATTTTTTAGTTATTTGAGACACTCTGTATCTTGTAAAAATATTTTTAAATTGTCGCTCTAATAGTCCTTCAACGAACCCAAAACTTACAATTTGTAAAAATCTAATCGTTTAGCTTCAATATTCCGTGTCGTATGTGGTGAACAACCCTGTATATGGCATTTTTTTACAAGAGACAAAAAATGTAGTAAATATTAGAAGGACCATTTTACCAAACAAAAATCTGTCATTGGTGGAGTTGGAAAATATTTATACTAAAATTTATGTAGGGGTGGGGGTAGTTTTCACCCTTCCCGTACTTATTCTTGATTTTTGTGAAAGTCAAATGTTAGAGCACCCAGCAAAACATAGTCACCCAAAATCTCATTCCAATCGGAATAACGATTCTTTAAATATCTCAAAATATGTGTTTATTTTTTGAAACTTTGATGCCCTCTAACGGACAAACTAAGCACTTTTGTATAGAGGTAAATTGTGTCCAATGAACTTATTTTGATTCCAAAAATATGTAGTAATTCTATGTCCACGGAATATTTGGACACCCTGTATACAGGGTGGTCTGAATTGTATTCGGGAAACTTCGCCAGCATATTCTGCAGATAAAAATAAGTAAAAAAGTTCGTATAAATGTATGTCCTAAAATGCTTAATCTCGGAGATACACGGTGTAGAAGTTTCATTTTTATTTCGATTTTTTCCAAATAATTTCTGAAATAACGTCAATATTTGGATGAAAATTGGTATCTGGGGATAAAACAGTTTCTGTTGAACTTTGGGTACAAAAACATTTCAAATTTATGATTTCAGTCTAATAACTATTTAGTCAGCATATTTAATTTATGTCAATGATGACAGATATTGATAATTTCGATTCCAAATATCTCGAGAACCGTTCCTTGTAGCGATTTTTACCAAGAGATCTTTTTTACGTAGAAAATGTCATAAAATTATATTTTTTTACTCACTAATTTTATACGGGTACGGACGAAAAGGTATTACTCTTCAAACCAGTTAAAAAATATGTAGGTGGCGCCCTCTACAAGTAGGAGTCATATTGACATCAAAATCAAATTTTTCATGTTAAAAAAACCCCAGACCCCAATTTTCATCCAAATATTGACGTTACTTCAGAAATTATTTGGAAAAATTCGAAATAAAAATGAAACTTGTACACCCTGTATCTCAGAAACTAAGCATTTTAGGATCTACATTTATACGAACTTTTTTACTTATTTTTATCTGCAGAATATGCTGCCGAAGTTTCTGGAATACAATTCGGACCACCCTGTATACTGTTTACTCCACGCTCGAGACGCTTCCGCTTTGAAAGTCAGACGACCTGTGTGCGGACGCTAATATTTACTACCCGAAACAGCGTTACATCACAAACTTCGTACCTGAGAAGTTTACTGTTTAAATAACTACATTAGTAAAAACCAAATTACTTAGTTCTGACTTCTGACATAACCACTATTTCAATACTATTTCAATGCGATCAGCGTGAAAGGTATTCGGGATGGCGTGAAATAAAGTAGCCGGACATTCTGATTTCTGCCGTACTGAGCATTATTGTTGGAATTTTAAAAGAGCTGTTAAAATGCACCAAGCCTATATCACTGATGAGCTTTTGCTTCTAGTTGAATTGAATGTTCTTAATAAAATATAGATTAGTTTTGATTTAAAGGTATAATAAATAAAGCATAAACATTCCCTTAATGGAAGCATATAAATACTGAATTTTCTAGGTTCTAATAATATCAAAGTCAGAAGAAAAAAAACGAAAAGGTGTTTGTCGTAAATCTTTGGAAAATCAATTTATGAACCTGTCTTCATGTTTTTATGCATTTTGGAGTGGACACTTTTTATTTGTCTTCTAATTCTTTATTATTTTAACTAGACTTTTTATATATAGAATTAGCCAAAGTTTAATTTTGACTTAAAAATATTAGCTTCATAAATAAGATAAGAATTAAAGATATTTAATTGTGTGATAGTAATGTGATTGTTAAAAATTAACTGTTATAATAAAATTTCTTTAAAGTAATACATATTGCTTTTTATTATCGGAAAGGGATTACGGCTATTTAATGTTTTCTTTTTAACAAGTCCTCATAATTATTTTCAGTCTCCTATTCTGTCCGTTTTGTAGACGCTTGTTTTTAGATTCAAGTGAGGGTCTTTTTGATTTTCCAGTGTTAAAAGATATTTGTTCGTAAATATTAAAAAATAGTCTATTAATAGTCTAAATAACTAATTAGTTGAGTTCGATTTCTTCTGGCTTTGTGCAACGTTGCCCTGTTTTTTTCTGTGTCGCAAGTCGCAAATCAATTACAGATATAAAAATAAATGAGAATTTTATTCACTTTTATGTTTTTTTAATTCAGAGACAAACATAAAGCCCGCTCCAGACATAACATTTTTCTCTATTTCTATATATTCCGTTTTTCAACGTCAATTCAGTTCAAATACACTTCCATCTTTTGGACTACATACAATGTTTTACTTGATAGGTTTTGACTTAATTATTATTATAAACATATAAATCTGATTGTGCCTAATAAAAATAAATCAGAAATTGATTAAAACTCATTTTTGTCTCCTTACACGAGTGCTTGACACCGATGTGTGCATCAAGAAATAATTTATTAAACTATATAACAGCCACTACACTAATCGCGAACCAAGCCGAAATAGATCAAAGTCGACTAGTGAAGAGGCTGATTTCGTATTTTCTTGTTTAATGAAAATACAAGCTTTTTTCGGGTTCTTGTTATTACCGATTCTGAACCGTCCTAGAACTCTGCAGCGCATGCGCAAATAAAATAATGTCTTCATATTTCCTTCTGCGCATACGCATCACAGTTCTAGGACGGTTCAGAGTCGGTAATAACAAGAACCCGAACAAAGCTACAATTGACATACTTCGGGTTATTTCGCGAACAGTGTAGAGAGCGTTTATGACATTGGAAGAATCTTTAAAATTATTCGGGAATAGCAAGCAGACAATACAATTCAAAAGTTTAGTGATCAAGTGTGCTTTGAATGATGACAACTAAAGAATTCTTATTTATTTATTATTTTTTATTAAACTTTTTGGATCGTTTACTTAAAATAGAACATTTACTCTCAATATTGATGAAATATACGTCACTAGTAGTGACTAAAGGTTAAACGTAGTGACTAACGTGTCACCACGCCAATGCTTGTCAAGTCCATCGAACCAAAAACATTTATTTGCTAACATTGTCAGCTACAGACACAGCAGGCGTGCGAATTACTATCAAGGTAGTGTTGATATATCCCCCAAGTTTTACTTGTTACTTACACTGGCAAGCGGTACCATAACCATAACTGCACATTATGGCTTCGTCTGTAAATCCTATTAGCTTTAGATGCCGATTCAGCATCTACAGACCCACTACAGGTTTAACTGTCTTTCTGTCTTTGCTTATCAGTTCTGCCGTGAATTTAGGCGAATGCTCCACCATTCTAGAGATTTATTGGCCAGCGATCGTTTTGTGGCCATCCACGTGACTGGTCTTGCAACGCCGCAGAAGGGTTCTATAAATAGTATTGATGGGCCTTATTTGGCCATTTTATCAGTCTTTTTGTTACCATTTGCTGTCCTCCTTTCACGCAGTTGAGCAGCTCTGAACTGTTCAAGAACGCGATACTCTCACTCCATTCAATTGAGTCATAAAGTTCCAGAACTGTTCCGCGCCATATGGAGGCACCATCAGGCTATCGCGCACCGCTCCGGTATTCGGCAATTTGTCGAGGTTGCCGTGGACGCGCATCACGCGTTGCTTTGCAGAATATATTTGCAATTTTATTTTAGATTTAGGGAGGAAATGGGTTTGATAGTCGATGTCGTTAAACAGGGATGGGGCACAACTAACGATGGAAACACTGCGAGAAGATTTTCCGAAACTTCGAAAAGTCATAACAAATTACAGGAATCGATGAATTGATTGCTGGAAAGACAATATACATTACTCCAAGTTTTGGTTTCAGGAAAAAAAAAAATAAATGCCGAAAAGTTTAATAAATTTGCAAAGAGACTGCAGAAGAGTTAACCTTTATGGATGGTATTACATACCATCTTCTCTACACAAAATGTTGATACACGGAGCAAAAATCATCAGCAATTTTTGGTTTCCGATAGGGCATCTGTCTGAAGAGGCCTCAGAGTCTAGGAATAAATATTTTCGGAAATATAGAGAATGCCGTTCAAGAAGGTCTAACAGAACTTTTGCAAATGAAGACATTTTACATAATCTTTTGTTGTTTTCCGATCCATATATAACTGATATGCGTAGCTGTGATAAAATTCATAGCGATTTAACAGAGAAAGCAATATCTCTTTTGTTATAATATTTTTGTTTTCTTTTTTATTTAGAGATTAGTTCTTTTGTGAGTCACCCTGTATATTTTGTTAACTATTTGGTACAAAAGGCCATATTAATTTAGATTTAACAGAGAAAGTAATTTCTCATATGTTATAATGTTTTGTTTTCTTTTTTGTTTATAGATGAGCTCTTTTTGTAAGACACCCTGTATATTTTTTAAAATATCTGGTACAAAAGGCCATATTAATTTAGATTTAACAGAGAAAGCAATTTCTTTTTTGTTATAATATTTTTGTTTTCTTTTTGTTTAGATATTAGTTCTTTTTTTGAGACACTCTGTATATTTTGTAAACTATATGGTACAAAATGCCATATTAATTTAGATTTTTGTTGTATTTATTGAAGTCGTACATAAAAAACAGTAAAATAAAAGTATTAATTTCGAAATAAGTCAATGTCCCTATTTTCCTATGCTTCGATCCATTGTGCGTCGCCCGGCGACAACTGAAATCCAGTTTTAATTGTATTATAATCGATCCTGACGAATAAATGAATTTGATAAACGAATGAATTTTATAAATGAATGGTTTTTGCTGTCGAATTACTAGAATACAATATTTCAAGGCAGATGACGCATCTATTCGATAATTTTTATTCGAATAGTTTTCAACGAATGTTTTCTTACTAGCTATCGAATTATTCGAATGAATTGCAACTATCGAATGTTTCGATAGTATTCATTCGATAGTTCCCACTACTAGTGGTAAGTTCCACAAAACTTCCATCACATTTGTGGGAGTGGTTTGGTCATGGCTCCCGTTATACACAGACAAGCAAGCCTTTGTGTGGAACTTAATAGCCTTAGCGCGTTCACTTGCAATACCTTTGTCCACCACACCACCGACCCGTAGATTATCATGGGTCTTACAACCCTTGTGTATAAATTGCGTTTATCTTATCAAGAAGTTCGAAATCGACAAAACATCAATATACAACTTTTAATCGGCATTAAACATCCTACACAATTTTGGTAACAAGAGAAAAAAGTCATTGGCGCACTTGTTTTTTTTAAATATTCCAGTAATAACCCATATGCACGGCCCTGGTGAATCTGTTGACTTTTTTAGCATCAAAATATGTTACACTTATAGTAAATTTTACCCTCAAAAGTTCATTGGAATCACTAAAAGCACTTGGCAGAAAATTATAACTAATCGGAAAAATATGAAGACCTTATAACCCCCTGTAGCTGCGATACAAAGTAGAATCGGACCTATGTTGATATAGAAAATAAGTCTTATTTTTACGTGAGGAATCTCCTCACGAGAGATGGCATAACACCCTGTATATTGAAAGGATACAAATACATATTTCTGAAAAATCAATTATTTCTTTCTCTATCACTGATAAGTCGATTTTTGGTACAGCCAAGGGGAACTTTAACTTTACTTATTATTTTGTCTTCTTTTAGGTCGAGTTGCCGCTAGTCCCACGTCCACTCATACCGCCCAACTGATCGGTGGCGCCATCTCGCCGTCGTTGTTCACATCGCCTGTCGCCGCGCACGCGCAGCAACAACAACCACAACCGATCGTGATGGCCAATTACCCGGTAGCCCAGAACTTGATGATAGGCGATTACGTCAAACCAGGAAACGGAATGGTGTCGGCGGTGTATCGCCAATAATTTAAGTTAGGCTCGTGTAAAATAAATCGTACGCTCAACGATACAGGTAAAAAAAGATGGCCTACAGCTTTCGTAATGTAGTGTAGCAAAGGCCTAAGGAGTATTTATATAAATTTTGTTCGTGAGTCGTGTTTGTGATAAATAATCTGTAGAGAGGGCATTTTAAAAATATTTTTGTCTTAAGTGAAAGAATTAATTTGTACGTTGATTCGTTGTACTGTAGGCCATCAATATGATTTTTTTTTATTTTACTGTGTAGATCTGGCAACTTTTAATTTGTTTTATACGTCCTTTTCTATTTTGTGGATATTATGAAAAATCGCAGAGACTAGTAATTGATCAAAATTATGATATCACTTTATTTTGTGGCATAATTCTTATAAATTCAATACATATATGTGATTGTAATAAATGTAATACAGTAAACTATGAATTCTCTCTCACATTTTGTTTTTAAAATGTATCTATTGAAACATACTGACCGGTAAAAAACGGACACCGTAAAATTTTCATGTATTTTAAAGTTCAATATATTTTATTCCAGTGGACCGATTTTGATAATATTTTAAGAATGTTATAACCTTGTAGCCCCTTTTTACGAGTTTTCAGTGACAGTGACATTACAAAAATAATAAACTATTTCATTGGTTTGTTGACGAAGACTAAGCTTACACGCTTACAGGAAGAGCAAAACAGTTTTAGTCAAAAACTTTTTTGACTAAAGGAGTTTTCGTGTAATGTGATGCTTCAATGCAAATTAAATGGGCTAGCACACACTGATCAGTCACGAGCTTTAAGAAAGGTTTAGGCTCGTTTAGTCACAATCAAGCTCTGAATCCACACATCGATGTCGAGCTCTGGATCTTCGTTTTATGATAAAACATTTTTAGCGCCGCACGTTCTGTATCCGCTGCCATATATATTTGATTGTAAATAAAACATTTTGCTTCTCTTCAAAACATAATGTTTTTATGAAAGACAAAAACGTTTTTCACTAAAACAGTTTTGCTCTTTCTATGTGCGTCCAGCCTAAAAGCAATGACATGCTTTTAATGCTAAAATTCCTGTAAATCTTTTAGTGTCTTCTGATTCTTCAAAAGTCTTCTAGTCTACTGATTCTTCAAAAAATTCTTCTAATTAGATGAATCAAAAAATAATATATTGAGAAAGGTGACATCTTGAGGATAAAGTAGACTTTGGATTCATTTCTTTAGAAAACCATTGCACAGGATGTTTCAAACTTTCACCAAAATACAACATTTTGTTTCCTTTGTATAATATACAAACGAGGACTTCAATTTTCAATTTAAAAAATAGCTAAAAAGTAATATAATTTAGCTTCAAATTGTCTAAATTATCATCAAAATCGGCCCACTAAACAAAATATATTTGTAATTTTTTTTTATAACTTTAAATACATCAAAGTTTTAAAGTGTACGTTTTGCGTGCGATCAAGCTTGCGACAAGATTGAATTGTAGTTTAGTTTATGCATATATATATATATATATATATATATATATATATATATATATATATATATATATATATATATATATATATATATATATATATATATATATATATATATATATATATATATATATATATATATATATATATATATATATATATATATATATATATATATATATATATTAGACTATATCGCTAGTCAGGAACAGAAATTCAAGCCAAATTTTTGAGATGGAGCTGTACAAAACCGACATGTCAGACCTTTTGGTTCAACAACTTTCAACTACGCAAGCGTGAGAAGTCTTTCGCGATTAGTTGATTTATTTCACACTAACCAATACAAGTAGTTTACATAAATCATTTTAGCGACTGTTCGCCCCTTTACTTAAAAATTTAAATTTAATCTCCGACACATTTAAACAAAAACAAGATACAGATAGATATATTTACATTTCAAGATTATCTAATATAACAGGTTGAAATGATATTATTACCAAAAAAATAATATATATTATTAATATTTAGAGTTTAAAGTAGTGAGCGATCAGGTGACAGCCGGTGACAGCGTTCAGTAGTGATGTAAACTTTAGTTACTTTTATGGACTCGTAACTACTAGTTACTTTTGGTAACAGGACTCGTTACTTTGGACTCGTTACTTTAGTTACTCGTTACTTTGGTACTTAGTATCGTTACTTTATAATCGTCGTTTTGTGTACAGTTTGGAAGACTTGGGCTTGACTTGGAAAAAATCGAAATAAAAATGAAACTTCTACACCCTGTATCTCCGAAACTAAGCATTTTAGGACATACATTTATACGAACTTTTTTAGTTATTTTTATCTGCAGAATATGCCGCCGAAGTTTCCGAAATACAGTTCGGACCACCCTGTATATGTATTAATAAAATTAAAAATAAAAGAAAACAAATCAAACAAAGAAAATATGTGAATAATACAAAGTATTTTTTTATTTTTCTTTTCTCTCTCTCTCTTTGTATTTTACATTAATAATTATGCAAACATTAAAGAGTTAAAATTAAAAAAAAATGTATATATTTTTGTTAAAATGTAAAAATATTTAAAAAATGTCTATTCCTCTGTGACGGATTCATCTCTTCAAAAAAATCCTTTGGATTAACGCCAGCAGTGTTTACTAAAATTTACTATTTTTATTTTGTAGATTTTCTTACTGGGTAAGTGGCGAAATATCTGTTCTTTTTTGAAGAGGAAAAATATTTCCTCTGCTTTTTCACATGTTACCATTTTTTGTGAATAACGTGAATCCATTTTTAATCAATATCTAAGACATGTTAATCTAAATGAACAATTCTATTCTTCGCCCACCGAGCAACTATAAATAAAAAAATAAACACACTCTACCCCTAAATAATATCTTATATTACTTATTTCAACTAAAATTGAAAAAACGTGCGGAATTACCTAAATAAAAAGCGACAACAAATGGCAAAGAAGACCACCACCGGGTCGGCATGAACCAATCCATAATAATTGTAATAAAAATATCACACATTTGCGATCCAAAACACCGGCCGGTGTCAACTCAACTCTTTAAACATAAACATATTGATAACAACTAGACCTACGTCGAAGTAACGAATATTTCAGTCTCGAGTTTCGAGTCCTCGGTTCGTGCATTTCCAGGGATTACGATTACTGCCAGCGCAAAAGTAACGAATTAGTTTAGTAACAAGTAACGAGTCCTAAATTCAAATGGTAAGCGTTACTTTACTAAGTAACTGTTACTTTGTAACGATTGCTTAGAATTTTTACATTACTAGCGTTCAGCAACGAAGTAGACGCATCAGATCATTTTATTTGGGGCGTGGGCATAAAAATCGTGTTGAACCAAAAGGATAGACTTATGCAAGATTGATATTCCCATTTCATTTCTTTGCCTTCATTTTCCACTCATTGAGTAAATGCGGTATTAACGGTATGTTCTGATATGTATATGAGTTTATGCCAGTTATCAACATTCTTATTCTATCTTAAAACGGCAAAAATAATCCAGCTTTCTGTTTTAAAATGTAGATTGGAACAGGATCTAAGCTGTAATTCTACAAATATCAACTGACAAGTAGAATTTTCTAAAAAATTGTCTTAGAATAAAGAAGAAACCAAACTGCGATTTTATTTCATAATAATTTTAAGATAGAACTGAATTTTTATTATTTAACACTTTTAGAACATTAAACGTCTACGAAACTTCACAGTTCCAAAGTTGTGATATTCGAGGTATTTTTTTCTATATTTAGCGCCATTGACGGTCAAGATTAAATATTTCGTTATTTTGTGGTAGTTAATATTTAATGACGTGGCGGTATAATTAATTATAGGACTTTCCAATTTAGTCTTTCTATGTGAAATACCTTTTTTTCATTTAGATCAATTTCTTTGTCTAGTGGATATGACTAGTTTATTTATTATTTTACATATTGTAGTCGGAGGCGTTCTTCCAACGGATCACTTTTATTTTATTGAAGTCATTCTGTTCTTTTTACACTATCTTTTTTTTTATATATTTTAACGGTACCGTTGTCGCATGAGATTATCTTTGTAATAGTTTAGATTTTACGTACAAACATTGCCAGAGGGAGGCCTCCATTTTGGCTTTTATTTTCGTGTGATTTTATGTTTTAAGTTTTTACAAATAGGTCGCGGATATTCCTTTTTGATAAATCGCGTTAACTTAGGATAATCGTATCGAGTAAGACATTTAGTTTTAATTATGCCGAATGAATGCGAATGAAAATAATCCAGTCATCGTGATCGATCTTATTTCTGTCGATAGCGGAGTATTATAAAGAATGAGTCAGTAATCGTAGTAGGCTTGGTATTTGTGATGATTTTAAATTTTACCTTAATCATTTAAGTTTTATCTTTCCTCTAATAGGAAAATTACAACACGGATCACCTTTTAACATTTAATTGTTGCTATAGGATGGCTAAAATTGACAATAAAGATTTGTTTTTTTTGTGAACTTGTGTGTTGCATCTTGTTTATAATATGAAAATTCTGATAATATTTAGTCTGCTGCCTATGAAATTAAATTATATTTAGATTGGTGATAAAGCACATAACACAATATAAAATAAATTTTATGAATAGAGGAGATCAAAAATATCTTAATCTCTGGGATTTCCCTCGTGTTGATTCCCAGGAGTTGTAGTGGAATTTAATAGCCCATATATTTCATTTTGATTTAAACCTTAGTATTTTATTGACTTTTGTCTATATATTCTTGTTAAATATATACAGGTGTGTTAAATACATAGTTAAATATTATATTAAATAAGTCTTTCAAACGAAAAAACTATATTTTTTAGGATTTTTTTTGGTATTTAAGAAATTTTAGAACTGTTTAAATAAGAATGAAGTTGCTTGGACTTACTATTTAATTAACCTATAATAATACATTTATTTCTGATGGAAGCTAGTAAAATTACTGTATTGTAGCATTAATGAAAGAGTAGTTTTAAAGTTTTAAATTAAACCATTCTTGGCACTGAAATTAGATAAATGGGTAAAAATATTCGTTTTTGTTCATTTCATATGAAGTTTATTTACTGATTTTGTTTGCTAAAAATTTATGTATTTTGTATTTGTGATATTTTTTTGGCATGCCTGTTAGAAAATATCCTTTAATTTTTTTCTAACAAAAAAAGAATGCAAATTTTAAACCAAATTTTTTGGTTTAAAATTTGCAGTTTGGATACAATTATTGTTGCTTAGAAGATTTTAATGATCTACCTTATTATCACTTACTCTTGCTGCTACTTCTCAGCTGTAAACTGTTTTTTTTTCATAAATCAATGAAAATCGCTAAAGATGAAAAATCCTCAGAAATAAAGTGAAACTTTAAAATCTAATTTAATCGCTTTTTACTTTAATCACTTGTATAAATTATTTTATTAGAATCATTAGTGTTCTTACAAATGTCTAAAGGATGCTTAAAATAAGTTTTCCAAGCTGCTTGTTATATTTTCTCAGTGTTGGATTAAAGTTATAGCTACCTCGTCATCCTAAGTTCGTGGTCTGGATTTTAACACTTGAGAAAATGAGTGAGAAGATACCCTAATGGAAAATCAAATATATTAAAAAGAGAAAAACAATATGCTCATTTCTTTTATACGATATTGCACTCACGATATACACTGCATCTAATAATAATAACAATATACTGCATAACCTGTTAGGACCATTAGCAAGATTTAGTTATCTTAATACCTCACATGGCTCATCTTTAACTCTACGTGCCGCCCATAGAGACTGGCAACCCTGCATTTGTTTGTATCTCTACTGGCAAAGGGTTATAAGAAATATCACCAACGTTTATCTCTTATCTTATTACCTTAAAATACAGACTACGGATTGTTCAGGATTATTGTATTGTGTTCTATTAATATCGTAACTAGTTTTTATAGAATTATATGATTAGGACGGATTTCAATCTCAGATATTTTTTATCTTCTCTATAATATGTGCTATGTCCAAAGATTCAAAAATTGGCAATAGAAAATAGAAATAGATGCTTTTGGTGCGGCAGGGATAATTAAACCGTCTATCTTCTAGTTCATCAGTCGGTTAGACTTTAAAGACTGCTATAATTTGCATACGTTTAGCCCTTATTCAACTTAGTACTAATTATCTATACCTCGGAAAAGCAATAAAAATGTATTACACAAAATAGACACAATATTACAATATATAAGGTATAGAGTAAAAGTGACTGCCTAACTTTGACATTGACATTGTGATAATTTTAAATGAGATATTTGTAATTTTGAATGTTTTGTGTCAGTTTAGGTAGATTTACATAAAGCGTTTTCTAGAGTACTTGTAGTATATACCATTAAAAATAAAGATATTTTCTAACTTTGACATTCAGGTATTGTTCGAATTGATTTTGAGTGACTTTGGACCATGGGACGATTTAGCTAGTTTTTAGAGGTTAATTACAGTTGAGGGTTGGAACCTTTGGTGTTACACAGCAAAATAAAACACCAAATCACCACAATACACCAAAACACTTTTACTTTTACACTGGACGCGCGTTTCGCTAACCATGTTAGCATCATCAGCAGATGATTATAAACTTAACTAAGTTTATAATCATCTGTGTGTTTTGGTGTATTGTGGTGATTTAGTGTTTTATTTTGTTTAGAGGTTAAGTCACGTGATGGCGGTCGTTATTTTGAAGGGTAATTATGGTGAGTTACCACCAGAACATCGAACTCGTCTCAAAAACTGAATTGTTGTTCATTTAATTATCCAAAAAAATATTTTGAAGTGTCGATATTAAAATCATGGGCATCTTTTTTAGCGATCCCACTAGATGTATATATAGTAGAGATATAAAGTGACCAGAGGGCACTAAAATTTGAAAGAAAGATATCTGCATGTTTTAATATTTTTACTAAATCCTTTCTTTTTTTAAGTTGAAAACTTTATTTATCAAAATACACTTTTTTACACAATTTGTTATCTAATAGCAGTCGTCCAATAGTCTTTAAACAGTGCTTTCTCAATTTATAATCTTTAGTCACAGTTTTACTGCACTGGCATATTTTGTGTAATATATTTTTTGTTGAAATGCCATAGATTCCAAATCTAAATATATTTTGTACTAGTTCAATTAATTTTACAAGTCTGAAAAAAATCAAATTTTGTTAAAATGTATACTTTAAATTATGAATATGTCTATTTATTTATTTATTATTTAACATTGTTTGAATATCTTTTCAGACTTATCACACTAATAATTTGTGACTTTTTCATATAAGGGCTTAGCATTATTTTAATTGTATAAAGATGTAGGAAGCGAGAAGTCCATATTAATTTAAATCAAATTGTGTTCTTCAAGTAATTTGAATTTAGTGTTTTCATGATTAAGTAACTATGTACAAATAAGGTTCTAAAGGAAACATCAAATTTCTGCCTAGTTCTATTATTACTTGAATTAATTTTCTTTTGTGTAAACTTTTGCAAAGTAATATGTTTTAAAAATTGATCGATTGTTTTTCAACCCCAGTATGTGTTTATATTTAGTCAATTTGTCTTTATTTATTTGTCAGTTTTTGATTTATATGCTCGATATTTTTTATTTGTATAGAAATTCTCGAGTAACTTTTAGATATCCTAAACGATCACATTATTTATTTTATAACGAATTGTATTTTTTTCTCGTCATTTTAAATTGATATTTTGTATGCCCAAAACAACTGTATATTTTGCATTATGATTATTCATCGTGGTATACATTTGTAGGTTTATAATGATTGGCTAATACACATAAAATAGGCTAAAATTTCTATTAGTTTTATTTAAATGTTAACCAAAACCAATTCGATAATAGGTATTAATAGGTATAAAGTATTTTCGAATCTCTGCCTAAAAGGAAAAGTATAGTAAAGTTTTTTCAGTTAAAGTCTCTTTTTTGCTGTTAGCGCTAATCTGGACGAGACCTACTTTGTTTACGCGGAATCCGAACCGCGTCCTCGGCCATATCATTGTTAATGGTCTACTGACTGGGCGAGTGTCTAAATCAACTCATAATCATGAGATATCCGATGTCATGCGATCTCGAACCGTCGTGGATGAGCAGTGTGTGTCAATAGATTTTACACTCTTGCCATGGAACAACAGCACGACAGAGTTAATGATTAAAATTATTTGATTGAGACTATTTTATTTAAGATTATGTTCAGATTTTACTTATTTGGGGTGGGATGCGTATCTAATGTTTATTGTTAAATTTTATTGACTAATATAAAAATCAGTGCAATTACTTACTTACTGCCATTACTCGATGTCGAGTATTTGACACGCATCAGAGGGTGGCAAGGCGCAAGGCGTTTTCTTTCATGAGCTTTTCTGTGACTGAAAACCCCGATACGTAATGTTATCTCTCTTCCGCACTCCGGACATTCAAAAATCTCATTACTTTGTTGCCTTTTTACTTTTTGGTTGCCGTTGTTAACTGAATTTACAATTCTTCTCCATTGCGTTCTATTGTGCGCTACTTCCTTCCACTGATTCTGCATTCATGGAAAATATCGTTGTACCTTTTGAGTTGTACACCCGGTTTCCTCTCACCGTCTACAAGCTCACCTTAAAGAAAATATTTTGGTAGGCGGTTTTCTTGCATCCAGCATACGTGACCAGCCCATTTTAAGCGGGATTTAGTAATCATGACTTCGGCGCTCTCGGAGCTAGCTTTTTCACGGACCGATACGTTTGAGACATGGTACTACCATTTAATTCTTTACATTTGTCTAAGCTGTCTCTGTTGCAACTTGTTTAGATAATTATTAATTATTAAATTAATGCGTTCGTGTGCCGGCGGTACGGCACTCAGGTTTCGCTTTCATATAACATGGTGGTGATTATTATTGCTCGGTACACTGCAAGTTTCGTTTTTGTACTCCAATCATGATTGAAGAAAACCCTGTCTTTTAATTTCCAGAATGCTCTTGAGGCGCGGCTAATCCGGTGCTGAATTTCAGAATCGATGTTGGCCTTTTGCGAAATCAAGCTGACGCGCCGCTGAGGTTTGAATTGAGGTTGAATATGAATGTTTGAATTGAGGTTGAATATGTAGCGGAATTGAATTCCGCTACATATTCCAATAGTTCTTTTCCGATGTGTATAGCACTGTTATGATTTTCCGGGGTAGTGCACATGATTTGATTTATATCAGTACGCACTTATAAAGATTCCCTCTATAGCCTTCAGACGATGACGTCACGTGTAAGGCCTTTTATAAAGCAGGTGTTAGCTTTATCTGATATTAATAATAATTGACTGTGTTTCTAAGACTAATAAGATTGTGTTTCTAACACATTTAAATAATGGTCCAGAGGGCATTTGATATTTATTTAGCACACAATTTTTGTAATGAAACTACATCTAAGGCTACATAATGTTTTTATTTTCAAGTTACACAAAAGCATATCATAGGAAAAGCCTCCTCCGAATTTACAAAACAAAACGTATGAAAACCTACAGGGAGAGACTCAGCCTTTTACATTTCCACATGATCTTGTCCGAAAACAAAATATATATGACAACTTAGTTGGCTAGAGTGGTCGCAACTAAAGAACGAGCCAGGAGCGTCATCAATATCCTGCCGGCGAACGCCCCTTCGGCGTTAAACGGTCGAAATATTCTTAACTTTAGAATAAAAATATCTAAGCTGGCGCTCATGGATCACCGAACCGTCGAATCGCAAGCAAAGGGCGGTCGCTACGCAGTCGCGTCATTGATGACGCTCCTGGCTCCTTTGGTTGCGACCACTATGCCTATTATCCTAACTCTCCTGTAAGTCTTTTCCCAACA
Organism: Sitophilus oryzae; assembly: GCF_002938485.1. Classification (NCBI taxonomy): domain Eukaryota; kingdom Metazoa; phylum Arthropoda; class Insecta; order Coleoptera; family Curculionidae; genus Sitophilus; species Sitophilus oryzae. Next base: position 4,262,465 of record NW_022146254.1, on the reverse strand, counting down.
TCACATAAAAAACTTAAATCACAGTAAACTGGTTCACACTTTCGATATTATTTCTAATACTTATCTTAGTATTAATCTTAATATGAATAGACAATAAATTATATCATTAGCTTGGAATCATTGGTCCCGGTTGTAAGAAATCCTAAGAAAAAAAATCATAATTTATATATTTTTGGGGCAATAATAACCAGTTTATGTGTACCCAATATTTGTGTTTTTTATCATTTTTAAATTAAACCCCGTCTACACATAACGTTTTATCTGTCAGTCTTACCCAAAACGTATTAAGCAATATACAGGGTGGTCCGAACTGTATCTGTATCTGTCGGAAACTTTGGCAGCATCTTCTGCATATTCTGCATTGGCAGCATATTCTGCATATAGATAAAAATAAGTAAAAAATTTCGTATAAATGTATGTCTTAAAATGCTTAGTTTTGGAGATACAGGGTATAGAAGTTTCATTTTTATTTCGATTTTTTTCAAATAATTTCTGAAGTAACGTCAATATTTGGATGAAAATTGGTGTCTGGGAGTTTTTTGACATGAGAAATTTGATTTTGATGTCAACATGACTCCTATTTGTAGGGGGCGTTAGTTACATGTGTTTTAACTGTTTTGAAGAGTAATACCTTTTCGTCCGTACCTGTATAAAACTACTGAGTGAAAAAATATACATTTCCGTGATTTTTTACTTAAAAAATTTCTCTTGGTAAAAATTCTACGAGCAACCGTTCTCAAGATATTTAGAATGGAAATAGTCAATACATGTCATTATTGACTAAAAATAAATATGTTGAGTAAATAGTTATTTGAGTTAAATGATAAATTTTGGAACTTTTTATTTTTTTAAATTAATTATAATTTTTTTTTGAAAAAGTTTCTGTTGAACATTTGGCACAATAACATTTCAAATTTATGATTTCAGTCTAATAACTATTTATTCAACGTGTTTAATTTATATCATTGATGACAGGTATTGATAATTTCTATTCCAAATATCTCGAGAACCCTTACCCGTAGCGATTTTTACCAAGAGACCTTTTTTACGTAAAAAAACGTTGTAAATGTATATTTTCTACTAACTAGTTTTATACAGGTACGGACGAAAAGTTATTAGTCTTCAAACCAGTTAAAAAATATGTAGGTGGCGTCCTCTACAAGTAGGAGTCATATTGACCTCAAAATCAAATTTCTTATGCCCCCCCTCCCCATGTTTAACTGGTTGTATAAAATACCGAGGCCGAGTACGCAAGAAAAGACGATAAGTTACGGTCGACGCGTATCTTGCCGCGCTAAATAAATTTCGTTAGATAAATAAGTTTGATAGTTTTTAGGCATTTCTTGTTCTGTTAATTAGTGTTAAATAAATTAGATTTTTTTATCCACAAGGAACCGAGTCAAAAACGCAACAATATTATACAAATGATATTTAAACCATAAATACACTTCTGTAGTAACATTTAGTAAAATATTTTTTAACGTCACTAATTATTGTAAACACGATAACATGACAGGTAAAACGTTATGTTTATACATCTTTAAGACGAAATATCGTCTACAGAACTGCCGTCAATTTTCTAGGCGGTATTGCATTTTAATTGATAGCAAAACGTGTTGTGTACGCGGTGCTTTCGTGTGAAATAAATCCCAGAGTTTATTTTTAAGAGATAAAATTATTGTATTTTTTTTTATTTAATAATTATCTAAACAAGAAATTAGTAGATCTACCTCGACAAAGGAGCATTCCATAAAAAGTCATACAAAAATTAATAAAAGTTTAAAAGTTTTATCTTAACAAATTTTTTAATATTCCTTTTTAGGATTAATTTAAGAATAATATTAGAGCTAATATCTGACGCAAGAACCAGTGATTAAACATAAAAATATAGAACCATGTGAATAAAAAGTTATAGAAGCTTAAAAAACAAAAAAAAAACAAGGTATAAACATTAATAGCCTTGGCTACAAAAGAAGTAATAAGTTATTTCTTCTTCTGTACCCTTGGCTATTAAAGTTGGAGCCTTTAGCTTTCGTTAGCACAGTGAATTATAACATTACTTCACCATTTTCAAATAGTATGTACTACCCTTCTACAATAGAGACATAATATAAAAAGACCGGAATTGCAATAAAAGGTGAAAGTAAAGCTATCCTATTTCTTCATTTTACATGAATAATAGCACAATAATACCTTCATAAAATATGTCTGAAACTTTCCCTCAACCTACCTGAAAATTTTCCTCTACGATCTGAAAGGTTTGTACCTTGGGAAGAAAAATTACAATCTTACACCTTTTATTATCGTTCTGGCCTTGTTTTAATATCTCTGTTATGCCTAATAATATCTCCTTTTTATTCACTTGGCTTATTCAACAAAAATATAAACTTATATGATTACATGTATAAACGAAACGAGTAAAATTACATATTCATAATTCAAGATCAACTGTTTACTGACACAATAAAACTTTACATTTAGACCACATCCGTAATGACTATCAGAAAAATATAAAATTGTATACGATTTGAAAGCTTTCATACGTTCCTCTGTCCAAGCTACTGTTCTACACCTAAATATATAATAATATTGGCAGACTTTCGAATTGCTTAATTTTTTCGCTTCAATAAAATTTTTATCTCAAGATTTTTAACTTCTAGAAATACTTGTAGTATTGCATTTGGTTTGTCACGTATAATCTATATCCCTACATAACTAAATAGGAAGTATTTGTACTTGTGTCTTTGTTTTCAGGAAGATGGGGAATTCTTATAAATATAAATTATCTTTATCTAGAGTGGTGCAAAACTTATAATTAAATAAATACATTTATCAAATGAATATTTAAGTTGAACATAATATATCGAGACTAAAAAGAATATAAACATATAGTTTTTCCAGTAAAAATCTAGAAAATGTAATTGTTTTGCCACCCTATAAAGATCATACAGAGCGTTCATGGTATTAATAATAATAATTTAAATTAAAATATTTTTTTGGTAAAAAGTAGTGGCCATAAAACATAATATACCAGTATACTGTACGATCAAAAAGTTTTATAATCAAGCATGCTTTGTATGGCAAAAAAAAAGATTCTTATGGGAACAGAATTTTATCTGTCAACGACCAAATTCAGCTTGATCAATTTTGTCGTACTGTACAGGGTGTCCCAAATTTGAGGCCTATTCATCGGGATCTCGGAAAATAGAAGAGATACGAGATCGGTTAAATGGAGGCAAAATTGCAAAATTTGATACTGGCGAAAATGTCACTTTAAAAAGCTAAAAATTCCAAATGCTTCTGGAGATTTTTGGAAAAAAACGAATATTGTACGGGATTTGTTAATTATATTTTAATTTATATTTCATAGTTAAGTATAAGTTTAACAGTTATTTTAAAGATTATATTTGAATAGTTAAGTGTCAAAAATTCAATTAGATTTTTGAATACCTAATTGCTTTGTGAAATTAAAAATGGCAGTTTTTATTGCGAATTTTTGGATAGTACGTTAAGTTTTATGTTAGATTCTTCAAATGGCGAAAGCTAACAAGAGATAGATTTTTTTAAATATTTGTGGCGCTCTACGGCCAAATATTAATTATGGAGCATTTTGATGGAGATAATATGTGTGGCATAGAAATTGCAATACCCAGTATATGCTTAGCTATATTTATAATATTTTGTCGGTTAACTGGCTAACATTAACGATGACATTTTTAGCCTCAGTCTGTTTGCAAAAAATAACCAGAGTATTTAATTCCAATAAAAGAACTTTTAATTTTATTATTTTTTTGCGAATTTGTTTCGAGACATTGAGTTTTATTACCTTTGGGATATTGAAAACCTCGTTGTGTGTGTGTTTATGGATCTATGTAGCTTTTTTTAACTAGTTAAAAAGGAATTATTTTTGTTTAACAGTAGTAACACTTTGAAATTTAAATTACAATTTTTTAAGCTAAAATGTTTAAAAGTTGACATATCATATGTCAAAAATCTTCTGAGGTATTCAAATTTTTAAACTTTTAAGATGACTTTTTATACTTTGCCTCCATTTACCCGACCTCGTATCTCCTCTAGTTTCCGAAATCCAAATAATAAGGCTCGAATTTGGCACACCCTATACACATTCGTAATGAATGAGCATTTATTACATTAATTACGTTAGTCCATATTATGAATGAATAAACATATCAATAGATCTGTTGTCTGTTTGGAATATTTCACAAATTATCTCGGTCTTCAAATATCACGATATTTTAATCGCTCTTAGTTTAAAAAATAGACCACTATCTAATTTAATAATTAACAGTAACGGTTTCTTTAAAAGCAAAGGTGAATAAAAATATATTTAATATCTGTTTTTATTCACTGCACGCGCATGTTATAGATAACTTACGACTCTTATATATCTGATTTTTTCGATCTTCTGAAATGTTTAATTTTATTTCTTTAGATAAAGAGGGGACTATTAAAGAAAATTGGATTAAATGAAGAGTTCTTGGCTGAGTGAAATTTTACAGGTTGTATTTTAAACTATTTTTATTTATTTATTAAAGTTAATTTAAGAACGCTCTGTTGTCATTCATTGAAAAGTTCGTTCAAATACAGAATACAGTTTCATTGAATAATATATAAATAACATTTGTCAATAAAACTAGACATCCATGTCATAGTGCAATAAAACTACACATCTTCAGGCGATGAACGATTGCATTTAAGAGAAGGGTTTAAACCTTAATCTAACCGGGGTTTAAATCTTAATTTAACGTTTAAACCGATTATTTGTAGAGAGGGATTCAAAATCATACAGGAATAGTGTAATTATTTACGCTTAAGTCCAATAGGTAAATATACCGATCTGGTCATTGAAACTACGTGGTCTGGATTTTAACGTCTAAGACAGTGTGGTAGACAGCTTAATGGAAAATAAAATGTATTAAAAAGAGATAAATGTTGGGTTGATCTACATTTCTTTGTTGCGGTATTGCCGGATTTTGCATCAAAATTTCAAACCGCACAAGTAGCCGTTTACTAAAAATGTTGCGTCTAGGGTTGGAAGTTTATTTTTCACAATTAGTTACTCATTTTACCACAGTTTTAATAGATTATATTTATCTAGATATATTATCTTCATTTCAGTAGTATATATGAAAGTTTTTAAAATATTTTTTTTCTGCACACATTTTCCTACAAACGTAAAAACATGGCAACACTGTATGCCGCTTTTTATTGTGTCTCTCTGTCTGTAAAACGGTCATTTATACTTATCTCTGTCGCATGTATTAAAATACAGACCACGCAGATGAAGTGACCAGACCTAGTATAGCTGGTTGATGATGAAGATTGATGATATAGAAACACTTCTTATTCTACGGTATCTGGTATATATTTTCGAAAGGCATTTTAATACTAACAATTTTAATTGACTCTATTTTATTCTTATAATTAATTGTATCCAGTTTAAGAATCTATTATATTATTTACTGTTGGAAATATACACATCAAACGCTGTAAAATTTAAAATTATTACAGCATTAAAACTATTCAGCTATTTAAAGCTGAATAACAAAAGGGGAAATACTTGAAAACAAATATGTATTGACAAATGATATTTATATTTATTCTGAATTTGATCGTACTTTACTTTTTACATACGTATCAACTTTTAAGCAATAAAACAACTTTAAAAAAATAGCCAGGACAAATTATCATCCCACAAAGTAATTTTAAAAACATTTGTACTGCATTGTTTTTTTTTAAATAAACGACTAGTTTGAAACGAAATCACTTCCAAATCAGGAGCATTTCACAGAGTACAAAATATTTTTATCACATTATAAAACTGAGGTAGTCTCTATATAATTTTAAGGTGATTTTTTTTCTCGCTCTAAACGTTCTTGTACTCTGTATATGCCGGTGTAGTTTTTGTTATACTAAAATTAGAAATTCCACTGTCTAATATACTAATCGAATATCACCAAAAGTTTTGTATCCTTAGCCGAAAAAGGGCATTTTATGCCTAAATTTTTGTATATACAACCAATACCTATTTGTCTTTTTAAATCACAGCCCAAATTTTACACAATTTTTATCTCCATTCTAAATAATTTTGGAGTTATTAAACAGTAGAATTTTAAAACTTCCTCTCGAATTTACTTATAGACAAAAAATAGATTGTTTCATCAAAAATGGTAATCGCATTTATCTACTATCAATATATTTCTTTTCTGAACAACGAATAATAAATATATTGAATAATTGATTGGAAATATTATAACTACGATTGGACTTAAAACTATTGTGTCGACAAGATTGGTTCATGACATCAAAGCTACATAATATTTCAAAAAATCTTTGTCTTTTGAATGTCATTACCTTCTGTCTTACACGTCTGAATATTGTGACATAAAGATAGATTGGCCATAATGATAGATAGATAATTTAGTTTATGAATTTTGATTTTTTGAGAAAAAAACGCCATCCAGTTGGCTTGGAAATAACGATCGATGGCATTCCCCATATAATTGAAGTGAAACTTCTTTACGCGCGCTGGGAGTAAAAATTCAAGGCTGTGACATACGAGTTAAGCCGGAGTCTCATGCATCCGAAATCCGATGGTACGACATCCGAAATTTGAAGTTATCGTGTGAAATAAAAAAAGCCTGTCACATACATCCGAAAGTTCGTTCCGAAATTTGACAGTTTTGACATTTAGACCTGTCATTCCTATGTATTATTATTATGTATTATTCCATGTATTATTGGAGAAACACTTATAAAAATAACTTCCTCGCCAAATATCCCGAAATTGCCCACTTCCCACTAAACTTGATTTTAAAAACCAATGTTTTCAAAAAAAGTGAGGTTAAAAAACACACGATATCGTACAAAAGTTAAACAAAATTTAACTTTATACGACGTCGGACGATTAGTTAAAAATATCGGATAAAAATTGGTGTCAAAATATTTCGACCAATAGGAGCACCGTCGGATCGTCGTGTCATCGGATTTCGGATGCATGAGACTCCGGCTTTAACGTCATCGTCACGACATGCGTCACGAAAAGTGGTAATGATCGAAAAAGTGGTAAGCCAATGAGGAAGTTGAGATGGGTCTTTGGAGCCATATTAGGGAGGATCCTTGAAATTTTGCTTGATTTTTTAGGGGTCCGCGATCTCAAAAAGTTTATATCGAATTGTTGGACCATCCTACATACAGTCCCGACGTAAGTCCTAAAGACTTTTTGACTTTTCCAAAAATTAAGAATGAACACATCAAATCTATTTTTCCAAGCCTCCTTGAATAACTGTGGCACTCTATATTGAAATTTAAAATACAATTTTTTGAAAGCGTAAAAAGTCAAAAGTTGACATATGTCATTCTATTCAGAGTGTCATGCCCCTCGAATCTTGGAGGACTTACAAAATCGTGATATTTTGTCGCGGTATTTCCCTGGAAAGGTCGCGAAAGTAACGCGGCACATATGTGGAACCGGTATTTCCATCACTTTGTCATCATAATTTGCCATTAAATACATGCGAACATTCGGTCGGGGATTTCCTGATCTACACCCGTGAGTATAGTGAGTATAGTATATAGTATATGACCCGTGAGTATAGTATATGGCTCGTCAGCAAAACTATGTTCAATAATTTAATACCTCTAATTTATTACAATTGGGGTTGAAACCTTTGGTGTTATAACAGCAAAATAAAACACTAATACACCAAAACACTTTACTTTTGCTCTTACTTGTTTTATCACATCAAATTGCATTCGTTTTTCGATTTAAAAATATTATTATAAGCTTTAAAAAATTGATGTTATAATTTTTGAGGCCTTTTTAGAGCTGGGGCCCTTAATACTCCGAGGGCCAGGGCCCATCAGGTCCCTACGTAAAGACGGCACTGCTGATGAGTAACATATTTATATCTATATGGATTTTTATTATAATTATTACAGTATACAGGGTGTCCCAGGCTGAGCGTGTATTAGAAATTTCTAGAGAACCACAATATCTAGATCGAAGGTTTTTCGCACATCATTGTTTTACAACAAGATCTATCGATTAAAAATATTTTCAACATGGCGGCACTTCCGGAAATACCGGAAGTTGACAGCAACTTTCTTATTTTAAATGGGTGCCCCCCTATTTTTTATTACATACTTAAATTCTATGAATATTGATGTTAAACACTCTATATCTAACATTAATCATTTTTGAGAAAAAAATATTTAAAATTTTTAGACGAAAAAAACTACCTCTCAAAAAAATGTGTACAGCCTAAAAGTCAAATTTAGTGATTATCACAGCCACTGTGACATAAAGAAAAGACATGTGGCTATCTATTACAAAAATTAAATTGTTCAAATGTCATATAATAATGGCGGTAGTTGTCATGGAATTGAGCGTTTAAAAATTATCATAAATATTTTTTTTTCAAATGGAAACCCACTTTTTTTATTTCACTAGTGAAAAGGTTTTTCAATTCGTTACGTTTTAACTATACATATTCCTATACCTAAAATAAATCGTTTTTAAGTTATTTAAGATTTACTTTGAAAACGTAAATTTTTCTTGATTTTATCTAGCTTTTTTTTTTGACAGTTGTGAAATAAAAAAAAGTGGATTTCCATTTGAAAAAAAAATATTTATGATAATTTTTTAATCGCTCAATTCCATGATAGCTGCGGCCATTATTATATGACATTCGGACAATTTAATTTTTGAAATAGATGATATGTCTTCTCCTTATGGTACAGTGGCTGTTGCAATCACTAAATTTGACATTTAGGCTATATACATATTTTTGACAGGCAGTTTTTTGTGAAACAATGATATGCAAAAAATCTCGGATGTAGATATTGCAGTTCTCTAGAAACTTCTAATGCAGGCTCAGCCTGGGACACCCTGTAAAAATACTTAAATTTTGTCTACCATTATACATACGTCATTCAATTTTTACAAAATGTGTATTAGAAGTATATCATTATCTGAACAGACCGGCTACATTTAGCTTCGCCGCCCCGGGCCCCCGACAGGCTTAGTCCGCCACTGCCTACACCACCAGATACCTTCACGAGAATTATATCTTTGTGGTAATAAATTATGAATTCAGCCTGCTACAAGGTATATGTAAAATTTATTCTACAGGCTGCTTATACTTTGAAAATTCATCTCGTTGCAGTTCATCACAGTTGTATATAGTTCAAGAAGCACTAAGAAATATGGCTGCCTTTGAATAATATAACATAAAAAAGTTTCAGTCGGAATACAATAAAAAGTACGAGAAATACATTTTATATTAAAAACAAAATAAAGGCAGCTTAAATATAGTTTGAAGCATAAATAAAGGAGTATTTGAAGTACTGTGTGGACGGAAGAGGGAAATCAATCGCAAAATTCATAAAATGAATTTAAAGACCGAGCCAATCCTAACGTTTGAAGCAACCATACATACACTACGAACTGTTCTGCAACTATATATACACGACGTAAACTAGCACCATCTATAGTGGGCCGAGTCGTCAATTTGTAATTTAATGCTCCATAAGAGTGACTGGGCTTTCTTTTTCGATATTTCAAACTACACTTTTCGAAACGTGTCCTTCAAATCCTTCAATTTAATAGTTGTTCCTTCACTGTTAGTAAGAAGTTTCACTTCAAATATGCGCATACAACTTTTTTACATATACGATGACAGCTATCTTCATTTCATAGCCATCGCTGACGCCGTTTTTTTTCGATCATATTGTACAATTCTTATTTTTTACAGTTTTGCCACGACTGTTTTCTAAAAACAATAGATAGTTTAAACAAATAGATGTATCAAAATATTAGAAAATTTAGGTGTGTTATCTATATTCGTCAATTATTTAACAAATGTTTAAATACGATTAACATTTTTGAGGAAATCCAACTTTTCTTTGCTGCTAAGTTTATAATCACTTAAAACTTTTTTTCCTTAATTAGATTAACAGCAAAATCAGAATTTCTGATAATAATTGCTTTATTTAACTCTTATCACTTTTCTTAGAATAAGTATGTTGGTGTATATATTCTGGTTTGAGCTTAAAATGACTAGGAAGAAATATGAACTCCGTTCCCTTGTTGGGACAACTCCGCCTTAACTCTCCTCGCAATGTGGGATCGGGTGTGCTTCCTTAAATGATCCTTTCTATAGAACCCTGTAGATTATTATAGACATTAATTTAAAAAAAAATTCAAAACCGTTTCTGGATTTAGTAAATACTTACTAAAGTTGTCTTTTGCGAGAATAGATATCAAATAAATTATTTTTTTTTTGGTTTAATTCCTTTGACCTGGTATACTATATAATTTGTTCTTTTTATTCTTGGCTTTAGGTTGTTGGGGTTTTAAAGATGTTACTCGATTTCGTTTATAATTTTATTTTCATTAATCATATGTCTTTTTCAAGTCTTTTTAAGTACATAAAAGACTAGTCAGTTAATAAAATCAAAAAGAAGATGTCAAAATAAAATCTAAATCTTTATCGGTATGTTGATGACTGTCTAACAGCCATACTCACCATACCAAAAGAAAAAATTAATTAATATGGAAGAATATTACTTTGCATCATACCAATCAAACCATAAAAACCGAATGGTATACAAAGAAGGTCTGGTCTTCAAGATATCTCAATTATTTATCCAACCATCCAGCTAACCAAAAAAGATCGGTTATAATTGGTTTGGCGGGCAGATTAATTTGTATATCCGACCCAGAATATAGAGATGCTGCAATACAAAAAGCAAAAAACGCATTGAAAGATAATAACTATTCACCAAAAACTAATAAACAAAATATTTAAAAATAGATACCAAAAATTCTCAAACACACAAAACAATCAAAATCCAATGGGAAAAAGTAAAGTTTGGATACACGTTGTATTGCTCTCCCCTTCGTAAATGGGTTGTTTCCAGTGGCGTGCATTACATATAGGCAAAAAAGCATTGCCTACCCTTCCATTTATTCAAGACAGACGCAAAATAAAAATATATTTACCTGATCAATTTTCATTATATATCTACCTACAAATCCTACAAGGACCTACATTGTTTTATTTTTCTAAATAGTATGTTAGTAATGTGTTTATTACGGTTGCAAAGCCGGAAACATCATACAAAACAAACGCCACCTGTTCAACGTCTTATTATTACCTAAAAAACGCATCCCAATTCGAAATCGAACGCACGGCCGCAACTTAATATTACATGGACACAACATGGATATGGACAAGCAACAGCAGTGCGTTACCGCAGCACGGATGCTTTGCACCCGATGTCTCGATGCCGCCGATGCAGTATTGCCAGTTCCGATGTTATTACAGATCTATGTAAGAAACAGTCCATGTTATTTTAGACGATCAATTTTAAATAACTGTTTTAGAAAGATTTGTATTATGCAGCAAATTAGAAATTTGCTTGTCTGTTATCTGTATTTGTATCTTATCTGTATCCAAATTATTTCATTTATTATTTTATTTGACTGTAAAATCATTTTGGCACATAAAATCTATTAGGCAGTGGCAATTGGTAATCTGGCAATATTGTGTACGGTTATTGTTTTAGCTAATTCGCCAGTGACGACACTAAAACTCACGATACCCTAGATAAGGAAATTAATTACAATGTTTATATTCTTCCGAATTCGTGGGATTAAATGTCTAAGGACAGGCAAGATTAAATAATTTAACAATAATTTCGTTAGAAGCTGAACTTTTACAAGACCTAAAACGGACCACACATTTTTATGATGATGTATTGAAAGAGTTTTTGAAAAAAAACGCCGTTACTTAAAAAGTCTTCAAAAAGACATATGACTGTCCAAACGATGTCAATGAAAATAAAATTATAAACCTAGTAATCTAGTAAAAATCTAGTAACATCTTTTAAACCCTAACGAAAAATAAATGATATATTTACCTTTTCCACATTCGCTACAAATGTGCCTCTTTTCTCCTGAGTGGATGACGAAGTGCAGAGTCAGTTGCTCCTTTCTTTTGAAGGCTTTGAGGCATACAGAACATACAAAGGGTCTCTCGGGATTGTGGCTCTGCTTGTGCCTGGTCAAGTGGTCTTTACGTTTCAGAGCCGCTCCACATATATCGCACACGAATCTACGCTCCATGTTATGTCCCATCATGTGCTGTTCCAGGAGGTCTCTTTCAGGCAGAGCCATGTGACATTCCGGACAGCAATATAGAGTGGAACCATCCAACGCAGTAGACAATCGAATTTCACCTATAAACATGACTGTGAGTGTATTTTACTAATTTTTATCTAGCGACTTAATAGTAAAACATGTTGTTTTTGATTGAACAGCCCACTGATGAAATATACTTGATATGTGTGTATTTTTTTGATTAGATATTCTAAAAGATTCAACATGCCTGCCTAAAAGGTACATCACAATTGCCCTGAAAGTTTTTAACCGCGTTAAGCCGGGTCCAGACCAAGCAGACAAAACAGCGACAAAACAGAAACATTCATGTTTTACGATAAAGTTGCGACAAATCCAATACATTTCTGCGACATGTTTGTCTCATTTTTTTGTTTCCAAATTCGGAGACTTTCAAGTTCAAAAAGTCTCTGTTTTGTCGTGTATTTTACGACAAGTTGCCGGTTCAGTGTGGATGTCGTGCGTTGCCAAAAGTAGGAAACCGATGAAATCACACAGTTAATACTGTGGAGTGCTGGTACTGCTAATATATGACATTAGTACCGTGTGATCGAAAAAAAACGATGTCAGCAATGGCTATGAAATGAAGATCGCTGTTTTTATATGTAAATTTATATGTAAAATGTCACCTATCGTCATTTTGCAGCCAACTGGACGCCGTTTCTTTCGATCATACGATATGCGGTGGAGTGCTCCATCTTTATAGAAAAAATGTCAGAAGTGAAAAAATTCGGAAAAAATGGAACACCGAAAATACCTGCAAACAAATAGAGCTTTATCGAGCGCATTTATTATTATGGGACCGTAAAAACAAGGACTACAAAAATTGTTACAAGAAAGCTGATGCATTGGAGGAGATTTGTTTAGCATTAAATATAAACTCGTTTGATGATGTTAAGAAGAAAATAAGAAATATTAAAGCTATATAGTATACGAGAGAAATAAAAACAAAAACATTTGGGGTTTCTTTTTGCAACATGGGATGGCGAGTCTGCTGACAACACTACTGGCTGTTAGTAATATATCTTTAACTTATTCCTGCTGGAAAGGTCACATGATTAATAAAACTGATTCGCATACACTGAACTTTGTTGTAGTTTTATCCTCGCGGTATAGACACTTTGTCTCAAATTTGTCTTGTCTGAATTTCTCATTTTTGTCTAGGGTTTGTCTTGTTTTTGTCTCAAAATCGTATTCACTTTCTGTCGTCTTGGTCTGGACACGGCATTAGAAACATAGCTTTTGTCGACTTGTTTACAGAAAGCTGCTTTTCGAGTATCATCGGTAACATTGAAATTTTTAACATTGAAAATGTTTCTGTTATCCCATATAAGGGAGCCCAAATCGAATTAAAATGCTACATTTGCCACACCATGACGTCATATATACAAGGGTATAGGAAATCTCGGCGCAGCGGCGGCAGTCGGCCAGCGCGCGCAAAAACCATTACATCGCTAATTGTTTATTGATATATCTTTATTAGTTTAAAAGCAAAAAATATGGGGTTTGCTTTGACACCTTGTCAAGACATAAGCGAAACTTTTAAATTGTTTTTTTTCATTTAGGCCTTCGTTTTTCGTTAAATGAAAGTTATATTAAAAAAAGTCTATTTTTAAACCAAATTTTCGCATGATTGAAATGAGTTATTCATGTTTAAAGTTTTTTTGGTCATAAGCGCTAATGGAAATGTTTTTTTGTAAATAATTATAAAAAATTACTCCCTACGAAGACTTTATTGTGTACTGAATCAAAAAATAAGTATTTGTTTTCTCTATACGCTGGTATTAATATATCGATTTTTGATGATAGTGCCCTTTTACCCGGTCTAATTTTGTACTACTTTCGGAATAAGGGTCCCCATATCATGTACTGTACTTCCATCCCTGAAAAATTCAGCTTGTGACACCGAAGTGAGACGTAAAGTCAAAATAAGCCTTAATCTACCTACATCATAGGTAGGTGTAGGTACTCTAGGTATATTCTACCTAGACAGCAGCTGACAGTAGTAATTAATTTGTTATCCGATAAGTAGTTGTCATTATATAAGTTTAATCATCTTATACCTCCTATAACTGTAGGTTTTGGATTTTTTCCTGATTGGTTTGTTAAACAAAAATATACTGGGCATATAAATGTCTAACACAATACATGTATTGAATGTACTTATTTTAACCAATGCATTGTTTTGTTTTTTTAATCTCACAAATAAGAAATGTTTTATAGTTTTTATTATAAAAACAGTGATTATACAATTTATTTGCACCCCTTACACTGTTTTCTGTAAGGGGTGTAACCAGGAGTATATTTCATAACCTCTTACGATATAAGAGGGCACAAAGTGTTTTATTACTTAATGCTTAGATTAAAATTTAATAATATATTTGTACATAAAATAAAATAGACTAGAAAGTCAATTAATTAATATTGACGTAATTACTAAATAATTACAAGATTATTTTCTAATTATTTTAGTGTATTTTTAGTCACCTAATTATAAAGGAGAGATATCCAACCATTGCATTATTTTACTCACAAATAAATGTTTTATGGTTTTTATTATAAAACAAAGATTAATTTATTATACACCCCTTAACCCAAACACTCCAAGGAGGATATTTCGTGACCCATTATTTAAAGTGGACAAGCTTTATTAGTCAATGTTTTAATTACCCAGCGTCTTTAATAAAAATCTAATGTAATTTTTCATAGAAATGATCTGACATAAAAATCAAATTTTATCTAAAAACTTTTTGATTATCTACAAGCAGTAAACCGCTGACAAATGTCTCTATACTAATGCCAAAGTAATGCCAAAAATACAAATTAAATACCAAAATTTCTCATATAATGCCCCACTAATGCCAAGCTGATTCCAATATAATACCACTAATACCACGAATAATATGTAACACATTTGTTTAACGAATTAACCTGTAACAATAGTGGTAGGTACGTGCACAGATTTTTTCCTCGGTAACTTAAAAGTCGTTAAAAAGTCTAATTATATTTAAAGAAGATATAATTCCAACTAATTGCACTATAAGGCCAATAATGCACAAGTAATACCATTAAAATTTTAGCATCTTTAATTTGTGTAACATATTTCTTTAAAAAATTAACCTGTAACAATAGTGGTAGGTACGCGCACAGATTTTTTCGCTAGGTAACTTATTAAGTCGTTAAACAGGCCTATAAAAGCTATAACAACATAGGTAACTAATATTTATAATTTCATTCGAGTTTTAATCTCAAATAATAAATGTTTTACTGGTGTTTTCTGAAGTGTTCATTATTAAAAGTAGATATTCTTTCCGGTGAGACAAAGACAGAGATAATGTTTCCGGTGAGACCGCGTATATGTCACCGGATTCTGGTTAGTATAAAGACTTTTCTATAGAAAGAGTTTTTTCTATATTTTTCTTTCAAAATAAGACTAATTTCTTCTTATTCTTTTAAATATTACAGTGTTTCTTTTTCCTAAAATGTTATACTTAATTTTCGCTTAAAATTAAAAAATCACAAATGGAGGAAAATATACATTATTGAATAAAGTTTATACAAATCACTTTACCATAACAAAAAAGTAAAAACATGTCATGGCGGAAGATATTCAGGTGGCATTTCACATATTTATCTATTAAAATCGAGATTAAAATTAAAATTTAAAAAAAATTAAAATAATAAACTTGCGTAACATGTTATACACGACATAGAAAGTTTCAGAATCGATTAATACGCAATACGCTACGCAGTCAACTTGTTCCTATGCGCGGATGGACACGGTGGACTACGATATTGGCGAGTCTGAATACTTATAAAAATTTGCAAAGTAAAATATGTTGGAAAAATAATTAATTCATACATATATAAAAGCTCAAAGGGTTTTTTTGTTGCATTCATCCCCCCGAAACCGCTTCACCAATCTTGATGATTCTTTTTTTAAATGAAAGGTATATATTTGTAGATTTGTTATGAAGTATTTTTATAGTGCTTAATGGCTATTTCTTTGTGTAAAACGACTAAATACTAAAACATACCTGAAAAACACCTACACACAATACCCCCAGAAATAAATTATTTGTCATTGTCAGTGGTGTGTCAGTTAGATTATATATTAAGTTTTTAGATATTTTAGGAGTGAGTTCATACCGCCAGCTTTAGATACATAAATATTAGCACAAAGGTTCGTTTAAACGACATTAGTGAATTAGCTTCACAAAGCGATTTTAGGAAATTCATCCTCTTAGAGAGTAAAATTATGTCGGAACAGTTTGTTGTATGAAAATTCCTTACTATTTGGTCTAGAAGAATGAAATCCTACAAAAAGAATTAGAAGACATTTTTGAAGTTCATCAATCAAATGGGTAAAGTTAGTAAAAATTTATATAAAACTTGGTGACCTCTGGATTATACACATAAAAATTGGCACAAAGATAAAGCGAATTTATGAAATTTATACACTTAGGGAGTAGAATAGGGAAGGGAATAAAAGTTTGCTGTACGAAAATGCATTACAACATTATAAACCAGACAGTATAAAATTTTATACAAGGGTTTATTTAGTGACATCATAACGAAATATATCTTCCTCAATTATCCTTCAAAGAATAAAAAATAACCTATAAAGAGAGTATTAGTGCTCTTAAATAAAAAAAAGATGAAAAATAAAAAAAAATCTATGCTCACTAGCTCTCTATAAAGAAGTAAAAAATCATTTAAATCAATGCATGAACGATTCGAGGTGTAACGCGAACGTAGTCGCGGGAAAAAGCTAGTAATTTATTAAATTATTTTATTTAACTGATTAATTTTCATTGAAAAGATTTTTTTGTAATTCGCCACTATATTAGTTAAAAACTAAGAAACTCATATCAAATTTAAGTTTTGCGATTTTGACTTATACTTTTTACAAAATCTGAACACATTTTAAAAGAAAAAAAGCTTTTGATAATATTTGTGTAGATTGACTAAAAGTTGTATAACATAAATTTCTACGACCGGTCTACCTAGTGGTCTGCAGCATCGCCTTGTGGTGCAAACGCGGGCCTTTTAATCTGACGTGACGCACAACAGCCAAGAAAAACAGAAGCGTGGCTAAGAATTTAGTAATTTAAAAAAAATGTCTTTTAGATACAGCAGTAGGTATTAAAAAGTTTTGTATTTAAATGGGGTTTGCCTTTAACAGTTGAAAAATTATATCGTAAAGTGTAACTTTCCGTAAGAATTCTTTATCTGTCATCATGTTAACCTGATGTTTTGTATGTTATTTTGTTTTTTTGCTTGTTTGTTTTACGGATAGGTGCGATCGCATAATTATTATTGATAATGTTTTATTTAATGTTAACATTACTACTTTTTCAGTGAATCTTTAAATCTGTTGTTTTTTGTTAAGTTCGTTATTTAAACATATGTATGTAATACACTCATATTAACACTAATCATATTTTTACGTTTTTATTCATCATTTTCAATGCCCCCCCGGTTGCATCTTTGTAAAGGACTGTGAATTTTTTTCCGAGAGAAACGTCTTCGTTGAGAGAAACATCGTAACATAAAATTGGGAAATAATTAAGAATTAAGAAATATTGATAAATAAAATCTAAAATTATTATTGTCATATTGTACAGGGTGGTCGGAATTGGTCTGTTTTAACAGAGAAAACCTATTTCGTGACTAGATAGAGCAAAACCGACATAGATGTCATGGGCTCGATTTCTGAGACACGTTTAATGGCGTAAACCGCCTGTCGATATTTTCACTGCCAACTGAGATACGGGGCCTTTTTGAATTTTTTACCATTTGGAATATTGCCCATAACTTTTGTATTTCACGGAATAATAAAATTCCGTAAAAACGTTCTTAAGACACTTTTTTAAGCACGATCCAGTGGCGTAGTCAGTTTTTTTCTATACTTACTCTTTTTATCAGAAATAATAAAAAATATAATTTTTTAAATGGAAATCATAGTTGGCTATGACCTTAAAAAAATGCTGGCGTTTAACCCTTTCCAACGATATAAAGTTATGTGTATTTATTTCTAACAATGAGAGAAATATTAGTTGCCTTACTATTATTAATATAATAATAAATACTTACTTATTATTATTAGTTGCCTACTATTATTTTTTTATCAAAATTTAATATTCTCTATTATTATTTATCTGCATAATTAAAAACTTTCGAAAAGGTAAATCAACATGTATTACCAATTACAATTAAAACGCCAGGGTTACAACCGAACTATTAAATGGAGAATTTAGAGGGAATTGGGTTGGAACAAGGGGCCCATATCTTGGCCTACTAGGTTCTGTGATTTAACTCCTTTCGACTTTTTTATGGGGGAAATTAAAAGACTTTATATATAAGGGAAAATCCATTGGGGCGAAAGAAGAATTGCATAAGGCTACTATAGGCAAGCTTTTGGACTTAATAGACCAGTTTGCCTAATAAATCGTTGTAACTCTGTGCGCAAATGATGTTTATTGTGTATTCAACAAGAAGGTGCTCAGTTTGAACATCTTTGATTTTTTTTTAGAAAACCATATTCGTCACTCAAAAAATACGTTTCTTTAGTTTTGTTCTTTGTTTATTGTGTTGATTTCAGTTGTAATTACTAATATTAATAATATATAAATAGAATGAAAATTTACCTTTTCAAAAGTATTTAATTATGCAGATAAATAATAATATAGAATATTAAATTGTGATAAAAAATAATTAGGCAAATAAGTCAACACAAAATCAAAGCCCGCTTCGATATAAAGATAAAAAACCTAATATTTCTCTTACTCTTAGAAATAGATACCCATAACTTTATATCGTTGAAAAGGGTTAAATGCCAGCATTTTTCTAAGTTCATAGCCAACTATGATTTCCATTTAAAAAATTATATTTTTTATTATTTCTGACAAAAAGAGCATGTATAGAAAAAACTGACTACGCCACTGGATTGTGCGTAAAAAAGTGCCTTAAGAGTCCATTTGCGCTACACCGCTCGGGTCGGTTTCAGGGGTCGGGTAGAGCGGGTGTGCTGTGGAAGGCGGTCCGTTCACGATCCCCCACCGCCTGATTTTTGGTCGGACGCATTCAGTGTAAATCACATCTGAATATTTCCCATATTTATTTCAGTGGAGTAAAAACGATATCAAAATGTGTCAAAATTTTTTTTGGAGGTATAACTACATGATATCTATACAGGATTATCAGTTAGGCCTTTGTGCATGTGAAATAACTAATTACGACCTTTTTGGGGGTGTCAGAAATTTTTTAACTAGCAAAATGTCAAAAATGTATAACCATGTTTTTTATCTTTCCTACGTGATAACTCTAAACTAATCAACTTATTCACAAACTCTTTTTTTAATCGATTGAGAACACATAGGCGGTGATAGCTGAGGTAATTAAAATTCCATAGTGAGTGTATTTTTTTGGAAAATGGATTAAACTTCAAACATTAACTTTATTGTATCATGATTTTCGGTAAGCGAGAAACTTTTTTATTTGAAGGAATTTTTACATAGTATCTGCGTATGAAATAAAGTAAAAATATTGAAAAAGTTTTTGAAACTTGGTACAATTTTCTAATGCTAATACTTTTCTTGTTATCCTAAATTAAGTTTACGAATAGGCCGCGCGCGAGACCACTGGGGCCTCGCCGCCCGAGACTTTGATTTTATATGGCGACAAGGCGGACGCGATGTTCCATAGGCCTATTTCTGATTATTTGTATTGTACCTGCAATTTGAAATTTAGTTAATTCAGTACGTTATAAATTATTTAGTTATCGACTCTTTAATTTGCAGAAAAACTATAAAGAAAAATGATAGGTTTTTTTAAATCCTATTATAACGAAACCTAAAAACTATCATAATCATAAATGCTGCGGAAAAAGGCAAAATGATGTATGCTTAATATATTAATTAATAATTGTATATATATTATATTAACAATTATGAATATATTATATTAACAAAAAGAAAACTAGTTAAATAGAACGGTTTTGATATTATAATATTTTTGATATGTGATAAAATAGGAAAAAAGGGCAAACATCACAAATTAACATCTAGACAAACAGGTATCTTATGTTGTAACCTATTTTAATAAGATTTTTTAATAAATTCATTGATAATAAAATTGATATGATCGCTAAAATTCCATAGTCAGTATTTTTTTGCCAATAGAGCTGAATAATTTATCATAAACCAGAATAATTTTAATTATTCTTATTTACCGTAAATATAAAAATAATAATAATAATAATAATATAATTCCATTACATAAATAATTCTATATAATTCTACAGAATGTCCCCGGATTGTGGAAAAACAAGTGGAAAAACTTTTTTATTATTGACATTTTGAGAAAAATGTATTCTTCATAAAAAATTTTGCTTGTTCTAAAATGGTTAATCCCGTTTATACTTTTCCAAATTTCCATACCGTTTGTATATTGTTGAATTTTTTCAGTCTTAAAAATCAAGGGGCGTTTCTATGGTAATATAATTTCGATTATATTCTTTGATAGACGGTTATTATTAATTATTGTTTTATTATATGTAAATTTATATATGCATGGGAAATATTGTTGATCGTCATTTCCCAGTCAACTGGACGCCGTTTTTTTTTCGATCATACGGTATATTATGTATTTCAATAAAAGCGACAATACTTAGGCAACAATGTTTTCGATCTAGCGTGGTTTAATGACAAAAGGGGCTCCCTGTAATCCTTTTACCTGTTCAAATTAATTGATTAGTATAATGAGACAAGTCGCTGATTCCTACTATTTAGTGGTTTTCATATTTTATTGCAATGAAAATCGCAGTTTTACGTACACAAAACGCAGATTTAATTTAATTTTTTTTTAAAAACTCAGAGCAAAATTTAAAATGTCATATGTCAAATAGAAAAAAAATATTACAGTCGAAAGTGATAAAATATCCGATTTTTAAAGAAAAATCTCAATGCAATCGGTAATATTTGCCATGACTACCAACATAAAGCTTTTTTAATCTGCCAATTCGTTTATTTAATCAGGAAAGTGTGCTCAAAGGTTTCAAAAAAAAGAATTTTTATTCATTTCCGATAAAGACAATTAAAATAAAAATTCTCCAGCTTTGGCAACATTTGACTTTCAAAGAAATTTTTGTCTATTTTAATTTCTACACCGGGTGCGTCTCAAAAGTGGCTCACCCCTATAACTTTCTTATTTTTTCAGATAAAAAAACGAGATTTGGTATGTTAGTATATGACATAAATTAGGATTGATTGACGTATTCAATTGTTTTTGGTCACTTCTTGTTTCACCGGAAATGACTACAACTTTTGATTCTTAAATGGCACCCCCGGTATTTGTTTACTTTATTCGATAGAAAATGACATTCTGAATATAATGACATATCATATATCATATGTCAACTTTTGAAATTTTCGCTTAAAACGAAATTGAATTTTAAATTTCAATCAAGTAGCCTTGGAAAAATAGATTTGATCGTCTAATGTTTTTAGTGCCTTGTCCTGGCCAGTTAGAAAATGCTCAAATCGTATTTTTAATCATATCTCAATTTTTTCAAATAGAACGAGGGTGGCTAATTAGCATATTTGGGAAAAGCATTTTTTTACGAATAATTTGATACCTCACACTTGGTATTTCGAGTCAAATTATCATTATGAACCGCATGTTATAATTTCCTTTATAATTTCAAATAAACCATATGCGAAAATGTCAAAAGTTGACATATGATATGTCATTCTATTCAGAGTGTCATTTTCTATCGAATAAAGTAAAAAAATACCGAAAAGACTAAATATGCCATCAGTTTGCTTAAATAGAACAAGTAACATATAATTTACACGAAACTGACGATATGACCACAGACAACAAATTGCAGAGCTTCGCAATTCAGCATAAAAAATATTTATTAAAAAATAAATTAAATATAACTGTAATCAGAAAACCTTAATTTATGTCTGTATTGTAACGGAATTTTAACTTATAATACTCTTTCCAATATAGACATGTCTTATAAACCTTATATTTTGATGACGTGTTGAACGATGTGGGGTACCGATTAATTTTGAAGAAAAAAATATTAAACCCTGAACTTAAATTAAAATTTATTTTTAAATTATAAGAAAGTATCGCTTATAATTAAATTAACTATTAAATTTATTTCAATCAATATATATAGTATACAGTATAATAAATACAACTTTGTTTGACCATCAAAATCTCAAAAATGGTAGATAACAACCTATTCTCAGACCTATTGAATAGACATATAAAATTTAATCAAAATCGGTCAAGCCGTACAGAGGAGTATGGTAACACAACATTAAAAAAAACAACCCCTATTTGAAAGTGAAAATTTAGTGTTGTATGTATTTTTTAATGTCACATCGTAAAAAAACAAAAATTAAAAATTTTGTCCAAAAAATAATAAAATTGGGGTGGGCCCCCTTGTCACTTAAGGGTATAAAAATAGATAACAGCCTATTCTCAGACCCACTGAATATACATATAAAATTTCATCAAAATCGGTCAAGCCGTTACGGTGAAGTCGGGAGAAGTATGGTAACAAAAAAACAACCCCTATTTGAAAGTGAAAATTTAGTGCTGTATGTATTTTTTATTGCCACATCGTAAAAAAACAAAAATTAAAAATTTTACCCAAAAAATAAAAAAAATTGGGGTAGGCCCCCCTTATCACTTAAGGGTATAAAAAATATATAACAACCTATTTTCAGACCTACTGAATATACATATAAAATTTCATCAAAATCGGTCAAGCCGTTACGGAGAAGTACGTAACAAAAAATTAAAAAAAAAACCTATTTGAAAGTGAAAATTTAGTGTTAAATGTATTTTTAATGCCACATCGTAAAAAAACCAAAATTTAATATTTTATCCAAAAAATAAAAAAAAATTGGGGTGGCCCCCCCTTGTCACTTAAGGGTATAAAAAAATAGATAACAAATAATTTCAGACCTACTGAATATACATATAAAATTTCATCAAAATCGGTCAAGCCGTTACGGAGTAGTACGTAACAAAAAAATTAAAAAAAACCTATTTGAAAGTGAAAATTTAGTGTTAAATGTATTTTTTAATGCCACATCGTAAAAAACTAAAATTAAATATTTTGTCCAAAAAATAAAAAAAATTGGGGTGGGCCCCCTCTTGCCACTTAAGGGTATAAAAAAATAGATAACAACCTATTTTCAGACCTACTGAATATACATTTTAAATTTCATCAAAATCGGTCAAGCCGTTCCGGATATTCGGGAGAAGTATGGTAACAAAAAATTAAAAAAAAAACAACCCCTATTTGAATGTGAAAATTTAGTGTTAAATGTATTTTTTAATGCCACATCGTAAAAAAACTAAAATTAAATATTTTGTCCAAAAAATAAAAAAAATTGGGTGGGCCCCCTTGTCACTAAGGGTATAAAAAATAGATAACAACCTATTTTCAGACCTACTGAATATACATATAAAATTTCATCAAAATCGGTTAAGCCGTTACGGGAGAAGTACGTAACAAAAAATTTAAAAAACCCTATTTGAAAGTGAAAATTTAGTGTTAAATGTATTTTTAATGCCACATCGTAAAAAAAACAAAAAATTAAATATTTTATCCAAAATAAAAAAATTGGGGTGGGCCCCCTTGTCACTTAAGGGTATAAAAAATAGATAACAAATAATTTCAGACCTACTGAATATACATATAAAATTTCATCAAAATCGGTCAAGCCGTTACAGGTAGTACGTAACAAAAAATTAAAAAAAACCTATTTGAAAGTGAAAATTTAGTGTTAAATGTATTTTTAAAGCCACATCGTAAAAACTAAAATTAAATATTTTGTCCAAAAATAAAAAAAAAATTGGGGTGGGCCCCCTTGCCACTTAAGGGTATAAAAATAGATAACAACCTATTTTCAGACCTACTGAATATACATATAAAATTTCATCAAAATCGGTCAAGCCGTTACGGAGAAGTACGTAACAAAAATTTAAAAACCTATTTGAAAGTGAAAATTTAGTGTTGTATGTATTTTTTAATGCCACATCGTAAAAAAACAAAAATTAAAAATTTTGTCCAAAAAAATTTAAAAAAATGGGGTGGGCCCCCCTTGTCATTTAGGGTATAAAAAATAGATAACAACCTATTCTCAGACCTACTGAATATACATATAAAATTTCATCAAAATCGGTTAAGCCGTTATGGAGGACTACGGTATCTAAAACTGTGACAAGACAATTTTTTATATGTATTAGATTTCAGAAATCTGCCTAAACCTTAGCCCGATCCTGTCGTGTTAAGCCACACCCATAATTCCAAACGCACGTGCTTTCAGCGAAAAAATATAATATTTAAATTCCTTAGATTAGGGCTTGCAGAGCTTCAGCATTTGCCATAAAATAGCGAGCAATTTGTTACAAAACCATATAAATTATATATCACTGTAATCACAAAACTTCAATCTATATCTCTCCTGTAACAGAATTTTAAATTATATTTTTATTTTCCAGAAAATTTAGTCCAAACATAAGGTTTATTTTGTTGATGTATGACCATCAAAATCTTAAAAATGAACAAGTTATCTAAAAATGTACCACACGACGGATTTAGTATAATCCTTTATCTTTAATTTTCTTCTTCGTTTGTGTAAAAATACCTAGCCAGTTTGACATAAAACGTTAAATGCCCAACGCTTATTTTGCTACTTTTTCGGACTAGTGAAATGGACTCTTAAGAACGTTTTTACACAATTTTATTATTCCGCAAAATATAAAAGTTATGGGCAATTTTCCAAATGGCAAAAAAATCAAAAAGACCCCGTATCTCAGTTGGCAGTGAAAATATCAACAGGCGGTTTACGACATTAAATGTGTCTCAGAAATCGAGCCCATGACATCTATGTCGGTTTTGCTCTATCTAGTCAGGAAATAGGTATTCTCTGTTAAAACAGACCAATTTCGACCACCCTGTACATCGTAATATACAGGGTGTCCCAATTTTCAGTGGACATAGAGCTACTACGCATTTTTTGAATCAAAATAAGTTCATTGGACACAATTTACCTCTATACAAAGTGCTTCGTTTATCCGCCAGAAGGCTTCAAACTTTAAAAAAATAAACACACAACAATTTTTCAGATATTTTAAGAACCGTTATTCCGATTTGAATGAAATTTTGGGTGTCTATGTTTTGCTAAGTGTTTTAACATTTAACTTTCACAAAAATCAAGAAACTGTACGAAAAGGATGAAAAAACTACCTCCACCCCTACATAAATTTTAGTGTAAATATTTTCCAACTCCACCAACGACATTTTCTTTTCGTCCTTCTAGTATTTATTACATTTTACAACGCCACATCGCATATATAGTTTCTGAGAATTTATTTATCCACAGCAAACCCATTTTTACAACAAAATTTATAGGGAGTTCCAATATTCCGTGGACATAGAACAACTACATATTTTTTGAATCAAATAACGTTAATTGCACATAATTTGCCTTTATACAAAAGTATTTCGTTTGTCCGTTAGAGTGCATCAATCAAAAATAAACATGAACGTTAATTTAAAATTTATTAATTCTTTTAAGTTTTTTATGAAGCTTATTGTCAAATATAATTTGTGATACTAACATAAAATTCCATATCTTCACCAACTAGATTATTAGAGCATAATAGATTTTATGCGCCTCCATAGCTTCAGAAGTCAGCTTCGGAAAAATATTTTTTTTCCTCAAAAAGTATGTGCGGTGGCGTTTTTTTATTAGAGACAAAAAATGTAGTAAATATTAGAAGCACCATTTTACGAAAAAAAATCGGTCGTTGGTTGAGTTGGAAAATATTTCTACTAAAATTTATATAAGGGTGGGGATAGTTTTCACTCTTCCCGTACTTTTTCTTGATTTTTGTGAAAGTCAAATGTTAAAGCACTTACCAAAACATCGACACCCAAAATCTCATTCAAATCGGAATAACGGTTCTCCAAATATCTGAAAAAATGTTTTTATTTTTTTAAAGTTTGATGCCCTCTAACGGACAAACGAAGCACTTTTGTATAGAGATATATTGTATCCAATTAACTTATTTTGATCCCAAAAATATGTAGTAGTTCTATGTCCACGGAATATTGGGACACCCTGTATACCGGGTGCGTCGCAAAAGTGACTCATTCCTATAATTTTTTATTTTTTCAGATAAAAAATCGAGATTTGGTATATTAATATATGACATAAATTAGGATTGATTGACGTATTCAATTGTTTTCTGTCACTTCCTGTTTCACCGGAAATGACTACAACTTTTGATTTTTAAATGGCACTCTCGGTGTTTTGTCGCCTTAAGGTAAGTTTATATGCATCCGTAATGCGTCGTCCGTCGTTCCGTTAGTCCAATCATATTCAAGTATGAGCTGTCATTTTTGAAATAAACCAACAAAATTACATAAAATCAACGACTAATTACGACGCATTACGGATACATGTACACCCACACCTATTTGAAAGAAAATGATACCCTGAATAGAATGACATATCATATGTCAACGTTTGACATTTTCGAATATGGTTTATTTGAAATTGCAACATGCGATTCATAACGACAATTTGACTCGAAATACCAAGTGTGTGGTACCAAATTATTCGTAAAAAAAATGTTTTTTTCCAAATATGCTAATGAGCCACCCTCGTTCCATTTGAAAAAAATGAGATATGATTAAAAATACGATTTAGGCATATTTTAACCGGCCAGAACAAGACACGAATAACATTAGACGATCGAATTTATTTTTCCAAGGCTCCTTGATTAAAAATTAGTGTTTTTAACACAGCCATGGCACTCTATATTGGAGTTTAAAATTCAATTTTGTTTTAAGCAAAAATGTCAAAAGTTGGCATATGATATGTCATTCTATTCAGAATGTCAGTTTCTATCGAATAAAGTAAAAAAATATTGAGGGTGCCGTTTAAAAATCAAAAGTTGTAGTAATTTCCGGTGAAACCGGAAGTGGCCGTAAAGAATTATTGAATATGTCAATCAATCCTAATTTATGTCATATACTAACATACAAAATCTCGTTTTTTTATCTGATAAAATAAAAAAAAATTATAGGGGTGAGCCACTTTTGAGACGCACCCAGTATATAAACCAAACCAAATTTTGCTCCAAGTTACCTGGTTTTGGTTTAGGTTTCTTCTCCTTTTCGGTCTTTTTCTTTTTCTTCTTTTTAGGACTAGTAGTAGTTATAGGGTTGCTTTGTAAATGGGCAGTATTGATAGTCGTCAAATTGGTAAGCGTGCTGACATTGTTTGTACTATTCCCTCCATTTCCGATATTCAGATGATTAACATTGATCGCACCTTAAAATACAACGTTTAACTTGATTACAACTTTATAAATAAAATAAATATCAAACCGTTGTTCAGCAAATTCAAACTGGATTCACCGTTGCCTGGCAACGCGATCGGTTGACTGATTGTAGGGTCTTTCTTTAAGCTCTCGGCAGAGTACTTCAAAAATTCGTGCAAGCTAAGAGGAAGAGTAGAGGTCGGAAGTTGTGACAGATAATCCGCCACGGTGGTAGTGGATGCGGTTAGACTCTGCCAGGCATTGGACAGCACAGTTGTTGAACTAGGCGCGTGGTGGTGGTTATTGTTTTGGATAATCTGGTGGTGAGGTTTCAAACCTACATCTGGCTCTTTTTTCTAAATTCATATTAAAAACATTTCGGTGAATCAGAAATAATGCTACCAAGGTCTGGCGAGCTTGGTCTTGGTTTAGCATTTTGTGAAGACTAGCGTTTGATCTGCAAGACTATGGCCAAGACCGACCAGTGCAAAAGTTCCACAACACCAAGACAAAGCATGCAACAGTCTTGTGCTCTTGCATTTTTTTACGTTTATACAGGGTGTCCCAATATTCCGTGGACATAAAACTACTACGTATTTTTGGAATGAAAATAAGTTCATTGAACACCATTTACCCCTATATACAAAAGTGTTTCATTTTTCAAAGGGCATCAAACTTAAACAATAAACACCTTTTTTCAGATATTTTAAGAGCCGTTATTCCGATTTGAATGAGATTCTGGGTGTCTATGTTTTGCTAAGTATTTTAATATAAGACTTTAACAAAAATGAAGAAAAAATACGGGTGAGAAAACTATCCCCACCCCTACTTAAACTTTAGTATAAATATTTTCGAACTCAACCGACAACCGATTTTTTTTGTATTTACTACCTTCTAGTATTTACTACATTTTTTTTCTTTTGTAAAAAACGCCACAGCTAATACTTTTTGAGGAAAAAAAATATTTTTCCGGAGCAGACTTTCAAAAAATATTTTTGTCACATCATGCTATTCGGGCTAAAATCTATTAGGCCCTAATAGTCTAGTTGGCAAAAATATGGAATTTTATATTAATATTACTAATTGTACTTAACAATAAGCTTCATAAAAAGCTTAAAAATATTAATAAATTTTAAATTCATTAACGCTCGGGTTTATTTTTGATCGATGCCCTCTAACGGGCAAACGAAGCACTTCTATATGAAGGTAAATTATGTGCAATTAACTTATTTTGATGCAAAAAATACGTAGTTGTTTTATGCCCCCGGAATATTGGAACTCCTTGTATATTTTACGAAAATAACATCTGTCGTCGGTTGGAGAATGCAGTTGGAAAATATTTATACTAAAATTTATGTAGGGGTGGGGGTAGACTTCACCCTTTTCGTACTTTTTTTTTGATGTTTGTGAAAGTTAAATGTTAAAGCACTTAACAAAACATAGACGCCTAAAATCTCATTCAAATCGGAATAACGGTTCTTAAAATATCTGAAAAAATGTGTTTATTTTTTTTAAGTTTGCCTCCTAGCGGACAAACGAAGCACTTTTGTATATAGGTAAATTTTGTCCAATGAACTTATTTTGATTTTGAAAAATACGTAGTAATTCTATGTCCACGTAATATTGGACCACCCTGTATCATATGATATAAGAAGTTACTTATTTGTTTAAAATATAGGAACAGTATGTGTTTGATGTCTGAATTATTAAAAAGAACTAAAAAAGGTATTATTTTTTTGAACCATACACTAGCAGCTTATTTTTTTAAAAAATATTTTAATAACAACATTGTCAGCAGTGTGTCTGGCAATAGAATAGTCTCTTCTATCTATATATAGACATGCAATACAGTCAGATAATTATACTATAGATATTATTTCTTTGAGAGGTCATGTCTAAATAATACAATTAATTATATTGACATAACTTATTGAACGTTGGGATATGCATAAAACAATGCAATATATTGTACGACCACACATGATACAATTACAATATCTGATTGCATTTAAAATTAAGTGATTATTTTTTACTTACTTTATTAAGATCGCTATTATTGACATTGAGTTTCTCCGGATTTCTATTCTGAAACAGTTCAAAACCTTGTTGTTCAAATCCCTGCCTTCGAACAGAATTCTGTTGAGTATAAATATTCTGGGTATTGAGGTAGTTTCCATTGCTCTTGGTGGAGTTTGGGATCACTTGTTGAGCTGGATGGTGATGCTGTGTAAAAGTCGGAATGCCGTTGGCGGTATATCTACAAAAATGTCAATATATGTTATCCATATACGGTGTTTTTCAAACCACATCTATTAACAGTTATTTAGGAGCTAATTTAGATACAAATTTGAAAATTTTAAGTCAATGATATTTCGAATTTTGAGGTGTACTATTAGTACGAGAGCTATCAACGTCGGAAAAACAAGTATTTTAAGACGTCTGGCTCTTTGATATATCTTTTACTAAGATGATGATGATGATCTCTAGAACAGCATGCGGCCCGTCAGGCTGCCGGTAAACCTTGCGTTCCCTACTGCGCATTGAAAGAAGATCCTATATTTTTATTAGTCCTTTAAATTCTAATATTGAATATAAATCTAACAGGTCTCCATAGCGCAGTGCGTAGAGTTTCCGACCACGAACCGATGATTCAGAGTTCGAATCCGGGTCAGGGCAAAAACTTTTTTATTTTATTTTCGTTTATATTTTGATAGTAAAGTATTAAATATTTGTTTGTTTTTTTAAATTACCAGAATTATGTGGTCGGAAACTCTACGCACTGCGCTATGGAGACATGTTCGATTCATATTCTATACTAGAATTTATAGGACTAAATTAATAAAAATATAGGATCGTCTTCCGATACGCAGTAGTGAACGCAACGGGTATCGGCAGCCAGACGGGCCGCATGCTGTTCCAGAGAGCATAGTAAAAAATATATAAAAGAGCCAGACGTCTTATAATACTTTCTCGAAAACGTTGCTAGCTCTTAGACTATATATTTTGGTATTGAAAGTACTACTGGGATCATTTTGTTGTATTTTAGTAGAGAGTGGTTCGCATAATAAACAAGATTAATTTGTGTGTATTCTTTTAATGTTTGGCAAATGTATAATTTTGTTGAATGATTAATAATTTGTGTATATTCTAATTGTTTGTCACTTAAATAATAATTTATGTATATTAATTGTTTGGCAATCCTTATAGTATAGCAATGTATAGATGGATGTATAGATCTTTGTTACTCGAACCCTAGAAATCAGTTTGATCAATTGAAAAATGAAACTGATAATGTTGCAACTGCGTGAAACTTTACAGCACGAACTAGTAGTAAAAGAATAAAACGATCAAAACTATATTTTGATGAAAAAAAAAATCAAAATGTTCTCGAAACAAAGATTTTTTCGATTTAATGTATTTTACAAAAATTTTGATATTATATTAAGTCAAATTAACAGGAGATTTTCCGGTCTATAGGAAGCGGAAAGTAACTTTTAAACAGGGTGGGTCAAATTCGACGCTTTTAAATGGAAACACCCTTTTCTATAGGAGTTACGGGGTGTTTTTCAAAAATGTGCATTTTTAACAAATCGCTGTAACTTTTTTGCTATGGAAAATTTTGTATTTCTATGAAAACATTTCCAAAGCACCTTTTTACATAGAATTTAACGATTTAAGAGTTATCAACAGAAAAATTAATTTTTTATTTGGGACACCCGCTATAGTTTTAATTAACTGAAAAGAATTTAAAATTACCTTTCCAAAAATATAGCACACTTGATATTTTGTTATAATTCCCTTCGAAATACAGAATTTTTAAAAGTTCGCCACTTTTAACTAGTAGGCTTTTGACCCCTTATTGATGATATGCCCTTAATGGAACTCGAAAACATATTTTTCCAGCAACAAGCGGCACCGCCTCAGAACGCTGAAGTTATCAGCAAATTTTTGCAGCCAATTTCAAGAATAATTGAATAGCTAACCAAGATCCCAGCCGTTGGCCGTCGAGGCCGCCTGACTTAGTGCCCATGGATCTAATCCTATGGATATATTTGCGGAAGAATAAAGGTTACTTATTCTTCCGTATAATCTAGACAAGAATTAAAAATACTTGGTAGTTATGAGAGGGTATCTTTCACCCCTACTGAGTTAATGAATTCCGCGAGAAATGTTCAAAAACTGCCCCGTCTGTCCATAACAGAAGACGGTCGATATGTCGAACACCTGTAGCAAAATCTCATGTCTTAGTTTGCTATTTATTTTTATTGTTATTAGATATAGTTTAAATGTGTTGATGTTGGTTAAATATATTTTAAATTGTTATAAAATTCTGCATCTCTCATAGCAAATATTATTTTCGTTTTAATTGATGCTCACAGCTAGAATTTTTTTGCATTACAGCCGGTGCCGTTCAAAGCCTACTTATTTAAAGCGGGCGAATTTTTATATACTCTATTTCTCAAAGAGGAATCGAGCAAAATATCAAGTATGTTATATTTTTGGAAAGGTAATTTTGAATTCTTTTCAATAAATTAAAAATATACAGGGTGTGCCATATAAAAAATCAAATTTTCTGTTGATAATTCTTAAATTATTGATTAAAAAAAATATACTTAAACCATTAAATTCTACGTAAAAAGGTGCTTTGGAAATTTTTTCATAAAAATACAAAATTTTCCATAGCAAAAAAGTTACAGCGATTTATTAAAAATGCACATTTTTGAAAAACACCCCGTAACTCCGAAACGGTAACAGATATCGATATGCGGTTTTCACCATCATGTTTTTGACAAAAATTGAACTCCAGACACCGATATTAGTTTTTGTCTATCTCCTATAGAAAAGGGTGTTTCCATTTAAAAGCGTCGAATTTCGCCCACCCTGTACTTTCCAACTATTCATGTCATTTTTACCTATATGTTTTATGTGAGAAATATAACTATTGCGTTTCTGTCAGAAAAAATATATATTATTATAATATAAAGAAGTGTTCTGTTTTTATTAAAAAATTAGAACAAAATTCTTATTTGTTTACGGCGCAAGAGGCCCAAAAATATTTGAACACGGGACCGCGACTTCCTCGCTACGCTACTGGTATTGACTATTTCCATTCTAAATATCTTGAGAATGTTGCTTGTAGCGATTTATACCAAGATATATTTTTTACACGGAAATGTATATTTTTTCACTCAGTAGTTTTATACAGGTACGGACAAAAAGTTATTACTCTTCAAACCATTTAAAAAATATGTGGTGGTGCCCTCTACTAGTAAAGTCATATTGACATCAAAATCAAATTTCTCATGTCAAATAACTTCCAGAAACCAATTTTTATCCAAATATTGACATTACTTCAGAAATTATTTGGAAAAAATCGAAACAAAAATGAAACTTCTACCTGTATCTCCTAAAGTATGCTTTTTAGAACATACGAACTTTTTTACTTATTTTTATCTGCAGAATATGCTGCTAAAGTTGGCGGAATACAGTTCGGACCACCCTGTAGAATCCAAAAAGGGTCAAAGTTCTTGAAAAACAAAATTATTTAAAATAAACCAAATTGGTAGCAATTAAACTTGAAGTGCGTGGAAATTTAAAAATTAAATATATCCTAGAGATATTATTAACCTGAAAGTAAGATTTGGATCTAAATTATAGCTTAAAAAACCTTTACTGGACTGATTGTGTGAAATCTTCTGACGCAGTATGGATAACTGACCTGTTGTTGGTAAGTAAGTCCTCTTGGGGATTTGAAAAAGCCGTCGAAGGAACATCTTGAGACAGCTTGGCAGCGAATTGATGAATACCCGGTATGGATGAGGAAAAGTGACTTCCGAAAGGAGAAAAATTCATCCTTTTTGGTTATATATTGTCTAGAAAATTAAAATAGCACCTCAATTACATATAGATATAATAAAACTCTTTCGTTAAATAATTCGAATAAATTAATTTACAGATATTTATTTTCTAAAATATATAATTAAATTATAAAATACCTTTACTAACAGATTTCACATAAACCGGTTCAAAATAGGGTGTACTTACCATTATATACTGTAATATTTCAGCCTTAGTGGCATATATCAAAAATATAATTCTCGTGGGTCAGCCATTTAACGCAATTCTTGATGGAGTGTCGCCCTAGTGCGCAAGGGACCGATGGCAAAGGGTTGCAGTAGGGGTAAAAAATAATCCATAATTTGCGCCCGTTCAAATTTTCCCGCCACAAATGGATATGTAGGGTATTTCATTCCCTATTTTATTTTATTTTAAAATAATAAGTATAAACTTATAAAATGAAAAATTAGTAACTATAAAATAATTTATAGGTATTACCAATACCGTATGATCGAATAAAAACGGCGTCAGCGATGGCTATGAAATGAAGATCGCTGTCATTTTATATGTAAAATTATATGGGAAATGTCAGCGATTGTCATTTCCTAGCCAACTGGACGCCGTTTTTTTTCAATCATCAATAACACCATGCGTCGTCTTATGGAGTTTGCTGGTGGTCGTATTATGATGTGCAACAAAAGTTATTTTAATTTCTCCATTCTCCGCCGGTGCTGCCACCATCGGAGAATATCGTAAACAACCGAAATACACAAATACACGGGTTTAAATAGCGAGTATACGAAAAATTTATTACATTACTCTAAAAGTGTTAGGTAGTTTATTTTCTAAACACCCTGTATGATTTAAGATTACGATAGCTTTCTAAAATATAAAATACCTAGCGTGTACCCGCGATTTCATTCGCGCGAATTAATCATTTGTAATGGTGATGATAAAGCAAAGCAAGAATTTCCATTAACGTACAAACTGGATAAAATTTTCTCACATTTATGTCAGCATGAGAAAAACAATATGGCGATATTATTATATAACTTGGTAATATTTGAGCGGTAGTTTCATCTCGTTGGAATTTGACTTTCGAAAAATCCGTTTCCCAAAAATAAGCTTTTTACGTCAAGCAGTTTAAGCAGAATCGTGGTTAATCAATTACCCAACTTTTGGAACACACTGTATGATTTTTTTTAAAATTTCAAAATATGTAAAAAAAAACAAAATAAATTATGCGTGTCCAAGCGTTTTCCCGGAAGACTAACCCTTTTATAAATAACAAATATTGTAATAACTGAGGGGCGTTTTCACCCTCTTGGAATTTGAGATTTGAGAAACCTCTCCTTATCGAACCTCTACACCCCACAGTCAATCCGTTTACCAAAAATCAGCTTTAAACGTCAAGCAGTTTAGGCAGAATCGTGATTACTCAATGGTCATATTTTATGAAACACCCTGTATAAATTTTTAAAAAATCTTAAAATATGTAAAACAACAAAATAAAATATACGAGTTTAAGAGTTTTTCCGAAAAACTCACCGGTTTTTAAATAATATTCTAATATTTGAGGGGTGGTTTCACCCCCTTAGAATTCGAGTTTCGAAAAATCCCTTTTCAATCCGTTTTCCAATAATGCGCTTTTTACGTCAAGCGCTTTAAGCAGGATCGTGGTTAATCAATGACCAGATTTTTCGAAACACCCTGTATACATTTTTAAAAAATCTTAAAATATGTAAAAAGTACAAAATAAAATATACGTGTTTAAGCGTTTTTTCGGAAACTTAACCGTTTTTAAAATAAAAAATATTGTAATATTTGAGGGGCGGTTTCACTCCCTTGGAACTGGAATTTCGAAAAATCCCTTCTTATCGAACCTCTACACCCTAGAATCAACCTGTATGCCAAAATTGAGCTTCTTAAGTTGAGTGGTTTGAGCAGGATCGTGATAATCAGTATGTTTTTCTTTCTTTTTTTAAATGGAACACCCTGTATATTATTATTTTTTATTAGATAGGTAACTTTGATAAAAAAATTACTGTTGAAAATGCCATATATGAAATATAAAACCGCGAATATTTGCGAAACCGTTAACAATTTTAAAATACTCTAAATATAAAAAATGTTTATTTTTTAATTCTCCATGTAACAAAAAAATAACATACAGGGTGTTAAAAAAACGACGAAAAATTATTTTATATTTTAGAAAATTTGGCGTAGAATTTTGGACATCCTGTATGATTTACGATTACCATATTTATAGCAAAGTAAGTCCAAACTATCTAAAGTAAATACCTAATATAGTTTTGATTTCAGGATAGTTCTTGTATTTTTTTTAATAATTTTTTAAGAAAGACTGAAAAATATAATATTTCTAATTTATTAATTAATATCTCTGAAACAATCGAAAAATATTTACTCATATCTTAGGATTATGTGAAGTGATATGAAAGAAAGCCAAAAATGCAATAATATACAGGGTGTTTCATTTAAAAAAGTCATCCCGATCCACTCACACTTTTTTGAGCCACTCTATAGTAGTTAAAATATTTTCCTGAAATACATTCTAGTACATACTTTAGGTTTGCACTTAAACAAAATTCCCAAGTTTTTTATTCTAGGAGCTACAGATGTCCGACGCACTATTGCCGGACCCCGTAGCGTTTTGTCACCCTGGATCACCCTGTATACAAACAATTTCGTCTACTTTTAATGACGTCCGGTGTAGGTACGTATTTTCAATGAACTTCAATGTTATAAATCTTATCTTTCGTTCATTCAGGCATTGGTAATGGCAAAGTAATGGTACCTATTTACACATTTTTTTTTCTTTATTTATACAGAGCGTTTAAAGAGAGAACGAATGATTGTATTTTTAAAATGAACTGTCAGATAACATTATTCTGTAATCGTTTTATTTCGGTACTGTCATATATTTTGCATTACTGTTGGGCCCCATTCTATGGCTGGCACCAAGTTGGCGCATTGCGCACTCGTTCTCCGCGTCCCCGCTTGGTACTGCCGGTACTGCCTCTTGATGTGTCTTGATTTAGTACTTTCTCAGGCTATTTATTTATTAGTCGATACTACAGCCGCTGAGTGACACGTGGTCGGGTTTTCACTGTTTACATATTTTTTATATTATCCTTAAATAACATTACTTTAGATTCAATAACAATAAAAATGAGCGCGGAACACCAGAAATTGAAGGCTTTTGCTGTTGAACTGTTTCAAATCAAAGCAGTTAAATTTGGAGAATTTAAAACTAAAGTAGGACTTATGACTCCAGTTTATTTCGATTTACGTGTTATTGTTAGTTACCCCGAAATAATGGTAAGCTTATAAATTAATATATTATTAAATTTAAATTAGCATCATTACTTTGCATGCGACCTACTATTTTATTGTATAGAAATTATGATAAAGAAAGCTCCATTACGTTGTATTATATACTTAAGTATTTATATAAGACTTTAGATTATAGTATATTAACTCAGGAAGCCTTTTTAGTCGCTAAATATACAGGGTGTCAAAAAAATAGTGTATCTAATTTCGGTGGGTGTTCTAAAGATAAAAATGAAACAAAAAGTTTCTATAAACATATGCCCTAAAATGCTTCCTGAAGAAGTTACAGCCTTCGAAATGTTAAATAAAAAATATATTTTCTTTATTTTTAATAACATTGCTAAACCGTTTTTTTCTGAAATTTGGTAGGTAGTCTTACACATATTTTAGTGCCAAAGCGAATGGCGATAATGCAAAATTCGCTAACAGCCCTCAAGGGGTACTTTCCATTAGGGTAGAGAGTACTACTAGTGGTACTTTTATCCTTATAGATACAGTAATATCAACAAATGAGAATTAAAGCTAGGACTTTTTATGGGAAAAAGGTGCTGTTCGTTTAGTTTAGGGTGAACGGTTTTCAAGATATTTGCGATGCATCGATTTTAGTATTAGAGTTATCAGGAGATTCATTTATTTAAAATTTCTTTACATTTTATCATTTCTCTAATAGGCTAATACTAAACTCGATGCATCGTAACCTTTAAACGCAAATATCTTGAAAACCGTCCACCATTTCGAACTAAACGAAGACCACCTTTTTTACGTAAAAAAGTTCGAGCTTTTTATGTCATTTATTGAAATTACTGTATCTATATAAGGATAAAAGAAGTACCATCAGTAGTACTATCTACCCTTGGCTTTGGAATTAAAATGTGTACAAGAGTACTAAATTTCAGAAAAAAAAACGGTTTAGCAATGTTTCTTAAAAATAAATATAAAATATATTATTTTTATTTAACATTTCGAGGGCAAAATAAAACACTAAATCATCACAATACACCAAAACACTTTTACTTTTACACTGGACGCGCGTTTCGCTAACCTTAATGTTAGCATCATTAACAGGTGATTAAAATATTTGCATGATTGCAACATTTGATGATGCTAACATGGTTAGCGAAACGCGCGTCCAGTGTAAAAGTAAAAATGTTTTGGTGCATTGTGGTGATTAATTGTTTTATTTTGCTGTGTAACACCAAAGGTTCGAACCCCCAACTGTAATGTTGAGTGCTGTTTTTTCTTTGGGAAGCATTTTAGGGCATATGTTCGTAGGAACTTCTTGTATTATTTTTGTTGTTATTGATTCACTATTTCTTTGACACCCTGTATAAAAATTATAAGATATTTATGCTGCTTTTATATCTATTTTAGAAAACTTTGTCGCATCTTCTTGTGGATATATTGAAAGATATTAAAAATATCGATATTCTCTGTGGAGTTCCATACACTGCTTTGCCGATTGCGACTGCTGTATCTTTAGAAACAGGACTTCCAATGGTAATGAGACGAAAAGAAGCTAAAGATTATGGGACAAAGAAGCTAATCGAAGGAGTATTCAAAGAAGGAGATAAATGTCTTATAGTCGAAGATGTTGTCACTTCTGGAAGCAGTATATTAGAAACAGTTAGAGATCTTCTAAATGAAGGTAACTAAAAGTATATTTTCTCTATTCCATAATATACAAAATTTTCTATTGCAGGAATTAAATGCAAAGATGCGGTTGTGCTCTTAAACAGAGAACAGGGTGGTGCAAAAATCCTAGAAAAAAATGGAATTAGAATGCACGCTGTATTGTCTTTAACAGAAATCATTCAATATTTAGTAGAAGCCAAGTGTATCGATTCAGAAATGCAACAAAAAGTTCAAAAGTATTTAGCTGAAACTCAAGTTACAGATGCAGTTCTGAATAAAGCACCTCCTGCTAGTAAGTATACTATACTAGTTGATCTACACATCATTAGTATATATCTATTAATTTTATTTTTGTAGATAGATTAAAACTGTCATTCATAGAAAGATCAAAACTAGCAAAAAATCCGGTAGCAGCTAAGTTATTTGAAATTATGTCTGCAAAACAAACAACTTTATGTCTGGCAGCTGATCTTACAGATGCAACGAAAATTTTAAATCTTGCTGAACAAGTAGGTCCATATATATGTGCCTTAAAAACACATATTGATATTATAGAAGATTTTCATAGCAATTTTATCGAACCCCTGAAAGATATTGCTAAAAGACATAATTTTGTATTGTTCGAAGATAGAAAGTTTGCTGATATTGGAAAAACAGTAGAATTCCAATACAGTAAAGGGATATACCAAATTTCTTCATGGGCTAGCCTTGTAACTGTACATTCCTTAACTGGCAAGGGTGTATTAGATGCCATAAAAGGTAAGCAAGCACTATTAAATACAATATGATCGAAAAAAAAACGGCGTCGAAGACGGCTAGGGAAGGGCAATCGATGAAAATTTTGGCGAGGTCAAGCCCTAGACGTCATTTACTTTTTATTTTATTTTATACTATTACCACACTATTACGCTGTACTCAGTTCGGGCCTCTCTGAGGGATCGGGTAAAGCGCCGGGTGTGTGGCCGAAGGAAATATACAGGGTGGTCCGAACTGTATTCCGGAAACTTCGGCAGCATATTCGGCAGATAAAAATAAGTAAAAAAGTTCGTATAAATCTAGGTCCTAAAATGCTTAGTTTTTGAGATACAGGGTGTAGAAGTTTCATTTTATTTCGAATTTTTCCAAATATTTTTTGACATGAAAAATTTGATTTTGATGTCATATGGCTCCTACTTGTAGAGGGCGCCACCTACATATTTTTTAACTGGTTTGAAGAGTAATAACTTTTCGTCCGTACCTGTATAAAATTAGTGAGTAAAAAAATATAAATTTATAACATTTTCAACGTAAAAAAGATCTCTTGGTAAAAATCGCTACCAAGGAATGGTTCTTGAGATATTTGGAATCGAAATTATCAAGACCTATCATCATTGACATAAATTAAACATGTTGACTAACAGTAATATTAAACTGAAATCATAAATTTGAAATGTTTTTGTGCCAAAAGTTCAACAGAAACTGTTTTATCATCATTTTTTCGTAGAAAAACATATTATTAATTTAAAAATAAAAATTTTCCAAATTGATTATTTCAGTCAAATAACACTATCTACTCAACGTGTTTATTTTTTTGTCAATAATGACATGCATTGACTATTTCCATTCTAAATATCTTGAGAACGGTTGCTCGTAGCGATTTTTAACAAGAGACATTTTTTACGTAGAAAGGCACGGAAATATACATTTTTTCACCCAGTAGTTTTATACAGGTACGGACGAAAAGTTATTACTTTTCAAAACAGTTTAAACACATGTAGGTGGCGCCCCCTACAAATAGGAGTTATATTGACATCAAAATTAAATTTTTCATGTAAAAAAAAAACAGATACCAATTTTCATGCAAATATTGACGTTATTTCAGAAATTATCTGGAAAAAAATCGAAATAAGAATGAAACTTCTACACCCTGTATCTCCGAAACTAAGCATTTTAGGACATACATTTATACGAACTTTTTACTTATTTTTATCTGCAGAATATGCTGCCGAAGTTTCCGGACTACAATTCGGACCACCCTGTATATTATACTAATTGAAGCCTGGCGCATCCGCCACATCAGGAAAAAAAAATACTTTTTATTTTTTTTCAATTAAGTGAAAAACAAAAAATCCGGATCTTTTAGTAAAAAAAACAACTTTCTAGAGCAAGTCGTTACTTCAGTAGAGACGACACAGATAAACATTAGCATTTTAAGTATATAGAAATAGATATCAATATATCAGAAATCTGCCTAAGGCTTAGCCCGATTTTGTCGTGTTAAGCCACACAAAATTAAGGTTTGCAGAGCTTCAGCATTTGCTATAAAATAGCGAGCAATTTGTTACAAAACCGTATCAATTATATTAGTGTAATAATATGTATCAGTTTAATCACAAAACTTCAATCTATTTCCGTATTATGTCTTTATTTTCTAGAAAATTTAGTCCAAACATAAGGAATATTTTGTTGATGTTTGGCCATCAAAATCATAAAAATAAAGAAGTTGTCTAAAAATGTGCTACAATACGGATATAGTTCAATAAGTTTAATTTCCTTCTTCATTTGTGTAAAAATACCTAGCCAGTTTTACGTAAAACGTTAAATGCCGAACGCTTATTTTGCTACTTTTTCGGACTAGTGAAATGGACTTTTAAAAAGGTTAATTTATTTTTATATTGAGTAAAAATGATTTTTAAATGGTATATAGTTTAAAATTCAAGAAAGAATAATTTTTGGAAATAGATTTGTGTGTCTGGAAACGTTCTATCCTTTTTAAATCTTTCTATAATGAGTGTTAGTGTAGTTAATTAAAATACTATTTTTTAATTGTGTTCTAGGTGCTACTGGAAATCCAGAGAGAGGCGTATTTTTATTAGCTGAAACTAGTGCTGCAGGAAGTTTGATAACAGACAGTTATACCAAGTCTACATTAAAACTGGCATCTGAATATCCTGACTTAATATCAGGAATTGTTTGTCAAAATCCACTATTCCTAGATAATCCAGGATTGATCCAACTTACCCCAGGCGTAAAAATAGAGTCAAAAGTGGACAATTTGGGACAGCAATACAACACGCCTGATTTAGTTGTCGCTGAAAAAGGAGCCGATGTTGCCGTCGTTGGCAGGGGAATTACTGAAGCATGTGATCCTGTTGCTGCCGCACAATTGTATAGAGAAATGTTATGGAAAGCTTACTCTAAAAGAATAGCAGTTTAAAAAAAGCTAAATTTTTATCTAAGAACAATATTAATTATGTTTTATACAACCTCATTGCTGTGATAAATAAGACCACTTTAATAAAACACTGGCTCCTTGTCTCAAATGAATATGTCGTATTATATAAAGTATATTATAAGTATATATAGGTATATATGAAAGTTTAATATTTGTTTTTTTTTTACCATAATATGCATGAGTAATAAGTATGTTCATTAGGGTGATTAAAAAAAATCTTGCAAACAGGCTCAAAAGTTTCAATTTGACGTAAAAAGATACCAGTTAAAATTTGATTTACCAGTTAAAATTTGAATTTTTAATATTAATATTAAGACTGCCCACATCACGTTTTTCTATTCCATAAAAATACCATGGAAAAATTTTGTTCTGCACCTATAAATTTTATTGCTAGCCTGTCGTGTGTCACAAAAAAGATCCTTTTTCTTATTTAGTAGAGAATTGAACGTTCTACCAAAAAGGGCTCTTATGATTTTTCGAGAAACCCAATCATTTAAGAGTTATTTGAGGTCAAAGTTCAATTCATCACAAATTTTAAGGTTTTTGATGCATTACAGAAAATTTTATGGTTTTATTGAAACAAATTAATCAACATCAAACAAACCTACAACAATTTCAAATAATTTTTTTTAGATAATTACAAAAAACCTAATTTTAAATAGTTTTAACATCCTGTAACTCTAAAACTATGCATCTCCATACCCAGTTTATAGGACTTTTTTTATAGTTTTGATGAGGAATCAATTACTACTTATTTAAAACTTTAGCGAGTTAATGATATTAATTTTTTTATTTTTTAAATGTTGCTATATTAGACTTGGAACAAAGCAAATTAATAAAATTGCGTATCTCATGTAGGAGGCCGAAATCGACAATAGACAATAGACAAATCGGCATTAAATTGCTTACACTATTTTGCTAACAAGAGAAAAAAAGTGGCGTACATGCTTTTTTAGAAAAATATTCCAGTGATAACCCATATGCACGTCCCTGGTGAATATGTCGACACTTTTTAGCATATGTCGCATTTATAGTAACTTTTATCCGTAGTATTGAAAGACGAAAGACATCGACAATCTATACTTAAAGTTGTGCTCTGATTTGTTACCTTAGCAATTCTACATTTTAAAGCAAAATCTGTTATATACTGGTTTTAATTTTTGCGAATAACTCCTCCATATCAATTTTTATTGACTGCAATGCTGCCATTAAAAACTATACCATATTTTTTTAGAGCAATTTAAATAAATAATACATTTTTAAGGGATTTCTTGGAAATAGTAATAAA
Organism: Sitophilus oryzae; assembly: GCF_002938485.1. Classification (NCBI taxonomy): domain Eukaryota; kingdom Metazoa; phylum Arthropoda; class Insecta; order Coleoptera; family Curculionidae; genus Sitophilus; species Sitophilus oryzae. The sequence goes on along the minus strand of NW_022146254.1, from coordinate 4,219,574 downwards.
TCTATCGATATCTATAATTTATTTAAAAAAGGTCGAAATAAAGGCTTTATATAGCCTTTAATATTTTCTGAGTTCTGACAAGTTTGGCTTCTGGCTTCTAGCCTAGTGTATATTTCTTTTTTTAATGATTACTGAAATTACCGGTCTTTGAAGACGATTTACCGGTAATATTTTACTGCGTTTTTAGTGCATTTTAACCGTTAAATTGATAAATCGGCAATGCATTCCCTAAATAAAACACTATTATACTTCAAAATAAAAACACTAAATCACCACAATACACCAAAACACTTTTACTTTTACACTGGACGCGCGTTTCGCTAACCATGTTAGCATCATCAGCAGATGATTATAAACTTTTTTCTTTAGTTTATAATCATCTGCTGATGATGCTAACATGGTTAGCGAAACGCGCGTCCAGTGTAAAAGTAAAAGTGTTTTGGTGTATTGTGGTGATTTAGTGTTTTTATTTTGCTGTTTAACACCAAAGGTTCCAACCCTCAACTGTAAACTATTATACTTAATTTGTTATCGAAATGTGCCATAACTTGCATTGATGTATCGAAATAATAATTATAGAAAATGTTCAAGCGGTTCAAATGTCCTGTAGCGGTCGGATTTTTATTGTTTACTTACTTTTTATATTATCAGTCAATAATATTATGTTGTAACCCTGCTTATGATTTAGTTATATTAGTAGTATTAGTTAAGTATTATTAATAATATAGCAGCGCATATTCAAAAGGTTACCCTACTGTATTAAGATTTGTACGGCTTTTTATTGCCAACAACGGGGAATTTCCATCATAAAGCCAAGCTATACATAAAGCCCATTATCCCTTAAGCTCACACGACCCAACAAAATTTTCAGAATTTCTAAATTTTAACGATCGTAGAGGAAGTGGGGCGGGGCCGGGTTGAACCCGACAGGCTCGGGTGGCATATTGTGAGTTAACAATATGTGACAGTTAGTAGCTATTTTCAAAATCGAAATTAGTTTATGGACTTTATTTATATTTATAGGAGTTTACTTTTATTTAATTTACCTACAATAGACAGAATATTTAATTTACCTACAATAGATAAAATTTATTAAATATGTATTTATTATGCTATCAAGAAAAACGAAGAAGTAGTTCTTTGATTTATTTTACGATTACTTGTAGATATAATATGGATTTTCTATAAAATAGCCAATTACGGCAAATTCATTTTCTTGACTTCAAACGACAGGTTTCTGCCTAATAGGTTTTTTATAAACCACACCACCAGCTCTGCGAAATAGGGTCAGTAGTTTTTCAAAGGAACGCTTATCAGGAAGATTCTTATTTGGATATCTTTGAGCATAAGCCTTTGAGGCCAAGAAGCAATTTTCTGCACAAAATAAAATCAGTAGTAACATATCCATTCGTTCCGCTAGCAGATACTGCTTTATTTTTCTTGATAAAATAATGAATACTTCCATATTAAACTATTGTAGGTAAATTTAAGTAAACTGTTAAAAATCTAAATAATAATGTCCATAAACTAATGTCGAATTTGAAAACAGTTACTAAATGGTTACGACAGTTACTAACTGTCACTATAAAATTGCTATGGCGACACCAGCCATCTTGTTGCCATTTTAATGAAAAATCCCTTTTATTCAAATATAGGTAGTAAGATAGGTGTATTCTAGATAGGTATAGGGAAACCCTAATATAGTTTGAAGGAGTATTTAAATCTGCTTCGACTTATTTTAAAAACACAGGGTGTTGCGTTCAAAATAACGTTTTTATGTAAAATAAATATTTAAAATAGATCAGCAATTTTTTTTGGTGCTCCTGTATAAATTTAAGGTGCTCCAATAAAATTTTTCAGTAAAGTTCATTTGTCTACTTTTAAACTCAACGCAAGAATTAATTCTGAAAAGTAATGTACAGGGTGTTGATAACCTATTCTATTGTAGCATGCATATTTAAATATCTTTAAATATCTCAAAAACCAAAGATTTTAAACATATTTTACTTAACCCTTATAATGAATACCTTTTTTAAGCAAAAGAATCCAAAATAAAATAAAATATATTCCATAAGAAAAAGTATAACTTACGGACCTTAGTTCTAAAACACCCTGTATATTTCAAAATAATTTTAAATTGTGCACATTGCCTTCCCACATATACCTATAAAATATTTTGTTTCTATATCTTTCTCTTTTAGTATAATCAACCAAGGCGAAAGAGGCCCAAGTAGCATATAATATGTGACTTCGAACTAAATCTGACCTGAAGCGACGTCAGACTTTGTGTAAATTTAGGTCGGGTGTTGGTGATACGACTGGTAACGTCGCTTTCCTATTAAAAGTGACGTCGTTGGGTCCAAGTCGGTAAATCCAACGATCTGTCGACGTACAAAATAACAACGTACCATTTTTATTAATTTCCCAACGTCGTTCCAACGTTGGCTTGCACGACGTACCTATACTTGAACTAGCCCGACGTCTACCCGTTGTCCGAATAGGATACGTCTCACTGATAATCCCTAAAGTAACGTACAATTATATTTTGTTGTATTTTATGTTCATATTTTTAAATTTACGTATCTCTATTTACGTCCGTAAATACAACCCATTAAGTAGCATTTGCGGCCTAATAAACATCATGAACATAACCTAATAAAAAGTTTTTGTAAACAAACTTTTTTTTTATTATGCCTAAAAAAACACTAAAAAGGCATTTAGACATTCATCTACATTTTACAGAAAGAGGTCGAGGCTTTTGCAAAATAATAATAGTAGTAGTGATGTCTTCCCTCCGCCCACGAATGCTTTTTATGCGGAAAAGATGCTGCATTACACTGGTGCATCTTAATTTTATTTGTTAGCTTAGGAAACTAGCAGACCCCATCCTCCTCCCACATGTGAGGTACTGGTTCCAATTCTTTTAAATTTTGTATATACTATCTTAAAAAAGTGGCTGCCCATTGTTTTAAAGAGAAAACAAAAACTAAAATATAGTTGCACAAATCACTGTTACGCAAAGTGAGGTTACGTGGCGTACGTTGGAATTATATACGTCATAATACGATTGCCGGTTGTCCGGTTTGATGACTTCGGTCGTGTGAGACGACTAATGTTGGACACCCGGTCGGAATCGGTATATTGGTAGTTCATATTAAGTCGGACACAGAAATCCGCCATTCTTAACAGGTATCCGATTGTCAGCCATTTTAAAATCTTTTTTGTTTTTAAAATTTATATTCACATTCCGATTTCTAGTAGAATAATATTGATAAGGTTGAGTTTGGGGGGAACCACAATACAGTTTTATGATTAAACCAGCTAGAAAATAAAAAAAATATTTTGCGAGTTACTTTTTTATAGATATTTTTATTTCATAAATCTACCTACTTTTGAAGGCGCTCGTTGTTTTCCGGAGTATTTTAATCAGATATATCAAAAAAGTGACTTCCGTTGACAAAACTGATGTCTGGATTAATGATTCAGAATTATTATAATATGAAATTAGATAGGCACTTATAGTTCTATTCTAGGAGTGATTATGAATCCATTTGTAATTAGGTAGTTTGGTTAGGTTTTTATGTATTCTTGGTAGCAAATATGAAACCAAACGTAACGTAAGTGCTTAGCGACGAATTTTAAGTAACTAAAATCCAACGTAATATGACGTTGGTAATTGGTAGAATTACATTCCCTATTAGGTCAGATACCGACGTCGAGGCGACCCGAATATGTATTCCCCATTTAGGTGCAAATAAGGGTCGTCAGGCGGTCGAACCGACGTTGGTACCCGACGTCGGGTTTATTGAACGCGACATATACCCGACGTTAGATAACGTCCAAATGCTACTTGGGGGTGCGCCACCCTGTATATGCACAGATTATATAAATATTTTTTAACTGGAATTATAAGCTAAAGTTTAATGGAAAACCTATTTCTTAAAGGATAAAACATTAACTGAATGAAAATTGTGATTGTATTTCAGTAATTTATGTTTTTAAAATCCTTAAAAAATACAAACATTCTTTTAACGCTTAGTATTACTATTGTAAGGATATAGACTCTGAAATGCTGCAGAATCTTGTGGAGTGTCATCATCACTTCCCGATTCTCCATCAGATTCAAAGGTGTTATCTGGAATATCATACAGACGAATCATGGACTTGTTTGGATCTTTCATAATTAGGTATTTTCCATCTTTTTGCTTCATTACTATATCAATAATGCATCTAAAATAAGCCGATGAACATATTAGTAATTATGAATTTAAGAGAGAATTAATGCAGACCTTAAAACACCCCAGGCATTATCCATATTCAAATTAATTTGAGTTGCAAATTCAGCTGGTTTATATTGCTGTGTGCCAAGTATAACATGCTTGTTGCTGTCTCTAACATGGGAACGACTCACATAACTGTAAATATAACATAAAAATTAATGCCCTTATATGATATTTAATGAAATTTCATACCCAAATTTAATTTGATCACTACCGGCTAGTAACGCTTGTACTGTCCATTTGGCCAATTTGCAAGCATTATTTCTAAGCTCGTTAGCTAAAACTGCACCTCTTTGAATGTCAAGCTTTTGGCGCCATTCTACACCATTAGCTATTTTGGAATCCCATTCGTTCAATGCTTTAATAGTAAGGAACTGTAATTCTCCACTTGGAGACTGAACTACTGCATCATGTTCGCAACGAGCCACTAATACCTGTTAAAGTCTTTTTATAGTCAAAGAAATTATTTCTAAAGCTTATTGAAACTTACAATTCCCCCACCCAAGTCCCATTTGCGATATCTATAAGCAACACTTGCTACTTCGCCTTCTTCCTCTTCAGAAATAAAAGGATTAGGCTCATCGAATTTATAGCGTGGTTCATTAGCTCCAGTTTTTAAGACCTACAAATAAAAAAAAATAGTTCCTCATATATTAAATGTTCCCTTTAATACAATACCTGCTGGCTGAAGTTATGATTAATGAAGGTAGCTTCTAAAGCTAAATTCCTTGGCGAATTCAGAGAATTTCCATCATCTTGTGGTGGTTCTACTGATGTTTCATTTACAGTCAACAGATCAAACTCAGTGTTGTCTCTCTTATCAAAGAATAATTTATCCCCTAAAAATAATGGGCCATCAGAATTACTTCTAATTGACTAACATATTTATCTACCAATTTTTTCAATGACAATGTCCCATGAATAGTTTGATCTAGTGCAGCACATAATAGTTGCCAAAATAGCATCAGTAGCATAGACATTACCCTCAGTTTTAGAGAGTTTACGAATGATAGGATCATCAGTTGTTGTAACCTAAATAGTATAGTAATACAATAAATAATTCAATAAAAAATTAAGATAAATACTTACAGTATGGAAAATACGATTAACACTTTGCAATGGTTTTTCATTTTTAACATTAACTCTGTCATAAGATTTATCATAGTATTCCAATTCTCCACAACATACAATATCCTCTCCTAAACAAAAAGGACATTACAATGACATTAAATTTTCGATATTATTATTTAATTACCTTCTTTGATGCTTGGTAAAGATAACTTCCCAAGACGTGGAAAATCCATTTCCTCAATAGTAGTCCAGTCTGGTTTAACAGTAACAGATGCATCTCGTATTTTAATTTGAGGCTGTAACATAACAGTAAGCTTAACAAAGAACTAAAAATAATTTATTTTTCATACTCTTCCTTGCCATTTCCTAACTTGGCTCTTCTTGTAAGTATCCCTTGTTTTAAGCCCTTTACCTAACGATTGCATACCGCCACCTTGAACATTACTACGACCCCCGCGTCCTCTAAGATTCCTTTGGTTGGCACGGAATCGTCCACGTTGGTATGGAGGCTTTTGTACACGAGTTGTATCAACAAGGTGAAATGTACTTTCATCCTCATCATGATAGTAAGCATACTGGCTACCAGAACCGAACTGGGAAGCATATTTGTCTTAAAAGAAATTAGGTATGTATTTTAAATTTTAATTTAGAAAAGAAAAAAACTTACTTGCATATTTTTTATCTTGAAAAGCTGCTCCCGTCCAGTCACTAATTTTCCCTAATCGGTCTCCTTTACTGAAAGGTTGATATGGCATGTCTTTAAACTGATCCGGCAGTTCACATGGCCCCCATCCAGTTGGATTGTCCTGAATAACAGGGGCAACAAAATGCAACGGTTCGCTTGCAGACTGATTATCCGTCATGGTCATTTGAAATATAAAACTGTAAAATCAGGCTACAATATGGTAAACCTTTAATTAATAATTTATTCGAAATAACCACACCGCAACTAAAATCTAAAATCAAAATCAGAAACGAACTGACATTGACAATTGACTATTGACTTGACACTTGACACATTTGACAAGGACATTTTTAAAGGACACGAAAATGCTTATATGATTCATATTTTATAATTTATAACAATTCTCATATATTTTAAACAAAAAATTAGAGAATACAGTTTTTATAATAAAAAAATAATATATTATGAATGTTTAGTTGCTCTTTTCGTACACCGCCCTTTTAATTTTACCTTGTATTGTCTTTTCTTTTAACTTTTTATTCTAAAAATAATTTTTCTTAGATTATAATATATGATTTAGTTTTCTTTAAGCTTAGGCAACTAAACATACCACCCTTACAGGGTGAGTCTAAAATAATAAGTCCAAATATTTTTTGTTGCGGTAGGAATAATATTTGAACAGTTAACAGTAAAAAATACTAATTTAAATAACACTTTCAATTAACAAATATATTATGATAATAAGGCTACATAGGACAGATTACATTTAGAGGAACGAGAGCACAGAAAAAATCCAGTTCTCAATATTTAAGCAAAAAATATTGTTTTTATTTATTTAAATATCTCTGCCTCTGCTATTATGAACTTATTTGAAAAACGAGAGAGAAAATATTACCTATATTTCACTCGCCGTTTCAACAACTTTGCAATTAAGCGAAAATACATTAGTGGATATTTTACTTTTTTTTATTTTCTGTTATACATATATATATATATGTTTTTAATTTTCTGTTATATATATTTTTTTAATTTTATTCTTTTTAATATACGTATATTATACTTCATATATAATTTAAATTTTACATTGGATAAAATATGCACCTAAATTTAAACATTTTTTTTAAATTCTATTGCTAAAAAATGTTGCTATTATGCGGTCTGGCCAGAGGGTCTGGCATACATTTGAATGCTTTTTTATTTTGATATGTGTCCAGACAGTATAAAATTACTAAAATTTATATTCTTATAGATGACTAGAATACAAGGATATCTGCAGCAGAATTTGTAATGTTACAGCGCTTTCAGATGGAGCGGACCGTCCGCGACTTCGTGCAAGTACCATGAGTTTATATGAACAATTTCACATGGATCGCGTATGCTCCGTCCGGATGATTTCGTCCGACGGCTATCTTGAAAAACACGAAGGACGGTCCGCGCGGATGTTTCTTCATGATAGCTCATCCGGACGGAGCATACGCGACCCATGTGAAATTATTTATACAAGCTCATGGTACTTGCTCGAAGTCGCGGACGCTCCGCTCCATCTGAAAACGCTGTTAGACGTCTTTTTGTTGTTTGCAACAAATGAGTCAATAGAGAACAACGGCATACGGTCGAGTCGGCCGCTGCTGGCACGTAGACGTAGACGTAAAGAATCTTTTACGTGTATAAAATATAAAAATATAAGAAATGCGCATGCGTACGTAAACGTTTACGTGTTTGTAGGCCGACTCGACCGTATGCCGTTGTTCTCTATTAGCAGGTCGGCTCATCAGTCATCAGCGACAATTTTAGCGATTTTTAATAGTTTGTGTGTAGTGAACTTTATACAGTACATCTGCTGGATCTGTGTCTATGAAAGGAATGCGGACAAAAAAAACATTTAAATAAACAGCAATATATGTTATACGTCGATTTGACGAGTGCGTCACCGCAAATCGCTCCGCCCACTCATTTTATTGGCTACTTGCAAATTTGTTGAATTTTTATTGATGGGACGCGTCGTCTATTTTTTTTACGAAAAACATCGAGAGAATATTGTTTCCCCTCTCACGGATACCCCGTAGCTACAGAACGGGCAGACGTACTACTGTACTGGGTCGGCATTTCTTGTCTTGGGTGCCGGTTTTCATGTGTACGAAGAGTACGGCCAACATGCTAAGTAAAATAAGATGTACTCTATGATGTACTCAATAAAGACAGAAGGCGAGTATTTTCCCAAGCGCATGGAATCTAGCGTCAGATTAAGTACAGTACGTCTGTCCGTTCTGTGGCTACGGGGTATCCGTGAGAGGGGAAACGATATTCTCTCGATGTTTTTCGTAGAAAATTAGACGACGCGTCCCATCAATAAAAATTCGACAAATTTGCAAGTAGCCAATGAAATGAGTGGGCGGAGCGATTTGCGGTGACGTACTCGTCAAGTCGACCTATAAAATATATTGCTGTTTATTTAAATGTTTTTTGTCCGCATTTCTTTCATAGACACAGATCCAGCAGACGAACTGTAGTTATGTAATAAATACTTCGTATTTTTGCTTACTCCGACTTACTAGATTGCCATAACGACTCACTCCTATACATGTAAACACCGACCTAAAGGTTCGCTTGCCAGCGGGGTATAACTTTATTACAATGGTGATTAGTTGTTCAACTTTCAAGTGTATACGCCGCCACAGCGATAAGAAAGAACCAATAGTTACGATTCCATAGGTAAATAAACAGCCCACTCCATTTTTTAGCGCTTTTTTTTATTGAATTCGATAATAATTATTTTTCTGATGTTATATGTACTTGATATGTGCTAAAGGTTGATACTATAGTTTTGTACCTTTTGTTAACATTTTAATACGTTTTTTTTCGTAATTAATTAGTATGATACCACCGCATACATAGGCATAGTCAAAACATTTATCAACAATATAAATATTTCTTCTAAGGGGCTATGTTAAGAAAAGTCAGTGCCACGGCACTGTTTGGTGGTATGGTAACAATTTGGTCGCAGATGTTATTCGTCCTTGTATCTTGTTGGTTAGTCACTGGCATAAAATAATAAATACAAGAAGAAGTGTCAAGCATAGATAAATGAAACAACTTTAGATTGGAAAGTGCCCATAAGGACAATGTAAACAATATTTGGCGCTATTCTTGCAACGGTCGCGACCTAAAACTTTTGAAAATTTCGGAGCGGTTCGGCTTTTTCCGGAATTATATCGCCAAATATTGTTTATTCAAATTTATTATTATTTTCGTTCGTTTATTTCTAAATAAAATACAGTGTGTTGCATACAAGAAACTTTATTTTATATAAGGACGCATGCATGAAATACCTATGAAACATTGGAAACCGACGTTATGCCACGATCCACGATGGTTTTGCAGTTCATAGTTCACAGCACAGCTTTTAAGTTTTTAATGCCACTTTTTCACAATTATCACCGGTTGAAGTAAATGAAACTTGAATTAAACTCACAAGATAGCAATAATTACTTTGAAAATGAACGCTATAAACACTTTTCGGAATTTCTTTAATGAGAGCGGTTTAGATTTTGAAAGACTATTATGATTTTTGAAGATTCTGACTTTGACAAGAGAAAATTATTTCTGTTTTAGTTTGCCGTTGTTCTTAGCGACCGCTATAGCAGCGCCAGATCGCGTATAACGGTCGCGACCCAAAATAATTTCGCGACCCAAAATTTTGACGGGCTTTCCAATCTAAACTTGTTGCATTTATCTATGGTGTCAAGTCAATGTTAAATTATGGAAACAGCGTGGCTGCCTGGGTAACTAATTTTCAGATATGGCGGCTGGGACATTTGACATGACATAGACATGACAATTTCAATTTTATGAAATTTATTTCCGTTTCCGGTTTTTAACGACGGGCTGTTCAGGAGGTTTAAATCAGGGTTAATATACTTTTTACTCTTTCTAGTAGTAAATAAAACAACAAAATTACTCAAAAATATTTATTTGGAATTTAGAACAATGTAAATATGCAAATCAACACAATTAAAGAGCTATAAACACATAAACTACTGTATCAATATCAAAATATTTAAATAACATCAGAGATGCTGTGTTAAAGTGAATTAGTAAAGTAACAGTGCACTGACTTACAGAAACATGAAGATAAATAAATGTTTTCACAGCTTCACGGGCGTAAAACTAACTAACTGGAAGCAGGAAAAAGACAACAGGAACCCACACAAAACCTGGAATCAAAAAAATATGTAAAAACATAAATATAGGTACATAAGACTTTTGTGAATTAAATCAAACAGGACTTGAATGAAAATAAAATGAATAAAAAATATGATACATATACATCTAATACCTCATTTGTATTTTAAAAATAATCTACATACATAGATTTATAGCATTATTGCTATGAAAATACATAATAGGTACCTATGTGATATGTAATTACGCATTTCTGTTCATCTTGTAGAAAATTAATGTAGGCTAATAATAGTTCAATAATCATAATTTACCTTGTATAACTTGCTTTCAATTGCTCAAAATCACCGATCAGTCTTTAAAGTAGAGATACGGAAAAATCCTTGGCAAAGAATATCCCAAGATCCTTGGGTTTAAAGTTAAAAAAATATAAAAACAGTTAATATATTACCTATTTTTACATATAATATGGCCCATACCTACTACACGCAGAAACGTCGATTTCATCATTTTCTTCATGTAATTAATATCATATATACTTTATTAAAGTGTTAACAAGGAACTTTATATCAAAAAACATCTTTGTACTTATAAATTTCAGCCGAAGCCGAAATATCAGAAACAAACTTCCAATCAAATCTAAACGGCAAAAATTAAAATGGCGCCCGACCTTGCTAGAGGCCTCGGGAGCTGACGCTGACACACAGACAAAAGACAAAAGAACAGGACGCCGACGTGCATAAAAATGTTCCGTAGCAGAAATTGACAGAAATCATATAGAAATATTCAGATTTTTGTCTAGGACAGTCTAGAAGGCCATGCTTTCTGCCTGGGTAGAACCGCGCCACAACTGTTTCCAATTTTCCGGTTTACTGTCACCCCCCTGCGCGCCACAACTGTTTCCAATTTTCCGGTTGACTGTCACCCCCCTGGTCACTGGTTCCTTTGAGCACAGAATATCTAGCTACGCAGATATCTTGCGTAGCTAGATATTCTGTGCTTTGAGTAAAAAAATTAACTGGTTCCTATAATAGAACAAAGACAAGTATTTCGGTTTGTGTTTTATTTCATATTAAAATATTTATTCTTTGAAATAACTTCTGTTACAATAAATTATATCATAATTACTTATAAATATACATGATCAAATTACTTTAGAGAGAGATAACTTAGTATAATCTACCTATACTTAAACTGATATATCTGAACTTTATTTTGACTAAAATTGCGACTGTAAACTGAATTTATTTACAACATACTGTCGGTAACTTCGCCCGGATTTTCTAAAGCTGTTTTTCGCTCGTTTATTGCATTGACCAATTTTCTATAAGGTCCTAATGGCAAGCTGAGGCTTTTTAGATCATTCTCGGTAAGAATTAGCAGCGTTTCCAAGTCGATCTTCTGCTCCACGAATCGGGAAAGGTATTCTCCCAGTCCAAAAGCCGTTAAAAATCTTTCGAGAGGAGCATTCGGATTTTCCTCCTCTTCACTAGATTCGGATTCTAAAAAAAAATTTAGAAATTATTTGCCCAAGCATTTGAGATATTTAGGCCCTGTTGTACAGGGTGTTAAATTTTGGTTGATATCATACAGTATCTCCGTTATTAGTGAAGATAGAAGGGTGCGGTTTGCACAAACCTGTCCCACTTTTTTGTCAAACGGAAGATGCTGTAAACAAAATTTTAATAGAAAGAGGGCTATTAAAATTTTGTTTCTGAGCGCAAGAAGGTGAGAACTCTTTATTGTATAACTTTTTACGTAGAATACAGTGGCGTAGGCTGTCGTTCTACGAAAATAATATTTTCGAAGATATGAAATAAAGTTAAGTTTTCTTAAATGGAACACCCTGTATATTTATAAATCATATGATCTGGCTTGCCATAAACATGTCAAAAATATATATTGCTGTATAAATACTACTTACTGCAATATTTAAATGTTTTTATTAAAAGATCATATTATTTATTAGTAAGCCATCATTATAATAAAAGACACTAAGGAATTATTAAAAGTATACTGCTACCTGTCTCTTATTTTATTTTGAGAGCCACTAATAAATTCTTTATATATCAAGGAAACTTAACTTTATACCGCTATTTGTAAATCTTGGAAGCTATCGTACCGGAACTTTCCCTTAGCTACGTTTACGTGAAACTTTAATTAATTTACGTGAAATTTACTTTCAGCAAGATGGGGCTTCCCCTCATAACTTTGAAAATATTAGAATTTTGTTAAATTACTATTTCCCAAATCAATGAAATGGAACCAATGCAATGGATCCATAATCTACACAATCGCCACCCTGATTCCTGGGTTTGTCCCGTCCCGATTTCTGTATTTAGGGATTTTGAAGACCTGGAAGATGCTATCAGGCAAGCTTTTATATATTTGCAAACCCCATCTTGTTATAATAAATCCCTTTATAAAAAAAACGGAAAATATATTCAGATATTCACTGGTAACAGTTCAAAAGTAAAATATTTTCCCAAATTTATCCCAAATAAAATTTTATATGTGTATAATAAATACCATTTTGATTGTTATCTATCACGGCCTACTAAGAAGAAAATGATATATTTTGAATATTGCAGTAAATAGAGAAAATAAATATAAAGTGTTATGTATTTTTGAGAAGTTCATATCAAGCAAGACGGATCATATGATTTATAAATATACAGGGTGTTCCATTTGAAAAAACATAACTTTAGTTCATATTTTCAAAAATATTTTTTTCGTAGAAAAAAACAGACTACGCCACTATATTCGACGTGAAAAGTCCTACAAGAATCACTTTTCACCTTCTCGATATCATGTGATATCATCCACAATAACGGAGATACGGGGGCTGTCCCAAAATTGCAAAATTTTCGAAAAGACCCTGTAGCTCAGGAACTATGAGGGCTATGAAAATTTTGTTTACAGCATCTTCCGTTTGACAAAAAAGTGGGACAGGTTTGTGCAAACCGCATCCGCCTATCTATACTAATAACGGAGATACCGTATGATTTCAACTAAAATGGGACACCCTTAACACAGTAGCGGATCTAAGAGAGGGCTTTGGGGGCTCAATCTTCGGCCGATTTTCTTTCCGTATAATGGTCTCTATAGTATTTACTACATTTTTTGTCTCTTGTAAAAAAACGCCATTGAGCATACGTTTTGAGGAAAAAAAATATTCTTTCAAAGCTGACTTCCAAAAAATGTTTTTTGTCACATTAAGTTATAGAGGAGCATAACATTTATTACGCTCTAATAATCTAGTTGGCAAAAATATGGAATTTTATGTCAGTATTACAAAGTGTTATGTATTTTTGAGAAGTTCATTGCAAGACGGATCATATGATTTATAAATATACAGGGTGTTCCATTTGAAAAAACAACTTTAGTTCATATTTTCAGAAATATTTTTTTCTGTGATATGATATCACAGTGTAATTAATTATGATAATTATTATTATTTTACCTGAAAGCTCATCATCTGTGATGATTCTTTGGCTGTAACTTTCCCCTGATCCAATTGAACTCTCTTCCGGCCTAACGGGAGTATTTTGGTAAAAGCCACCAAATGAAGTTAAACTCTTCCTAAAATACAAAAAAGTGTGAATTATATACCGTGTGATCGAAAAAAAAACGGCGTGAAAGTCCATTTAACACAATTTAAAATCATTTTTACTCAATATAAAAATAAATTACATCCTTCTTAAGGTCAACTGGGAGTATAAGCGATATTACAAAATAAAGAAGAGTACGGATCAAGTGAATTACGTCTAGGGCTTGGCATCGCCAAAATTAACATCGATTGTTATTCCCCAGCCGTCTTTGACGCTGTTTTTTTTTCGATCGTGTGGTGAGTCTTAAATAAGTGCAGATATTTTCAGGTCGATAAAAAATCTTGATAAAAGAAACATATTTTCTCTTTAGTGTTTTTCAAATAAGTCCAAAATAACCAAGATATTTTACTTTAAATATGTAAAAAAATGGATTTTTGGCTTAAATTTTGATAACCATTGGATATTTTCTGGGTTTCCTTTCTTGTAAATTTAATCTACTACCTATGTTGTCATATTATGAAGATATTTATGTTCTTTAACTAAAAATTAAAAAAAAAATCCAAATTTTCAAAATTATTTTTTCGCGAAAAAGAACTCATAGACGTGTTTCTGGGGTCGAAATATACTATCATATCTATGAAATATATATGATATCTATTTATTTACCTGATGACTATGCTTCCAATGCCCGGTCTGATAAATATACCGGATGTTTCGTTTTGCGGCTTATCCGGATTATTCTGCATCTCGGCCAGAAAGTCCGGCTGCGAAATGCTCCTAGTCAGTCCGTTGCTGGGCGGGGGTGGTACGGCACTGTCCACTTGTTCCGCCTCGTTGAAAATCCCATCCAGTCTTCCTCTTCTGTAGGGTTCGAAAGCTGAACGTTGCAAAGTGCCCCCGTACAACACTTCCGAGTCCCTTCTAATACCGGAAAGTTTCGATATCGATGCTTTCCCATCTTGAATTGTCGTTACCTAGAAGTAATATTAATTTTTTAATATTTTTTTTGATTCTGATTTTGATTAGTACGAATTGATCATTGGTACCTTAAAATCGTCTTCATCATTTTGTCCTAAACGGTTATTCTTATTGGCTAGAATTTTTCTCTGGACCGTACCCATTGTTTTATTGCCTTTGACTGTTCCGCCCATGACTAGATTACTGAAAGTGGTACGTCTCTCTGGTGGCAGATTCGATAAGTTGGTCATAGAACCGCTTTTGATACGAGCCTTGATTGTGTTGATCATGGAGGGTTTGTAATCCTTCGTCTGTCTTCGTTCTAATTTTTCTTGGATGTGTTCCGTTTTTGCTTTTCTCTTATTGTATTCCTAAGGGATAAGGAAAAAAGTTTTGTAACTTCTAGGTACATATACAGTAGGGTGCACCAAAAAAAAAATGAATATTTTTTTTCTTTTAGTTACCGTGAAAATATCGTTCAGGATGACAAGAAAAAATTCTCGTAAAGTTCGAACTTTTAATATTAATATTAAGAGGTGCCTCATCGTGATTTTCCATTTCCCATTTAAATGAGACGGGGAAACAATTTTTTTTTGGAATTTTATTGCGTTTTAACAAATCAGCGTTTGGTAAAAATCTATATATATATATATATATATATATATATATATATATATATATATATATATATATATATATATATATATATATATATATATATATATATTCTTGTAGAAAATTGAACGACTTTCAAAAAAGGTCTGATATAAATTTTCATTTAATCGACTCGTTTGAAAGTTATTGAAGGTTAAAGATCAACTTCAAATCGTATATGATAACTTCTGTTTTATATTTTATCACAAAATAATGGCTCAAACACCTAAAATATCATATTTAATGTTTTTGAGCCATTTCGTGAGAAAATATAAAAAATTGTGGAAGGTATCATATACGATTTAAAGTTGAATTTTAACCGTCAATATCTTTCAAACGAGTCGATTAAATGAAAATTTATATCAGACCTTTTTTGAAGACCGTTCAATTTTCTAGAACATGTATTGATTGCTGATAACCATTGCTGATTTGTTAGACGCAATAAAATTCCAAAGAAAAAAACTTGTTTCACCGTGTTATTTAAATGGGAAACAGAAAGTCACGACTAGGCAAGACCTCTTTATTAATATTAAAAGGTCACACTTTACCAGTTTTTTTTCCATTATCCTGAACGATATTTTCACGGTAACTAAAAAGATAAAAATATATTTTTTTTTGGCGCACCCTAGTATACAAGGTATTGTTCAAACCTGAATTTCCCGTTTTTTTCGGTACCTTCGGTACTAACTAATTTTTGTTCAATGATGGTGCAGTTCTTTAATTAGGTATGATTTTCCAAAGTAAAATCGATACAAAATTGAGATTTTTAATGAAAATATCAAATTATTAAGTGATTACTTCATAATTTGATATTTTCTTCTTTGCTTGTGTTCATGTTAATTTTCTCTTGACTGATTAGCCAAGAGAAAATTAACATGAATACAAGCAAAGAAGAAAATATGGGTAACTTAAAACTAAATTTGAGAAAAAAGCCCCACATACAAATACAAATATCTATTAAAACATAACATATACATTAATATAACCCTTGATATAACTAATGTATTGACCAATATTATACTAAATAATAAAATATCATATTTATAAACTTCAATAATTGCTAATAAACATTATAGGAATTTCAAAAGAGAAAAGAAGCAAGAACAATAAGAAATAGCATCATTCCTTATTTAGAAGTGTTTGATTTCGACCGCTAGAAAGGACTTTCTCACGTAACAAAATTTTAAATTATTGTGACCGAGTCCCGAATGAACCGGGAATTCATTACGAGACTCGGTTCTGTAATGGCCAAAAAAATCCGAGAATTTCCGGTTCTGAACCCTAATTGGGAGTATTAATTAGGTTTATTTTAGGGGAATTTCGGTACAATGCCTCTAAGCAACCGGGATTTCCTGATTTTGTCGGTACTAGCAATTTTTTTTCAATGATTTTGCAGTTCGTCAATTAGCAAGCAGGGGATGATTTTCAGAAGTAAAACCGATAGAAAATTGAGTTTTAAATGAAAATAATTTCAAATTTTTAAGTAATATAATAAATATATAAGTAATATAATCAGTCATGAAAAAATTGACATGAACACAAATAATGAACACAAGCGAGGAAAAAAAACGAAAAAAAACCATAGATAACTTAAAATTTACATAAAACAATATAAACCAATTTAACTAAATTTGAAAAAAAAACTACATTTTGAATTAAAAATTTAAATGCCTATAACATAAACATAACTTAGTACCATTTAGCAACATTATACATAATATATTTAAACTTCAATAATTGATAATAAATATTATAGGAACTTCAAAAGAACTTCAGAAGTCAGAACAATATTATAGCACGAGTTTGATTTCGACCGCTGGAAAGTATCAATAGCAATTTTTAATTATTGTTACCGAGTCCCGAAAGTACCGAAATAACCGGGAATTAATAATTTCGAGTCCCGGTTCTTTAATGTCTCAGAAAACCGGGAATTTGGGAAAGCTAGGCTAGAACCGGAGGAACTATGCTCCCATTCTATCAAGGACCTGCATAAGCTAGTGCAGGGCACAGGGATAGGAGAATGGGTGCAGATATAGAAAGGGGACAAACACAAAAGGCCTCACAGGTCCCAGTGTTTCCGGCAAAGAACGGCCCCTTGTTATGGAAAAAAAACGGGAATTCCCTGTTCTGAACTCTAATACAAGTTTGACAACACCATTATTGGGATCTCGGAAACTATAGGAAATACGAGGATGGTTAAATTAGGGCAAAGTTGTGCATTAATGTGTCTAATATGCTTAATAATAAATTAGAACAAGAGAGTTCCCTTTGGTGGTTTGTGGACTGTTTATTCCCAGTGAGTTAAGAATTGACAAATTATATTTTACAATATTTGTGATACCTTTACTCTCTTTTTGGCATTTTCTTTCGCTTTTTCCTTCATAGCTTTGACTTTCTTCTTATCGCTGGCTTCCATTTTAGCGGTGACTCCATCAAGAAATCTGAGAATATCTTCTCTGTTGTTTATACCGGCCAGTTCTTGTGCTGTTTTGCCATCGATGTCCGTATTGTAGATATTGGCGCCAAAATTTACTAAAAACGTTACTATGCGCATATGACCCTGCGCAGCTGCTAGGTGAAGGGCGGTGTTGCCGAATAGGTCCGCTTTGTCCGGATCTCCACTGAAAAAGTTGATAGTTTTCGGTAAATCCGGAATTCAGACAATCGGAGATAAGACATGCTAATAAAAAGAATGGAATTTCATTCTTGTAAATTTATTCTACTACTTATATTATCAAGAAATTATGTTTTTAGATAAAACCACAAAAATCCGAAAATTGAAATTTATATATAATATATTATATATCATTAAAAAAATAATTGACATTCATACATATATTATTAAGTTATGATATTTTTTATTCTAAATTTTTACAGTATAGTTGTAGAGGTTGTAGTTAAAAAATACTAAAATAATTTTATTTAGTTATACGTCACTCTATTCGGAGTGTCATTTTTATCAAATAAAGTGAAAAATAACCGAGGATGCCATTTAAAAATCAAAAGTTGTAGTCATTTACGGTGAAACAGGAAGTGACCGAAAACAATTGAATACGCCAATGAATCCTAATTTATGTCATACTAATATACCAAATCTCGTTTTTTTATCTGGGTTCTCCGCACCCGGTATATTGTACTACAGACTAACTAAAGTTAGTTTATGATTATACGTAACTTAAAACAGATTGATAATCTATACTAATCCAATAATCATTTAAACTTATCTTAAAAACTTACTAGAATCTGTACATTTTTCTTTGGTATAAGTCTATTTAATTGTATTTTTTTGTTATTTCAAAAAATAATTATTGTTGCCACTTCTGAGATTAGATTTTTTTAATATTATATGTAGTTGACAATTATTTAGATAATAATTTCTCTTTCCATTGTTTCATGTACTTTAAACTGATAAAGAATAGAATAATATATAAGGAAACATCAATAAACTTTCTATTTTTGCGGGATATTCTTATAAAGCGCCGCCGGGTCGGCATGAGCCAATCATAATAATTGTAATAAAAATATCATACATTTGCCATCCAAAACACCGGCCCGCGTCAAGTCAACTCTTTAAACATAAACATATTGATAACAACTAGACCTACATGTCGGAGTAACGAATATTTCAGTATCGAGTTTCGAGTTCTCGGTTCGTGCATTTCCAGGGATTACGATTACTGCCGGCGTAAAAGTAACGAATTAGCTTAGTAACGAGTAAACGAGTCCTAAATTCAAATGGTAAGCGTTACTTCGAGTCCTCGTAAAGTAACTGTTACTTTGTAACGATAACTTAGAATTTTTACATCACTAATTCTTATTAGTTATTCTAATTTTCAAGGTATTTAAAGCATATAATCAACTCTAATGAAAAAATTTGTAATAAACGTTTAGAAATTTTGAAAAAAAAAAAAACGTTGCCTGTTACTGAAAATAATTGTGTTAATTTGATATAAATCCAAACATAATTATACCTACGATTTGTATGCATATTTATTTTGGATAAATGTATGTTTTCATAATTTTAATTTATATTCTTATTTTTTAGTTCTTCGTTTAGTTAATTCAAAAAAATATGTATCTTAACTAGCGTGTACCAGGGACTTCGTTCGCCTCGAATTAATCATTTGTAATGGTGATGACAAAACAAAGCAAGAATTTCCATTAACATAAAAACTGGATAAAATTTTCTCACATTTATGTCAGCATGAGAAAAAACAATATGGCGATATTATTATATAACTTGGTAATATTTGAGGGGTAGTTTTATCTCGTTAGAATTTGACTTTCGAAAAATCCGTTTGCCAAAAATAAGCTTTTTACGGCAAGCAGTTTAAGCCGAATCGTGGTTAAGAAATTACCCAACTTTTTGAACACCCTGTATGATTTTTTAAAAACTTAAAAATATGTAAAAAAAACCAAATAAATTATGCTTGTCCAAGCGTTTTCCCGAAAGATTAACCGTTTTTTAAATAACAAATATTGTAATATTTGAGGGGCCCTTACTTTCACCCTCTTGGAATTTGAGATTCGAGATACCCCTCCTTATCGAACCTCTACACCCCACAGTCAATCCGTTTACCAAAAATCAGCTTTAAACGTCAAGCAGTTTAAGCAGAATCGTGATTACCCAATGGTCATATTTTATAAAACACCCTGTATAAATTTATAAAAAAATCTTAAAATATGTAAAACAACAAAATAAAATATACGTGTTTAAGAATTTTTCCAAAAAACTCACCGGTTTTTAAATAAAAAATATTTTAATATTTGAGGGATAGTTTCACCCCCTTAGAATTCGAGTTTCGAAAAATCCCTTCTTATCGAACCTCTACACCCTAAAGTCAACCTGTTTTCCAAAAATCAGCTTTTTACGTCAAGCGCTTTAAGCAGGATCGTGATTAATCAATGACCAGATTTTTCGAAACACCCTGTATACATTTTTAAAAATCTTAAAATATGTAAAAAAACAAAATAAAATATACGTGTTTAAGCGTTTTTTCGGAAACTTGACCGTTTTTTAAATAAAAAATATTGTAATATTTGAGGGATGGTTTCACTCTCTTGGAACTGGAATTTCGAAAAATCCCTTCTTATCAAACCTCTACACCCTAGAATCAACCTGTATGCCAGAATTGAGCTTCTTACGTTGAGTGGTTTGAGCAGGATCGTGATTAATCAGTATGTGAGTCACTTAAGGATTTTATATATCAGTATAGATTTTGGTTAGGAGGTATCGAGGTAGATATTATTTTTAGCTATGGAGAATAATTTTCGTGTATTGAAAAGTGGTCATCAAAGAGGGAACAATTAAGATGGCCTGCTGTAGCAAAAGTTGTACATTTGAAAAAAGCGCCAACAATTTTTGGAACAGGAAATAATTTAAAAGATTAAAAAAGATATATAAATATGCGATTTCTGCAGGCGCGTGGTGCTACTTGAGGTTGCTACTATTTTTTTACTAACTTCACTTTATTTATAACCGCTAAGTTGTCATTGTCGGATAAAAATAGTAATGAAAATATGAAACACTTAAAGATACAACACACAAGAAATCTCAGGTAAAAGTTAACTGCCTGATTGGGCAATGGCTTTGAATGTCAATGATTAGCACCATAGATTGGAAAGTGCTCATAAGAACAATGTAAATACTGTTTGGCGCTATCCTGACAACGGTCGCGATCCAAAGCTTTTGATAATTTTGGAGCGGTTCAGCTTTTTCCAGAATTATGACAATTTTTTTAATGCCAGTTTTTCACAATTATCACGGGTTTGAGTAAAAAACTTTGAATAATTCAACTCATAGGTGCCCGGTGGCGTAGAGGTACAGGCTCTCGTCTACCAATCTCAAGGTAGTGGGTTCGAATCCCACACCCGGCATTTCATCCGCCGACTATTTCTATTAAAATAAAAATAGTTTGGGTACCTAGGTCGACTCAGCCTTAAATGAGTACTTGGGATTCATAATCCATAACCATAGGTAATAATGGGCGGTTGAAGCGTAGTGCTAGCCACATTACCTTCCTTGTATACCAAACGGCTCTAGTATGGCAAGCTGTATCTTGCTACTTCCAAGGCATCAAACGCTATATACGGGAGAGATTATTATTATTATTATTATAATTAAATTCACAAGATAGCCATAATTACTTTGAAACTGGACGCTTTAAACACTTTTCGGTATTTTTTCAATGAGGACGGTTTAAATTTTAAAAGATTTTCTAATTTTCGAAGATTCTGATTCTGATAAGGGAAATTTTTTTCTGTTCCTGTTTGCGCTTGTTCTTAGCAACCGCCATATCGCGTTTTGTGCGATGTATTGGCGGTAAGCAGAGCATTCCAATCTTTCCAATTTATTAGCACTAAGCATCGGTTAAAATTGACAACCTATATTCAAAGTAATATGGCCCTAAGAGTTATTAAGTCTTCATAACAACATTATTTGAATACAAGTACAAATGTATTGTTGTTAAGAGAACTTAAATAAACAACATAGTTAAAATAGTCTAACTCATTAATCGTAAATTTTATTTCAGCGCCATTAAAAAATAAAGAAGAGTTTGGACCAAGTAAACGATATCCAGATCTAGGGCTTGACCTCGCCAAAATTATAATCGATTGTCGTTCCTCAGCCACCTTTGACGCCGTTTCTTTTCTCGATCGCATGGTTTAGAACATCATGCCCATAAACCATGAGGGTCTTACGCCCGTTTGTTTACGTAGTAACCTAGCAACTACCAATCGTCCCGAAACAACGATATGGTGAAATATATGACTATTTATTGCCGTCTCGTGAAATTTGGAAACAATTATTATTACCTACCCTCTGCCACATAATAATCTAAGTGCTTCTAAATTTCCATGAAAAGCCGCATAAAGAGTTGGTGTCATTCCTTGTTCATCTCTACCATTGCAATCTCTGCTGGTAGCTTCTTTGAGAATTTCCAAGACTCCATCTTTTGCAGCTCTAAAAATGTATTCATTGTAATTTTATCAAAATTACATTAAGATGAGGTGAAAACACTCAAGTCATTGTCATGACCATAATTAATGTGTAAAACAATGTATTATTTCATTTTTATATTTATCATTACTGAGATTTATGATAACAAACGTATCTATTTATTTATCCCGGAATTTTTCGACAGGTCTGTGATTATTTTCGAGTGCCGTTATAAATCAGATAAATTTATTTGAGGTCGATAAAAATATATTACGAATACCATGATACAATTGAAATTTTACGTTATCAAAGAACAGGGGATACGCTTACATGCGTCACGAAATTTATTCGAATTTTTTTCGAACGAAACAAAAAAGGGGAACAATAAAAATGATTTAAAATGAGAATGAGGACGATTTTTGTTTTCATTTCTCTCGACTCACTTATGAAATCTGTCTGTTGACATCGTACTTAACACACTTTAGCGGCAAATCCCACGGAATCCGAACTTTTTCTTATTTCTCTCCAACATAGGATACACTTTCTTCACTAAAACTGTCGCGGAAATCGAACAATACGCGATCCAACGAACACGGGGAAATCTATCGCCGACTATTTCATTAAACGAGATTAGAGATAATCGCAGTTTTATCGATACGTGTACTGAAATATCTAAAGGTTGAAAAGCGCTCAGCCGGGTCGTACCGCGGTCCTTCGAACCGCTCGCTCGTCCAAACAATTAAAACTCTTTGCCGTCGACCGTTCGCGTACCGACCCGAACGAAACAGGTGTCGGGTTATGTACGTTGTTGCCAATTGTCGCCAGGTAAAAATCTTATGTTTTATATGGTATCAGCTCAAAACAGGTCGACATGGTCCAAGTACACTTGGACCATTATCCACCATGTACACTTGGATGCTGCCATATAAATATACTGTAGATAAAGGAAACAAGTTTGGATTGGAATGCTCGGCTTGCCGCCAAAACTTATAATTGTTTGAAGCGCATACGTTGCAGGGCGCTGTTATAGCAGTTGCTAAGAACAATCGCAAACGAGTAGGCATTTCTTCTGGTATACCGGTACCAGGACCGGTACTTTTCAAATATTGCGGTATCGGTATCGTCTTTTACAAGACCAGTATACCGGTTTTTGTACCAGTACAGGAAGACCGATTTTGGTACCGGTACCGGAAGACCGGTTTAAATCGGTCCCGAAAGATCGGTTTCAATCGGTACAGAAAAATCATCATCATCATCATTTAGCTTATACCGTTCACTGCTGAACCAAAGCCTCCCTTAACTCTAGCCATTTCCTTCTATTTTGTGCCACTTGAATCCAGTTTCCAGCCACCCTCTTAATGTCATCTGTCCATCGACTAGGAGGTCGTCCTCTGCTTCTATAGGCCTCGTGTCTCGGTCTCCATTCCACAAGTCTCTTTGTCCACCGTCCATCTGTCATCCTAGCCACATGTCCTGCCCAATTCCATTTAAGATGTAAGACAGATATCACCGCATCTCTTGCTCCTGTTCGATTTCGTATTGTATGATTGGGTATTTTATCTCTGAGTGTAACTCCCAACATAGACCTTTCCATTTTCCGTTGCATGACCTGTATTCTATGTATGTTCTTTTTTGTCAAAGTAAGCGTTTCAGCTCCATACTTGAGGACAGGCAAGACACACTGGTTAAAGATCTTTCTTCTTAAACATATGGGAACATCAGATCTCAGTATATGCCTTAGTTTGCCAAATGCCGCCCACGACAAACCTATTCTTCGTAGAATTTCGTGGGTCTGATTATCCCTTCTAATACCGATCTCATGCCCTAAGTATTTATATATATGCACTTGTTCCAAAGGTATGTTATTAATGTTTAAATTTCCACTTAGTACTAGGTTTGTCATGTATTGTGTCTTTGACAAGTTAATTTTCAAACCGACTTTTTCCGAAGCATCATTCAGCATATCCAGCATATTCTGTGCCTCCTGTATGTTGTCTGTTATTAAAATAATGTCATCTGCAAAACAGAGATGATTTATCAATTTGCCATCGATGTTAATTCCTGTTGAATCCCAGTTTATCATTTTTAGCATACTTTCTAGCACAGCAACGAATAGTTTAGGGGACAGTGTGTCGCCTTGTCTTACCCCTCGATCGATATTGAATTTATCTGTGCATTGATTTGTCGATATTCTGACGTTTGCCGTGGCATTATCATATATATGTCTTATGATTGAGGAGTATCGATGATCGATGCGACTCTCACTTAGTGTCTCTAGAAGCTTCCGCTGGTCTACCGAATCGAAGGCCTTCTCGAAATCCACGAAGACAAGCATTAGTGGTCTATTATACTCAATGCATTTCTCGATAAGGACCTTGACTGTTAGAAGATGGTCATTTGTTCCGTAACCTGATCGGAAACCTGCTTGTTCGCTCGAAAGAAAAAAGTCTATTTTATTTGTCAAACGCTTGGTGAGTATTTTAGTAAATAATTTGTATACGTGGCTAAGAAGGCTGATGGGCCTATAGTTTTTAAGGTCTGTAACGTCACCTTTCTTGTGTACAATAATGATGGTTGCGTTGTTCCACTGTGATGGGGTTATTTCTTCTTCAATGCATTTATTAAATAGGACATTTAAAGCTTTGATGATTTCTGGTCCTCCTTCTTGGATTGACTCTATTACCAGTCCATCGTCGCCGGCAGCTCTATTGTTTTTCATATCTCTAAGGGCACTGATAATTTCTTCCTCGGTTATTTCTGGAATTTCTTCCGACCCCTGATTTATTACCTTTCGGATGTCGGTTCTGATCCCCTGCTGTTTGATGTGTAAAGTTCTTGATAGAAAAGTTTAATAGAGTGTAGGATTTCCTGTTTGTGTGTTACTATGTTGCCGTGCATATCCTTGATCTTTTGTATTTCTTTTCTTCCCATTGTACTATTTCTCAATATCTTCAAACTTTGATTCTTCTCTATGACTTTCCTAATTTTTTCCGTATTCTGTTGCCTCCTATGCTTTCTGGTTTCTTTGGATATCTCTCTGTTTAAAGTTCTATATTCTTGTGTACTCTTGTCCTCGTGTACTCTTGTGTACTCTTTCCCCGCTCCAGAAAAATAGATTCATGATAATACAAAAATCAAAAAACCTGTATAAAACGATTTCGGTACCGGTTTTTGTGCAAAGCTGATTGTGTTCTCCTACTCTAGGTACCGTATAATCGAAAAAAACTGCGCCAGCGGTGGCTATGAAATGAAAATCACTGTTATTTAATATGTAAAGTTATATGGGGAATGTAATCAATGTCAATGTCCATTTCCGAGCCAACTAAACGCCGTTTTTTTTCCATCATTCGGTATAATACGGTCAGGAACACGCAATGTAATTTATTTTGATGTATGTTTAAGGCATTTCTAGTTTAGTTTAGTCTAGTAATCTAGTCTTCTTTTTTTAGTACATCTAAAATTCAAGTAAAGCATCTTACTCATGGATCGCACATATATTACATAAATTAAAATGTCCGTAAAACTCAGGCTGATATTCAATAGCGTCTACTCTATTATTTAAAATTAAAAGAGAATGTTGGACAATAAATCAAGAATATGCTGGAAATGTGAACATAAACAATGATAATCCTAAGTTATATCAATAACTTTGTAACGGTAAACGGATATATTTACGATATA
The DNA here is from genome assembly GCF_002938485.1 of Sitophilus oryzae. Classification (NCBI taxonomy): domain Eukaryota; kingdom Metazoa; phylum Arthropoda; class Insecta; order Coleoptera; family Curculionidae; genus Sitophilus; species Sitophilus oryzae. The sequence continues at coordinate 4,193,576 of NW_022146254.1, read as the reverse complement.
TTCCGAGAAATTTAATTTATCCCTCAAAATACCGTATTTATTACGTTACAGTATTTATTTAACGTTACAGGCACGAAAACTTTATATTTACATTTTTTAATACGGTATCATGAGGTATATGCTGACTGGCACAACAACCAAACAAAAACTGTTTATTTCGATCTTTTCGGTATTCCGGTTCATCCGGTCCAGCCGGTATACCGGTTCAGTATCGGCCCCACCGATGTAATTGTTGGAATCGGTATACCGGTTGTAGGACCGGTACTGAAATTTTCTGGACCGAACAACCCTACAAACGAGAACGGAAATAATTTTCTCTTGTCAAAGTCAGAATCATTTACGGTCATCAAATTTTAAATATTGCTATCTTATGAGTTTAATTTAAATTTTATTTACTCAAACCCTCAGTGGCGCGGAGCCACGTAATAGAGTAAAATCACAAGAAAGAAAACCCAGTAAAGATCCAGTGGTTGTCAAAATTTAAGCAAAAAAACATTTTTTTTTGGTAATTTTGGACTTATTTGAAAACCGGTAAAAAGAAAATAGGTTTCTTATATCGAGATCTACTGGCCCAGAAAATATTTGCACTTATTTATTCACCCTGTATATTCATTATGTATATACAGCAAATAATATCACAACTTGGCAACTCTGTTATCTTAGTTCACCGAACGGTACTCTAGAATTAATTTGGTTTTGTGAACCACTATAGGATAAAAAATATCTATATCAGTAGTACCCTTGTAGTACCTATCTCTTGTTTAAATTAAATCAGACAAAACATACTAAGTATCTATAATACTATTTAGGCATGTAGTGTAGGTAATATCTACATATTATAATACAATACTAAACGCGAAATTTTTCAATCAACGTTCTTTTTAATACATTTGTGGATTATTTATAGATAGTTAACATTATTAGATACTTAAGAAATATGTAAATAAATAAAATAATACTTTAAGTTTCTTGTTTGTTCTATTATAATAGGCTGAAATTTTAAAATTCATAATGGAGTCATTAAAGTAAATATTTGATTTGAATTACAAATTATCTGAACTATCATTTTCCTACAGATATTCTAAAGCCCCATACCACATCCCATACTCACTATATAGCTTTTTTCGTTTTCCTGTTATTACCGATTCTGAACCGTCCTAGAATTGTGATGCGTATGCGCAGAAGGAAATATGAAGACATTATTTTATTGGCGCATGCGCTGCAGCGTTCTAGGACGATTCAGAATCGGTAATAACAGGAAAACGAAAAAAAAAAAATGCGTTGATGCGTCCATTCTCGCAGTCAGTGTTGTTACAATAGGTACAATTGTACTATTTTGGGTACATTTGATAGTCAAGGAGTACATAGGTACAATTGCAAGAAAAAATGTACAATTCTTACTTCTCAAACCCAAACTAACCCAAACTTAAACCCACGTACATATTTTTAGACGAACGGTGATACGCGATGCGTGGATTTGAAATGCAGGTTGCTAGGAGCAGAGGCACAGAATTATACATCAATTGAAATGCTGTTCAAGCCGCACGGATGTCAAATGTAAGTTTGATATCCATGCGGTGAGTAGGAGGGGTGCTAATCACTGCGACCTTAGAGATCTATTGTGTCCCGATGTCAAACGTGACGTCACGCAATTAGTTCCCATTTAACCAATGCTATTCAAAGCTCTTTGTAGCTTCTGTATTGCTGTCCTCCATTTGCGAATTTCAAGTTCCAGAGCTTTACGCCCTGGGCTGCTCAGAACGGTTCTGAAAGGAGCTGTGCGAGATCGCCTGGTGCCTCCATATGGCGCGGAGCCAGTTCTGAACTTTATGACTCAATTGAATGGAGGGAGAGTATCGCGTTCTTGAACAGTTCAGAGCTGCTCAACTGCGTGAAAGGAGGACAGCATATGGTGTATAATTCTGTGAGGGTGCATCCACATTGTCCTAAAAAAAGCGGATCGGCGGCGGTGTATCGGCGTAACGATTCGGCAGTGTATCGGCGTAACGTCTCTATTTACCTTTTTACCAAGTTTTGGTACGTAGGGTGCATCCACACTATCCTAAAAACAGCGGAACGGCGTATTGGCTTAACGACCTTGAATCGATTTCCAGCAATTCTATTGGCTGAAAAATTCATCTGTCAGAAATTTTATCCGTCAAATTCACCTGGCAAAAATTTCAGCCAATAGAATTGCAGGAAATCGATTCAAGGTCGTTAAGCCAATACGCCGTTCCGCTGTTTTTAGGATAGTGTGGATGCACCCTACGTACCAAAACTTGGTAAAAAGGTAAATAGAGAGATCACATGACCCCACATTTTTGCACCAAAAATGTACAATCCCACTTAAAAAAGTACAATTTCGACACCATTTATAGTACAAAAATTTTTGCCCTTGTAACAACGCTGCTCGCAGTCAGTGTGATGCGGTTCGTCGATCGATGTGTTGGTTCGTTTGGAAATACGTCCACTGTATCATGTTCGTGATATTTCTTTTTTATTGCATTTGCGAATCCAAATCGACACATTGACGAACCGCATCAACGCATAGTGACTATGGAGCTTTAATCCTAAGCTACTAAACATTTTTAAATAAGAAATGAACGTTAGTTAGTTTATTAAAAAATATTTTTAAATATCATTATTACATATTATACTATGCTATCTCTGATTTAAAATATTTTTTTATTGTTTTATTCCACTGTATTGAAATATCGTTCTTTTGATCAAATTGTTGAACTGTCTCATCGACGAACGCCTCCCGAGACCAAGTGCCAGGGTGCTGCGCACCTTTTGCACCCCCGGTAGAATTGCCCGCGCCCCTTATAGAATATGATGGATACGTTTAGTAAAATGAATAAATCAAAATAATTAATTATATAAGTTTAATAAGTTATTATGTATGCAAGTTGTAATTCATGAACTTATAATAAATAATTGAAAAGTATTATACAATAGTACAGTATCACTGGTATCACACAGTATTAACACGGTATTAACCCTCAACTGGCGTGGTGGGGTCCAGCGGACCCCAAGCACTATTTAAACCTCTGTAAAATGTTTACGTTTAAGAATTAGGCCTCGCCGCGCCATTTACCTTTAAGTTAGGGTACCAATATGCAACTGTTAAAGGCGCACTTTATTTTATCAAGTATTGTCCCTACGAGCGGGGGCTAAGTTTCGTTGGGGTCTGTGTGGCACCACCACGCCAAGAATGTTACATTATTAGGATGGTGGGTAGTCTAAAAAGTGTGCCTCACTGGGATGCTAATTTTGAGGAAGCATTAATTGATTAACTTAAAGAATGTTGGTTTGATGAACTTAAAGAGGCTTAAGTGAGATGAATACCATCGAGACATTGATTTTTCTCCGAAAAGTAACCATAACTCCGATTCTGAATCTCTTACTTATAGAAGGGAAAAAATTTAATAATCAATACCAGAAAAGAAAGAGACCTGGTATATGGCAACCATATGTCAATGAAGAAATGACAAAAACAAAAATCTCATGAATCAAATGTGCACGATCCATATGCGGCAAATACAGATCCTATATTAGCATGAACTGTATTTGAAAAAGTTATGTACAGGGTGGGTCAAATTCGACGCTTTTAAATGGAAACACCCTTTTCTATAGGAGATAGACAAAAACTAATTCGGTGTCTGGAGCTCAATTTTTGTCAAAAACATGATGGTGAAAACCGCATATCGATATCTGTTACCGTTTCGAAGTTACGGGGTGTTTTTCAAAAATACGCATTTTTAACAAATCGCTGTAACTTTTTTGCTATGGAAAATTTTGTATTTTTATGAAAACATTTCCAAAGCACCTTTTTACGTAGAATTTAATGGTTTAAGTGTAATTTTTTTAAAATTAATAATTTAAGAATTATCAACAGAAAATTTGATTTTTTATAGGGGACACCCTGTATATTTTTAATTTATTGAAAAGAGTTTAAAATTACCTTTCCAAAAATATAACACACTTGATATTTTGTTCGATTCCTCTTCGAGATATAGAGTACATATATAAAGATTCGCCCGCTTTAAATAAGTAGGCTTTGAACGGCACCGGCTGTAATGCAAAAAAATTCTAGCTGTGAGCATCAATTAAAACGAAAATAATATTTGCTATGAGAGATGCAGAATTTTATAACAATTTAAAATATATTTAACCAACATCAACACATTTAAACTATATCTAATAACAATAAAAATAAATAGCAAACCAGGACATGAGATTTTACTATAGGTATAACCAAACCAAACCAAACCAGACCAATGTGTTCGACATATCGACCATCTTCTGTTATGGACAGACGGGGCAGTTTTTGAACATTTCTCGCGGAATTCATTAACTCAGTAGGGGTGAAAGATATCCCCTCATAACTGCTAAGTATTTATAATTCTTGTCTAGATTATACGGAAGAATAAGAAACCTTTATTCTTCCGCAAATATATCCATAGGATTAGATCCATGGGCACTAAGTCAGGCGGCCTCAACGGCCAACGGCTGGGATCTTGGTTAGTTATTATTCAATTATTCTTGAAAATGTCTGCAAAAATTTGCTGATAACTTAAGCGTTCAGAGGCGGTTCGTCGTCTTGCTGGAAAAATAATTATGTTTTCGAGTTCCATTAAGGGCATATCATCAATAAGGGATCCAAAGCCTACTAGTTAAAAGTGGCGAACTTTTAAAAATTCTGTATTTCGAAGGGGATTATAACAAAATATCAAGTGTGGTATCTTTTTGGAAATGTAATTTTAAATACTTTTCAGTTAATTAAAAATATAGAATGTCCCAAATAAAAAATCAATTTTCCTGTTGATAACTCTTAAATTATTAATTTTAAAAAAATTATACTTGACCCATTAAATTCTACGTAAAAATGTGATTTGGGAATGTTTTCATAGAAATACAAAATTTTCCATAGTAAACAAGTTACAGCGATCTGTTAAAAATGCATATTTTTGACAAACACCCCGTAACTCCGAAACGGTAACAGATATTGATGTGCGGTTTTCACCATCATGTTTTTGATGAAAATTGAGCTCCAGACAGCCATATTAGTTTTCGTCTATCTCCTATAGAGAAGGGTGTTTCCATTTAAAAGAGTCGAATTTGACCCACCCTGTACATTCAAGGTTTGCAGTTTTGCTGAAAATAATTTACGTTTATTACTTTAGCTTAGATTTCAGTTGTTGTAAAATATTTATGTTTTTAATTTCTATGGGTTTCTTAGCCAAGTTATATTTCTGTTGTCAAAAATTCCTAAAAAATGAGTTTTACTTTATTTTTGTGTCCGTTCTTATTAATTTGTTGAAAATTAATGAAATTGTTTGTTCACAAGTTTGAATATATTGTAAACAGTGTTAAAATAACAAGCTTTTTATAAAATTTCTTCATCACGAATTTTAAACTGAAAAAAAATTGCGGTCCGTCGGACCCCAGCACGCCATAAGCGTTACAAAAATTCACCACGCCAGTTGAGGGTTAATTTGTAAAAAAGGGGGTAAAAGTAAGGCATCATCTATAGGGATATAGAAGTATTATATTATTTTTGGAGAAGCTGTAACATAAAGCTTTCTGTTGAAGAGGGAATGAGGAATGAGAAATAGATCGATAACTGTAATTCATAAAGAAAACGAGAAGCAGCTTTTACCTCTGCTCTACAGATGGCGCCTTAAAGTCTAATTATTTTAATTTTTATTATAATTTTATATTTTTGGTCTTGGTCTTGCTCTTTTAAAAAGTTTTGCTTCCTGCGTCTTGTTTTTTTGAAGTGAAATTTCTTTACGCGCTATAATAAAAATTCAAGGCGGTGATATACGAGAGTACGATAGGCGTCTGGAAAGGTGGTAACGATCAGAGGTCATAGAAAATAACCTAACGGTCAGAGGTTCGTCGTCACTCGGGTTCTATGTGAGCTAGGGGGCTGAAACTCGGAATGTAGTTCGTAGTAGAATGTTTCGTGAGCTACGAAACCCAATCATCAATTGAAAATAAATAAATGGCTATGTTAAAATTGTTAAAGTCCATAATAAGAATATTTGGACTTTCGAGACATATTAATATTTTATTATGCAATCTAGTTTAAACCTTATTTAACTCTTCTCTGCTGTCTCAGTAATTTTTAGCAAATTCATTTTAGCAACATTTTAAACAACAATTTAGACTTGGCTTTTAGTCCGTCCCCAATTAAAACCAAGCATAGATATGTTTTCTCCGTCAATTGCATAGATCGCGTCAAATTCGTCTACCTTTTTACAAAGGGGAGCTCGAAAAATATTGCACCGAGGCCCCCAGTTGTCAATCTACGCTACCGTATTCTTAGTATACATTTAGATCGAGACTATTTAAATTTACCTAATGCTATTTATTCTTTTTTCTGCTGCCAGTCAGTCATATTTATTAGTTATTCATAAGGAATAGTGGGTAAAACTATACAGGGTGAGTCTTAAATAAGTGCAAATATTTTCAGGGGTGGTATATTTCGACCCCAGGAACACGTTTATGAGTAAATTTAAAAAAAATAAATTAAAAATCGAGCATTTTCTTTTAAATTTTCCTGTATATCTTAGAAGACTTTTTAGAATTTCCTTTTCACCGGAAATTTTCCCACGGTATAGTTTCTTAATCGCTGATTACGGCACTAAAAGAAATGCAAATACCGAAAAATTGAGGTGGCTCAAATTTTTTTAAAAATAAATCTATTTTTTTTCAATTTCCAAACTTTAATAACTCGATTGGACTTATTTGAGACTCGTTAAAGAGAATATATCGTCCTATTGCTGCCAAAAGTCACTAACTAACATTTTTCCGAACAACCAAATTCAATCACTAACTATGTTTTGAAGCGGAGAATTGATTGCAAAAGTCATTAATTACGATTTCTGGCTATTTATGTTTTATTTTAATACAGAATAGTTACTAACTATAACATTTTTATGCAATGCAATTCATCTTTAGACGCATTTTTCTCGAAAGTAATAAAAAGTAAGTTAGTGACTTTTGGCAGCAATGGGACGATATGTTTATTTTATTGACATCTACCAGCCCTGAAAATATTTGCACTTAATAGACTCACCTTTTATAATAAAAATGTTCAAATCGAACAAACAACAGATGATTATTAAAATTATAAGTGTCCTAGAGAAAGACATTTTACAGTAGTTATTTTAGAAATTGGTGTTTATGTTTAAAAGCTACTGATGCAAATGATTCACTTTAGTTAGAAGATTAACCATTTAATTTTTGCTAATCCAATCTTTTTTTGAGCTCTGATCGGGACCGGCCCACCGGCTCATCTTTCCACCGGCCTACCGGGAATTGTCCCGTTTTCCCAAATGGCCCATCCGCCTCTGTGTGTGGCTCGGTGTGTGGTATCAAATTATTCGTAAATCATAAAAAAATGCTTTTTCCAAATATGCTAATGAGCCACCCTCGTTCCATTTTAAAAAAATTGAGATATGATTAAAAATACGATTTGGGCATCTTTTATAACCGGTCAGGATAAGACACTAAAAACATTAGACTATGAAATCTATTTTTTCAAGGCTCCTTGATTATAAATTAGTGTTTTTAACACAGCCAAGAAATTTAAAATACGCTTTTTTATTAAGCGAAAATGTCAGTTGACATAATATGATATGTCTTTCTCTTCAGAATGTCATTGTCATGGAACAGAAAGTGACCAAAAACAGTTGAATACGTCAATCAATCCTAATTTATGTCATATACTAACATATCAAATCTCGTTGTTTTATCTAAAAAAATAAAAAAGTTATAGGAGTGAGCCACTTTTGAGACGCATCCGGTAAAAACAGTTCGGGTAGAGAGATTTGGACAGTAACTGTCTCTTATTTAATTGACAATTTCTACGTTGTCTAAATGACTTTCTTTTCTTTAAAACCATTAGGCTATTTTTCAAACGAACGTATTTTTTTTAAAAAGGATAGAACTTTTGGCATAGTCCGCTAGAGAATGATAACCGCAGATACGTATTTCTGGCGTATGACCTTCATCAGTACGATACATCCAAGTTATAAGAGGACAACTTGAAGGTGGCCAACAACAACCCTCTGCAATACTTTTAGCTCAATTTTTTTATTTAAATATACAAAGTGTCCCAATATTCCGTGAACATAAAACTACTACGTATTTTAGGAAGCAAAATAATAAGTTCATAGGACACAATTTATCTTTATACAAAAGTTCTTCGTTTGTCCGTTAGAGGGCACCAAACTTTAAGATAAAAAAAGTATTTTTTAAGATATTATAAGAACCGATATTAATTAATAACCGAAATACAAAAAAAAAAACGTTATAATATTTCGTAGCAATAAGAAAATTCAAAATATCTCTAATATTTAAGTCATAATTACTGCCGCCACCAAATCGCCTCGAAGAAGGAAGAAGCGTCGAACCATCACCATTACCAAGACAGCCCCGCGCTGCACCGTCTTTGTCTTATCTTCTTCTTCTTCTTCGTCTTCGCTGGCCGGTTCAGTTCTTCCTTTTGGAGCGCTCGATCTTCCGTGGGAGGTGGGCGGAGCTGCCTCGGCGAGAAACAGCTCGGAGGCGGGTCCGGGCGCGATATTTCAAACTTCAATTAGGCCGCTAACACGATACGCTCTTTCTTAGCGACCCGTTTCCTACGCCTCGCGAAGAGCTAACAAGTCATTTTCGATTCGGGTCTTGATCGTTTTTCTTTCGCCCTTCGGCCGAGGCATAATAGTTTTTAAAGGTGGGCCAATTTATTGAAAAAAACCATCTGTAAAGTTGGGAAAAAAAGATCAAAGATAAATTTTCTCAATTAGTTGTCTAGTCCATTGGAATTAAAAGTACTAGTTATATGAAACTCGATGGCGAATGTTTTTTGAAACACCCTGTAGATAAGGTGTCTGTAACACCCTCAAGATATTTAATAATAATTTTCTTTCTGCGTAATATTTAATAATAATTTAAATTAGTAAGTATAACGATGCGTCTCAAAAGTGGCTCACCCCTATAACCTATAGTTCGGCCCCAGTGTAGTATGTATATGTATCAAGATAAAAAAAATATAATTATTTAATAATAATTTATTAGATTAGTGGCTCACCACTATAATTTTTTTATTCTTTCAGATAAAAAAACGAGCTTTGGTATGTTAGTATATGACATAAATTAGGATTGACTGACGTATTCAATTGTTCCCATTCCAGGTTACGGATAGAGCCTTTCAAGTTCTTGAGTTCCGCTTTGAGTTAGTTTCCACTAGAGAAATAGAACTGTGCAGGTCCATTTAGTGGTGTGTTCCCTCTATTGGTAGGCTGGCACCCAGAGTAGGAGGACTTTATTTTCTTTGCTTAATTTGTTCATCTTCTCTAGGTATTCTTTGACCAACTTCGAACTGATGGATATTGAGTTGATCGCTATTAACGCCACTTGAATATTAGATAAAATGGGTATTTCTTGTTTCTGATAGTCCCTATCTAAGATAAGTTGTACACATCTTTCGATAGCGTACAAAAAAAAATATTTGAAAAGAAAGAGTAGATTTCCGCCTATAGAATGCTGGGGTAGGTACCAATTGGTTCGGAGTATTTAGTTTTCGGCCTAAATATTTCTATCCCTATTCCTGCTTTGGTTTTGGAAGCATCTGTATACCGCGTTATGGTATGGTTTTTTAACTGTTAAGAAAACGTTTCTTTTATTCAATTCTTTTTATGGCTCAATACTACATTGAGGTGTTTCTCAAAGTTGTACATTCCTGGTATGTCATCCACTGGGAGTTGGTAGAATAGAATTTTCTTTTTGAGGGTGTTCCAAACTCCTGAACTGACAATTTTTCAAGTACTGTTTCTGTCGGTAACCATTCTAATCATTGTCGCATTGGCATATCTACCGATGATAATGTGCATTGGTGTTAAGTCTAGAATGACATCCATTGCCGCTCTTGGGCAGGTTATCGTGGCTCCTATGATGCAGATGCATACCAGTCTCTGCAGTTTGTACAGGTTTTGCCTTGCTGCGAGTTTTGTGTACCAAGCAACCGCTCCATAAATAATCATGGGATACATCCAGCGCAAAATCCAAGAAATAGATGGGGGCGCAACACCATCTATTTCCCGCCAGTCTTCTGCATATCATAAGAACCGTTGTGGCTTTACTAGTAATGTTCTTAATATGCCTAGTTTATAGAAGTTTACTGGTCAGGGATATTCCCAAATATTTGATTTCTGGTGATGGCAGTATTTATTTTCCATCTAGTTGGATTTTTTTTAAGTTTTTCAGACTTTATTTTCTGGTGAGTGGCTCTATCGCGGTTTTGTCTGAGTTGATGCTCAGCCCGACTATCCTGTACCATCTCTCAGTGATACGGAGTCCTTTTTGGATAATATTAAACGCAGGGTGCCCTCATGTTTCCCTCGAGTGAATATTACTATGTTCTCTGCATACCCAATGAATTTTGATATCAAAGAAAAAGTCAGTGGTGCACGTTTTTTTTTAATATTCCAGTGATAACCCATATGCACGTACCTGATCGACACTTTTTTAGCATTAAAATATGTAACACTTATAGTAACTTTTACGCCCAAAATTTCATTCGAATCACTAAAAGTACTTGGAAGAAAATTATAATAAATCGAAAGATTATTAAGACTTTAACACCCTATAGCTACGAAACAAAGCAGAATCGGACCTATGTTGATATGAAAAATAAGTCTTATTTTTACGTGAGGAATCTCACCACGAGAGGTGGTACATGTTTTTTAAAACACCCTGTTTGAAAACACACCATGTTTTCTAAAACACCCAATTTTTTTTATCTTGACTATACTATACTGGGGTCGAACTATACTACCAGTTAAAATACTTGCACTTATTTCTGGGACACCCTGTATTTATGTAAAATTAAAATTGAACGAATTTCGGACTTCCATTGTTTTGACTTTTTTTTTTGTTAAAAATTCACACTTGATAACGTTCAATAATACTTCTGACAGAAACGTTGTGTAAAAAAGATAAAGACAATGGAAGTCCGAAATTCGTTTAGTTTCAATACTGAATCATTGTCTACCACATTTAAAGTAATGTAAAATCAGTTTGTGCAAATTCCATCTGGAAAGCATTTAAATTATTGACTGAAGTTGACCCATAATTGAATATATGAAAATATAAAAATACACTACGATACGCAAGCGCGGTTTTAGGGGAGGGGTAATGGGGGTAATTACCTCTCCGCCAGACTGATCAAACTTTAAAGAAATAAGTTTTTAACATGTAAAAAATAGTTTTCTTGCGTGAAGGCAATAGTTTTTTACGCGTAAAAATTAGTTTTTTATGCGTATCAATTAGTTTTATACACAAACATATGTTTTTTACACGCAAAAATCTATTTTTTACATGTAACAAACCATTTTTTACGCGTAAAAAATATATTTTGAAATTGATTACTTTTCCAGCATTTTAAACTACATTTTTTCAAATATGTCCTTCAATTTAATAGCTGTTAGTAAGAAGTTTCACGTCAAATAAACCCATGTAGTGCACACACAATTCCCCCCTAACAACCTACAATCTACAACCTCTACAACCTAACCTAACCCCCCCCAAGATTTTTTTTCTAAAACCGCCCTTGCTACGATATCAGGTCAAGAAAACTATTTTAAACTTTTAGATGGACACTTCAATTTCACGTACACGTATAGATAGATGTACAGATTAATGACTGGTAGTTAAAATATAACCAAAACAACCTGCCGCATTATAAAGTCATGTAAATCTATAATCGTAGCTTATCTCGTTGCACCGATAAGGACAAAAAAGTGGTGAATAAAAATCGATCGTTCCTGTTAAATAACCCGTCGCCCATTTTTTGCATTTAAATTGAAAACTCATCAAGTCGAAACAGGTTTGCTACTCGAGGAATAATTATTATTAATTATTAAACGAACGAATCGCGCCGTGTAATTTCGCTAATCTCTATTTAAAAAGAATCGGTCATTCGTAACACGTAGCGTCCGAACATCCTCCATTATTAATAAAAGATCACTCGATATCTGTAATAATAACCTGAACGCAAATAAATTTTTAATCTTGTAAGCGGCAACGAGTTCCAGAAACATGATACCCCATATGTTATTATCAACGCCATGAGAAGATTTTTTAAATCGTAGGGGAGTTTTAGCGTCGATGTAGGATTCTCTCAGGCCGAACAAATGCTATGTATTTTCTGTGCGGCTTGAATTGAATCGGATCGGATCGGATCGACACGGAACAGTCCTGTCGGAATGATTTGAAATACGTAGAAATGGATGGACATCCGCGCACTGCTACACTACCCCTCGGCAACATCCATCGGTTGGCTTCGGAATTAGTCTTTTTTGGTAGAAAGGGCAAACAATTCCGAAGGTTTTCTCGTTGTGTTTGATGTAAACAGTGTGTACTACCTTATAGTTGATTATTTTGTGTGCTATTTATTGTTTACAATGGATGAAGAACTTTTAATAATTGATACTGCTAGAGAATATCTATACCTCTATGCCCAAGCTAGTAAATATTACCATGACAGTTCACGAAAGGAAAATGCTTGGGAAGAAGAAGACGAAGACCTCATATTATATAAATTATTAAGTATTGATTATAAAATTCTAATCCGGACTAAAATAAACTACACGCCACAAAAATTATGTTTCGACTGATAAACTGAAGCATACCGATTTGGTGAGCGGGTGTTGGACGTTTCCGTACTGAGCTATGCTGTGCCGATTCGATCCGATCCGATTCAATGAGCGCCCTGCCGACTTAATCGACTAGTGATGAACGAGACTGGTCTTGGTCTTGCACAAAAAGCAAGACGAAGATCAAAACCAAAACTAGCGTTTTATCTGCAAGACTAAGATCAAGACCGACCAGTGCAAGACTGACGCAAAACCAAGAGCAGCACACTGAAAAAACACATAAAAGGAAAAAAACAACATTGTACTTACATGTTTTTAAACATACTGATACACAGTAATAATATTGTAGTATTACTAAGTTATTATTTTAGTCCCCAACTCAGTTTACAACACTACCTATATATAGGGTGGTGACAATTTTTATGCTCGACATTGGCATCTCAGAAACTACGAGAGATACGAATTCAGTTAAATAGGACAATAGTTGCGTAATTAGATGTTTGACAAACACCTATAAAAAAATCTCCGGTATATTGATTAGTTTCGAATTTATGTCAAAAAAATGAAAATCATACGTTTATATTAAATGGCAATATCTTCAGAACTATTGTATTTATCGCAACATAAGTTGGTAGTTTTATATTTTTGACCTCGGACAATTAAATGCTGTTTTTAGAAAATTTCTAAGCCTTCTAGATTTCGCACAACAAGAGTCAAGTTTTTGTTTTCTTACGGCCGCCATTTTGGGTTTTTATACTATTAGATGGAACAAAAATAATCTATATGGTCGTATCTAATTTTTATTCGTTACTGTGTAAATTCACTAAAAAACTAGATTTTTTTAAAAATTGGCTTAAAAGATCAAGTCTGCCTTGGAAATCCAATTGACACTTTATAAGACAGCAAGTTAATTTTTGTTTATTCTATTAAGTGTCAAATATGGACTCAAAAATTTAAAGTAGATAGTGTAAAGTACATACAACATATTAGATTAATAGTCAACAATATGTTCACAAGTGAAGAAACACGAGATGTGTATGATGTTTACTTAAAAAAAAAAATAGAAATTCCGATATAGCATGCGCAAGTTATAGAACATTGTATCCTGAAAGGACACAGCTTCATCGTACTATTTTCGCCAGTATTTTAAGAAATTTAGCAGTTGCTGGTAGCTTTAAAAAACAAGAAGGTAATATTTTAAAGATTTAATGACATTAATGTGCCAGCTCAAATTGAAATAAATCCGGAAACTTCTAGCCGTAAAATAAGTCGCGTGTGTTGTATAAGTGATTCTTATGTAGGGAAAATTATCAAAAAACATAAATATCACAATTTTAAATTTGAATATGTACAAAATTTACATTTTTTACATGCTGGTGATCACGAGAGAAGATTACAATTTTGCAAATGGTTTCGAGCAAGTGTTCAAGAGAGCCCCCTTTTTTCTAAAAAAAATATTATGAACGGATGAATCTTTATTTACAAATTCTGGTACATTTAACAGAAAAAAATCACATTATTATGCAAAAGAAAATCCTCATTTAATTAGAGAAACCAGACCACAAATAAGACATTCTTTGAACGTCTGGGCTGGCATTCTTGACAATAAAATTTTAGGTTCTGTATTGACCTGTATTGAATTATACTATACAATTTTTGTGCGTCCAGATTTGACACTTAATAGAATAAATAAAAGATAACTTGCTGACATATAAAGTGTCAATTGGATTTCCAAGGCAGACTTGATCTTAGGCGAATTTTTAAAAAATCTATCTTTTTAGCGAATTTACGTAGTATTGAATAAAAATTAAATACCACCGTACAGACTTTTTTTCGCTTTATCTAATAGTATAACAATTCAAAATGGCGGTCATAAGAAAACAAAAACTTGACTGTAGTTGTGCGAGATCTAGAAGGCTTAAACATTTTATGAAAATGGCACTTAATTGGCCGAGGTTAAAAATATAAAAACACCAACTTACCTTGCAATAGATATAATAGTTCTGAAGATATTGTCATTTAAAATGAACGTATTATTTTCATTTTTTTTTACATAAATCCGAAACTAATCAAGATACCGGGGTTTTCAACATAGGTGTTTGTCAAACTTCTAATTACGCAACTTTTGTCCCATTTAACAGAATTCGTATCTCTCGTAGTTTCTGAGATGCCAATGTTGAGCATCGAAATTGTCACCACCCTGTATAGTAGTAGTATACAGTAGTGACTGGTAATGACACTCGCAAGTAAATTAGATATGTCTGATGAAAAGACGTAAGATAGTAAATATCGGCAACTCTGTGAAGAGATATTGACATGAATGCCACAATTAATTATTTTCACTTCTATAGCTGAAATATTCTATTAGAACAGATGTATCGAGATACTTGATATATCCTCGCAAATAGTATTCTTTAGAATTTCAATACGAGAGTACGTTTGTGTAATTATCCCCATGTAAATTTCCTATATGCGTTCGTAGACTCATCGTGTATATTTGCGCGTGATTTTAATTTAGGTAGCTTATTGAGAACCGTCACTTGCTCAAGATTTATAGGGTTTTTCTAATTATACGAATTGCCTCATTATTATTAACTAATAATTAACGCCCCAGAATAGTTGCGTCCATGATTTATCGAGCAGGGGAAGACGTCGGACGATAGGGATATGTGGTGTTTAGTTATAATATAGTTAGCGCTAATCGCTAACGTTATGTAGAGGAAGTGAAGGTATTTTGAAATAGTAGTTACAAAAAAAAAATGCAAAAAATTTAAATGTTGATTATTTTGAATAAAATAAATAGCGCGCCTTAGTGAGAACGCCCAACAAAGTAACGTAGCATCTAACATGGCACGTAATCTGGCAAGTAACATGCATCTAGCAAGTTACGTCGAATTGAACAAACGACAATAAGTGTGTTAGCGCACACTGAAGTAGCGCTGTCAGAAACGTGTCATTTGTCGTTGTAGCATGCCATGCCTCTGCTTCAAAAATAGAACTGATTCTACTTTTCGCCACGCACTATTAACACGTTACGCGAATTTGGCAAAAATGAAGGACGATTTGGACTTCAATATACGTTTTGTATCACTGATTGTGGCTTTTCTAAATAGCACATCAAAGGTTTCTTTTTTCATTCTATAAAATGCTTGAAATCTTTTAGGATATATTTTCAATTCCTTAAAAACACTAAATCCACTATACCTTTGTCTCTTTTTGCAAAAGGGGTGTATCCACTGCCACTGCCACATCACTTATATGTGCGCTTCCTGAAAAATCATGCCACGCTATTGCCATATCATTGCCATATATGTGCAACGTCATATGCTACGTCACTTTAGTGGGCGCTCTCCCTTAGATCTACATAATATGTTGTATGCCACACGAAAGTTTCAAATATTTAAAGTAATTTAAATGGATTTTTTCACTTATGAAAAAATAAGTTGCAAAATATCTCTGTCGACGTAACATGCAGGTAATTTGGAATACCACCAAAATAGCAGCAGATATGTTGTTTATATTAAAAAGGTAAACAAAACATTATTAACAAAGTATCCAAATAATTTATTAAAAGAGAAAATTAGGTAGAATATTTACAGTAGTCGCATACAATCATATACTACCGACACAGAGTGCACTCGTGAATCGCATGTGAGGCACTGATTCCACTATTCTTCCCTTGTATCATTCCTTCGCTGAAAAAAACATAATAGTTTACTTTGGGTTTTTTATTACCGATTCTGAACATATACAGCCTTTTCTGGCTCTCTATTTAATTCAAATTCTAGAGCGAGTTTTGAGGGAGTCGAAATATTTCAGCTTGCATTAGATTCACTTATGATTAGTGTTAGTTCCCAGTAGTTAATCTGCAGATAAAAAAAATCGTGGGTGTTTGGGAAGGCTTGAAAGGAAACAATGTTTTTGCGACGTTTCGCGACTTTATTGTCGCTTCTTCAGGCACTATAGGAAGCAGTTTTTTAAAAATATCGAAATAAGATTAACTGACCACTTACCCAAAACATATACTAATCCACATTATGCCTACAAACATTCATGGCGACTCCAACAACCAACACTAAGACACATACAGACGAATCGAACAGAAACTTGACAGGTATTCTTTGGCCCGATATACACCGATGCTCGGTTTGTGTCTTACTGACACCAGTTAAATTAATTTCGGTACCAAAAAAGATTGATTTTTTGTGTTTCCTTTATCATTAATTTCTCTCTCGTTGCTCTTAAGAGCCCTAGTCAATTCCCTATATTTGCAGGTCGGTTGGCATCGCCATAAACAAACAAACGGAATCATAATGTGGACCCGATAGTAATTAAAATTAAATAATTTTTTAAAATTATTTGTCAACAAATAGAAGATACAAGACTAAAAAAATATTAAAAATTAAAGAAACATAATATAAAAGAAGCAAAAAATTCGTTTAGTTAAAATCGAATGAAAACTAAAATAAATAATACATTGAGTACACAAGTATAAACACATTGAGTATATTGTATAAACAAAATAATTAACAGGTGTAGATAAAACAACCACAAAACTTCAATGTGGCAATATCAATACTGACAATATTGCCATAACAATAACTCTGTACAAGGAAGAAACACACAATCGCGACGGAAAAAGTAAGAGAGCTTTAAAGAAAGACACACAAAATGTTCACACCCGAAAGCACCCTCAACACACTCAAAAAAAACAAGAAAACCCTGCATGGTTAAACCTTTCTTCTTTCATTAATTTTTTTGTACTTATTTAAAATGTTGCTATATATTACACTGAGACCCTGGGTATCAGACCTCATGTTGACCGTTTTGTTCAAATTAATATGAATCATTTCGCCTATGTTGCGTTTATACCAGTTTGGTTCTCTCTCGAGAACCATAACATCATCAAAATTAAATTCATGTCCAGTGTCAAAATGGTGTGAGGCCAAAGCAGTTTTATCCTTTTTAGATTTGTTCCGAGTATTGCAATCATTTCTATGTTGATTAATCCTATTACCTAAATATTGCTTAGTCTGACCTATGTAACAACTGCCGCAAGAACAAGGAATGCTGTAAATTAAGTTGGATTGTTTTACCAACGGAGTTGGATCTTTGATCTTAGTATACAAGAACGATGTCGTTTTTGAATTATAAAATGCTAATTTAGTGTTAGTGTTCATAAAGCATCGATTTATTTTATGTGAAAAGTTATCAATAAAAGGAAATCTGACATATTTAGTTCCAGGTTGAACTAACGAGGTACTCAGTTTTTTAGATTTATTCCTGTTTTTTTATCGGCATATTAGATTAATTATTTAAAAATAAAGAAGACCAGAACAAATAGTGTGTTCTGGTCTTCTTATTTTTACCTCCTGTTAGCCTATATCTCTCCTACAATTTAAGACCGGTTTAAGACAAATCTATCGACATCGGACACCTCATACGTTAAAATCTATCAAGCAGGTTGAGCTACAGTGTGTGCCAAAGAAATTTACATACATTATAGAATCGAAAAGCAGTAAGATGAACACTTTTAATTTGGATTTCCAAATTTACATCAGTTATAGTATTCCAAATTAGATAGTTATTCCATTAACATATCGAAAAATACATTTAACAAAATAAAATATAAACCAATATTTACCTGAAGACCCAATAAAAGTTAATTTAAATTTTAAATCAAACATCAGGGTAGTGATTGCCGATTTAATTTCCACTAAAAAAGATTTTATGACGTCACAATTGTTTGTTCGTATATTTTTGCTAGGTACTATTAATTTAAATAACTACAAAATCTGTTTGGTTTGGTTTGTCGACTAAATACAAGCCGAACTAGTAGTTTGTACCATATTTAGACAGACAGCGCCACGGCATAGCTTCAATAAGTGAATATTCCAAGTTACCAACATTATTCCGAATTCCCTCATTTCCTCTATATTATAAATTCAAAGAAATAAATACGTATTTATGTAAATGTTACCAGGCCCTTCTTTTGCCTGATAAAAATGAATTAAACGCAGATACATAACTGTTTCCTAAATGTGTCTAAATGTGATAAAACTGTGCTCACTGGGAATGCTTGTAGAAAAAATACATATCAAATATTCTTTGTATCTGTGTATAATTCGACGACATATTATGCTAAGTTGTTTTGTATAGCTTGATGGAATGTAATTGATGATGTATATTTTTTCTTAAACTAGAAAACATTCTACCTATACTTCTAATAAAAGACCGCTAAATAATTTATTTTCTTATTTTCAGTGATGTTGTCTAAACAGTACCCTGTATGGTTGCTTCTTAGTAGTAGCGGGAATCTTAGAGTAGATCTGTAAGGATAACAAATTCTACCAAGGGACTTTGGAGGTGTAGCTTTTGTCTCAAGATAGAAATGCTTACGCAGATGCTGATTTGAAGCACAGTGATGATTATGAGGCTGATTTGATGACTTGCAAACTGACAGTAGTCAAAGTAGATAAAGATAATGGTTTGGAGGATGAGTTTATTAACATTATACAGGGCGAGTGTTAAATAAGTGCAGATATTTTTAGAGGTAGTATATTTCGATCCCAGAAACACGATTATGAGGTATTTTTCGTGATTTTTTTTTGAAATTGGGTTTAAAGGATCCGATGCATCGATTTTAGCATTAGTGAAATGGTAAAATGTAAAGAGATTTTAAATAAATTAATCTCCTGACTTTGTTAATGCTAAAATCGCTGCGTCGGAACCTTTAAACGCAAATATCTTGAAAACCGTTCACTGTTTCGAACTAAACGAAGAGCACCTGTTTTACGTAAAAAGGTTCTAGCCTTTTATATCATTTGTTGAAATTACTGTACCTATAAGGGTAAAAGATCACCAGCAGTACTCTCTACCCTAATGGAAAGTACCCTTTTAGGGCTGTTACCGTATTTTACACTATCGATATCGCCATTCGCATTAAAATGTGTGTAAGAGTATCAAATTTCAAGATAAACGGTTTAACAATGTTCTTAAAAATAAACAATAGTTATTTTTTTATACAAGACCATAAAATGGTATTTTATCGTCGACCGAAAAGATTAATTCACGAGCGATGCAATCGCGAAATTATTATTTCAAGGAATTTAAATATTGTGCTGGATTGGCGTTGGTTTCTATGTAATTTGACAAATAAATAAAGCTGTCTCTTTAGTTGTCAGTTTTGAGTCAATATTTTTTAATTATCTTTTGTGTCGATTGCTGATTGAATTGGAGCCAGAAATGGCTCAAAACGAAATAAGTAAATTACCAACAGATATTCAGGCTGAGGCGACAAACGCCATATCCAAACTACTTCCATTTAAATCCCGAAAAAATGGAAGCAATTAAAAAACGTGCGAGAAGAAATAAAGTTTTTAACCTATCCTCGCTGTTAAAGTATCACTTAATCTACCCTTGCTGTTAAAGTACTATTTTATCTACTATTTTTGATAGATAATGGATATATATCTATACTAACCTATACTAATATCCTTGTATAAAGGCTAATATACACTACTGGCAAAGGAATATTAGCAATAGGAGGTTTTCAATGCGATAAAAAAAGATGGTAAGGCTGCAAAATACACTGCAGTGCAACAGAGACGGATAAAGTGTCTTTTCCCTACCATCGTATAGGGGAAGTGATCATAGAAGTGATACGACGAGAGAGCCCCTGCGAGAGGGGGCGCCGGGCGGGTCTTTAAGACGCTTGTGTGGGGGCTACCGCCTACTAATAGAACAGAATCGAAAAAATAGAAACAGGACGGACAGTGTTGCCATTCAATTAAATCGAAATTATGTTGGCTTGTCAAAATCCTAAATCTTCTAATCCCATTATCTTGCCTACTTAATGAAATATTAAATAAAGTACGAAACAATTTTACGAATGTTTTCTCTAGGCACATAACTTCTTTCTAAAACGAAAAGTAACATGCAAAACTTTGATATCATTTCTAAAATAGCAAGTGCAATTCTATGAAATGGCAATACTGTACGATCTTCCTAGCAGTCGCCCCGACACAGTCGGTCGGCGGCGGCGCTTCACAAAGCCGCGGCTGTGACAAAGGAATTAGGCCGAAAAAAACTTTATAAGGAGTAGACGAACAGGGTTGCCGGGTTTGTTAGATTATAATTCCATACGAGAACAAAATTCTCGGTAGATCTTCAACAAAAATTAAAAGTACAGAAACGAAATAAAATATAATATTTAAGTCCAAAATTAGCATTCCTATGTGTCGTAATAATAGATCACTCAAATAAAATACAAATATAATAAATATAACAAGAATTAGAAATAGCTAGGTATATTATTTAATATTAAAAAAAATATTGAATTAAATAATATTAATATATTAATAAAAACATATAAAACTATAACGGTAGACCTGGCAACTCTGTGATGAACTGAAGGGAGTCGGAATAGCGTGGTGCGGAGGCGCGGGAAGGGAAATAAAATAATGGCGATGAATAAAGGGCAGGGAGATGGGTATCAAGAGTGGATGGGAGGTGGCGGAATTTCCAAAATTTGTTATCTTATTGGAGTTTGTCTAAGTAGACAGTCGTAGTGGAAGTGGAAACGGGGAAGTTGTTGTCCATCTCTGTTTAAGCATAGACTTTTTATAGGCGTTTCATTCCAATGCATGTAATTCCTATGCCTAGAGATCCATTGCCGGGCCTGTATAAAATCCTTAAGTGACTGACATACTGATTAATCACGATTCTGCTCAAACTACTCAACGTAAGAAGCTCAATTTTGGCATACAGGTTGATTCTAGGGTGTAGAGGTTCGATAAGAAGGGATTTTTCGAAATTCCAGTTCCAAGAGGGTGAAACCACCCCTCAAATATTACAATATTTTTTATTTAAAAAACGGTCAAGTTTCCGAAAAACGCTTAAACACGTATATTTTATTTTGTTTTTTACATATTTTAAGATTTTTTAAAAATGTATTTTTTACAAAATACAAAATGTATTTTTTACAAATTTTTCGAAACACCCTGTGTTTCGAAAAATTTGGTCGTTGATTAATCACGATCCTGCTTAAAGCGCTTGACGTAAAAAGCTGAATTTTGGAAAACAGATTGACTTTAGGGTGTAGAGGTTCGATAAGAAGGGATTTTTCGAAACTCGAATTCTAAGAGGGTGAAACTATCCCTCAAATATTAAAATATTTTTATTTAAAAACCGGTGAGTTTTTTTCGGAAAAACTCTTAAACTCGTATATTTTATTTTGTTGTTTTACATATTTTAAGATTTTTTATAAATTTATACAGGGTGTTTCATAAAATATGACCATTGAGTAATCACGATTCTGCTTAAACTGCTTGACGTTTAAAGCTGATTTTTGGCAAACGGATTGACTGTGGGGTGTAGAGGTTCGATAAGGAGGAGTTTCTCGAATCTCAAATTCCAAGAGGGTGAAAACGCCCCTGAAATATTACAATATTTGTTATTTAAAAAACGGTTAGTCTTTCGGGAAAACGCTTGGACAAGCATAATTTATTTGGTTCTTTTACATATTTTGAAATTTTTTAAAAAACCATACAGGGTGTTCCAAAAAGTTGGGTAATTTCTTAACCACGATTCTGCTTAAACTGCTTGACGTAAAAAGCTTATTTTTGGCAAACGGATTTTTCGAAAGTCAAATTCTAACGAGATGAAACTATACCCCTCAAATATTACCAAGTTATATAATAATATCGCCATATTGTTTTTTTTCTCATGCTGACATAAATGTGAGAAAATTTTATCCAGTTTGTATGTTAATGGAAATTCTTGCTTTGCTTTATCATCACCATTACAAATGATTAATTCGACGGGAACGAAGTCGCTGGTACACGCTAGTAAGCATATAAGGCAATTTTAACAGTTGCTATGGAAAAAATATATTATTTTTATTTAGACTTTCTAGGGCTGTAATTTCTTCGGGAAGCATTTTCGGGCATATGTTTATAGGAACTTTTCGTTTTATTTCTATCTGTAGAATCACCCACCAGAGTTAGGTACATTAATTTTTGACACCCTGTATATATAATATTGTACTATTGAATGAACTTCAAGATTTGTATATAATCAAATCGGATGTTTTTGACGTATATTAATAGTTAAGTCATGTATTGACTCCTGTGGCAATAAAGGATTATTATTCTCATTATTTACTGGCGTTAAATTAAAAAAGTTTCACGGCTTTTGAATCTGGCAAAGACGATATTATCGCCTCACGTTTTCGTTGGTGTTGTTCTTTTTCGGACTAAGGCCGCATTTACGGCGTTCGCGAAGCAGAGGGCGCGGTCCGCTTTGGTGTGAAACTGAAAAACGTACGTGTTTATTATAATGGACGCGATAAAGTCTCCGTAATGACCAATCGCCGGCCGCGCATCTATTAAATTATTGTTAAGCGGACGCCGCGGGCAGGTGGCGCAATCGAAGGCCTAATCCGGCCCTGAACCCGCGGGGGAGCAATTCGTACGGAGGAGAAGTTGGCGGAAGTTGTGCCTACTTAACCAAAGCAGGAAAAAATGCTTTATGTTCTCCAAACTCAAAAATTATGCTGCTAGTTGTGTTCGACGTCATTTATTTGGCTCGTACTCTTCATTATTTTTTTAATTGCGCTTATTGCAAATTGGCCTAAAGAAGGTGGTAATTTATTTTTATATCGAGTAAAAATTATTTTTAAATGCTGTAGTTTAAAATTGAAGAAAACAAATTTTGGAAACACTCAGATGCAAAAAAAACGCAACAGAGAAAATTTTGGTCAAATTTAAAGTGTTATATTTTTGTTATTTTTAGCCCTATTTGTATGAATTTTTCAGCAAAGTGTATATAATTATATCAACTTTAATTCGTAAATTCAGTTTTTTGTAAACTTTAGTGATTGGCATATTATACAGGGTTAATAGAGGGGTTGTTTTTTTATCCTAACTTTAAAACACCCTGTGCAATAATTTCGTCTGTAAATTTTCCTAAAATATAATTTTACGGAAAGAACCATGTCTCCTGAGCATTTTTAGCGAAATGAACTGATCACGATCAATTTGCAATTTTTTTAGTTATCATTACTTTTGATGTAATTTTTTAAAAAGGCGAGATGGTTTTGCTGACTATTGTCCTATTGTCGTCCTGTTGTCCTATTGTCGTTACGCTGCATCGGCATTGGCGTAAGTACAGGGGGGCCCGGGGGTGCCTCCCCTCCCCAGGTGTTGCTGGGCACTCCCCTGAGAAATCCTGAATTATGACTCTTGGCTACGTATTAATTTTTATTTGCTTGTGATGCAGTAAAAATGATGTTTTGTAGTTTTGTTTAGTTAATATTATTTTGTTGTTTTCAAAAAATGTGTTTTTTTAATTATTTTTAGAAAATTTGTAGGTATTATATATAGTTTCCGTATATATTATACGGGAACACGGTTTGATAACCATGTCTATAACATTTTTTGATAGAGAAATTCATGTAAACGTTTTATTCAAACAAAGTGTTTTTTAAAATTATTTTTCATTTAAAAAAAACAAAAGCCCTAGGCCCCCCCTGGTCTCAACCCCAGAAAATCCGATAAAACGGATTTTTTGAAAATCAATTTTATTTTTCCTGTCTTTACTTTTTAGAAAATCAAAAAAACTAATTGCACATTCTCATAGCCACTTTATTAGGGCTATCTGGTAGTATTTTTAGATTTTCAAATTAGCTGATAATTTGTGAGATACAGAGGTCAACTTATTTTTTTTTAATTACGGACCTGCATTTTTTATTTCAGGTTTTGAAAGAACTCGGTCTCGTGACTCGTGAGTACAGTAATACGCCACTTAATATTTTTTTTTGTTTGAGGCATTTGAACTTAATTTATTTAAACTATAATTTCAAGTTCGGCTCTGTTTTTTTAATTATTTAAGCTATTCACCGTTATAATATTGATTAGCTTTTAAGCTTAACAATGACGTGGGATAAAATATTGAATACGAAAAATCAAATGCAATAAAATAATAGAAATATAATATGATATAAACAATCAACTCATTTCCCCGGAAGATGAATGGAAATGGTAGAGCAGTATAATGGCCAGCGAGGTTCCTGGACCTGTTGCTAAAGGGCGGGGGGCATTAATAAAAAGCAAATAGTAAATATAATTAATTAAAGTAATACTTGGCGTCATTTGTAAAAGTGAAATCAATACATCTCAACATTTACAATAAAGAGTACCAAATGCATTCCGTCTTCGGAACAGATCTTCTTATACTTTAAGGAGATCTGTTTTTTTCTTTTTTTTCCTTAACAAAGGGCCGTCCTCTGCCGGAAACACTGCGACCTGTGAGGCCTATTGTGTTTGTCCCCTTTCTAAATTTGCACTGCACCCATTCTCCCATCCCTGTGTCTTGCACTAACTTATGCAGGTCCTTGATAGGATGGGAGCATAGTTCCTCCGGTTCTAGCCCAGTTTTCCCAAATAAAAAGTGTCGCTTGCGATCCAGAGCCTAGCAGTGATATATTAGGCCGGGTCCACATATGTAGCATCTTTGTGTATCATATCTCTGTCGCGTTGCACCAACATGTATCATGATCGCTAGTTTGGACGCCGAATTAACGCGATCATATGGTACACCTTTGTGATACCGTATCTGATACATGCCAATCCGAATTTTGACGCGCGTTTAAAGCCGGGTCCACATATGTAGCACTCTATTGTATCAGGATCATGTATCACGTATCAAGAGTATGGGTCGTAAGTATGGACGTTTATTTGGGCTGTGTCGACTGAATATGCATATCGGGCCAAAGTAAGCGTCCATACTTATAAAATTCATACGTATCAGCTTACAAGCGTGCGTATCAGTGTATGTGGACGGTACAACAAATCACCTTGTATCGTCATATCATGTTCATCAATTCTCATTTATATTATCAGGACGGAACCCTCGATGCCCCTTTGATGATCGGAGAAAAACCGCCCCAACGGGTCACGGCGTATCAAGTCAATTGTATCGTTCTACTGTATCAAAACACGTCCAAATGACAGATCGTGATACGTGTATCGCGTATCACCAACATGTACCATATGATCGCGTTAATTCTGAGTCCAAACTAGCGATCATCATACATGTTGGGGCAACGCGACGGAGATATGATACAGCAATTTGCTACATATGTGGACCCGG
This sequence comes from Sitophilus oryzae, assembly GCF_002938485.1. Classification (NCBI taxonomy): domain Eukaryota; kingdom Metazoa; phylum Arthropoda; class Insecta; order Coleoptera; family Curculionidae; genus Sitophilus; species Sitophilus oryzae. Next base: position 4,167,756 of record NW_022146254.1, on the reverse strand, counting down.
CTTAACAGAGCGTATCGGATACACGTATCACGATCTATCATTTGGACGTGTTTTGATACAGTATAACGATACAATTGACTTGATACGCCGTGACCCGTCTTGAGGCGGTTTTTCTCCGATCATCAAAGGGGCATCGAGGGTTCACTGACAAGTTCGGACGCGATTGATGTCGATTGCCGCATTTGGTAACTACCATGCACTGAGTGTACACGCTTTTAATATGAGTTGGGATAACGAAAGTGTATTATAAAACTGATTGATGCGTACAGAGGGAAAGAATTTTTGTGGAATCCCACTCACAGGAATTACTACAATAGATTATTAAAAAAAGATGCTTGGGATGAACAACGACAAACTCTCGTATGCAGTCACGGACGATGACATGATTCAATCACAGCTGACTCTGTACTGACCGTTCTGATAATATAAATGAGAGTTGATGAACATGATACGACGATACAAGGTAATTTGTTGTATACCGTCCACACACTGATACGCACGCTTGTACGCTGATACGTATGAATTTTATAAGTATGGACGCTTACTTTGGCACGATATGCATATTCAGTCGACACAGCCCAAATAAACGTCCATACTTACGATACAAGCTCTTGATATGTGATACATGATCCTGATACAATAGAGTGCTACATATGTGGACCCGGCTTTATTTGTTCTGCTGTTTGTATCTTTATCGCAGAGTCGGCAGCAAAGAATTCCTTGATACAGGTTGAGCTTGTTTATGTAACACTTGACAGCCATGTGTTCTGTCAAGAGGCCTGTTGTAGAAGAAGATCTGTTCAAAGAGCTATAAATAAAATTGAACAAAAAATACATTTGTGCAATAGGGAGGGTGATAACCCTTTCAAACATGTACAGCATTGGAAACTAGTATGTAGAAGTTGATTTATTTATAATAACTACGATTAATATGATGAATATTATTAGATCCTACACTGACATTTCAAATTCACAGTAAAAAAAATGATATCTTTATCTTTAAATTGCTGACCTGGATATTATTTACTTGAATATTTCAGTTGGCTCGATTTTCCTTATTCAGTGTTAATTAGCGCTTATCAATAGTGTTCCGATGAATAAAATCATTTTAAATAATTTAAAAACCAGAGTCGGACTTCAAATTATTTTAAATAACAATTAAATAGTTTTGTCTCATGGCTTTACGAACTCCTTCGTCCCAAGTTCTTTTTAGGTGACCTTTTTTTTTCCGGTGATGTGGTATCCAAATCATTTCATTCATTCAATTTATTGTTTTTTTTGGGTAACCTGTTGTCGTTCATACGTTGTACATGGCCCTAATAGACAAGTTGCCTTCTTTCGATGTCAGTCATTAATCGTGTCCTGAATTCCCATTTGTTCCCAGATATTTTCATTTCTCACTCTCTCTGTTCTGGATACTCTGACCGATCTTGTGTGCATCCATTTCGGTTGCTTCTATTATTCTTTTATGTTTTGCTGTCATTGTCCAAGTTTCTGAACTGTATACGATTTCTAGACCGTATATATGGTTCAAATACTAAATACCTAGATATTAATCTTTATAATAAGGGGTGATTAATTTAGACCTTTTTTTTAATCCTAAATAAAACACATGAAATGGAATTGGATGACGGAATCTTTATTATGACCTGAAAGAACAATCCTTGACATTTATTTTTTCAAAATAAGTTCATTTAAATGCTGGCCGCGACTACGCCGGCGCCGCGCCGTACGTGGTCCATTCGGGAGGCACAGTTTTCGATCACTCTTCCTAGCATTGCGACCGGTAACTCCCCAATGACCCGTGTAATGTTGTCAAGCAATACTGAATAAAACTACGATGCCAGCATTAGACCAGGGACGCGGAATCTGAACAAAAAATCCGTATGAAAAAAAAGGTCTAAATGAATCACCCTATATTTGTGCTATTTGCCAAAACCCTTATTAGATTATAAGTATATAATAAGTGTATATGCATGGGCAAATGACTATTCGCCGGTAATAGTGTGGATCCGGTGGCTGACCTTGAAACGAGTTTTTGCTGTATATAGTCACAGACACTACGCATGCGTACATCTTCGATGTTGCCAGTTTGCAAGTTATTTTGGAAATATTTTCAGAAGAAAACAAATATGTGCTTTTCAGTGTTTTTTTTTGTCAATATATACTGTATGATCCAAAAAATGGCGTCCAGTTGGCTGGGAAATGATGATTGAGGACATTCCCCATATAAAATGACAGCGATCTTCATTTCATAGTCATCGGCGCTGACGCCATTTTTTTTCAATCATAGTACGCCGGTATATTATTTATATTATTATTTTAATATTGGGCGCAATACGTGAACGCTTATTATGTATTTTCATAGCCAATAAAATTAAATAGAAATAAAAGTCTAGATTCCTATAATTAATCTAATTGCTCTAGATTATTATGCTACGTTTAAAAAGGGCTTTATTAAAAATTCGGGAAATTAAAAGGGATGTGTCCAAGTTTTTTCTTTTTTTTTAATTTTTAAATGCTGTAGCTCCATGTCATGTTTATAATAGTTTTTTTAACATTCCATCAAAACTACGGAGGCCTAAAAAGCCTTTTAGCCTCCGTAATTAAAATTGTAGAATCAGCTTCAGCAACATTAACAGTTACCTTGTTTAATTCTGCTTATACATATATTGCATTTTTCTGCTACCTTAAGATTTCTCTATTCTTACACCTAATTTATGTGATTTTCTTAGCATATATGATTTATAAACCATATTTTTTCTAATGGAAGGATGGAATAGGATATGCAAAATTATAAGATATTTTAACATTTATTTTCCAGACAAAGCATAATATAGTATTAAGATTAAGACATAACAAATATAAGAAAGATCTTAATATAAATCACAAACTAACTAAGTCTTAATTTGGTCTTGTATAAACACAGGTATAAAACTAATAAGATCAAAACTCAACCTTCACCATATTGTCAAGATTTGGCATTATAGGAAACAAGAAATTACAGTAGATTAAGAAAAGAATATCAAAGTACACGATATTAAATACTGTAATGTATTCTACGACACAAACCATCTCCCTTCTAAAGAGAAAAAGATAAAACATAAAGCTTATTTTAGTTTTATCACCACACTCTTCGATAAAATATATGTCTAAAATTGCTATTAATCCACTAACTTGATATTTTTATGAAATTTTGATACAAACATTATAATCAAAGTATATTATATTAGTAACATTATAGGTAAAATCACAGTAAAATGTTACCTCTATCTCCCATTGACGTGTATTGTTCTATAAGACTCGTCATGGTAGTATTTCAATACATCAATACATATAATCAAAACTATTGTTGCCTGTAAATAACTAGAAATTAAATAACTTGAAAGAAATAAAATAATTCTAATAAGTTTAAAACCATTAAGAAAATATCCGTAAATGATAATTTTTAATACTAATGTGAATATATAAATAAATGTTATTATTACTACAATTTTATATATCATTCCTTAATTTTGGATATCAAGATAAATCTGAAATTATAAAATTAATTATAGAATTTGTATTACTATTGAATAACACTCAAAAAAAATTTTCAACTGCAAATAATTCGAAAATAAACTGCAATTTGGCAACATCGACGATGTGCGCTTGCGTAGTATCGATGATCAAATGCAGCAAACATGGGCTTCAAGGTCAGCCACCGGATCCACACCTTTACCCTATTCGCCTAAATTAGCTTTATGTCTACGGCATAGATAAAGAATATATATACTGATCTACGACATCTGTATCTGTACTACATCGCGACAAGTGTCGCGGATATTCAACCTCTATACAGCGCGGCGTATCGTACCTCTTCACAATTCTGCTATCCTGATCCGTTCGTTAGTTGTCGCCGACAGGGGCGTCCTCTCTCGGGCCTGCCGCTCGAACGCCGCTCTCCCCTCTACCGCCGCGTATCAGCCGTAGCCCCATCTACCGCCGCCCACCGACACGTCACTAAATTACGGGGGGTCGTAATCGAATTTCGAAAAGGTGTCCGGAGGCGCGTCCCCCTTTATTATTTATAACCGCAAATTGCGGCGTTGCGGCGCGCGATGCCCGTATTAAACGGGTCCGATATCGATGGGTACGCAGTACCGGGGCGGGAGGGGGGACGGGGGGAAACAGCGTCCCGTCTGTCAAAGAATCCGAATTAGAGGTCCCGAAAAATAAGAGGACGACCGCTAAATAAAAATGAAATTAAGTAGGTATGTAATAATAAGAGGGTTGTCTTTTATATATTTTGCATATAAAACCAAGATAGGCGTCTGTCATTATACAGGGTGGTTCGAACTGGATTCCGGAAACTTGGGCAGTGTATTTTGCAGATAAAAAAGAGTAAAAAAGTTCGAATAAAAAAGTTCGTTTCGGGGATGTAGAAGTTTCATTTTTATTTCCATTTTTTCCAAATAATTTCTGAAGTAACGTCAATATTTGTATAGAAATTATTGGTATCTGGGAGTTTTTGATATGAGAAATTTGATTTTGATGTCAATATGGCTCCCATTTGTAAGGGGCGCCACCTACATGTTTTTTTAAACTATTTGAAGAGTAATAAAGGTACGTGCACACTGACCAGAGCCGCACGCGCCGCATCGACCGAAGAAAAATATTGTTTGTGTTACTTTCAATGAAGGTGCGCACACTAGCCAGAGCCGCACGAATCGCATTGACGAAAATGCGGCCAGCATTGTTGGGCCAGAATGATTTTCGATAAATGCGGTTAGTGCTGCTGAGGTCACACGCAATTCCTTCCACTCTACCTAGCCGAAGAGGAGATTAGAACTTCAATATGCTAAGAGTGTTCGCAAATTTTTCATGGCTCATATTGAAAAATGTTTAGTTCATCCTCAATTAAATATGGAAATAATGTGGATTTTTGCAAATATTGTGAACCTATAACTTTCGATTCTTTCTCGTGATTTCTTCTTCTATTAGCAAGGAGCTTATAATTATTTCTTGTTCGTCATTCGTTGTGGATTCGTTGTGGAGAAATATTAAAAAACACGCTTATCATCGCAGACAGGACTCTGGAAGCGACAGAGGAGAAATTCGATTGGCAAATACGGGTGTAGTAGGGGTAAAATGAAACAAAATAGCGTATAATGCGGCGCGTTCGGTACGGCTCAGTGTGCGCGACAAGAAAAAAAAAATGCGATTCGTGCGGCGCGTGCGGCGAGTGCCGCTCTGGTCAATGTGCGTGTGTATCTTAACTTTTCGTCCGTACTTGTATAAAACTACTGGGTAAAAAAAATATATATTTCCGTAACTCTCTACGTAAACAATAACTCTTGATAAAAAAAATAAAACTTGATAAAAATCGCTACGAGCAACCATTCTCAAGATATTTAGAATGGAAATAGTCAATACATGTCATTACTGACAAAAATAAACATGTCTAGTAGATATAGTAGAGTAGATTTTTCTAAATTACCTAATTATAATTTTTTTTTCGAAAATATGATGATAAAACAGTTTCTGTTGAACTTTTGGCACAAAAACATTCCAAATTTATGATTTCAGTCTTATAACTATTTAGTCAACATGTTTAATTTATGTTAATGATGACAGGGGTATTGATAATTTCGATCCAGTACGTATGTATATTTTTTCACTCAGTAGTTTTATACCGACGAAAAGTTATTACTCTTCAAAATAGTTAAAAAATATATAGGTGGCGCCTTTTACAAGTAGTAGTCATATTGACATCAAAATCAAATTGCTCATATCAAAAAACTTCCGGACACCAATTTTCATCCAAATATTGACGTTACTTCAGAAATTATTTGGAAAAAATCGGAATAAAAATGAAACTTCTACATCCTGTATCCCAGAAACTATGCATTTTAGGACATACATTTATACGAACTTTTTTACTCTTTTTTATCTGCAGAATATACTGCCTAAGTTTCCGGAATACAGTTTCGACTACTCTGTATATCAAATGTCAAAATGAACGCTTCCCTTTAGTTAACTTAAAGACCTATTCGTTTCAAGCTGTATATAAACTGCATTTTTGAAGTTGACTTTTTTTGAGTCAGGTGAAAAATGGAATTAGGCTGAGAAAATGTCTTCGCAATAGTTTCTTACAATTTTCAAAGACAGTTATCTGAATAAGGATGCCTTGCCGAGTTGGTTTCTGTTTTCGACAATAAGGTAAAGATAAAAACTTACTAAAAGCTATTTGCATCATCACCGCAAGACAGCGCGGAAAGTTCTATCTCACTTCAACCGGTTTATATCTACTGGAACCGGAGTGAGATAGATATAATGACGATCTCTTTCACCTATGACGCTCCTGACTTTTAGTAAGTTGGTTTTATCTTTACCACATCAGTCGACAATTCTCGTTGATATATTGAGAATTTAAACGCGGACGGATTAGTCTTACCGAAGATCCAAGGACAGGTCCACCAATAACTACAGTCACCCAGGAAAACGTCGATGCTCTACGTAGGCTGATCCAAGAAGATCGACATGTCCCATATCCACTCCAATTCAAAAAATTTTACATGAAGAATTACCTGCAAAAAAAAATAGTTTCTCGTTGGATACCGCATCTGTTGACGAAAGAACAGAAAGCAATTAGAGTCAATTGGTGTCAAAAAATTCTACACCGGTTTAAAACAGGAAACTCAAAAAATATATACAGTATTGTCAGTGGTGATGAATTCTGCATTTACGGTTATGAACCCAAAAATTAAGGCCAATTGGCTGTATGGGTGTTTCGAGATGAACCAAAACTGACGAAAGTTATCCGCAAGTGTTTCGAAAAAGATGGTGGCGACAGTTGTATCAAAAGCAGGTTATGTCACACTCAACGACGAATGATCGTCCACCAAGACAATGTTAGTTCTCACACAGCTCAAAAAATATTTGAGTTTTTAAAGCAAGAAAACATCGAATTGTTGGACCATCCTCCATACCGTCCCGACCTAAGTCCTACCGACTTTTTTATTTTCCAAAAATTAAAAATGAACTGCGTGACCAAAGGTGCCACTCCACAGAAGATGCAGTCAGCGCCTTCAAAAACGCAATTTTGCGAGTGAAATAAGTGCTTTCAGAATTGGTTAAAAAACACAACACAAGCACCACTTTTGGCAGTCTAGACCAGAAAAAAAGCTCTAACACTTTAAAAGTGTTCACATGAAAGAGAAAGGCCTGGTTGTTTTTTTTAACCCCTCACACAAAAACAAACCATGAGAGAGGGTGGATCTGGATACAGTGGCGCATCCAGAGAGTGAGTCTGGGAGGGGTAGTGGCAATATTTAAATAAGGTAATAGATTTAAATTAAATTTTCGCTTAAAGATATTGTGACTATGGAAAAAAAACTTAGATTGCTCTGGATTTCTATTTTGATTGATATTATTAATTTATTTGGTGACAATTTTAATTAGTACCAGATTTTCTTATTTATAAATTCCTTTCTGGGAGGGGTAATTACTCCCATTACCCCTCCCGTATAAGCGCCCGTATATGCGATATGAACAAAACATACTCCCTAAAGTGTCCGCTGTTAAAAACAATCTTTTAAAAAAGGTAAGTATTTTGCACTTAGTATCCCACGTGCACTTACACCCTATATATGGAAAAAATCATAGCAGTAGGCAAGTAAGAAGAATACAATGATCGATCAGATATTATTAGTAGATAGTACTTGATCCATTCCATATCAGTACGTCAACAGATATTAGATTGTCAGAAATTTTCGATGTATATGAGCAATTCATGATCCGTGACAAGACTGACATAATATACATAACAAAATTACCAGCGTTATATGAGTAATAGTCTTGTCTATTTAATTCACATATCATTCAGTGGTTAAATCCTATTTATCAATATAAGCTGGAGTTAATACTAATAGGCTTAGAAAGTATCATAATATTATTATAACATTGAATAAGTCGATTTTATACCAATATTGTCAGTCACAGTAACCCTAATATAACTCTAAATATCTAATGTGGGTCACAAGCAGCTTATTTTAACAAATTTAATGATAGAGTTATGGAATTTTTTAAACATTATGATTAAAAATATCTTTTACTGTTGCATTGTTTGCATTTTAAGCATATATAGGGTGAGTCTTAAATAAGTGCAAATATTTTTAGGGGGAGTATATTTTGACCCCAGAAACACGATTATGAGTTTTTTTTTCGCCAAAAAAATTGAAAATTTGGAACGATTCGAAAAAATTTTTGGATTTTTTTTAGTTAAAGAACGTAATTTGTTGATAATATGGCAACATAGGTAGTAGATTAAATTTAGTGGTTCTCAAAATTTTAGCAAAAATATTTTTTTTTGGAAATTTTCAAAGTAAAATAACTCGGTTTTTGGATTTATATGAAAAACGGGACAGAGAAAATATGTATATTTGCACTTATTTAAGACTCGCCTTGTATAATTACCCAGAATAATTAATATTATAAACAGTGTTGTTAACAAAATCCTTTTTTCTAATCCTAAGGATTTGTTGACTACCCATTTCTGCCTAACCCAATGTTACAAGATCCTGAGTTTAGATGGACCTGTCAGGATGTTTTAACTATAATACCAAAGTCTATAATACATGTGTTCTACTATTAGCTGGCGATTAAAAAAAATGGATATATAATAGGAACATAGATTAAAGTTGATGGTTCAAGGTAATTTGCTATTCTTATTTGTCCTTTTCAATTAAATTAACCGCCAAATAGATTTGTAACCGACACTAATCGACATTTTTAAACAAAATTTCGCAAGAATGCATATCCATTGTTCTCCTCTCTTCCCATACACACACGTACCCATAACAATGGCCGTCTAACTATCCTTATATAAGCCCTATAGAGAAATCTTATCTGCTACACCATCGATTTACCAGAGAGAATTTCTGACGTCTTGTGTATACCTACACGAATTACCGGCACAATACAATCTTATTAAAACCTCGTATCTTATCTGACTAATAGGATCGCGTAGATATCTACGTGGGAACGATGAAAAGTTAAGGGTTAATGTTGCCCCTTTTTCTTTTTGCGTCTCTTTGAAGCTAACGATTCGAAAGTTGACGATGTGATGATGGCGGAGTGTAGATATATGATGTTCTATGTAAAATCTGTAAATAATCTTCTTTGATCGTTGTGTTCGTAAGTAACAAGATGATTGGTAATAAGGTAAAATGATAAAGATCGCTTATCATCTATGTGGGTGTGTTGAATAGTTTTAATTTTATTACCTGTAACACAAAATGCATTAATTTATGTTTTTGTAAACTGGGAATCATTGGAATACCACAACCAAACTTATATGGAATCATCATATTATTTTTCATAATTTTTGAGATGTATAAAAATTTTCTGTTTATGAATAAAACTCAGTCCTTACCAATGACTTTTAATGAAAAATAATCCATATAGCAATGAAAAAAAATAATCAGTTCCTAAAATAAACAAAATGGTATTTTTTTGGTTTCTGAAACGAAATTAATATTTAAATTTTTAATGGCCAAAAAGCATAAACAAGAAGAAAATTGATAATTTTAATATTCCTTGTTGATACCTCTAGCCCTTATGCAAGCTTCTATCCGCGCTGGCAGCTTCTTATTAAATTATCTACGTTGTCTTGGGGTATGTTTTCCCATTATGCTAATGCTGCATCAATAAGCTGTGCGAGATTTCCAGGATTGTTTCGACGAGCTCTAACCCTTCTTTTGAGCTAGTCCCACAAGTGTTCGATAGGGTTTAGATCTGGTAAATAGGCAGGCCAGTCCAAAACTATGACACATTCCGTTTCAAGACATCCTCTAGTCACTTTGCTGGTATGGGGAGGTGCACTATCGTGCATGAAGTTAAAATTATCCCCAATTGCAACTATCCAAAGACTAATGATTGGTTCTAGCACCAAATCAACATATCTCCGACCCGTTAAATTTTGTTGAAGTGGTAACAATGGAGTTTTTGCTCCTAGTATAATACCTCCCCAGTACATTACAGTTCCTCCTTTATATCTTGGTACAGATTTGGCAGCCTGAAGTCTCGCTGATCTTCCTGGAGCTCTGAAAACCCAAATTTGATGGTTATCTAATCTTAGGCCAATTCTGGTTTCATCCGAAAAAAGAACATTTTGCCAATTCTCAGTTGTCCACTTTTGATGTTGAAGGCTGTGGGATCCGTAACTCTCACCTACTGTAAAACCCTCGTGCACGAAGCCTTTTTCTTATGGTTTCAACTGAAATGTTCACACTTGTAGCTGCCCGAAGTTGTCTTTGTAGCTCTGGATGAGAAACATTGGGATTTATTCGAGCAATTTGGTACACAAGGCGGTCTTGTTGTTCAGTTGTGACTCTTTGACGACTTTGTATGGGCCTATCCTTGTGTGTTCCTAATTCCAAGCTTCTTGCATATGTTTTCGATACAACACTCTGGGTAACGCCTACTATCTCTGCTACGTCTCTCTGGAGCATTCCTTGTTCGGTGAGAGTAATAATTCTTCCCCTCTGTACATCTGTTAATCCAACATAAGGCATTTTTTAATTATTTTAGATTGAATGAAAATTACCGGACAATCGCGATTTTACTACTGAACACAAAATTCAAAAGAAAATAAATCGCAGCAGTCGTATATTCTTTATTATCACGTTAATTTACAACAAAAAACCTTATTTTAAAGTTGTATACCAATTTTTATCCTTGCAAGAAATTTAGTCAAAAATAAAGAGTGATTCCATATAAGTTTGGTTGTGTGTATATTAATTTGTATAGTTATTTATATTAATTGATTGTTGACTTCGTTAGCAAAGAGAGTGATTTTTTATTTTGAGTGACATTATTATTTATAATGTAATTTTATATTTATCATTTAACGGTCTTATATTTTATGATTTATATTACATACATATTTGGCCATACATCTTGGAAATTGGAACTAAAACCAATTTTGACTTCCATATTCTAATATTCTATATTTATATCACTGACCGTTATGAAGTGTGAACGAATCTAAATCGTAAAACTAGTGAACTGAAAATAATTCACAGGTGAAAGGCAGAGCATTCACCCGTGAAAAAGTTGGGCAAGCGTGAGGATAAACTGGTAGATTTCTTTGCTGGTAGATTTCATTGCTAGATATGGTAGATTTCATTGCTAGGCGCACTGGTAGATTTCATTGCTAGATATCAATAGGGCTTCTTTAAAACTACGTTTTTTCAAATGAAATTTTATGTAAACAACCATGGCTTCCGACCATTTTATACTGTGGTGCTTGGACCATATACCTATTTATGGTCTTCAATATCTGACTTTATTAATCATTTTTTATATAATAATATTTTATTGCGTAGATAAATAATATATTGTTTAAAATCTTTCAGTTATGTTTTTTATGTGCATTAAGTCACTACTACTGCCATTACTCCCTGACGAGTATTTGACACGCATCAGAAAGTGGTTACGCAAGGCGTTTACTTTCATGCGCTTTTCTGTGACTGAAAAGCCCGATACGTGATGTTATATTTCTCTTCCATATATATATATATATATATATATATATATATACTATATATATATATGATATATATATATATATATATATATATATATATATATATATATATATATATATATATATATATATATATATATATATATATATATATATATATATATATATATATATATATATATATATATATATATATATATATATATATATATATATATAAGATGCGTACAATTTATCTTAGATAGAAACTATCGAAAACAGGAAATTGCCATCCTATCCGATAGTCAAGCAGCACTACACGCGATCAACTCAGTAACCAGCAATTCGAAGTTGGTCAAAGAATGCCTAGAGAAGCTCAACACATTAGGCAAAAAAATCCTCCTACTCTGGGCGCCTGCTCACCAAGGGATAGAAGGCAATGAAAAAGCAAATGATCTAGATAGAAAAGTAGCGAACACTCCACTAACTGGACCAGGGCCCGTATTCTGTAACTTTGACATAAAAACGTTACGCTTTCAAAGCGGTGAGCGCAAGTATTCGATCAGCGAAACGCAAGGCAGTCGATTTTGGTATTCTCGTTGCCATGCGAATCGTGTTCTGGATACGCGTTGAGCACATATTGGCAACATCACAATTTCTAATGTAGGTAATAGTCAAAAGTTGATAAGTGACGGATGTTACAATGAAAAATGTCAATGTTACGTGAATTTCATAACCTATTGTTGAGTTATGTCAAGCTATTTTTCTATGGATATGTCATTATTCTTATTATATGAGGGAAGTGTTGAAGTCGCTTCTCAGCATTTTCGATGTTTTGAACAATATTTATAGCTGCCAAGTCGTAAATTATCAATTACTTATTGGGGAATTTATAGAAGAAGTAGTAATTTTCACTAAAGAGCAAGATAACGCACAAAATCACAATTTTTTCGATTTTCACTGACAGTTCGACAAGCAAAACGATCCTTCAAGGCAACCGTTTTCAAAGCGCCCAGCGCAATCAGTAAAGACGCTAAGCGCGTCAGACGAGAATACCGAAATCGTTAGTTAAGTGCGCGCTCAGCGAAAATTAACGTCATATACGCTGAGCGTCTAAAAGCGCTTGCGTTTCAAAGTTACAGAATACAGGCTCAGAACCGTTCTGTTTTCCCTGGTGGAACCCAACTGAAAGCGGAACTGAAGAATCTGGAAGGACTGCATCCGTAATTTGGAATGGTTCCTCCAACGGTCTAAGACATCAAAAGTTTCTCAGAACTTGCGACCGAGAAAAATCAAAGGTTTTCCTTGATTTAAGTAGAAACAATCTTTGGATTGTCATAACACCTCAGTAGGCTGAAAGCTCGAGAACAGAACACCTCCTCATGAAACACCTCAGTAGGCTGAAGCTGAGAAACAACGGCGAATGCAGATTCTCTGGGAAAATGAGGAAACACCAAGAACACCTTATCACTGTAGGTGCGCCGAGATGACGACCGGTCATCATCCATGAACTTTGTACGGCTGATTTCGTCGAGGATGGAGAGCAGGCCGCTGTGGAACTAATCTCAGATACTGGCTTTTTGCCAAAAGCCCTGGAGACTGTATGATGAAGTTATAACTCATTATAAGTCAAAAGAAAGGGGAATACGCAATAGACATTGTACATTCTACATCAGTTCGAAAAAATTTGTAGAAAAGCTGAACAAATTAGGCATTCCTACACAAGGTTCCAGCCTACCAAGGGTTAGAAGGTAATGAAAAAGCAACTGATTCAGCTAGAAAAGGAGCGAACACTCCACTAACTGGACCAAAACTGTTCTGCTTCCTAAGTGGAAACTGACTTAAAGCGGAGTTGAAGAACCTTAAAGACTCTATCCGTAACCTGGAATGGAAATCCTCCAACTGTCTAAGACACACGAAGAAATTTCTCAGGACTTGCGACAGAAAAAATCAAAGATTTTCCTTGATTTAAGAAGAACAATCTTCGGATTGTCACGAGGCATTAACGTCTTCATCGAACTCCTCAATGAACAGCTCAGTAGATTTGAAACTAAGAAACAACGAATGCAAGATTTTCTCAGGAAACGATACCTTGGTAACTTACAGAACACCGGTGCTCCGACACGACAACCATTCGATTGCGACTTCACGACTGCTTTGGTACGAGTTATAACCGGAAGACACGATAGAACTGTCATCTGTGTTGAATCGTCCTAGGATACTGGCTTTATTCAAAGCCCTGAGAGCTGTATGATAGAGTTATAACTCAGAAAGTTGGTTGAGCGATAAGATCCTATTAGAGTCGCAGTGTTTAACTTGCCACCTTCCATTACAACCTACAAATCATCCCCGAAAGACCATATCTAAGATACTATTTAAAATCCTCAAACTGCTGAGCTTAGCCAACTAGTACTAGATCCGAGCATTCACCCTTACGTAAAAAGTTGGTTGCAGTCAAGCGTGAGAAATATCAGAAAAAATCAGACAAATAGCCAAGCAGTACAAAATTAAAATTGTTTTTAAGCCTGGGACTACCCTAAGAAGTGTTTTAACTTAACAAAAACAAAACCGGAATCATCAAATCAACCAAAAGAGTGCATCTACCAGGTACATTGTGAGTGCGGTGAATCGTATACTGGAGATACAAACCGCCCTCTAAATGGTTGACTTAATGATTATAAAAATCGAAGAACTATTGGAGTATGTAGCGGAATTCAATTACCACGGCAGTTTAATTTGGAAAAGGTCAATATCGACTTTGAAATTCAGCACAGGATTAATACCGCCTCAAGAGCATTCTGGAAATTAAAAATAAGGTTTTCACAATCATGGCTTGAGCACGAAAACCAAACTTGCAGTGTATCGAGCAATAATAATCTCCATCATGTTATATGGAAGCAAAACCTGGGTGCCGTACCACCGACACATGAACGCATTAAACAAGTTGCAACAGAGACACCTTAGACAACTCTTAAGAATCAAATAGTTCCACCATGTCTCAAACGCACGCCCTTGAAAAAGCTAACTTTGCGAGAGCGTTGAGAGTCATGATTCCGTCCCGCTTAAGATGGGCTGGTAAGCGTATGCAGAATGCAAGAAAACCGCCTACCAAAATCAGTCTGCTTTACGGTGAGCTTATAGACAGTTAGAACCAGGTGGACAATTTCCGGAATGTGGAAGAGAAATATCATCATCAAGATGATTTGGAGTACATGACAAGGAAACTACCGATGGAGGAATATTAACGATGGGGTTTGGAAATAAATACAGGAAAAACTAAATATCTACCTATTGGTGCAGAACTATCTAGCGTACATCTAGAAAATGAAGAGATAGAAGCCTGCAATGACTACACCTCATTTTCTAGATGTACGCTAGATAGTTCTGCACCAATAGGTAGATATTTAGTTTTTCCTGTATTTATTTCCAAACCCCATCGTTAATATTCCTCTTGTAGTTTCCTTGTCATGTACTCCAAATCATCTTGATGATGATATTTCTCTTCCACATTCCGGAAATTGTCCACCCGGTTTCCTCTAACTGTCTATAAGCTCACCGTAAAGCAGAGATTTTGGTAGGCGGTTTTCTTGCATTCTGCATACGTGACTAGTCCATCTTAAGCGGGATTTTGGAATCATGACTTCAACGCTCTCGCAGTTAGCTTTTTCAAGGACCGATGCGTTTGAGACATGGTGGAACTATTTGATTCTTAAGAGTTGTCTAAGGTGTCTCTGTTGCAACTTGTTTAATGCGTTCATGTGTCGGTGGTACGGCACCCAGGTTTTGCTTCCATATAACATGATGGAGATTATTATTGCTCGATACACTGCAAGTTTGGTTTTCGTGCTCAAGCCATGATTGTGAAAACCTTATTTTTAATTTCCAGAATGCTCTTGAGGCGGTATTAATCCTGTGCTGAATTTCAAAGTCGATATTGACCTTTTCCAAATTAAACTGCCGTGGTAATTGAATTCCGCTACATACTCCAATAGTTCTTCGATTTTTATAATCATTAAGTCAACCATTTAGAGGGCGGTTTGTATCTCCAGTATACGATTCACCGCACTCACAATGTACCTGGTAGATGCACTCTTTTGGTTGATTTGATGATTCCGGTTTTGTTTTTGTTAAGTTAAAACACTTCTTAGGGTAGTCCCAGGCTTAAAAACAATTTTAATTTTGTACTGCTTGGCTATTTGTCTGATTTTTTCTGATATTTCTCACGCTTGACTGCAACCAACTTTTTTACGGGTGAATGCTCTGATCTAGTACATAAGCTCAGCAGTTTGAGGATTTAAATAGGTATCTTAGATATATCTTTTAGATGATTTGTAGGTTGTACGGAAGGTGGCAAGTTAAACACCGCGACTTAATAGATCTATCGTGTCTTCCTTTCTTGAGTTATAACTCATCATACAGTCTCAGGGCTTTGACAAAAGCTAGTATCTCAGACGATTTTACAGATGTTTGTTCTCCGTCTCCGGTATCAGTCGTACCAAAGTTGTCGTGAAGTCGCACGAATGGTTGTCGTGTCGGAGCACTCAGTGATAAGGTGTTCTGGTGTTTCCTCATTTTCCCCACAGAATCTGCATTCGCCGTTGTTTCTCAGCTTCAGCCTACTGAGGTGTTTATGAGGAGGTGTTCGTTGAGGAGGTTTCAGCCTACTGAGGTGTTAGTGACAATCCAAAGATTGTTTTTACTTAAATCAAGGAAAACCTTTGATTTTTCTCGGTCGTAAGTTCTGAGGAACTTTTTCGAGTGTCTTAGACCGTTGGAGGACACCCATTCCAAATTACGGATGCAGTCTTCCAGATTCTTCAGTTCCGCTTTCAGTTGGTTCCCGTTTGGAAAACAGAACGGTTCTGGTCCAGTTAGTGGAGTGTTCGCTACTTTTCTATCTAGATCATTTGCTTTTTCATTGCCTTCTATCCCTTGGTGAGCAGGCGCCCAAAGTAGGAGGATTTTTTTGCCTAATGTGTTGAGCTTCTCTAGGCATTCTTTGACCAACTTCGAATTGCTGGTTACTGAGTTGATCGCGTGTAGTGCTGCTTGACTATCGGATAGGATGGCAATTTCCTGTTTTCGATAGTTTCTATCTAAGATAAATTGTACGCATCTTTTGATAGCGTAAATTTCTGCATTAAGGACACTGGGGTAGGTGCCCATTGTTTCGGAGTAATTACTAGTAGGTAGGCTGGAACCTTGTCTAATTTGTTCAGCTTTTATAGACATTTTTTGACCAACTTCGAATTGATGGTTACGGAGTTTTTAAGGCTGCTTGACTATCGGACAATATGAAAATATTAAGTTTATTTTACGTTTAACTCTCGTAACTTAATCGAGCAATACACACGAGCTTCACCTTCGACCTCCCCATTTAAACCGCCTCGATCTTACTTGTTTCTTTTCCCTCGTACGCGCTCATTATTTATCGAGCTAATAGGATCGGGTCCATAATAGAATTGGGCGAGCGTAACCGATACGGATCGCGAGGATCGCCGAAAGCGATCGGAACGGCCCGATAACGCACGATCAGATAAAGCGAGTAATTACATCTATTTCTCGGGTAAAAAGTTAATTAATTGTGTACGAACCGTCGGCAAAAAGAAACGAGGGATGGAAGAATGGGAGGAGAAGGTAAAGGCGTTGTTCAATTTTTAAATGATTGGTTCGATAGGTGTGCATTTTTATTCCTAAAACTTTTAGAAGTTTTAGGACAGTTACAATAAGTTGTCAAGAAAATTCTAACACTTTTATAATTCACAGGTAACAACCAAAACCCTATAGAAGCTCAAGTTATAGAAAAATTAGTCATTGATCTGAATTTAATCATGTCGCAAATTCAGTCTATTTTAATGACTGTTCTGATTGTAACGTAATTCCAAATTTAACTTTCCGTGGTTCAAGGACAATTCTATATACCTGGTATTTCTCAAAAGTCGTTCACCGCCTATAACTTTTTTATTTTTTCAGATAATAATAATAATAGCTCCCGTGTATAGCGCTTAACGCCTTGGGAGTAGCAAGGTACAGCTTAGAGCCGTTCGGTATACAAGAAAGGTAATGTGGCTAGCACTACGCTTCAACCGCCTATTATTAGCAGGATTCATCAGGATTGTAAATCCCAAGTACTCATTTAAGGCTGAGTCGAACTAGGTACCCAAACTATTTTTATTTTAATAAAAATAGTCGGCTGATGAAATGCCGGGTGTGGGATTCGAACCCACTACCTTCAGATTGGTAGACGAGAGCCTGTACCTCTACGCCACCGGGCACCTTATTTTTTCAGATAAATGAACGATATTTAGTACTTTAGTATATGACATATATCGGGATTGATTGACATATTCAATTGTTTTCGGTCACTTTCTGTTTCACCGGATATTTCTACTAAGTTTTGATTTTTAAATAACACGCTTTCGGTATTTTTTTACTTTATTCGATAGAAACTGACACTCTGAATAGAATGACATATCATGTGTCAACTTTTGACATTATCGCTGAAAAAATCGTATTTCAAATTTCAATCTAGAGTGCCATGGCTGTGTTAAAAATATTAATTTTTAATCAAGGTACACCGAAAAAATAGATTTGATTTTCTAATGATTTTCGTGTCTTATCCTGGCCGGCTAAAAGATGCCGAAATCGTATTTTTTAATCTTCTTTTTCTTTTTCTTTTACTTCTTTGAGATTTAGTCGATCTGTTAATTTTAAGGTTGCCTCTGTAGGAGTTCTTGTGAGATGGACTGCCAACTGTCTTTCCATCTTTTTAGAGGTCTTCCCGGCTGTCTCTTATACCCATGGGTTTTCCTTCAAGAGCTATGTGCGGTAGCCTCTTATCTTCCATGCGATTTACGTGTGTGAACCATTGTCTTTATCTTTGCCTACTCCATCTCACTACGTCCTGTATTCCACATTGTTTCCTGGTATTTGTGTTTCTAATTCTGTCTAGTCTTCCCCATTATTCTTCTTAGGTTCTTCATTTTAGCGACTCTTAACATGCCTTTGGCCTTGTTTGTTTCCTCTCGGATTTCTATGTCATATGTCATTATTGGTCTGATGCAGGTCTTATAAATTTCAATTTTACTGTCTGTTCGCATGAAAGGGTTTGTCCACACTATTTGCCTCCGACATCCTGACATGGCGGTTGCTCTGTTTATCTGACTTCTCAGATCTTTCTCTGGATCATGATAGTACGACGTATGTATTCCTAGGTATCTGAATTGTGATACTTGCTCAATAATTTTGTTTTCTACTACCAGCATTTATTTTCTTTCTGTAGATTTATTTAGCGTATGGCTCTAGTACACATAAAATCACATGTTATTATCACAGCTGTAAATATAATAATAATAAGAATACGAACAAAAATTGGACATGTCAAACACAAAATGTAAAAAAAGGAAATTTAAAATATAGTACAAAACAAACTTGTCACAAACAAACATCTAGTCTTTTTATATAATCAATCGCACTTGGTGTTGTCTTCAGGAAATCTCCAAAATCTCCCTCATATGCCGTTAAAGCGCATTCCTCTCTAATATGTCGAACAGTCTGTCGTAGAGCTCCACAATTACATACCGGAGTGGTGGCCTTTCCCCATTTATAGAGAGAATTCATGCACCTGCCATGTTCGGTTCTCAGCCTGTTTAGGGTTACCCATATTTTGCGAGGCTGCTCAAAACCAGGAGGAACTGCTGAAATACATGTAAAATCCCGAATTTGTGGTGGATCGTTTTCCATCCATTCGTTCATCCATGCATCATATAAGTTGAACTCTGCATTCTCGTCAGTATTCCCAAGTGTTTTTGATGAGAGTGGTGGCTTTCTTGAGCGGAGTCTATTAATATTTAGATCCGCTATGTCACAATGTACTGGTAGTTCCCTGTTTAGCAATATTTTCTTGTGTTCTCTATGTAAAGCCTGTTTTCTCCTCAAGTTAGGAGGAGGTATGTTACTTAAAATAGGCAACCAGTATGTGGGCGTAGTTCGTATAGCCCCTGAGATGATTCGCATTGTGATATTCAGCTGGACATCCACTTTGTTGACATGGGCACTATTCAACCAGACAGGCGAACAGTATTCGGCCGTTGAGTACACGAGGCTCAAGGCTGATGTTCTTAGAGTGGCCGCAGATGATCCCCAGGTGATGCCGCATAGCTTTTGTAATATGTTGTGCCGTGTGCGTATTTTTGCAGCAATCTTGGTGAGATGGACCTTAAATGACAGAGTTCTATCTAACGTAACTCCAAGATTTGTGGGTTGTCTGTTGTGTGAGAGCCGTCCTCCCTCAAAGTATACCTCAAGTTCCCTATTTGCCACTCTGTTATTGAGGTGAAAACAAGAAGCCTCTGTTTTACAAACGTTTGGTTTAAGCCGCCGCTTGCGAAAATACTCTGCTAGTACTGACAAATCAGATGTTAAGACTTGCTCAGTAACTTCCATTGACCTATGTCCGGTGGCTATAACCCAGTCATCGGCATATCCGAACTTTCTACATATCGTTTTTGGTATGTTTGCTATATACAGGTTGAAAATCAAGGGTGCTAATACCGATCCCTGCGGTAATCCATTGTTTAGTATTTTCTGCTTACTTATTTTCTCCCCCATTAGAACTCGGAAACCTCTGCCACCAATCATACTATCAATTAGTTTAATGATCCTCAAACATGGTACTATTCTAATTAGTTTGTAAAGTAGTCCGTGGCGCCAGACAGTGTCGTAAGCTGCAGAGAGGTCTATGAACACTGTGGAGATTTTGTCCTTTCTCTGAAAACCTGCTTCGATGTATGAGGTCAAAGACATAACGTGGTCCGAGCAACTTCGATTGGGTCGGAATCCTGCTTGTTCTATAGGAATGTTGGCAAATACAATGGGACTCAGTCGGTTATACAGTACTCGTTCAAAATGTTTGTACAAAGAACTTAACAGAGCGATTGGTCGATAGCTTTGTGGGAGATCTGTCGGTTTGCCTTGTTTTAGAATTGCTATGATTTTTCCATGTTTGAGCTTGGCCGGAAAGTTACCGGACTTCATTATAGAAATGAAAAATCTTGCCAGCCATAGTTATGTAGAGTTCTGTAGAGACCTTCTTCTTATAGTACCATCTTCTAATGAAGGTTGGTACCAATCACGGCGAAACACTGTCTGTCCTGTGCAGCTCGAAACAGTTCGTATGAGTTCAGTTCAGTCGAGTCTCGTAAGTTTTTCAACCAAGAGTGCTTGCGTCTCACAAGTCCTCTTCTGTTTTCTACCTTTCCTTCTATAATCAACTTCAGAAGCTTTGCTCTGCTATTGCGCATGACATGGCCCAGGTATGAAGGCATGACATGGCCCATAAGCAGGATGTGACTGAGAACAACTGAAATACGTCAATTAATCCTAATTTATGTCACATACTTAACATAAATCAAATCTTGTTTTTTTTATTACGAGTTACAAGATCTTGCAGCAAGACCAAGACTACTATTAGACTGCAAGACCAATACCAAGCCCAAGTGAGTCTTGGTCTTGGTCTTGCATTTGTCCTTCACGATAGGGAATTGGTCTTTTGGACTTCTGCAAAGAATAATTGTCGCTAGTAATAATAAAAAAATGTGAGGCGATCGATAAAGAATTTAAGTAAGGGGCATCAATTTTATTGTTATCTATTATTTAACATTGCGTAAAATTGAATATTTCGGATGTTTGGCTATTAATATTTAAAAGTAAAAAAGAGGCTCTGCTTTATATTACCTATATTTAGAGAAAATAATTAGAAAGAATTTATATTCCACAAGTTAAAAATTTTTTGACTTGTGGAATGATGGTTGGACATTTAAACTGGCAATTTTCCTTAATCGAAAAATATTTTTACTTTTTAAATATCTTTAAGAAAGTAATGTATTTAATTATTTTGCACATTAATTTTATGTCCGTAGAAAATTTGGTATTTTACCTATATAAGCATTCCACTTTGCAACTGATGAAGCTACTAAATGAAAATGTCTTTTTGGATTAAAATTCCTTTACTTTCATTATAACTAAAAAATAATTTCAAATTAATTTATTGGTGATTTCTAAATCGTATTTGTTGCGATATTTTCTGCATTAAATGTTAAATATCTTGTTTCTGAAGTAAGCGCGTAAAAGTTTGAGTATACTAAAATTTTTGTAAATATTCTTAAGTTACCTATTTTAGATTTTTATTGCGTAAAAGATGATATAGGAATAATTAAATAAACAAGAAGAAAAAACGGAATATTAATATACTAGCGTGTACCCGCAACTTCGTTCGCGTCGAATTAATCATTTGTAATGGTGATGATAAAGCAAAGCAAGAATTTCCATTAACATACAAACTGGATAAAATTTTCTCACATTTATGTCAGCAAGAGAAAAAACAATTGAGAAACCCATCCTTATCGAACCTCTACACCCCACAGTCAATCCGTTTGCAAAAAATCAGCTTTAAACGTCAAGCAGTTTAAGCAGAATCGTGATTACTCAATGGTCATATTTTTTGAAACACCCTGTATAAATTTTTAAAAAATCTTAAAATATGTAAAACAACAAAATAAAATATATGTGTTTAAGTGTTTTTTCCGAGAAACTCACCGGTTTTTAAATAAAAAATATTCTAATATTTCAAGGGTGGTTTCACCCCCTAAGAATTCGGATTTCGAAAAATACCTTCTTATCGAACCTTTACACCCTAAAATCCGTTTACCAAAAATCAGGTTTTTACGTCAAGCGCTTTAGGCAGGATCGTTATTAATCAATGACCAGATTCTTCGAAACACCCTGTATACATTTTTAAAAATCTTAAAATATGTAAAAAACAAAATAAAATATACGTGTTTAAGCGTTTTTTCGGAAACTTGACCGTTTTTTAAATAAAAAATATTGTAATATTTGAGGGGTGATTTCACCCCCTTGAAACTGGAATTTTGAAGAATCCCTTCTTATCGAATTTCTACACCCTAGAATCAACCTGTATGCCAAAATTGAGCTTCTTACGTTGGGTGGTTTGAGCAGGATCGTGATTAATCAGTGAGTCAGTTACTTAAGGAAATAAACAAGCAATAATTTGTTTCGAAAGTGGAGAAAAATAATCTTTATTATCCATCTCAAAATCTGCTCCCACTTTTCGTAATTTGATTGCATTCTTGGTAAAAGAAAAGAGAGACAGAAAAACCATATCATCAATCACTCTGAAATAGAGAGGTGTAAATTACGATATCATTAATAAATCAGTCCGGAATAATAACTTAATATAAATAAGCGGTGATCAGGTAGATCAGAGACCGCAGAGGCGATGGCGGTAAAATGGAAAAAATAAAATCCCTTCTGATGCTTCCACCTTAGACTATTTACTAAATAGATATAGTCTTTAGGAGTCAGAGTTGGTCATGTAACTTTTTCCATCATGACGGAATACGATCCATTGTTGTATCTCTGCCTATATTAATTAGATTATAATATTAGTTTTAGGAAAGTTTTTATCTGTATTAAGTTAAGCCACTGTTAAAATTTGGTTGTGCATCTAAAAGACATCTGTATCAAGTTTTTCCCACTATCAAGGGCTTCTAAAAACATTCATTACTCTTAAAAGCAATTAACCGCCGGACCAAACTCTTAGTCATAAATGACCTTTTAACTTTTAATTATTATTAGTCGAAAGTCCCTATTGTAAAATAATATAGCTTTGTTAGTCATGTCCGTTTCTATACATAAATATTGTAACGTCTAGACTTTAGTTACCTTTTTCTTGAAGAATCGACACCTTAATGAATTTTGCTCTAAGAATAGTCAAAAGCATATTGTACGCCTCTGGCTATTGGAAAGTCTGAGACCGTATTTAAGGAAATGGAGGAGAGTCCTCCAGGTTCACATTGACTCATTCATTCGGCTCACAAGTTCATTCACTCACGCTCAGTCACTCAGTCAACAGACACATACACTCATTTCTCTATTCCAAGATGTAGCTCTTAACAGGATACTCTCTTTTACTTTCGACAGACTCTCTTTTATTTTCGACGAATTCTTGACAGTTACATTTGGTAATTTTTATATATATACTTCACACAATAAAGTTCAAAGTACTTATGAAAAGTGTAATTTATTATAAAAAAAGGCAGCAACAGAAGAAGAAGCAGTAATAAAGAAGCAAGAAAAGCAGTAAATCATAAGCACGAAACCTCAACATTAGAAGAATCCTCAAGTAGCAGAGATTCCTCAATATTGGCAGCAATTCCTTAACAACGGTGGTTCAACTTAGAACTTTAACACCATCCTTTGAATAAGATGATTAAGGAATGAACAGTCAAACTTGGCAACAATAATTTCTTGTAAATGAGGGCTAAAAAAACAAGGTGTTCATTAGCACCGACTTTATTTAAAATATATTTATAAGAACTACTAAAAGGTTGGAAGAAATGCCGTGGAATGGGAATCCCAGTAGGAAAAGACACTTTGTATACCTTACTCTTTGCCGACGACCAGGTCTTATTAGCGGGAGATAGAGACGACTCCAGTTATATGTTCAGACAACTGCATAAGGAATATTCGAAATGGGGCCTAACAATAAACACAAAAAAGACGGAGTACATCGTAATGGATGATGACGAACGTGAGGATTTGGATGTAGGAATCTGCACAATTAACAACGTCTGTACGTTTAAATACTTGTGCATCACTTTTACAACAAATGAAAGCACTCAACAAAAAAAAGCACTCAAGATATTGCAAATAAAGTTGGTCAAGGGAAAATAGTTATCGGTCAACTTAATTCTTTGTTGTGGAGTGACAAAATTTCCCAAAACACAAAAATTCTACTATATAAAGCCATCGTAGAGAGCATGTTTAGAGCCACTTATGGCGCTGAAACGTGGGAGCTAAACAAAGTAAGTACTCTTAAAATAGATTTTTGGCGGAAAAGTTGTCGCATCTCAAGACTGGAACACATCTCAAATAAAAAAATACGAGAAATTATAGGTGAAAAAGAAACTATCCTTTACGCCATTGACAGCAAAATACTAAGCTGGTACGGACACCTACAACGAATGGATGATAACCGATGGACAAAAGAATTCATGGACACCAAGCGAAAGGCGGAAACGTGAAAGACCACCTACAAGATGGAAGCAGGAAGCAGGGTGTACTTGGCGCTAGGAGTTTAAGGGGCCTTCAGGAAAAAGATTGGACAGAAATCTGTGGAAGTTGAGAAGCGAGAGACGACGAATGTCGTAAAAATCTGCAATATATAAGGAATGAGTATAATACTATCCATTCAATCAATCATTATCCGTAAAGTAGCGGTAAGATATTAAGTCCCGCATCGCGAGATAGCCGACAAGTCGTGTTTATATACTCTGCGCTGTGCTCGACATATTGTGGAAATACCCAAGCTCACCTGATGATGGGGTAGGGCCCCGAAACCGGTAGTGAGAGCAGGTTGATCCACATTATGTCGAACACAGCGTGGAATTAATTTCTATATTAGCAGTTCAAGGCAAGAAACTCTTATATAATTTTATATATATATATATATATATATATATATATATATATATATATATATATATTTTTTTTTTTTTTTTTTTTTGTTTCGTTTCTTTGACCTGTATACTATATATTTTTTTGTTTTCACTCTTGGCTTTAGGTCGTTGGGGTTGCAAAGATGTTTCTAGATTTTGTTCATTATTTTTTTATTTTGTGACGACGTTTCGACAGTATATGTCTTTTTCAAGCCTCTTGAACGTAGATTCTTACAGAGTTAAAATTTGTTAAACTGGACAACACAATAACACATATTAACTATTGTTTTTAATTGTTTTTGGACATTACACTTTACTACGAGCACGTACGTATTTCCTTGCAGATCGCTCTGTATAAAACACATTTATCGGTTCAAATCTAAATACTCCGAATCAATGGGCATCTACGCCAGCATCTTTCAAGCAGAAATCTACGCTATGGAAAGATGCTTAGAATTTATCTTAGATTTTAGATAGGAACTATCGGAAACAGGCAAATCTTCCGATATCCGATAGTCAAGTAGCACTAAAAGCGATCAACTCAGTAACCATTAATTCAAAGTTGGTCAAAGAATGCTCAGAGAAGCTGAAAAAATTAGGCAAAGAAAATAAAGTCCTACTACTACGAACACTCCATTAACTGAACCAGAACCGTTCTGCTTTCCAATTTGAAACCGACATAAAGCGGAAATCAAGAACCTGAAATGGGAATCCTCTAATAGTCTAAGACACTCGAAGAAATTTCTCAGAACTTATGACCGAGAAAAATCAAAGATTTTCTTTGATTTAGGTAAGAACACAATCTTCGTGTTGTCATGGGATTTTTTGTCATAGGTCTTCTCAACGAAAACCTCAGTAGATTGAAGCTAGGAAACAACGGCGAATGAAGATTTTGTGGGGAAAATGGTGAAACACATATTTTCGTTTTAGATACTGGTTTTTGTCAAAGCTGATTTTGCCTGCATGATGAATTATAACTCGTTATAACTCAAGAAAGGGTGACACACCATAGATCTGCAAGGTCTCGGTGATTACCCCCCAACCCCCAATATTCTACATTCTATCTATTTTTATTAGAATTATATATTTTTATAACAATTTTAATAACTACTAACATTTATTGACGACGTAAAATAAAACATTAAATTATTGTAAGCCTGCATTATATTTTTACATACATACTCGCTGATGAGTATTCGACACGCATCAGAAGATGGCCACGCAAGGCGTTTTCCTTCATGAGCTTTTCTGTGACTGAAAAGCCCGATACGTGATGTTATCTGCCTACTGCACTCCGGACATTCAAAAATCTCATTGCTTTGTTGCCTCTTTACTTTTTGGTTGTCGCTGTTAACTGAGTTTACAATTCTTCTCCATTGAGTTCTATTGTGAGCTGCTTCTTCCCACTCATTCTGCATGTTAATACCCTTTAAGTTTTCGTGGCAAATGTCCCTGAACCACCGGACTCTTAAGAGTTGTCTAAGGTGTCTCTGTTGCAACTTGTTCAATGCGTTCATGTGTCGGCGCTAAGGCACCCAGGTTTCGCTCCCATATATCATGGTGGGGATTATAATTGCTCGGTATACTGCAAGTTTTGTTTTTGTACTCAAGTCATGATTGTAGAAAACCCTGTCTTTTAATTTCCAGAATGCTCTTGAGGCACTGCTAATCCTGTGCTGAATTTCAGAGTCAATATTGGCCTTATCCTAAATCAAACTGCCGAGGTAATTGAATTCCGCCACATATTCCAATAGTCCTTCTCCGATTTTTATAGCATTGTTGTGATCTTCCGGGGGAGTGCACATGATTTTGGTTTTGTCGATGTTTAGCTTAAGGCCCAAGGCCTCGTATGCCCAGGTATATGTGTTTCAACATCTCTTGTAATTGTTGTAACGTGTTTGCAACTAGAGCGCATTGATCAGCGTATTGAAGTTCTGTGATAAATTTTGTACGTGTTTTTGCCCTGAGTCTTTTTATGTTGAACAGACCGCCGCTGCGCCGTTTTACAAATAAAATTATAACGGCACTGATAAACCGGAATTTAATTCGGCCATATTAGGTCCCCATGAAGTTCGACCCAAGATTGTCGATATGCTCCTTCCCTAATCTTTTTATTCAAAGGATCCTTTGAAGCAATTGATATTTTTTGACAAAATTTTTTGTTATACTTGGATGGTATTTTTTTATCCGTTTATCCGGAAACGATATTCTCTCGATGTTTCTCGTAAAAAAATAAACAAATCGTCCCATCAATAAAAATTCAATAAATGTGCAAGTAGCCAATGAAATGACTGGGCGGAGTGTTTTGCCACAGTTTAAAGAATATAAATATATATTTATATTCTTTAAACTGTGGTTTTGCGGTGACATACTCGTCAAGTCCACGTGGACCCTCTTCCGCTTCCATTTCGGTAGCGATTTATAAAAAATATATTGCTGTTTATTTAAATGTTGTCCGTATTCCTTTCGTAGACAGAGATCCAGTAGACGTACTTTAGTCGTGGTGTGTCCAAAAGAAACGTACCTTCAGACTTTTCAGACAACTTACAGAATGCCGATTGGATTGTGTGTCTAGACACTATATGGTCGAAGGCTTCGATCGAATTAATGTCAACATCATTTGTCAAACGTCGCGCGAACGGCTGTGAACCGGCTGGGGATTTGTCTTGGTATCGAGGTGAAGAAAATTATATGGATATCGATTTATTTCAGTTATTGGTACCACTTGGCGGGTTATTAATTTGCTGCGGTTTCGGCATATACTCATTTGTCTGTGTATGGAATTTTATTAAGAATTGAATATACAGTATATGGAGAATTTCCAGGGGATTTTATTACGAACTAGCTGACGCGGCTAACTTCGTACTGCCTAACAGTGAAGTGAACTAAAGTGAGAGATTTTTTGTCAATCTTGAGGTAAGTATGATTGATTGATCGAATGATCTGAAATGATTGAGGCCAATTAATTTGACAGTTGTTGTCATTTGTTCTCTACATTTTTGGTTACATTTAGATTTAAGTGCACATTCTATAATGTCTAGTACGTCACTGATGTGCAGTGGACATCAGTTATTATCCTAGATCATGTAGGTAGATATACTTCGGTGGATACATCAACGCCATACGATTAGCATTAAAAACAACGTCTTCAACATAATGACATGCCATTTTCAAACATTTACTTATTGCACTTATGAAACCAGCAATAGGTTTCTCATTCCTGACTGTTCTATGCACATGCGCATTACAAATTGAACGCATTTCCAAAATAATAACATATTTTTAAGTTAAGTACAAATTATATACCGACATAAGCTGTCAATTGCGGAAGATCGAGTGTGAAGTGCAGTTCCAAAAAAAAAATCGGTTCAGGCATTCCTGAGTTATAAATGGTGTAACTAATCTGACTTTCCTGACTTTGTTTTATTTATTTAGATTATAATTATACAATGCTATTCACAAAAGATATCAAAATATTTATGTTAAAAGAAACATGCGGAAATATATTGAACTGTGTTAGATTAATACAACTTTACAATTTGTTGTAGATTACATTATTTGAAACTAAAACTGTGATGTTGGAACAGAAAAATAACACTGATTCACTATAATATTCTAAAATATTTTACTCTGGGCTCCGGACATGCGTCTTATTAACCGTGTTATAAATAATAGATGGCAGGATTGTATACCTGGGTGGTGCATCGGCGAACTGTCGAAATATTGGCTAACCCGTTGATTTTACAGCAAAGTCGTAAAAGGGTGTTTTAAAGGTCTGCGTATACTGAATATACTTGCCAAATTTGAACAATTTTAAACAAACCAATTTTAACTAATTTAAGAAAAACCTTATAATTTAAGAAAAACCTATAATTTTGTGAATGTCAAATTGTCTTTTTTATGCATTGTGTCTAATTCGAACAAGTTTTAAATTAAGAAAAACATTTCGGGGAAGCTAACTGTTACGTAGGTACTATAAAGTAGTTGTATAGACAGCACAAACAAATTACATTTGACAATAATAAAATCATGGGTTGACAACTTAAGGTATGTTGAGATTTGTCTGGTTTTGCTTTGTTACCTGTTCAGTTTCTATTCAAATATGGATGCAGTTTTTCTTAAATTAGTTAGAACCGG
The DNA here is from genome assembly GCF_002938485.1 of Sitophilus oryzae. Lineage (NCBI taxonomy): Eukaryota > Metazoa > Arthropoda > Insecta > Coleoptera > Curculionidae > Sitophilus > Sitophilus oryzae. The sequence goes on along the minus strand of NW_022146254.1, from coordinate 4,138,593 downwards.
TGTGTCCAAAGTTGTGCAAATTTTGCATGTGTATTGAGCAGACGCAGACCTTTAAAAAACCTATTTACGACTTGACTGTAAAATCAACAGGTCAGCCAATATTTGGAGAGTTCAAAATTTGCATAGGTTGTTTCCAACGTTGATGCACCATCTGGTATAGGGGAATACTAAACTAAGATCATTATTTGAGACTGTTGCAGTTCGGCTGGTATGAAATCTCGTTATGGACGGACTGCTTAATAGTCTCAACAGGGCTGGTTTCAACACTCTGGGATATGCAGACGATTAGGTTGTGTTAGTCAGAGGTAAGTTTAACACAACAGTAAGGGAGCGAATGCAAATGGCCTTTAAGATTGTGGAATCATGGGTGACACAGGAGGGACTAAATATTAGTCCTATAAAGACCGTATAATCTCCTTCACCAAGCGCAGAATACTTGAGGGACTAGGCCCTCTAAGACTCTGCGGTGATGAGATTCCTCTCTCGGGGGAGGTCAAGTATCTAGGAATCACGCTTGATACCAAACTGACCTGGAACCGACATTTGGAAAATGTCACAAGGAGGGCGGTGACTACACTAGCGGTAGTCAGACGAAAATTCATGGAAAAATCTGGGGCCTCAGACCACAGATTATGGTGCACTGGCTGTACACTGGAGTGGTGAGGCCTTCAGTAACATATGCATTCTTGGTATGGTGGCCTAAGGTAATGCAACAAACAACAATGCTCAGCCTCAGCAAGGTGCAAAGACTTGTTTGTCTGAGCATAACAAGGGCGCCTCCATTGATGCAGTGGGCGAACAACGCCCACTGCATCAATGGAGGCGCTTCTGGACCTTCCGCCTCTTCACATAGTGATCCAGGCGGAGGCAAGGATGGGACTCTATCGACAACAAAGTGTCTTGTCTCTGGGAAATAGGACAGAAACAGGACACTCACAGATGGGAAATCCTATCGGAGGACCTCTACGCCAAATTAGATCGGACCAAATGACCCCTCTTTATCACTACCACAAACCATTCGAGGTGAACAAAATGGATCGAGGAATGTGGACAGATATAACATTCCTTCAGGATGGACTAACCTGGTATACAGACGGGTCAAAGACCGCTGAAGGAACAGGAGCTGGAGTATTTGGGGAAAGACCAAGGGTAAGTTTATACTTTTTCTTGGGTAAACACTCAACCGTATTCCAGACAGAAATCTTCGCCATTCTACAATGTGCGAGAGAAAACAATAGAAGACCTTATTCAGATAAGCTCATCAATATAAGCTTAGACAGTCAGGCGGCACTTGGGGCACTTATGAGCCCAAATGTATCGTCGAGACTCGTCTGGGAATGCCTAGGTGAACTGGAAGCTCTGGCTCGAAGGAACAGAATTAAATTATTCTGGGTGCCGGGCCACAGCGGCATCCACGGCAACGAAAAAGCCGATGAGCTAGCTAGGCAAGGATCATCGGCATCTTATCTTGGTCCAGAGCCAGTACTGGAAATGCCCAAATGTATGGCCCGTAGTGCACTAAAACTCTGGATCAGGGAAAAGCAGAATGTCCACTGGGGAAACAGACAGGGGCACAGGCACAGCAAGGCTTTTATCCAAGGACCTAACTCTAAAACCCCAAAAGAACTGCTAATGCTTAGGACATTGACTGTCTATTATAGTTATTCTTTTGAATGTGGGTTTTAGTGTTCTTCAATAAACCTAAATAGAATTATTCTCTAAAATAATTAGGGAAGCCAATAATTGACCCCATTAAAATTTAAATGGGATTTCCTATGTCCCGTCCGACGATGTAACACCCGGTATGTAAAAAAATATTCTTCATTAGAATAAAAGTATATTATTGATAAAAATATATAATGATATCTAATATTACTTAATATAAATTTTCAAGTATTATTACTCAATATAAAGTATTCCAGTTATATTTCATGAACAGACTGTCTGCACGCCCTGCATATATACCTTTCAAATAATTTCTTGTTTCCATGTCACAACTCAACATGTAATTTAAACTGACCGCCATATGCAATAAGCATAACATCTGAAAGGTACAAGCAGTAAAAAAATCGAGAAGAAAAATGCCAAAAATAAGAAAAAAATTAAGCCCCCGCAATGTACCGAACCCAGTGGACCAGGGCGCTGGAAATTAATGACCTGCCGAGTACCGACCGCGTACCAATAACTGAAATAAATCGGCGTACTTGTAATTTTCTCACTTCGCAATGTTATAAATGTGCCTCTGACTGAAACAGATGGGGTAACGACAGAACAGAACCATTTAAAATTATTAGTATTACTTGAAGCAGACGTTGTACTGTCCCAATTTCTATTGCTTTGATTTGCAAGACTATTGGAAATATGTAAAGGAAAACTCAAAACAAGTGTGGTTACATATAATACATCTGTCCAAAATTATTGCCTGTGAATATTTGGTAATATTAAAAGCTGTTCAGAAAATATTAATTTAAAATCCCAAGCAGCATTTGGACGTCGGGACAACGTTGTGTCACGCGACCAAACATCGGGGCGCAACGTCGCGCGTCGGCACAACATCGTGCCAACCCTAGTTTGCACTAGTTTGGAGAATCATTTTTGGGTCGAAACGACGTTGGATACCTACGTTGGCTAGCATCCTAATTTAGTACAAACTGCAACGTTGTTTAAAATCCTAATTCACAGAAATACAAAACTATAATAATATATAAATACAAAACTATAATAAATTGGGATAATTATAATAAAAATATTATTTTTATGATTTAGTTAGAGACATATGCCAGATGGCAGTAAAGGAAAACAAAACAAAAGTATTTAAGTGTGGAGGATGTTTGAAGATCATAATTATTGAAACACATTAACCAACTCTGTAACTCGTTACCCAAGGCAAAAAAGTTAAACGCAAACAACTTTATTGATAAATGTATTGTTTCTACTTTGAAAAATACTAATGGGCCTTAAAATTAAAGTTTTAAAAAATTTCTTGAATTTTTTTTTTAGTAAAATGAGAATAATTTATTCCCAGTCGAAAAAAAATTGTTTCGGCGTGTTGTTTAGGGTCAAATATTTCAAGTTAATGTATTCAAAAAGCAGGAATTGCTATTTTAAGAACAAAACATTTTCTTATTCAACAACATGGCGGCTTTCACTTTGTTGTTTTGGAGATTAAGATGGAGTAGTTTGAGTAGTCGCATACTTGACTAATAAAGTCGCAGTTAAGCCTTAACAGGTAGTATACTAGTCGCAAGATTGCCTAATTTAGTCATCCTAGAGTCTAGACATGGCCATCAATTGTCAAACGTCAAAGCAAAATTTGCTTGTGCCGCCCTCTATATTCTAAATAAACGAGGGAGGATAAAGTATCGGTAATATGTCGATGTATATGTAAATTTATTTTTATATGTACCTTTTTTACGTCCCATTTTAATTATTTTTTTTATAAAAACAAAAACAGCACTGAACTGTCTGACTGAACAGAACAATGAAGTGAAAATTTAAGATTTAAGGTTATGGTTCAATACAGTTGCAAAAATGTAGTGGCTCGACGTCCTACCAACGTAAGAATAAGGAAATCTAAACAACGTTGGAATTAGGAAAACAGACGACGTTTGCATAACGTTGGAATAGGTCCTGAAAGTGACGTCGGAAAACTCTTTATTGCCCAACATTGTAACTACGTTGTCCGAATCACCTAAAGATCACTTATGCAAAAAAAGTTACAAGACAACGTTTATTCGACGTCGCAGAAGCTTTTACTTTGTTGTAGTACTAGTTCAACGTCGGCACAACGTTACAACAACGTTTACATTTATTTTAATACCCAAGGTACGGAGCTATATAACTATTTTTTGTAACTAATCTAACGTTGTGTTTAGTAAACATCTGGTCGCAAGTCGTGAAAATGCTACTTGGGAAGGTTAATAATTTATAACACATGAAAATACTATTTTTGTATTATACGTTTTTATTATACAGGGTGTCCCAGAAATAAGTACAAGTATTTTAAGGGGTGATAGATCTCGATAAAAGAAACATATTTTCTCTTTTTCGTTTTTCAAATAAGTCCAAAATAACGGAGTTATTTTACTAATTCGTTACTTTTTGAGTATATATGTTCCTATACTTAAAATAAATCGTTTTTAAGTTATTTAAGATTTAGTTTGGAAATTTATATTTTTCTTGGTTTTATCTAGCTTCCTTTGACATTAAGTGTCAAACAGTCAGATAATTTATTTCCATCTGTCAGAAAACGAATTATTTTAATTTCCTATATTATAAATACTGCCTACTTAAGAGTTTAAAAAGTATACTGACAAAAATATATCTCGTATTTTCGCTCTTTATTGATATTAATAGTGATATAGATAATATAAATGTATAATATAAATATCTATAATTAATAATATTCCCTATGATCAAAAAAAAAATAGCGCAAAGTTGGCTTGGAAGTGATGATCGATAACATAACGCATTTTGAACAAAGTGTCACAATATGATATCTATTGTTTTGCATCACTTGACGTTTAAAGTCATAGGCTACTAGTTAAAATCAAGAAAAGTATACGCTTTAAAACCAAATCTTAAATAACTTAAAAACAATTTATTTTAGGTATAAGAACATGTATAGTCAAAAAGTAACGAATTGAAAAGCCTTTTCATTAGTGCCATAAAAAAGTGGGTTTCAATTTGAAAAAAATGATTTATGATCATTTTTTATTGCTCAATTATTATATGACATCTGAACAACTTAATTTTTAAAATAGATAGCCACATGTCTTCTCTTTATAGCACAGAGGCAGCGGTAATCACTAGATTTGACATTTGCCTGTCACTAAATTTGACGCTGCCTGTCAAAAATACATATTTTTGACAGTCAGTTTTTCTTCCGCCAAAAATTTTAAATATTTTTTTTCTCAAAAACGGTTAATGTTAGGTATAGAATGTTTAATATCAAAATTCATAAAATTTTACAGAGAATTAAAATGTGTATAATAAAAAATGGGGGCACCTATTTAAAATAAGAAAGTTGCTGTCAACTTCCGGTATTTCCGGAAGTGCCACCATATTGAAAATATTTTTAATCGATAGGTCTCGTTGTGAAACAATGATGTGCAAAAAATCTCAGATCTAGATATTGTAGTTAGAACCTTCTAATGCACGCTCAGCCTGGGACACCCTGTATAAACATAAAATAGGCAATTATATTTCTACTCACGAAAATATATTTAAAAAATAATAATTGCAGATATATTATTATCTGATATTATAATGTACAGAAAGCGGCAGTTTCGAGAATAATTATGGTTTGAAGAATTACCGAGTGTTTGCTAAATTGCAAAAAACGTCGTAAACGATGGCTGTGCCACGCCAATTTACATTTAATTAAAAAAAGTTAGATACTATCGAAGATTATTGATACATGTGTCGATTTTCCGTTAAATAACTGAAAATCGAAAATATGGAAAACAGTAAAAGGTACGGTAAATAAATCGCTGATTGAATACCTAATATAGAATATTTTAAAATTTATGCTGAAGTCATATATTGAAATCTAATAATTAAATAAATAGTATATTTTTTTAAAAACTAATAGTCATGGTTTTTGTAGTTAACTTATAGATCAATCAAAAAGTGAAAAATCCATAATATACACTCAGATGCAAAAAATACGCAACGGAGAAATTTTTGGTCAAATTTAAAGTGTTATATTTTTGTTATTTTTAGCCATATTTTCATGAATTTTTTAGCAAGCTGTATATAATTATATTATCTTTTATTCGTAAACTCAGTTTTTATAAACTTTATTATTTGGCATATTATACAGGGTTAATCGAGGAGTTGTTTTTTTACCCTAACTTTAAAATACCCTGTGCAATCATTTCGTGTGTAAATTTTCCTAAAATATAATTTTACGGTCAGAACCATGTTTCACGAGTATTTTATTTTTTGGATCATGTCAATACACGCCTGGGTTAATTTTTAAGAGCGAAATGATCTTGCCACCAACAATTTGCAATTTTTTCCATTGTCATTTCTTTTTGAAGTTATTTTTCAATACGCCACTGATTATTCCATATTATGAGGGGCAATGGTAAAGTAATACTTTTTAATGTGAGGATTTACTTTTCCAAAAATTCGATTCCACGTAAAAAAACTAAATATTATTTCGATATTGAATATAAATTTGGTTTATGAAAAGCTCCAATAACTGCCTTGCAAATGCGTAGATAAAGTTTTTGAAAGAATCTTTGCGTGTTTGCAAATCGGCAATCAGTCCACCCTTGGCAGCGCGCGTTTTCCATACACGAGATCGCGTGTGCAAATTTCAATTTCACATCGACAACGGTTGTTCGTTTTGTTCCGTGTGTTGTGATTCACACCTCACGTTGCCACCAAAAAATATCACCTCCAATAAAGCAAATCCTTTGAAATATAGCAAATTATTTATCAGCGGTGGCAAAATAACGGAATGTATCAAAGAGTTCTAGATGGATTTTTTACACTAGCAATTCAAATGACGAAAGAATGTATTAAGTAAAATATAGTTTAAAATGTATTACACAGAAACACAATATAAATACAATAGAAAATTACACTAAATATACTGCAATACACTAAAGAGTGTTATTTTGAACTTTGGATATACGTTTCGTCAAAAATATTCTTTGGTTTCGCTAAAACAAAGTGTTTTAATGTACTGTTGTATATTTCTAATCTTTTTTGCTTGTAACCAGTGTTTTTTGAAGAACGTTTCTCGAGGACGAGCAAATAAAAGTTTATTTTGGATTTAGTTGGATGCCCTCTAACCCCAGATCGTATATACTTACGTGGATAAATCAACGCCATAAGTTTAGCATTAAAAAATATGTCTCCAACATCACGACATGCCATTTTCAAACCTTCTTTATTGCACTTATGAAACGCTCAATAGGTATGTCTTTCTCGAGGACCTTACTTTGCGCATGCGCATTAAAAGTTGCACGTGTTTCCAAAATAATCACAACTTTGTACGGTTTAGAAAGTACAAATTATACATTGTTATGGAAACCAACTTTTCATTGTCATCATATTGTCATAATCATATGTCGTAATCATATGTCATAATCTTATTTCCATTGTGTAACGACGTTTGTTTTTTGCGTTTTTTATTTTAAAAATTGTATTAATTACTCTTTTATCGACCGCTTTTATATAGCCAAGGATTTAAGTGTGTTCAGTAAGAAGTTAATTTTAATTTTGTGCAACTATATTTCTATTTTTTTTCGTTGGACTTTCTAAATACTCGTAAACATGACTAGAAAGTGTTTAGTGTGTGAAAGTTCTAATATAAATGGCCCCGAATTATCTTTTCATAGGCAAGTAAAGTATGCAGTTGTTCTTTTATTTTTATTATGCCACATGCATACTTGAATATTGATATTTGTACGGAGTGGCTAAATGTATTTTTTATATAATTTAATTGTGACAGTAAACATTCAATTTATTGTTCAAATATAAACATTTTACAAATTAAATTTTTAAAATTAAAGTTCAAATTTGGCGCGCGGACGATAGGTCATCGACAAGGATAGATAGAGTAGAAGCACCGCGGGTGCAACAAAAAAAGAAGATAAATGGAAGTGGTTGATAAGTTTGCAGTTTCCATAGTGATTTACTTATCCACGTAAGTATAATATAATATGATCTAGGCCTCTAACGGACTAACGAAGCCCTTTTGTATAAAAGAAAATTATGCGCAATTTACTTATTTTGATCCAAAATATACGTAGTTGTTCTATGTCCACGGAATATTGGAACTCCCTGTATAATTTTTTTTTCACAAAAACTATGCGATGTACCGTCTTTTTTACAAGAGACAAAAAATGTAGCAAATACTGGAGGGGCTATTTTACGAAAAGAAAATCTGTAGGTGGAGTTGGAAAATACTTTTATTAAAATTTATGTATGGGTGGGGGTAGTTTTCACCCTTCCCGTACATTTTCTTGATTTTTGTGAAAGCCAAATGTTAAAGCACTTAGCAAAAGATAGACGTCCAAAATCTCCTTCAAATCGGAATAATTGTTCTTAAGTTTGATGCCCAATGAACTTATTTGATTCCAAAAATACGTAGTAGTTCTATGCCTACGGAATATTGAGACACCCTGTATATTTAAATTTTATGAAACTCTAGGTAGCTTTAAAGTCTATGGAGTAATTTATGCTTCGACTAAAAAAATAAAGTAGATAAGACAGAAACAAGACTTCTTTCTCAAGATTTGTTTTTCACATAGACTTAAAATAAAATATAGACTACACTATTTACATCTCAACGCAGTCAAACAATCTTTTTTGTACACATGTTTACTTCTGGGTACAGTCGACCGAGCCTTCCTCATCCAGCCTATGTTGTCACGTCTTTAACATTATCAATATTTTTTTTCTTATTATACACATGTATTGAGATATTAATACTACATTTTTATAAAGTAGGTTTTAATATTCCATAGATGTATTAAATAGTCCTTATACTACTAAATTATAAGTCGGACACTATTTGAAAAGGATAAGTTCTTTACAATATGGCAACACCGATTAGAGGCGAGGTCGCCTGTTCATTCATTTATTACCTTGTAGTACGTGTCGCACGTGTGCGGTAAAGCTTTGTTGCCGCTATCTCCCCGATTGTATTAACGAATTTTCTCAGCTTGTAGTCCTTAAGTGTTTATTTTATTGACTTTTTCTGTTCAACAACTATAGAATATGGTTCGCCAGTGCCAAATTTGCAAGAAATTTGACTTAAATAATCCATTTAAGTCTTGAAACGACTTTCGACCGGTAGACAACTCTCAATTTACCCATTGGGAGTCAGTGGCGTTGGTGTAGAAAGGCGCTTATTTAGATAATATTTTAGTAAAATGTAAAATCTGATTTTTTTCTCTTACATAATCATTTATATAAAGGTTTTTGTAACAAAATCATAATTATAACCTTGTTAATAATTAATAATGTTTTTATTAAAAATATATTCCGGTTTATTCTAAAATTATCTTCAGAATCTAAAATAACATACAAGAATTTTAAAATGATATTACATTATGAAACAATATTTTTTAATATACCGGGTCGTCTCAAAAGTGGCTCACCCCTATATATACAGGGTGTCCCAGAAATGAGTGCAAATATTTTAACTGGTAGTATAGTTCAACCCCAGAAACACGCCTATGAAGTTTTTTTTGCGAAAAAAAAAATGTTGAAAATTTTATGTTTTTCTTGACATTTTCCGGAAAATTTTGAAAAACTTTTGAGTGCCACTGTTCACCCTCCGGAAATTCGTTTACCGTGCATAGAGAGAATCTCGGAGAGAATGCAATGTTGCCACTTCCTACCATACCCACATTCGAATTGTTTATAAATTCACAGTAATAATTTTAATGGGCTACAACATAGTGGTAATCATAATCATAATTTTTGTCTAATCATAAGCACAGTCACAATCACAATTTTAATATGCGTTTATACAACATAGTCGCATAACTTGGAATGTAAATACAGCTAATAAAGTATCCTTATCCTAATTTTCTTATTTTTCTATTTCATAATCATTTTAAAGTGTATTTTTGTTTAAATTTTATTACTCAGGTTTTTTAAACACGAAAATTATCATAATTATTAAACATAAAAATGAAAAAAAAAAAATAATGCCCCCTAATCGATTTTTGTCGTAATCACAATCAAAAAAGTTAAAATTTACGAACTTCAAGGTTATTAAATTATGCTTATGATTACGACTGCGATGTATAAACCGTCGTATCTAAAATAATGGTTTTAACTGTTATGATTGTGACTAAAATTGTGTGATTATGATTACGATTATGTTGTATAAACCCACCGTAAGTTTCTATAGAAAAATAGGAAAACTAAATTTATTCATATTAGTGGACATTGCTAATATTAATTTTAGGAAAATGCGCAATGTTTTAAGTACTTTTTACAGTTGAGTAGGCTGAAAAAATAAATTATAAGAACTTCTTTTTTCGCCATATTAGGCATTTTTTTCAATCGTTTCAATCAACAATTATAATCTTTAAATATTAAGTTAGAGCTTACCCATTTGATGAAAATTGATCAGTGTTTTTATCCAACATATAAAATTACACATACACCCCAAATATCTAATAATCTGAATATCACAAATCTATCACTTGCAAAATATTATTTAAAATGTTTCACATTAAACACTAAACTCACAAATACAACAAAAAGTGTTAAAAAACTTGCTTTAATAACTACTTAAAACCTCTACTGAACTCTCCCACAAAAGAAAATTAATGATTTTACACCAAAAGTGCCAAAACTTTACGCGATGCACGCACGATACACGAATACACGTACAACACACGTTGATTTTGCTTTGTTTACATTTTTTAAATGATTTTGGGAATCCCCGAGAAATCGTAAATACCGTTAAGAGCAGTAGGGCCCTCTGCCGCTCCCGTATTTGTTCAGTATTTGAGGGATTTTGGAAGTTTGGATCCTCAGGTGGCATCAAAGTTCTAGTGTTGTTAAGAATTGTAGTGAAGTTAAGTGTAGTGTTAAGGGCAGTTTTAGGACTGGTAAAATGAAAAAAAAAAGAAAGCTTTGCAATTATATCGATCTTCTATTGGGATATTTTTTAATGTTTGGTAAGTTTTTTTTCTTTTAATTTAATTTGGGAAATGTGGGAAGTCTGGCTACTGGCGATCATCCACCTAGTGTTATGGAATTTTGCAAGTAGTTTTTAAGACTTTCTAGTCGCGGCAACAGCGGGCGGCGAATAAGGCGAGATCCTGGAAATTGCCGATTTCCCCCGGCGGCTCTCAAAATGTGGCAATTTATTTTTAAAACTTTCAAAGTTAAATAACTCCGTTATTTTCAATTTATTTTAAAAATGGTAAAGAGAAAATATGTTTCTTTTGACCAGATCTACCACCCCTTAAAATATTTGCACTCATTTCTGGGACACCCTGTATATATATAAATTCGGGTCAGAACGTCCTACGACGTTGTCCGATGCCTAACTTCCACCCTGTGCAATTTTCCCATTGATCTTCGATCAGATTTTTCTCGCTCATCGACCTTCTTATTCCTTCCATCCATGTTTTCTTGGGACGTCCTCTCTTTCGTTTACCAGGTGGTATCCAATGAATGACTTGTTTTGGAATTCTTTCATTGTGCATTCTCTGAACGTGGCCGTACCATATTAATTGTTTTTGTTCTATATCATTTACTATTGCTCTCTCTATTCCCATCTGTTGTCTAATGTCTTCATTTCTGATCTTATCCCTCCTTGAAATTCTCATTGCTCTTCTAATCGCGTCCATTTCTGTTGTCTCTAATTTCCTTTTATTCCTTTCAGTGAGTCGCCATGTTTCACATCCATAGAGTAATATGCTTTTAACTAGTGTCTCGTATATATTATATTTCCTGTTTTTTGTAATTTCAGTGCTCCATAGAATGCCATTTATGCATCTGATAACTCTTCATGCCTGTATTACTCTGTTGTTTGTTTCTCTATCGTCCGTTCCATCTCCTGTAAATATCGATCCCAGATACCTGTAATCTTCGTTTTCGTAAAAAAAAACAGATTTGTATGTTAGTAGGTATATGACATAAATTAGGATTTATTGGACATATTCAATTGTTTATGGTCTCTTCCTGTTTCACCGAAATGATTACATCTTTTGATTTTTAAAGGCACCCTCGGTATATTGCTACTTTATTCGATAAAAAATGACACTGAATAGAATGACATATCATATGTCAACTTTTGACATTGTCGCTTAAAAACAAATCGTATTTTAAATTTCAATCCAGGGTGCCATGGTGTTGTTAAAAAAGTTTTAATGAAGGAGCCTTGGAAAAATAGTTTTGATCGTCTAATGGGTTTCGTGTCTTGTCTAGGCAGGTTAAAAGATGTAGAAATCGTATTTTTAATCATACATATGTCAATTTTTTCAAATGGAACAAGGGTGACTCATTACCATATTTGGAAAAAGCATTTTCTTATGAATATATTGATACCACACACTTGGTATTTCGAGCCAAATTGTCGTTATGAACCGCGTGTTACAATTACAATTAAACCATATGCGAAAATGTCAAAAGTTGACATATGATATGTCATTCTATTCAGAGTGTCATTTTCTATCGAATAAAGTAGAAATATACCGACAGTGCCGTATAAAAATTAAAAGTTATAGTCATTTCCGGTGAAACAGGAAGTGTCCAAAAACAATTGAATGCGTCAATCAATCCTAATTTATGTCATATACTAACATATAAAAAAATTATGGGGATGAGCCACTTTTGGGACGCACCCGGTATAATAAAGACAGTACCGAGTTAAATAAATGTAGTTTTCATTTTATCCACTTCCTATCACCTTCCTTGCTTTAATGGAACAGATTTATGTTTTCTCTAATTTACATAATCATTTAACCAGAAAAAAAATTACAACAATCATTTTTTTTTCTCTCCCTGTCGCCGATTCTATTATATCTGTGGAATAGATCCTGTTTTGATTAATATTAGGGGTTGTAAATGTTTGACTAAAATTAATAATTTATTATTAATTTCAAAAATTACGTAATTTCGATTATAATATTTCTTCTATAACGTGTATTTTATTATTTTTATCCTTTTTGGACGTTTGGAGACGTTTTTTCTAAACTTTTATTTAAAAAACCTGTCCTAAAGCTTAATAAAATATAAAAACGTTTAAATACGATATATTTTTAATTTAATTATAGCTTCATTAAAATAAAAAAATTACCCGGCTATGATACGGAGAGTTCAGGTGTACTTGAGAAACGAAAGACAGTGTTGTGTTTCTCGGCAGAGTCGTCAGGGAACGACAGTTACGACAGAGACAACCTATATATCGCTCGTGTCGCACTCGTTATAACCTAAAACAATAACACAACAATAACAAGACATTGTCTGACCGCATGTTCCAGCTATTTATGAATGAGGTGCTCAGTCTATATTTTATTTTAAGTCTATGGTTTTTTCAGAACTGGTTAGAATCTTAGAGGATAAATTATTGACGATAGTCTTTTTTACCTTTTAATTGGCTGTGCTATCTGGAAGCTTTCGAATTTAGCCAGCTTGCTTTTATGAGTCTTCTGGATGTCTTCCTTGACTCTATAGCATATCCTATCAATTTGATTCATTATTGGTTTAGGGTCTTCTTCCAAAGTTAGTTCTTTATTTTCTTCAAAGCTTTGCTGGATGTCATTTAGCAGTTGTGATTTCTTCCATCTGTGGTAATATATTTGGTACCGAATCAATGCTTGTCTATATGGAAGGGAAAATGTAGTTATATGGGATTACCAGTAGATGATGATACTACAGTGTACACCTTGTCATTCGCAGATGACCAGGCTGTTGTATCACAAGGCAATATAGACGACTTGGAATACATGACCCGAAAACTTACCGAGGAGTATGAAAAATGAGGATTAGAACTGAATATTAAAAAACGGAACACATGTGCATTGGTGGACAACAACAAGACCTACGACTAGCAACAGGACAAGTCATCAGACATTGCAACAGCTACAAATATCTCGGAATGAAAATATCCAAAGATGGAACACTGGATGAAGCAATATTGGAAAGAAATATGCAAGGCAAAAAAGCAGTTTCGATTCTAAATGGAATACTATGGGATAAGAATATAACTATAGAAAACAAAAAAAGAATTTACAATTCTATCGTAAAAAGCATAATTACCTATACCTCTGAAGTATGGCCCTTAAAACAGAAAGCCGAAAGAACGTTAAAAGACACGGAGATGGACTTTTGGAGAAGATCGGTTGGAAAATCCAGAAACGATAAAATACCAAATGAAACCATAAGACGCCAAATGGAACACGACATCGTAGATGACATTAGAACCCAGCAATTACTATGGTATAGATATGTGCAAAGAATGGAAGAACATCGAATCCCAAAGAAAATATATTGGAATCCTCAAGGTAGAAGAAAAAGAGGAAGCCACGCAAGAGCTGGAGAGAGGGAGAAGAAGAGGAGGGAGGAGAAGAAGAAGATGTCGTCTTTGACTTTATAGTGTGTCCTATCAATTTTATCCATTTTTGGTTTATGGTTTTCTTCCAAAGTTGTTTCTTCAATTTGCTCAAAACTTTGCTGGATGTCATTTAGCAGTTGTGATTTTTTCCATCTGTGGTAATTTATTTGGGATCAAATCAATGCTTGGCTGGCGTTGTCTAATATACATCTAGTTCCTGCTTCTTGGATCGGTGATCGAAGATTTGATCTTCAGAACTGGAGAGAACTTTATAGCATAAATTGAAGATGATCTTTTTTACTTTTTCATTGGCTGTGGTATTTGGAAACTGCTAGTTTTCAAAGTTAGACTGTTTTCTTTTATGAATCTTCTGGATGTCTTCTTTGATTCTATAGCATGTCCTATTAATTTTCTCCATTATTGGTTTATGGTCTTCCTCCCAAGTTAGTTCTTTACTTTCTTCAAAACTTCGTTTTATGTGATTTCTTCCATCTGTGGTAATTTATCTGGGATCGAATCAATGCGTGACTAGCGTTGTCTAATGTACATCTAGCTCTCGCTCTTTGGATCAGTGACTTGATATAGAAGTCACTGGGAACGATGTTTTTATCCCATGCTGAACAGAAGAAGGAATTATGGGCTTCCTCCTTAGTCAGCTTAATTTTGGTCATAAATCATAACGGTAAGGAACAAGTAGTGGAACAAAGCCTCTGGAATAAACACCAAATAAATTTAAAAAAGAAAAGCAGGAAGAGAGATAACATGAAGAAGGACTAATGCAAAGCTGAAGAGAAGGTATTGATAAACAAACTCAAGAATAAAAGTGTATGAAAGTATTTAAGTAAGAGAGAAAAAAAATATGTTGCTCCACCACTGTTATTTAATTTTCCGTTGTATTCTCAAGATATTACGCGTGTGAAGACGCAGAAAATAATTAAGCTATTCGAGGATCGGCGACCGTACAAAACGAATGAAGCCATCACCTTTTATATTCTCAGTCATCAGCGACACCGGCCGCAATGCACACCGGCCACGTCATAAGCCAAAGTCACTAGCCGGAGGGTGCGGCGGTCGGCACGTTTGGCCGCTAAAAAACCTATTTCGTTTGCGATCCCCGCCGTGGCGAAATCCATTTAAATTTCAATTTTAATACGGGAACATTAACGACGCGGCCTTTTCTCATTATTTTTAGCCAATTAGACCAGGTGTTAATCAAGAGTGACAGTAATTGCGGCCCGGCTTTTGTCTTGACGTTTTAATTATTTTTCGCTCTCGAGTCCACTGTCTAACTCGGTAATTAACGAAATCGAGTTAGCCGACGCGAAGGAAGATAGCGGAGGAATGGGTGCGGTCAGTAGCGTAGGGTCAGATCGCATTTAGTTCATAGAAAAGTCCAAAAAAATCAAAAGAGCGATTGTATTATAATTTGCACGAGTTTAGTTTAAAAGATTCCTGTTTTTCTATATCCACATGTATTCTGTCTTTGCGCAACAAATTTGTGGATGTGTTCTAAATCTTACAGTTTTTTAGCCATTACTGCTTGATCATAATCTTCAATCTTTATAAAATGAATCCCATCAAAAACATAGAATTTAAAAAAAATGCCAAGTCTCGCAATACAATTCTTCCACTATAAAAAGTTGTGAGATCTCATGTAAAACCAAGTCAGTTTATTTTATTTAGTCTCCCTTTAAGCACCTATTCAACAATTTTGTTACAAATTGTTAGTATCAATATTATAGTCATCTTTATTTCTGTAGTAATTATAATGACTTGGCAATTCCACAGCACCATAAATATAAAAGAATAATCTACCATCTCGATTACTAAGTAAGTCTAAACAGTGCCCTTAAAAACAATGGTTTTTTAATTAGAATAGAATATTATATCGTGCAATTACTAAAGGTGCCATTACACGGCGCGTGGAGCGCCGCGCCTGGATCGTCAACTGTCGCTCCATGCTCCGTGTGATTGGGTCCGCCGCGGCGCGCCGATTTTCGGGTCACGGGCTTGGTATATGAGCAGTTACACGGAGTGTGGAGTCCCGCGCCAGGACGCGCCTGAACCGTGAACTGCCGCTCCACACGCCGTGAGAATGGGTCGGCGCGGGGATCGTCGGTCGGCGTGTCATTCCCGTCGACTGGCGGTAAACTGCACACTCCAAAGCAAACGCGCTGCGAACAATTTTCGCCAGTAATTTTTTGAATTTAGTTAAATTTAAATTGTTACATAATTTATTTAAATATCTCCATTTGATGCGAAAATGTATAATTTGATATTCGCTTAAAGAAATCTATAAATATTATATTAATTAGGTGGAAAAATTACTGAAAATACAGGGTATACCAATATACTCTACCATGTTATTGTTTAAAATAATAATTATTATTTATTCTAAATGTTATATAAATGGTAAGAACACTAGATAAATTTTGCTGAGGTGACTTATGTATGTATGAGTAATAATTACTGTATTTTTGAATATTGTTTATTGCATTTATACTTCTAAAGATGCGGTTTTCACATCACTATGCTACTTTTTTATGAAACCAAAGATGCTACAAGAGTTGTCCTAGTCTTATTAGTTCCTAAAATAGAGGGCGAATTTTAAAATGTTGCATTTTTCGATCCCATCGTATATTGGTTAACTTATCGAAAAGGTGAAAACTTAGTCTCGTTGAGTGTTTTATATAGAATCCAGTGACGTTAACTAGTTTCGCTCGTAACTCTCATTTTCGAAATCTGACTTCTATTTGTAAATGACACCCAGTGTATTATTTTTTTATTTTATTTGCCTTGATATGAGCTTTCTGAAAATACGATATACTTTAATTATTTTTATAATTAAGGTAAAAAAATAATTATTTAACTTTTGAACATAAATACACCTAGTTTAAAAAAGTATTATTATCTTATTTAATTTAATTTAACCAGATGATTTTGCTTTCCACCCTGTTATCTAATAAACTGCACTGAAAATAAAGTTGGGGAATAAATTATTCGATTGTATTTAAACCCAATTTAAACCGATAATCTATGTTAAAAAGTTATATAATGCATTTTTTGTATTCTGCCTGCCGGTCGGTCGTCCCATCGGCACACACTGTGGTGGCTGATAAGTCTAGCGGGACAAAACTGTTTTGTTTGTAAAAATAAGCCAAAAAATGTGTACTGATAAGAATAAATAGTGTTCATTCAAACTGATATAAAAATGCATGAATTATTTTGTGGTCGTATACATTTTTATCAACCAAATTTGATCGTTTTCTGTTAGGTTAGGTTAGGTTACTCAGCCAGGCAGAGGTCATACGAAAACAAAATATTTATAAGTGCTTATATACATTCTATTCCAAAACCAAATTATGTTGGAGATTGCCAAAGGTATGTACTTTTATACTGTACGTATATTATTCGTTAAAATTCTTCGTGCCTTTGTTCTGCAGGTATCAAACTTCCATTTTTTTTTCAAAAGTCGATATGTTGAATGATGTAGATCTTTTGAGTTACCAATAGTTACCAAAAAGTATTAAACAATTCTGATGCTAGAATGTTTGTAGTTTCAATGCCCATATTTATTTTTACCGGGTTTTGCCAAATTGTTGAAAAAAGAACAACATTTTTAGGAGTCTCACACCGGTTCAGCTGCCAAGAATTTTTTGAAGCCCTCAAGGAAAAAAAGGTGTTTTAGAACCAACATCATCTCTTGACCGTTTTGTGGGATATCGAGATGCAATTTTTAGATCCCAACTCTCTTAGTAACGAAGAAAAGAAAGGTGTTAAGACCCATCTGCGATCATTTTCCCTTGTTTTTTTAGAGTTCAAGCTTAACAGGTGGACGCTTAAAAGTCTTATTTCAATTGGCTAGTATAATAACGAAACAAATTGAATTGAAAATTAAAAGAATTACGCTTTGCAAGTATTATGAGCTTTAGGGCTAGTGGGAGTAGGGATGCTGCTGTAATCGTTGAAACCTTAATTGAAACTCCATCGAAAGACACTGAGTTTAAAAAATCAATGAATGATACCAATAGTCAGTTCGGCAAATTTTCTCAAGAAAGAAACATCCAAATGATGTTGTAGTTAAATAAAGCATGACTATATGCAAAAGTCTTTTTTAATTTCTCATAATTTTTAATAAAAACTAAATGATTATTACTAGTTTTAATAAAAGTTTTAAAAATTGTCTTAGATACTTACTATATATGAATTTCCAATTACAGAGTGTTAAAATTAAAATTAAAATAACTATTTTATTTATTTTTAAATAAAAAAAATTAAAATAAAATATACAGAGTGTCACAAGATCACAAAGTAATTAAAAAATAACTGCTAAAATAAAGATTTTTTAAGTATTTACCTGATATCATAATTTTATTTATTTAGCAATAGTTTACAGTACGGTTTTTGTGTGTCACGTACGAATAATATAATAGTTGTATTATCTTGTGTTTATTTATTTATTAATAAATTAAGTTGTTAATAAATAAATAAATTTTACCCATATGGATGCTATACATATATTAAACCATTTGCTATTTGCTACGTTCTTAGATTTTAAGTTCCAAACATCGCTCCTGAGGTTTTGTCCCGCTAGAATTACCATCCGCCGCACTGTGAGGCGCGCCTTGGCGCGTCTTGGCGCGTCTTGGCGCGGCGCTCCACGCGCCTGGAGCGTGGAGCGGCGCTCCACACGCCGTGTAATGGCATCTTAACTCATTATAATTATTACAGAAATAAAGATGACTAATATTGATACTAACAATTTATAACAAAATTGTTGAATAGGTGTTTAAAGAGAGACTAAATAAAATAAACTGACTTGGTTTTACATGAGATCTCACAACACTTTATAGCGGAAGAATTGTGTTGCGAGGCTTGGCATTTTATTACATTCTATGTTTTTGATGGAATTTCATTTCTTTTTGTAGGTTCTCCTATTTTTTTCTCGGGTAATATAACATTCAAACTAAAGAAGTTTGACTAGCAATAATTCATAAACTTTGAATTATCGTATAAAGTCAGATAATGTCAAATGGATTAATTCTAGTTTTCTACCGACTTGTGTTTCCGACTTTCGTTATAACCTAAATTTCCACTTTAAAAATGTTCAAGTCGTGATTTTACCATGACAGCGCTTTCAGATGGAGCGGACCGTCCGCGACGGAGCGTCCGCGCCTTCGAGCAAGTATTATGAGTTTATAATCCGACGGAGTTCGTCCGACGGCTATCTTAAAAAAACACGACGGACGGTCCGTCGCGGACGCTCCGCTCCATCTGAAAGCGCTGTGCTTATTCAAAATCACGTTTTTGTCAATTTTACACATATTTTATTTTTTATCTCGGAAATTATAATAGATAGATTGGTATAATAAAAAAATTATGAGATATCAGTGGGTATTCCATTTAAAATACCAAAGATGCAACCATTTTTCAAATGATCCGGCTATACTGTAACGCTGATAATATTTTAGATAGATGGAGCAGGTGCTTTTATATAAAAATCCACATTTTTAACACAATCCTGTCATCGGTTCTGCTATTACCATCGCTGGAAAGTCGGTTACTGATAGCGGCTAGATTCATAAGGATATTTCGAGATTTTTAATTTGTTTCCTTCCATTACATTAGATGCATATGAAAGCATCAGAATTAATAAATGTAAAGATAGTATGAACAGAGACAATGGTCCAATTCCTTCAAGTTCTTTGTTCCTACTACTCTAGTGGCGGAAATCTAACTGTTACGCTCAGTTGGCTCTGACTCGGTTGGCTAGATTTTGCCACGCCCACTCGGTGCCCACTGGGCGAGTATATAAACGCTCAACTTGTAGATTGTACTTTAGTTTATAATCATCTGCTGATGATGCTAACATGGTTAGCGAAACGCGCGTCCAGTGTAAAAGTGTTTTGGTGTATTTTGGTGATTTAGTGTTTTTATTTTTCCATTACAAGCTTAAAGCATGATTTTCATGCATCCGTTGTCCGACGATACGTTGATACGATATTAATTTTATTGGTAGAATTTAAAGACTTTGATTGGTTAGAAAATAACGCAGTTTTTAAGTTTATTGCATTTTCATGCCTCCGTTTATCGGATATACGTTGGTGTTATTTTATACTTTCGTTTCCATAACGATTTTGCTATTTTAGTTATATTTTTATTATTGTTAGATTAAATTTGTCAGAAAAGTGCCAAAACGTCCGTTATCGTATGAACGGGTCCGTTGACGGGCTGAAGTAAAATATTTACGGATCAAAAGTGGCGCGAAAACGCTATGACCAATCAGAGCACCGTCGGACCAACGTATAACGGATGCATGAAAATCAAGCTTAAGGCTACCTAAAATTTGAAGTTTGTGACACATCTAGAAGTATTTTAGAATTTTGATGACAGTTAGTGAGTCACTGGCGAAGTTAAAGATGTTGGGCTAGAAAAAAAATCATAATCCTTTGAATTATTGTTGGTGGATCAATACATACAGTACAATACAAGTATGGTTCGATTAATTCCAGTTTTCTACGTTTTTCCCGACAGGAAAGTCAGTTACCGATAGCGGCTGAAAGCTAACTTTTCCATGAGGATATTTTGATTTTTTTATTTTTTCCTTCCATTATAAGTTTAAAGCTGCCTGAAATTCGAAATTTGAAGTTTGTGACACATCTAGAAGTACCTTAGAATTTTGATGATCTGTCAATGAGTCAATGTCGAAATTAAACAAACAAAAACCAATCAAGCCCCTTTCGTGAGTAATAACCATAGTTATAACTCATCATACAGTCTCGGGGCTTGACAAAAGCCGGTATTTGATATGGTTTTACAGAGGTTAGTTTTCCATCTCCGATATCAGTCGTACCAAAGTTTATGGCAGGAATGGTTCTCATCCAGGCGCTCTCAGTAATGAGGGGTTCTGGTTCCCCACTTTCCCCCCAGAATCTGCATTTGCCGTTTTTTCTTAGCTGAGGAGAACCTGTTACAAATCCCGTGATAATACGAAGATTGTTATTACTTAAATCATGGAAGTTTTTTTCTTGTGTTTTAGACCGTTGCACAGTGGTTCCTCTTAATTAGCTGCGCGGTCATAACTGTTAGATATCTAGATATAGCTTGACTGCACCTTTTTAATAGAAATTGATAACAAATGCTAAATAAATGTATATAAAAAACTTAATGTAATATGTATTAAAAAAAATGGGTCCAGTTCGTGTGATTTGCATTTTAAGTTCTTATTATTCGGAAAGGTATACAGATTATGTTTGCACATATGTACATGTTTTTTCATATTGAAGAGGTCAAATTTATTTTACATGTTGAAAAAATACAAGAGACAGTTGTTTCATTTTATAGATACAATTTTATTGTCAATTGATACACGTTATTGTCCACGAAATAAGTTGACACGAAGAGGAAAAAATAAGTTACTTTTATTTTAAGACAAAAAGTCAATCTTTAACCACTCGGTATAAGATACGGCGGCATTTCGCGGCAGACAGTGGCAATTAATTTATATGCAACATACTTTAAGCAACAAGTATTATCACGCCGTTTAAGAGGATTTGAAAGGGAAAGTTAGTTAAAAGTCTTAAAGATTGACAAGCAAAAATGTAAAAATACTATTTTTGTTGCCTTCAAATAAATTGCCATAAACTAATATTACTTAGGTTGAATTAAGTGCAAAAAAGAAAAAAACAATTTTTTTACCTTCTTTTCGAACGTCCATTACACAAAAGGCAACATCTTTTGTCAATTTTAATAAAATAAGTAATTATCATGAAAACTGTTTGTCAGCTTGATACCAGTAGCAAAAAGGTGACTTTTCAAAAAAAAAAACATCTGGCTACACTAGACTTACTTGATTTTGTTATTTATTATGTATCGTTTACAGGGGAATTTAAGAAAAGTTTTAGCAACAGTTTCATGCAAACGCTTTGAAATTAATATTTCTAAGTAATGACCTATCTGGGAACCACTGTGCGTTGGAGAATTCCCATTCCAGGTTACGGATGGAGTCTTCCAGTTTCTTGAGTTCTGCTTTAAGTTGGTTTCGACTTGAGAGGCAGACCGGTTCTGGTCCAGTTAGTGGAATGTTCACTCCTTTTCTGGCGTTGCTCTAACCCTGCTTTTTTATTATCTTATTACATTGGTAGGTTGGCACCCAGTGTAGGAATACTCTATTTACTTTGCCTAATTTGTTCAACTTCTCTAGTCATTCTTTGACTAAGTTGGAACTGATGGTTACTGAGTTTAATACGCATATGTTATGTGTTTCTCATCTTATTCAATTTAAAGTTTTAATATGTATAAATCTTTTCTTAACAAACACCCTTGCAAAAATTCCGGTTTCTTCTGTATTCTCCCTTTGCTACCCCTTCCCTCCACTTCGTCGGTGTCTAAATTAACACAGTCTCTTCCCCACGAAAACTATTCGCAAATTCACGGCGAACAACTCCTATTTTGCTAAGTTTTAACTTGCAAATGCCTAGGATCGCGAGCGGCCCCGTTCGCATTATGCATATTATTTTATTATTTAAATTACCTTCCCGAAGTTAGTTCTCTCGGCAGCTTTAACGCCAAAGAGGCTCTTACGGTAAGTGGTTTTCATAGCAATTTACGGGAAATTCATTCAAATTGTCACGTGCTGTTCGTGTCGTAAGCGAACGGAGCGGCAAACCCAGGGAACGGCGCTATTTTGTGGCTAGAGACGATTTAAGAAATCGTTTCGACAATTTTCTCGGAGGTTTTTTCTTTTGTATGTACACCCTCTTGCTTTTTATTTTGTTTTTTTTTTATAGAAATAAAGTTCAAATGCGTCTGGATTTTATTTCGAGACACTGGTTTGGAATTTTAGATATAGTTTTTTTGTAAATCATATAATTCTACGCTCTTTTTCGTAAATACATATAAGAATATATAAAATGTATTGTAAATAAACATATAAACATGTAAGAAACATAACAGACATGCATTTTTAAATGTGTTAATAATAACAACTGCGATACACTAATAAGAAAACAATAACAGTCTTGGGGTTAAAAGCATTCTACGAACTGCAACAAGAGTATTAATTAAACATTAACGGATGGTAAGAGGAAACTGGGTGAACATCTCAAAAGCTACAAGGATGTTGACAAGGTTCCACGAAAACTTAAGAGGATAAGCATGCAGAATCAGTGGGAAGCAGTGCACAATAGAACGCAATGGAGAAGAATTGTCAACTTAGTAAACAGCGACAACCAGAAAGCAAAATGGCAACAAAGCAATGAAATTTTTGACCGTCCGAAGTGCGGAAGAGAGATAATATCACGTATCAGACTTTTCAGCTACAGAAAAGTTCATGAAAGGAAACGCATTGCGTAACCATCTTGTGATGCGTGTCAAATACTCGTCAGCGAGTAACGGCAATAGTGGTAGTAATTAGACATGGCCAACACAACTGATAGTTTCACAAAATGCAGCTAACTAATACACCATTCTGTAAGGAACGTAAACACGAGGAGGAGATGGTTTAACATGTAGGTACTATGAGAGTGTCTATCTTTTTCGCCAATTAGAGAGTCTATTAGCGGTAAAGTGTTGCCTACTGTCACAACCTAACCTAGCCGGCAACGTGTTGCCTACTGTGGTCAGTTTACAGAAGAAAAACCTCGGCCCGTATTCTGTAACTTTGAAAACGCTAAGCGCTTTTAGACGCTCAGCGTATATGACGTTAATTTTCGTTGAACGCGCACGCTTTTAACGATTTCGGTATTCTCGTCTAACGCACTTAGCGTCTTTACTGATTGCGCTGAGTGCTTTGAAAACGGTTGCCTTAAATGATCGTTTTGCTTGTCGAACTGTCAGTGAAAATCGAAAAAATTGTGATTTTGTGCGTTATCTTGCTCTTTAGTGAAAATTACTACTTCTATAAATTCCTCAATAAGTAATTGATAATTTACGACTTGGCAGCTATAAATATTGTTCAAAACATTGAAAATGCTGAGAAGCGTCTTCAACTGTACCCTCGTATAATACGAATAATTACATATCCATAGAAAAATATCTTGACATAACTCAACAATAGGTTATGAAATTCACGTAACATTGACATTTTCGTCAGTTATCAACTTTTGACTATTACCTACATTAGAAATTATGATGTTGCCAATATGTGCTCAACGCGTATCCAGAACACGATTCGCATAGCAACGAGAATACCAAAATCGACTGCCTTGCGTTTCGCTGATCGAATACTTGAGCTCACCGCTTTGAAAGCGTAACGTTTTTATGTCAGAGTTACAGAATACGGGCCCTGAGCCAATTTGCCACTTTTATAATAGGAGTCCTCTAAATTTTTAATATTTGGTTAAAATATACATTGTACTCTGTGAAATTAATGTGTAAATATTAAATTGGTGTAGATTAAATTTATGTTATATTATGTTCAGATTTATGGTTATCTAAAAAAAAATTAAACAACCTTAAACATAATTAATTAAAATTAATATATTTCATTAAAATTAAGCAAAACAAAACATCAATTCACTTCAATACACCACTTTACTTTTTTTTACTTTACCAACACTTTGCTTTTGCACTGAACGCGCGTTTCGCTAACAGTGTTAGCTAGCATCAGCAGATGAATAAAACTTTTGATCATCTGCTGATGGTGTTAAAATGGTTAGAGGAACGCGCGCCCAGTGCAAAAGTAAAGTGTTTTGGGGTATTGTGGTGAATTAGTGTTTTATTTTGCTGTTGTAACATCAAAGGTTCAAACTCCAACTGTAATATTGAAATTAAGTTCAACATATCAGCTAATCAAACTAAAATGAAAAATAATACAAATTGTCTCTACACGAAATCAGCACTTTTTAGTTTTCTAATAATTAATAATAAATTGCAGTTAATGATTCTGAAATTATAATAAATCAGTTACAAAGGGAAACTGCTGATTTTATTATGTTAAAATGACGAAATAAAGTTTTCTGGTTTTACATAATATGCTTATGTACGAGACACTTTTCTTTTTTATAATTCATAACACTTTGTTTATATTTTTAATAGTTTTTTATATTTTTCCCTAGGATCTTTTTGCTTTGAAATGTTAATATAACTATAATTTTAATTGGGATAATTAAAAGATATCGGTAGGTATGTAAAAAAGTTACTAAGTATTTTAAAATGTAAAGAAGACGTCTATTCTACTCCTGGGGACCTGGTTTATAAATTAAAAAAGAAGAAACCAAAACTTTGGGTCTTTTTTTTTCTTTTTTAACTAAATTATTTTAATCAATGACTAACATGTATTGTGAAAAAAATACGAAACTTGTTAATCTGAAATATGAGCAGTTACAGACAGTGTTTAACTTATCTAGAATTTTCGACGTCCCATCTCGAGATTGATCTCGAAATCATCTTTAAATCCTGGGTATGGACAGTAGAGGTAGAATGCAGAATATATTTTTAATAGTTTTTTATATTTTTCCCTAGGATATTTTTGCTTTGAAATGTTAATATAACTATAATTTTAATTGGGATAATTAAAAGATATCGGTAGGTATGTAAAAAAGTTACTAAGTATTTTAAAATGTAAAGAAGGCGTCTATTCTACTCCTGGGGACCTGGTTTATAAATTAAAAAAGAAGATACCAAAACTTTGAGTCTTTTTTTATTGTGAAAAAAATACGAAACTTGTTAATCTGAAATATGAGCAGTTACAGACAGTGTTTAACTTATCTAGAATTTTCGACGTCCTATCTCGAGATTGATCTCGAAATCATCTTTAAATCCTAGGTATGGACGGTAGAGGTAGAATGCAGAATGAGTGGGAGGGGAGTTAATCCCCGCGATCTGGCAAATCTAGTGTGTGTCCCCCTTTCTTGATTTATAACCAGTTATAACTCATTATACCATCTCAGAGTTTTGACAAAAGCCAGTATCTGAGATGGCTTCACATTCTTCGCTAGTTCTCCATTTTCTATGTCAAAATTCATCGCGCGAATGCAGTGATCATCAGTCAGTGATGAGGTGTTCTGGTGTTTCCATATTTTTCCCACATAATCTGTATTAGCCGTTATTTCCTAGCTTCAATCTACTGAGGTGTTTGTTGAGGAGATAGTGTCCTGTTAAAAACCCCTTGACAATCCGAAGATTGTTCTTACTTAAATGAAGGAAAATGTTTGATTTTTCTCGGTCTTAAGTTTTAAGAAATTTCTTCGATTGTCTTAGACCATTGGAGGATTCCCATTCCAGGTTAGAGGGTAGAGGTAAGGAGAATTATCTTCGCATATAGAAAAGTGGCAATCAAAGGGAGTACATTTAAGATGGCGTTGGTGTAGCAAATGTTCTACATTTGAAAGAAAGCATAAGGAAAAGCAGGAAATAATTAAAAACAGTTGGAAGGCGTGTGATGCCACTCTCTTTTGAGTAACTTCTTTGTTATAATCGTTAAGTTTAGTTTGAACCAAAGAATATATACCTAGCTAGAAAAAGAATGGACTCTGCCATACTGAAAAATTGTCCTAGAGAAGTGGCGCCATCTATTGAGTAGGGCTTGTTTTAAATGGATCGAAGCGCGGGCTTTTTAAATGAGCGTATTTATTGAATTTTACTCTAAAATAATTAAATTTGATTATTAAATCTTATTTTTACACAAATTCAACAATACTAACAAGTATCGTTGTGATGTGTAAAAAATAAGATTTAACAGTATAATTTATACAATTATTAAATAAAATTAAAGCCATGCGTAAATATTATTTATTATTTAAAGTTTTTATTTATAAGTCAAATATTTAACATCGTTTATTATAATAAAACAAGACCAACGTAATACGCCCAAAGTTTTTTAAATGGAATAAATATAAATAGGTACTTAAATGATGGCAAAAATAAAAGAGTTACATTATATTTTTAGAGCCACAAACAAAAGGAATTGTCTAATAAAAACACATACATATAACAAATTATAGTTTGAAAAACGATTTGATAATGATTTGAATATTATGATTGGCGCTATGACAACGACAATATTTTTTGAGAATTTAACAATAGTATGACAATGGCCGTTGGAAACTAAAAAAAAACTATGGAAACTACAAAAAAATTCATAATCAAAAAATCAAGTCAATTCGTAATCAAGAAATGCGCAAGACTAAAAAAAAATTCTTACTAGTACCGCAGACTATTCTGATGATTAGAAATCAGTTGGAAACATTATATTTTTGTTCTGCAAATGCTGGATCTTGGGTTAAGAATCATGAATTTTTGCTTATTTCTGACTGCTCTGTGTACGAAGCTAATACTGGAATCTTCGGTACGTTATATGGCGCCATCTTATACATTATTATCAGCTATATTTTTCTTATAAAAATCTGTCGTTCCAACGGGAGATGTCGCTACGCTCTCTAGCAATCCGTGACTTGATTTCCGTCCCCTCTTGATTGTAATTTAAAATCTCCAATAAAACAATTCCGGTTTCTTCGTTACCAGTTCTAAAAACCCGCCGATTTTTCAATCGAATTCTTTTCCCCGTCTCTCCACCCCGATGCCATCATCCCCACCCTCTAAACCGACTCAATCCAATTAAAATTATCGCCGAAAAATATCAGTCGAGGGGCGAGGAACAAGGATGGGGGGAAAAGAATTTAGGCGTGAGGGAGAGGACGAGGGGGCGGGAGGAGCAAATCACAGCCGGGGGGCCGTTAATAAAAAATCTCTCAATTTGCCGCTCCCGTCAACCGGCGACCCCAACTCGGAGTAATTCAACGGGATTTAATTTAAATTAGTTTCCTCCGCAGCCGCGATGCTGGTGGTGGCGGAATTGTTACGCCGAAGCTCGATGCCGAGGGGATTTTGGGGATATTTTAGGACTGCAAAGGGAGGAAGGAAGGGGACAGGAGGGTTGATTCGATCTTAGTCGGCGAGGGCGCCGAAAGATGGCGTTCGACTTCTTTGTTTCATACATTTTATCGTTTAAAAATATTCTTAATTTATTTTGAAATAGAATTGTGGAAAATGTACTTCTTCTGGTGCCTTGTCTGCCTTCAGTAGTGATGATCAAATGCCATACCAAGACCAAGACCAAGACCAATATTCGCTTGGTACTGATTTTGGTCTTGGTCTTGCAGGGTCTAGACTTGGTCTTGGCCTTGGTTTCGCTAATCTTGGTCTTGGTTTATCTTGCAAGTCTTGCACTTTTTTAGGAGATTTTCATTATAGGCACTTTCTACATAGAAAGTCTTTAAATAAATATTATTTTAAGTTATTTAATGCAAATTAAACTTTTTGAAGAAAGAAATAATATTTGTCCAAGGAAAATTTTTATTTTTCAACTTACAGGGTGGTTCGTTTAATTCGCGAAACTTCAGCAGCATATTTTGCAGATAAAAACAAATAAAAAGTGTGTATAAATGTATTACTATTTTTATATCCGATTTTTTTGTATCTCCGAAACTCCGAAACGAAGCATTTTAGGACATAAATTTATACGAACTTTTTTACTTATTTTTATCTGCAGAATATGCTGTCGAAGTTTCCCGAATGCAATTTGGACGATCCTGTAAATTAGCAACAAACAAAACATATTGACAAACATTTCCTATAAATGTATGTCCTAAAATTCTTCGTTTCGGAGATAGAGGATGTAAGAGTTTCATTTTTCTTTCGCTTTTTTCTAAATAATTTAACTAATGTCGATTTTGTATGAAAATTGCGATCCCGGCGGAAATCTATAAGTGTGCAAGTAAAGAATTTAATGGTCATCTTAAGGCTCTCTTTGATGTCATATGGGAAAGCGGAGAGGTACCTCAGGACTTTTGCAACGCGAACATAGTGAATATATTTAAGAACAAAGGAAGTGCACCAGACTGCGGAAATTACCGGGGAATTTCACTATTGGTTATCGGAGGAAAAATTCTTGCAAAAATTATGTCAAAACGCCTGCACCCACATATAGAAAAAAATCTTCCAGAACCGCAAACGGGTTTTCGCAACCGTCGATTCCATATTTTCCATCCGCCAACTACAGGAAAAAGTAAAAGAACAGCAGTCTAAAAATTAAACTTTATATTGCATTTATCGACCTAACAAAATCATTCGACTCTGTGAACAGAGATGCGCTTTGGGCAATTATGAAAAAGTTCGGAGTACCCAACAAATTTCTTACAGTGTGTAAAGGCCGCCATAACAACAAGTCAAGAGTGTCACCATCATGGATCACTGGGCGATCCCTTTCTAACAAATAGAGGAGTTAGGCAGGGATGTGTCTTAGCGCCTCTCCATTCAACATATTCATGGCAGCGCTCTCCATTATAGTGGACAGCAAACTGCAGGAGAGAGGATTGGGCATTAGATATAGATCCGACACACGACGGCGATCTGTTCAACATAAAAAGACGTATAAAATTCATCACAGAAGTTCGATACGCTGATGACTGCGTTCTGGTTGCAAAATCATTACAATTACAAGAAATGTTGAACACATATGCCTGGGCATACGAGGTCTTGGGCCTTAAGGAAACTCCCCCGGAAAATCCGGAATAGCGGAATTCAATTACCTCGGCAGTTTGATTTCGGAAAAGGTCAATATCGACTCTGAAATTCAGCACAGAATTAGCAGCATTCTGGAAATTAAAAGACAGGGTTTTCTACAATCATGACTTGAGTACAAAAACGAAACTTTGCAGTGTACCGAGCAATTATAATCCCCGCCATGTTATATGGGAGCGAAACCTGGGTACCATGCCGTACCGTCGACACTTGAACGCATTAAACAAGTTGCAACAGGAACACCTTAAAAATAAAACACTAAATCACCACAATACACCAAAACACTTTTACTTTTACACTGGACGCGCGTTTCGCTAACCATGTTAGCATCATCAGCAGATGAATTCAAACTCAATACAAACTCAGTTTATAATCATCTGCTGATGATGCTAACATGGTTAGCGAAACGCGCGTCCAGTGTAAAAGTAAAAGTGTTTTGGTGTATTGTGGTGATTTAGTGTTTTATTCTGCTGTGTAACACCAAAGGGTCCAACCCTCAAGTGTAAGAGACACCTTAGACAACTCTTAACAATCCGATGGTTTTATCATATCTCAAACGTATCGGTCCTTGAAAAAGCTAACTGCACGAGTATTGAAGTCATGGTTACAAAATCCCGCTTAAGATGGGCTGGTCACGTATGCAGAATGCAAGAAAACCGCATACCAAAATCTCTGCTTTACGGTGGGCTTGTATAGACGGTAAGAGGAGGCCGGGTGGACAACTCAAAAGGTACAAGGACATTTTCCACAAAAACTTAAAGGGGGATTAATATGCAGAATGAGTGGGAAGAAACAGCTCACAATAGAACTCAATGGAGAAGAATTGTAAATTCAGTTAACAGCGACAATCAAAAAGTAAAGAGGCAACAAAGCAATGAGATTTTTGAATGTCCGGAGTGCGGTACACACAGAAAAGCTCATGAAAGAAACGTGACCATCTTCTGATTCGTGTCAAATACTCGTCAGCGAGTAATGGCAGTAGTATGTATGTATGTATCTATAGATATTTTATAAATATCTCCAAATATATACTGATCTACTCTATCGCAAATTTCTTTCTAACAGTTTTTTTTCTGAAGCTAGGTATATAGTAACAGAAACATTCAGGAAGATTGTAAATTTAAAGAATGTTTCTGCCTGTATTTCATTTAACCTGAATTCACCTTAGCCAAAGCAAAAACTGCATAGTAACCCTTTAACAGCAATTATTTGCATTTATGCAAAAATAAATTTGAGTACGTGCGAATCACGAGCGCATTGCATATTTAAACGCGCGTGCAAAACAATCTTCCGGCGCGCTCAAAGGACTCCGGAGGGAGCGGAGAAAAATCTCGGGGCACATTGTTTATTCATTCAATCGGCCGCGTATCTCGTAAAATTATCATGACATTACCGAAAAATATGATCCGCTCAGTATGTTTTCCCTAGACCGCGTCGTCCGTCGCCGCGTTGAACAATTCCCTCCGGTGCGGTGGTGCGTCTGTTGTTCGGTCGGGCCGAGAGAGTCGAGAGCACCGATCGAAATCAATGACACGTTTCATGAAATCGTAATGACATCCAGTATGTCGCGCTGCGGTTAGTTTAATTCAAAATAATCGACTGCCAGTGGCGGGTACGTAAGTGTAGACCTATTGGTAAATGTGTGGTTTTGCAATTATTATATCCTTGCACTGACTGAAATTAATGCGGAGATACATTACCTCCTAGAAGACAAAGCCATAGTGTTTACGGATGACGTCACGTCACACCTACTGGCTAAAGTGTAAAGGCCCTTTTATAGTTCGCAATTTTACTGCAAGTAAAATTGCGAAGTAGAACAAGAAAAGTTTTTCTTCTTCTACTTATTTGAGATCTGTCGATCTGTTAGATTTAAGTTGTTCTTTCCCTCTTTTTGAAGGTCTTCCAGGCTAACTCTTACTCACCGTTACTCACTGTTTTCCTTCCAGAGCTATGTGTGGTAGCCTGTTTTCTTCCATGGGTTCGTGTGCGAACCATTTTATCTTTGTCTATACCTGATCTTATTAAGTCCTGTATTCCACATTATTGTCTGATATCTGTGTTCCTAATTCTGTCTCTTCTAGTCTTCCCCAAATTTCAATTTTGGCAATTCTGATAAGTTGTTGCAACTGTTCTTGCAGGTGCAGATAATAGATTCGAATCTATAATTTTATTATGGTTCTTAGGTTTTTCATTTTAGCAACTCTTAACAGGCTTTGTGATTATTGATCTGATGCAGATCTTATAAATTTTAATTTTACTGTCTGTTCGCATGGGAAAGGGTTTGCTCATACTATTTGCTTCAGGTATCGTGACATGGCCGTAGCTCTCTGTTTATTTGGCGTTTTAGGACCTTTTCTGGATCGTGGTAGTACGACATATCTATTTCTAGATAACTCAACTGTCATACTTGTCAATAATTTTGTTTTTTACTACCAGTTTGCATCTAATCACGAGTTATAAGAAAAGTTGCAGCCACTTTTTTTACAATGCATGCATATTCCGGTATTTTTTTTATATAAATTGCTACAACTTTTCTTGCACTTGCAGATTATAGATCCGGAGTTATAATTTTTTAAATTGAGAGCAATTTTTGTTGACCAGTTGCTTAACACAACTTCACATTTATATTTTTAATTTAATTTAATAAGTTATGTTAATACGTTAATTAATTGTCATTAATAAACGATCAAACAATAAATACCAAGTCAGTACAAACAACCAAAAATAAGCACAATAAAAGAAATTGACAAGTAACGCGATACAGCTGATAATCGTTTAATTTCCGCTAAGTTGGACATTCAGCTTGAAACAAAATATTACAATAAAAATTTCGTACTGTAAAGTGAAATGCAACTTAATTGTAGCAAGAAAAATTGCAGCAACTGTTTCTATAGCGCGTGCGTACTCTGGCAATTCCGATAAGTTGTTGCAACTGTTCTTGCAGTTGCAGAAAATAGATAATAATAATAATAATAATAGCTCCCGTATATAGCGTTTAACGCCTTGGGAGTAGCAAGGTACAGCTTGCCATGCTAGAGTCGTTCGGTAAACAAGAAAGGTAGTGTTGCTAGCACTATACGCTTCAACCGCCGCCCATTATTACCTCAGGATTGTGAATCCCAAGTGAATCCACTTTTTTAAAGCTGAGTCGACCTAGGAACCCAAACTATTTTTATATGCAGATAATAGATTCGAACCTATCATTTTTCAACTTGCGTGCAGTTGCCAGAATTATTTTTATCATCTATATGCATCTTTTTTTATAATAGCTTTATTATTTTTGGAGATATTCGCTTTTGAAGAAGACACTAACATTTCTTCGTAATTTTTACATTAAAACCATGCCTTTGTCTTTGGAATAATGTTTATAATATATCTAATATCACTGTTATTGAAAAATCATATTATTATTGTCTGTTGGGCAGTTACTCTAGCAGAGATGGTTTTAAGTTCAGAAGTTTTATCCGCTATAGTTGCTTTAATTGAAGATGATAGAGATCATAATTATGTCGCTAATACATTTCGGTGTGCACTAAGTACAGTGTAGTTTCTCGAGACAAGTTCATATGCTAGACGTCCAAGAACCTTCGTAGGAGAACTCTGAACCGAGACGATTGATTTATTATAAGTCTATTGCTAAGAAACCGACAGAAAGTTTGCCAGCTTTTCAAATGTAAAGAATAGCATCTAAAGAACGTACATGTAAGCAAAACGCTGTAAGAAGATTAAACGAAGCAAATCTTACGTCAAGAAGACCTGTAGATACCACAAATTACTAGGCCTGTTGAGTAGGACCAAAAGCAAAGGCATGGTTTTAATGTAAAATTACGAAAAAATGTTAGTGTGTTCTTCAAAACCGAATTTTTCAAACAAAAATAAAGCTGTTGAGATGAACCAAAAAACAAACTATCGAGAAATGATGAGCACCTAAATGATTTTTTTGCTGTCTTAACATATTCCACGGGGTGTTTCAAACTTTCACCAAAATATCAACATTTTGTTTTCCCTCGTATACTACCCCTCGATTTTAATTAAGAAAAAGGTACAGAAAAGTCAAATAATTGGCTACATTTTGCTTATAATATCATCAAAATCGACCTAGAACAAAATATATTAAACTTTAAAACATATCAAAATTTTAATGTGTCCGTTTTTCGTGCCGTTGAGTACTTCTATAGGTATGTAGTATATCGAAATTCTACAAGACTCCGCTGGTAACGCCACTGGTATAGGTTGGAATATTGCGACCCCTACCGATTTGGGAGATGTGCAGCGACGCACAGATGCGAGGAGTCGATCTCCTCCCTCACCCCTTGAGATTTGACATAATGTTGCGCGTTATTATTTACTGTGCAAGATGAATTATCAAGCATCCAATTTTCTTAGATATGTATCTCTCCGCTGTGCCCGTTATATTCCGCTAACCGAAAAGCTATTGTTGTAATGACTGAAAGGTGACAACTTAGGGGAGGTTTTTGATTTAATTCGTACCTAGGAAATATAGTTCCAACAAATGTGATTTTTTATTAATAATTTGAAGTTAGGATTGTTGTTCTGATAGTAAAGAAAAAATGGGGTTGCCCATTTTTATTTTAATAATATTGAAGATAATATTACACTCACCGGCACGAAAAATGGACACCTTAAAATTAAAGAAAAAAAATTTACACACCTTTTATATGATAGGACAAAAACGATATGTTCAGACAATAATTCACTAAACAAAGATATCACATCAAAAATACATTAATAAAAAAACGACTATCCACCATCCATTTTATTGACAAAATATTAAACGAAATACAAACCCCAAATCATAGGCAGAATACACACAATGATAACAATACACAGTATGTACAACTTAAAATTCCATACATACAAGGCGTTTCGGAAAAAATAAGGAAGGAAAACAATATTATATAGGAACATCCTTCAAAACACAAAATACACTTAGATCCATTTTAATACACTAAAACAATGAACACTGGACAACAAAAAAAAATATAACATACAAAATACCGTGTGAATGTTATAAATTTTTTATTGGTGAAACATCTAGACCCTTAAATACGTTCGAATAATATAAAGAATATTTAAGAAAGGGCGATTTTCACAAATCTAAGATTTGTCAGCATTCGTGGGACACAGGGTAGATTTTAACAACGCAAAAATGATTATGAAAGAAGCGACAGCCTTTCAACGTAAAATAAAGAGGTTTTTAATAAAATAATAAAAATAAATGTATTGCTCAGGCTTCTGTAGAAGTTAGTAATGTATGGCCATTTGACATAATATTATTTTAACAGAACGTCAACGTTTTTTATAGACGTATCTATTGAAAAACTAAAGTGTTCTTGAATAGTTGTATTTAGACATAAAAAAAATTAAATATTTTTTTTATTTGTTCTTAGCGTTTTTTTTCTGCCGACGACGGGAAGATATACAGGGTGGCGCACCTCATTCGCCTCGGTTGATTATACGAAAACGGAAAGATGTAGAAACAAAATATTTTACGGGTATATGTGGGGAGACAATGTGCACAATTTAAAATTATTTTGAAATATACAGGGTGTTTCAGAACTAAGATCCATACCAAAGTTATATTTTTTCTTATGGAACAACCGGTATTTTATTTCATTTTTGGATTCTTGGGCCCAAAAAAAGGCATTTATTATAAGGGTTAAATATTTTAAACAATCTTTAGTTTCTGAGATATCTAAATATATTTAAATTTGCATGATACAATAGAATAGACTATTAACACCCTGTACATTACTTTTCAGAATTAATTCTTATGCTGAGTTTAAAGGTAGAGAAATAAATTTTACTGAAAAATGGTATTGGTTTCTTAAATTTATACAGGGCTATCAAAAGTTGCTGACTTACTGCCTGTACATTTTAAAATAATTTTAAATTGTGCACATTGCCTCCCCACATACACCCATAAAATATTTTGTTTCTACATCTTTCCGTTTTCGAATAATCAACCGAGGCGAATGTGGTGCGCCACCCTGTATACTTCCCCAAAACGTTAAGCATTTTTTCCGTTAGGCAAATTTGTTTATTAGTAAATCACTGCTAACAAATTGGTCTCCGTTGGATTAACGCAGCACTGTTTACAAAAAATAACTATTTTATTTTGTAGTTTTTCGCAGTAGAAGTGGTGTACAAGTAGATTTTTTTTGAAGAGAGAGTAGATTTTTTTTTCTACAGAGGTCTAGTTGGTGGTATCGTTTCTATTAAAATGTAGAATGTTTAGGAGGAGGGTTAATCACCGCGACCTTACAGATCTATTGTGTGTTTCCCTTTCTCAAGGCTTTCACAAAATCCAGTATCTGAGACGGCTCCACGGAGGCCAGATCTCAATCTTGGACACCAGTCGTACCAAAGTTTGTAGCACAAGCGGTTGTCCTCTCTGCGCATTCAGTGATAAGGTGTTCTGGTGTTTCCCCGTTTTCCCCACAGAATCTGCATTCGTCGTTATTTCTCAACTTCATTCTACTGAGGTGTTCGTTGAGGCAGTGTCCTTTTGAAACCCCGTGACAATCCGAAAAATGTTACTTAAATTAAGGAAAATATTTTTGATTTTTCTCGGTCGGAAGTTCTGAGGAACCTTTCCGAGTGTCCTAGACCATTGGATGATTCCCATTTCAGGTTACGCATGGAGTCCTTCAGGTTCTTCAGTGCCGTTTTAAGGTGGTTTCCACTTGGAAAGCAGAACGGCTCTGGTCCAGTTAGTGGAGTGTTCGCTCCTTTTCTAACTAGATAATTTGTTTTTTCATTACCTTCTAACCGGTGTAATAGGAGGACTTAATTTTCTTTCCGTAATTTGTTGAGCTTCTCTAGGCATTCTTTGACCAACTTCGAAATGATGGTTACTGAGTTGATCGCTTTTAGTGCTGCTTGACTATCAGATAAGATGGATATTTCCTGTTTTCGACAGTTCCTATCTAAGATAAATTGTACGCATCTTTCGATAGCGTAAATTTCTGCTTGAATGATACTGGAGTAGGTGCCCATTGGTTTGGAGTATTTAGACGTTTTTATTATGTATCGTTTCTATTAAGTCTCTAGTCAAATCAAACATTTGCTAAATAAACGGTTTCTTTAGATTTCGCTTATATGTTGGGTCAAACCAAATCAATGTATACCATTAGTCTATTATAATAAAAGGTCATATCGAGACTTTACGTGTAGTGGGTAATATAAATTTCATTTACAGCATAAAATTAAGGAAAGGATGTAAAAATATTTCGAAAGGATGTAAATTTGGTATGATTCAGTACTATTAAGTACCTACTAGTTTTGAACTAATAAGCTGGAGCTTATTATTTCAAAACAATTTTTGTTTTAGAGCTCGGGTAAATTACCAGAATACCAAACGCCTTCCAATGAGATGAAATACTTTCTAGAATTAATAATTAATTGAAGTATATCTATTTATGTGAAAGCAGATAATCTATCTAACTATATTTTCCATTATAAATGCCTAAAACACCGAAACCGATGTCATCTATCGGTACGATTATGGAATTTTAAAGCAATTTCTTTTGGTAGTTGCGAGATCGTTTTTCATCGGTAGTTGTGACAGATGTCTGACACCGCTTTATGTATGATTTATATATGGAAATAACTCCATTACGTAATGTTATCGCGAACGCGGCGCGTGTTTGTACGACATGACACGTTCAAAGCCGAAAAGGCCTTTTAATGGCCTCGATGCTTCTTTGCGAGAACGGGGAAGCGAAGAATTTCCTGCTCCTATAGCTGTGTAGCTACATTGTACTGAACTGATCTACGATAAAAACTGGATGACTTGAAAGTAAGATTTTCGATTGATAATATTTTTAATCAAAAGGTATTTTATTCTATTTGATTTTTATTTCAGGATAAAATTACTGACATTTTTTTGAGAAAAAAAAAACTTCCCTAAGTGAATTAAAAATAGCAATAAAAAATTACTTGTCATTGGCGTATGTCAAATTTAAAGAAATAAGGATCTTATCTGATAGTCCAGCAACCTTAAAAACGATCAACACAGTAACTATCAATTAGAAGTTGGTCAAAGAATGTGTAGAGAAGCTCACCAAGGGATAGAAGGTAATGAAAAAGCAAACAATCTAACAGGAGAAGAAACGAACTCTCCACTAACTGGACCAGAACCGTTCTGCTTCTTAAGTGAAAACCAACTTAAAGCAAAACTCAAGAACCTGAAAGATCCATCCGTAACGTGAAATGGGAATTTTCCAACTCAAGACACTCGAAGAAATTTCTCAGGACCTACGACCGAGAAAAATCAAAGACTTTCCTTGAATTAAGTAAGAATAATCTTCGGATTGTGAAGGGGTTTTTAACAGGTCCCCTCGATGAATACCTTAGTAGATTGAAGCTAAGAAACGATGGCGAATGCAGATTCTGTGGGGAAACACCAGAACACCACATTACTGAGTGCGCCGAGACAACTATTCATGCTATAAACTTTGGTACGACTGATACCGGAGATTTGGTACGACTGATACCGGAGATGGGGAACTAACCTATGTAAAATCATCTCAGATACTAGCCTTTGTCAAAGCCTTGAGATTGTACGATGCGTTATAACCCTAGATCATATATACTTACGTGGATAAATCAACGCCATAACTTTAGCATTAAAAAATATGTCCCCTACATCACGACATGCCATTTTCAAACCTTCTTTATTGCACTTATGAAACGTTCAATAGGTTTGTCTTTTTCGAGGACCTGACTTTACGAATGCGCATTAAAAATGGCACGTATTTCCAAAATAATTACAATTTTATCCGATTTAGAAAGTACAAATTATACATTGTTATGGAAACCAACCATTGTCATCATATTGTCATAATCTTGTCATAATCATATGTCATAATGTTATTTCCATTGTGTAACGACGCTTGTTTTTTGCGTTTTTTTTTAAATATTGTATTGATTACTCTTTTATCGATCGCTTTTATATAGCCAAGGATGCCAGTGTGTTCAGTGAGAAGTTAATTTTAAGTTTGTGCAATTATATTTCTATTTTTTATTCGTTGGGTTTTAATTTTTGGGTAAATACTCGTAAAAATGACTAGAAAGTGTTTGGTGTGTGGAAATTATAATATAAATGTCCCCGAATTATCTTTTCACAGGCAAGTAAAGTATTCAGTTGTTCTTTTATGTATATTAAACCACATGCATACTGTCTGATATACTGATATTCGTACGGAGTGGCTAATTTATTTTTTATATAATTTAATTTTTGTGGCAGTAACATTCAATTATTGTTCAAATATATGCATTTTACAAATTATTTTTTTAAAATTAATGTTCAAATTTGGCGCGTGGGCGATAGGTTCTCGACAAGGATAGGTAGAGTAGAAGCACCGCGTGTACAACAAAAAAAGAAGATAAGTGGAAGTTTTTAATATGTTTGGGACAGTTTCCATAGTGATTTACTTATCCACGTAAGTATATATGATGGAGATGGAGAACTACCCTCTATAAAACCGTCCCAGATACTGGCTTTTGTCAAAGCCCTGGGACTGTATGATGAGTTATGATTCAAGAAAGGGGGACACAATGGATCTGTAAGGTCGAAGTGATTAACCCCCCTCCCACTCATTCTAAATTCTAAAAATTCTAAAAAAAAAGTATATATGATCTAGGGTATAACTCAAGAAAGGGGGTTAACTTCCCCCCTCCCATTAAATCTACAATCTAAAATGTCAAATTTAGCGTTTAAAAATAATAATTTAAATTATGTAGTATAGTTTAGTTGAATTTTAATACCTGTTATTTAATAAAGTTACTTATTCTTCAATAATTAAATTAATAAATTCTTTTTTAAGTTGCATGACTATTTTTTAACAACCAAAATGAGTTTTTTGCTATATTTGACTAATAAAACTGTAGGAAAAGTATTCTGGGTTTTCATCATTTGATCCAAGTATATTCCTAAAGAATTATTGCAAAAATTACAAAATTCTCATATAAAGATAGAAAGAAAATTAAGAGATTTAATCGAAGGCGACATCATAATTACAGTTAACAGTTAGAGGTTAAAATGATTACTATATAATTAAACTTTTTTTAGTCGAATTTTATATATGATACGTAATGATTAACCATAATAAATGTATTTAGCAAAACATGTAATATTTACGGTATAAAAATAAAAAAGATAAACCAGGTTGGTCTCAAAATTAAGTTGTTTCGCGAGAGTCAGAATTCAAGTGTGCCAATTAACATCTGAAACTCTTCTCGGAGCATCTTTTCATGAGGTCAGTTGCCTTCCTACCAAAATATCAACTATATTGCCGTGTTTATCATATAAATCGGTCTTCATAATGTCGTCAAATAATTATTGAAATTGCACCTGTGTATTAGTGCTGTACATCAGATCCGGATCCTTTTTCAATCCGGATCAGATCCGGATCTGATCCGGATTTTTTAAAGTGTAAAATCCGGAACCGGATCGATCCGGATATAAATATTCGGAT
Organism: Sitophilus oryzae; assembly: GCF_002938485.1. Classification (NCBI taxonomy): domain Eukaryota; kingdom Metazoa; phylum Arthropoda; class Insecta; order Coleoptera; family Curculionidae; genus Sitophilus; species Sitophilus oryzae. Next base: position 4,098,522 of record NW_022146254.1, on the reverse strand, counting down.
TTAAGATCCGGATTTAAGACCCCGATTTAAGATCCGGGTTTAAGTCCGGATTTAGGATCTGGATCCAAGATCGTCGTATTCGTATTCACTGTTGCCAGTCGTCGTTCAAAATTAAATATCTTGTGCTGCAAATTAAACTAATTTTTTATGCCCACACTGATAAAAAAGATAGACTTGAACTAAAGTCGTCATCGTTCTTGAAAAAAAATAGTGGCAAGAAAATTTATTTTAGCGTAAAAGAAAATACTTTGCCTGAAGAAAAACTCTCTTAACTCAAGAAAACTGGTTCTCTTGAAAAATTCGAAAATTGCTCTTGAATCTATTTTCATTCAACCAAGTGCAAGTTACTTTGTTTTAAGATAAAAAATACGCTAGGAAGTACTTCATTCAAGAAACATGGCCATTTTTCCAATAGCTAAATACTCTTTTGATGAAAAATAATAACGACACGCAAAGACGATGACGAAGACGGTATACAATCAGTCGGCAGTCCGATCAGTCGTACGTCGCATTTCATAGGTCGCACATCATAGTACGTACGCGTTTTGTTGCTTGGAATTTTCCACTTGGAATTTAGCATAATTTGCTTTTTAAACGCATCTCGTATAACAAATTAGTGATCGTTATTAACATGCATTTGTCATTTTTATGGACAAATTTTAGGATATATGGATTCTTTAGAGGAGTGAAGAAGCAGAAATAACTACTATCGAGAAAAATAATATCACTTTACTTACTACTCTGTAGTAAGTAAATACTAGGAAAACCTAAATTGATCAGAAAATAATATACTTCGTAATATGCCTGTATATGATGTATAGACTTCTCTTAGATCAAAATAAATTTTAGTTGAGTCAATATTATTCGCTATTGGTTTAAGAAAAGTGTCTCTTTAATCAAGAAATGTCCCTTTTCATTCAAGAATTTTTGCATGAATCAAAGAGACTATTGTTCTTGTAGCAAGAACTTCTTTGCATATTTATTTTGGGTCAAGAGTAAAATGCTTTTGGCAGATAGATTATTCTATTCTCTAAAGTAATTTTTTAAAGCTTATGAAAAGATAGTTAATGCTTTGGGCAAAGAAACGTCGTTCTTGGCCCTATTGAAAAGCGCCAATCTTTTGGGTCAAAGTCATATTCATTTCGACTGAGAGATCCTTTTTTTTCAGTGCATAATTTATAAATTACCCTCGAAATTACCATAACCGGGGTATGGGATCCGAATTTGAAATTCGGATTTCAGATGCGATTTTAAGATCCGAATCTCAGATCCGAATATCGGATCTAGATCCGAATCGCATATTCAAATCCGGATACGGATAAATCCGGATCCGGATTTTTTTAAAGGATCCCCGATCCGTTTAAAAACTCGGATCCGTACAGCACTACTGTGTATAATTAAGGTGATCTTTTAACAATTGTTTTTACTGTAAAGTATCGAACTTTTAAACCTAAATGATAATAGTAAAACAAATTTGTACCTATTTACTTAGGAAATATTTCTTATATCAGATTATACAGGGTGAGTCTTAAATAAGTACAAATATTTTTAGGGGTGGCATATTTGGCCCCAGGAACACATCTATAAGTTTTTTTTCGCAAAAAAAATTGTCGAAAATCGTACATTTTAATTTAAATTTTTCTGTATATTTTAAAAAACTGTTTAGAGCTGCCTGTTCACTTAAATTTTCCTATTCCACTGTTAGCATTTCAAATCTATTGTTCTCTGACGTTCTCGATTTGTATCTTTTTCACAAAGTCTGTGAGATTGATCTTTCTGCCAATAGCATATCGGGTTTGGTTTGGTTTCAAGGGTGATTCTGTTTTTTTTTGTATTTGTAAACTTTCTTATTCTTATTGTCAGAATCACCACGTGGCTTCGCCTGTTTGTCTCAGATGCTTCCCATAATAATTATTGTGTTTGTAGTTCCCTGTAGGCAGACCCATTTAGCCAGTGTTCTACGAATTAGTGCGCTTGCTTCTGTCTTGGGAAATTTCTCCAACATCCTTGAAATTTGTTGGTCGCTCATTATTTTGTGTCTATTTTTGTTTTGGTCATGGCTTTGATCTAACAAATGCCGTGTTTATTCATTAATACGTCAGTAATAGCTCAATAACTAATTTTGAAACAAACTATTACTAGTGAATGCATTCACTGAAGCTTACTAGCGGTATTTATTTAAATACGCTTTTTTGATTAGCTTCTAGCGGCTGTTGGTAACTTTTAAAAAGTTAAAAATAAAGTATCGCAAAAAAAGATTGCCATTTGATGTGGGACATATATAAAGATAAAAGAAACAAAGTTAGATTGGAAAGTGCCCATAAGGACAATGTAAATACTATTTGGCGCTATTCTTACAACGGTCGCTCTCCAAAGCTTTTGATAATTTTGGAGCGGGTCGAATTTTTTCGGAATTATGTCACCAAAAATTATTTGTTCAAATTTATTATTATTTTCTTTTGATTGTTTAAACAAAATACAGTGTGTTGTATATAAGAAACTTTATTTTATACAGGGTTGTTCACCACATACCACACGGAGTATTGTAGCTAAACGATTCGATTTTTACAAATTGTAAGTTTTGGGTTCTTTGAAGGACTATTAGAGGTACAATTTAAAAATATTTTTACAAGATACAGAGTGTCCCAAATAAATAAAAAATATCAAAGTTGTCTTTTTTTAAATGGAACACCAATGGTATATTATTACATTATTAGTTTCTACAATTAAAATAAAGGTAAATTTGATTAAGGCTTATCACAGTTAAATTTTACCGTTTTCGAAATATTTTCAATTTTGTGAAATTGCAGTAAAATTTTTAAGGCTTCATTGCTCCAAGGGTATCAAAGTTTTTAATACTAAATATTTACTGAAGTTTATTTATTGATCAGTTATTGTGTTGCAATAATAAAAATAATACTACCCAGAATGTCTAAAAATTTATTTTAAATAATTTCTTACATGGAATATTGATAAATGATTTTATATCATAATATATTTTAGATGCCTTGAGAAAGATTTGCATAAAAAATCGAAACTTCGGCAAATAAATGATTTAAAAACCAGAAATCATTCAATTTTTAATAAAAAAATCTATAACCAAGAAAATCACAATTGATATATTAATTAATTATACCACCATTATTTCCGCCCAAATATTAATTAATTACATACTTAATTGTGTTAGTAAATTATTCTAAATAAATGTGGATTTGAATCAGAAATCAATATGATAATAAGTTATGAAAATGAACGTCTTTGTTGTTATAAATAAGCATTCGTGAAAAAATAAAATAAAATTTTTAAGGTGTTACTTTTTGCTACACTGTCTAATACCCATACAAAATTCAGGTTTTTAGTATTTGGAGCAAGTATTATTAAGTAGTGTTATTAATCAACGCAAACATTCAATTAATGTAGTTTGAATACTAGAATCATATTAATTAGGTTCTCTCTAACAAATATTTAAACAATTTCTTAACTATATTGACAATATTAAATAATAAATGAGGTCTAAATTATAAGAAAATGCATTTTATACGAAAACTTGAAGAGATGGGTAAAAAGTAGAATAATACAATTTGATAGACAATTAAATTGTGCATCGGATTCTCATAAAATATACAAGGTGTTCCATTTAAATTAAACAAGTTATTGCCGTTTAAAGATATAAATTATTTAAAATAAATTTTTTAGACACTTTGTATGAGGTAGTATTATTTTTATTATTGCAACACAATAACTGACCAATAAGTAAACTTCAGCAAATATTTACTATTAAAAACTTTGATACTCTTGGAGAAATGAAGCCTTAAATTTTTACTGCAATTTCACAAAATTGAAAATATTTCAAAAACGGTAAGGTTTAAGTGTGATAAACCTTAATCAAATTTACCTTTATTTTAATCGTAGAAACTAAAAATGTAATAATATACAGGGTGTTCCTTTTAAAAAAAGACAACTTTGATATTTTTTATTTATTTGGGACACTCTGTATCTTGTTAAAATATTTTTAAATTGTACCTCTAATAGTCCTTCAAGGAACCCAAAACTTACAATTTGCAGAAATCTAATCGTTTAGCTACAATACTCCGTGTCGTATGTGGTGAACAACCCTGTATAAGGACATGTATGAAATATTTATAAAACATTGGAAACCGACGACGTTATGCCACGATCCACGGTTTTGGATTTCACAGTTCACAAAGCTTTTTAAGTTTTTAATTCCACTTTTTCACAATTATCACGGGTTTGAGTAAATAGAATTTAAATTAAACTAACAAGATAGCAATAATTACTTTGAAAATGGACGCTTTAAATACTTTTCTGTATTTTTTCAATGAGGACGGTTTAAATTTTGAAAGAACCATTTCCAGCGAACTGTCAAAGTCTTGTCAAAACATATATTTGGTTATAAATATAAACTGGAATGCCCCATTGGTCGCACTGCAAGCACACCAAAGGACTGACGCACAAAAACAAATCAATCAAAGAAACGCGATATAGTATCGTCTTTGTCAATCACACTAACATTTTAGAATAAATAGGAGGAGCGCAGGAAGATGATTAGACCGGGCCTTTAAAAACCTACGTCTGCGGTAAAAATTTACGTTTTTAATGTAAAAATGATAGCGCGCATGTGGATTCTAACTTCATCAAGCGATGAATCACTCCCAAATATTCGTGGCGTTTACTATATCTGTTCTTGTTTGCGGTTGTTCTTAGCAACTGCTATAGCAGGGCCCTACAACGTATGCGCTCCTAAACAATTACAAGTGTTGGTGGCAAGCCGAGCATTCCGATCAATGACTAAAGGATACAAGGACATGTAACGCCCATATACTGGCTGCAGAAGAATTTGTGACCTTAGACGCCATTTTTTTGGTTGTAACGAATGAGTCATCAGCTGGCCATCAGCGACAATTTTAGCGATTTTTAATAGTTTGTGTGTAGTGAACTTTGTATAAACTTTGTTACAATGGTGATTAGTTGTTCAGCTTTCAAGTGTAAAAGCCGCAGCGATAAGAAAAAGCCAGGAGTTACGTTTTATAGGTAAATAAACAGTCTACTCCACCTTTTTAGCGTTTTCTTAGTTTTCTTATTGAATTCCATAATCCTTTTTCTGATGATATTGTATGTACTTGATATGTGCTATACGTCCTATTGTTAATATTTTAATACGTTTTTTCGTAATTAATTAGTATGATACCACCGCATGCACCAAAGGCGTAGTGAAAACATTTATAAAAAAAATATAAATATCTCTTCAAAGAGCTAAGTTAAGAAAAATATGTGCCACGGCACTGTTTGGTGGTATGGTAGCAATTTGCTCTCGGGTGTTATTTTTCCTATAATTCTTTAGTCACTGATTCCAATCTAAACTTGTTTCCTTAATCTATGATATCGGGTTATAATTTTATTGACGGACATCGATCAACGTCAAAATTAAAATTTGATTGCGTAACGTTTTTATGTCGAAGTTCTAGAATTCGGGCCCTGAACTGATTCGATACACCTTAAAAAACACATATTTGACAAAAGACGTTGAACGATTGCTGAACAAGACAGTGTTCAAAATCAATGTTTTGTCTCGCATTGCAAGCAATTTTGCCACATACACCCCTGGATTGCGTTCTATCCCGTCTAATTTATTTGGAAATCACCACATAAAGAGCCCATAGAGAACTTTTTGTCGTTTTTTTTTCTCGCTCGTGCATCAAGCACCGGCCTGTTTTAGCCTCACACACACAAGCACATACCTGCCCAGTCTATATTACGCCTTCGGGACTAGGATATTTTATATCACAACGGCCGGCCAATAGTTTACTGCCGATTTATACATCTATTTCGATGATCTACGACGCTTTTTTTTCGGCCGCTCCAAATTACCTTGGTGCAGATATTTATGGATTCGGTTTTTGCAGGCGCATTTAATCGTTGGCCGCCATGTTTTTATCTAGGCTGTCGCTGAATTATAGCGTTTCAAACTTTTTTGTTCTTTGTTCGGTTTCACAGACTAATAAGTATTTTGGTAAAGAAAGAGAGATATTACAATTTCTAGATGTATTGTTAAAATAGAAATACTAATAATTGCCTGGAATTTCATCTATAATTCTATGTAGAGTAAATTATTGAGAGTTAATCACCGCGACCTTATAAATCTATTGTTTTCTTTCTTGAGTTATAACTCATCATACAGTCTCACTGGGCCGGATCTACCTACGGGCTGTTTGGGCTGCAGCCCAGGGCCCCGAGGTTACAAGGGGCCCCCAGGCCCCGCCAAAAACAATAGACCCATAGGTGGGAACTGTTGAGTCGTGAAATAAAATTAAAATTCAGGTTAAAAAGTTTAAGCCAGACAAGATGGCCTTGCCACTATGATGCTGTCAAAGCCTTAAAAAATAATTATGATGACATTATGAAAATTTTCAAAAGTTTCAGCGAAAATGAGGTTGAGAAAGTTGATTTCCGGAAAGAGGCACGAAATTTATTCAATAAAATGGCGAAACTCGAGACTGCAATTTTGATTATCTTTTGGGAAGAAGTTTTGGAGAGATTTCATTTAGTTAATAAAAAAATACAGAGCCCTGGTTTAGACATTTGTGAAGGCAACAAGTTAATTGTTTCTTTAAAAAACTTTGTGAGCAACATAGGACATCAATCAGATCAAATGTTACAGGAATACGACTAGTAAGTACTACTTAAGTACTAGTGTAATAATAGACTACAATTACATAAACAAGAGACGCATTATCCCAAAATTTCTACAGGTGGATTCTCAGTATACGGCGCAGAAAGATTTAAAGAGACACGTTAAAAGTTGCGTTGGATAAGCTGATTTTGGATTTAAATAAAAGGAGACAAGTCTATGAGATATATAGCAAAAAATTCAAATTTTTAATGGATTTGCAAGACAAAAATATCGAAAACATAGATTTGGAAATTGCACGTCATATTATTGATTACTATCCCGATGACGTAGACGAGCATTTAGTTAATGAGTGCATTCAATTAAAATCGTACTTACTCCAATCTATGTCTGAGTCTTACACCTCTTGCAGTGACATTTTTATGCTCATGTATGAAAATAAACTTATTAACGTGTTCCCTAACTGCTATACCATTTTAAAGATTTTTTTAACATTGCCAATCACTAGCTGTGAAGCAGAACGCTCCTTCTCCAAGATGTCCTATGTAGAAAATAAATATAGGACAACAATGTCGAACCATCGACTAAATAATTTATCACTTCTTTCCATAAATTGTGATTTAACAAAAGACCATCAAAAGACTTGGAATGTGATGACCAAATAACTGTCAATTTCTGTGACTACAACCTATCAATTTCTTTTACTAATTCATAATAAGTAAATAAATAAAATTGTTTTATTGTTTTTTTTATATTCTTATTAAATATCACTATTTCGGTTTCTCTCTCACCCAAAGTTTGCCTGGAAGAGATTGCTACCACAGCAATAAGGTCGCCTTTTGTACAACTAATACTTGCGTAGATTTAAGTAACATTTATGTTACTTAAATCCACATATCACAAATACCGAAGTCTACAGCAGAATAGGCAGAAAAAGAGAATTGCTCAATATAATAAAAATAAGAAAAACATCATACTTAGGGCATATATTGAGAAATGAAAAATACCACGTCTTACAATTGATAGTTAAGGGTAAGATTGAAGGAAAGAGAGGTCTCGGCAGGAAGAAACTATCTTGGTTGAGAAACATCAGAAACTGGACTCACCTAATTTTGAAGAACTTATAAAGAAAGCCGAGAATCGTGAAGATTTTGCCAATGTGATCGCCAACTTCCACGAAAGAGACGGCACGTAAAGAAGAAGAATAATAATATATCATTATAGAAACAGTTTTTTTATATGGCTATTAGTTGAGTACTTATGTAGGCCTCTAAGTAGTTTCAACCCAGGGCCCCACAAATTCACGATCCGCCCCTGCAGTCTCAGAGCTTTGACAAAAGCCAGTATCTGAAACGGTTTTACAAAAATTTTGAAAAACTCCATCTCCGATATCAGTCACACGAACACGAATGGTTGTCGTCTCGGTGCACTCAATGATGAGTTGTTCTGGTGTTTCCCCAATTTCCCCACCGAATCTGTATTCGTCCTTGCTTCTTACCTTCAATCTACTGAGATGTTCATTGAGGAGACAGTGTCCTGTTAAAAACCCCGTGAGAACCGCGTGAGAAGATTTTATTTAAATCCTAGATTTTGGCCTCAACAGCACTTTTGACTTTAAAGGAAGCTGACTGTGCTTTTTGTTCCTAATATTGTTAAAATAGTTTATAATAATAATAATAGTTCCCGTATATAGCGTTTAACGCCTTGGGAGTAGGCAATGTACAACTTGCCATGCTAGAGCCGTTCGGTATACAAGGAAGGTAATGTGGCTCGCATTACGCTTCAACCGCCTATCATTACCTCAGAATTGTGAATCCCAAGTACTCATTTAAGGCTGAGTCGACCAAAGTACCTAAACTATTTTTATTTTACTAAAAATAGTCAGCTGATGAAGTGCCGGCTGTGTGATAGAATAGTTTATAAATTTTGTTTTTTGTATATAATGAACACAATGCTATAGGGTAAAGTAGGGTAAGATAGCCAGCCGGCGGAGACGAGCAACGGCTAAAACTAAAAAACGCGTCTTCTGATGACGCTGCTTGATATCAACGACAAAGAACATTGTTGTATAAGGACGGCCAGTGTGTTATACCTTATATAAATATGATATAAGATCACCCAAAAAATTAAAACATTTTTACTTCCTTAGAAAATTATACAATAGATTTGACTTACCTTCTACTGTGAACATATGTTAGTGAATTTACCAAATTTTTCAACTTATTAGGTGAGTACAATGTTTTTAGATAATTTTAATATAATGTTTTTTTATAATCTTAATAATTTTTTATTTATAATCTTAATAATAACCAAACCAAACCATCAGAAACAGTTAAAATATGCGGTTAGTTCTGTTTTCTCGTTGGCCATCTCTCTCTAGCATTTTGGGAGAGATGGCCACGAAATAGCAGCAAGAGATGGCCATACAGTCCTGGTCATTTAATTACTGTGTATAGGATTTTAATGGATACGACAGAGAATAATACAATTGACCGGTTGACAGAGAGAGACGCAAAATAAAAGGGGGGATACAGTGTTGCCGGTTCGTAAACGTGTAGGCGGGATTAAGAATGAGCATGGTGGGAGCACAAATCGACTCCGATACCGATGATTACTTCTTATTGTTTACTTCATGATAAAGAAGATAGGAAAGTTCAATACGAGGAAGATAGTTATACCTTTTCTGAAGTGGATGAATCAAACGTGTAGGTTGTGGAGAAAGCTACAACACCCGAAAAAGGAAGATTGGTTACAGTGTATAATATAAGATGTGGTTCTATATGAAAATTGCTCTTCCTATCTAAAAACTTGCCAAAATTGTGGTAAAAATGTGTTTAAAAAGAATCAAAATAGGTATATATATCAAAAAGAACTTTTTTCTATTTCGTTCTCATAAAAAGTCTATCGTTTTCAAGTTCTTTTATTTTACTTTGATTTATATTATATGGAACTCTCCCCTATTGTATTGGCCAACTAACCCTGCTGTACGGGGACATATGGCTACATGCTGGTTATTTTTATATAAACACTGATAAATAAATTATAAGTATTTCGGTTTTAATTACTTTCCTATCATTTCTGATGATAATTAAGCCATGTTAAACAAAGAAGTTATAAAGCCTATTATAACCTTCGCAAAAAAATTACAGGCGCCTCCCATACAAAACAGTAGCCATCTCACCCGACTTTGCCCTAATAGATAAAACAGTTTATTAAATTTCCTTATGTTAGTCTTATGTGCCGTCTAACATAACGTCGAGAAATGATACACTGCAAAATTATTTTATTAATCCAGAATATGGTACTATTTTGTCGGACAATTATAATGAATTCTCAAATTATTCATGTTTACAAAATATCAATACATTGTATTTTAAAGCAATTAGATTAAAACAAGGCTAAGAGGTCATAAAAATACAAAAATATTTTTGAAAGATCAAATTTTATATGTAAATAATATTTAAAATTATCGGGAATATAATATTAGGTCTATTTCATTATTTTTTTTAGTTCTGTGTGAAGTATTTTTTCATAACAACTACAAATTTTTATTATCAGAAAGTCTGATTTCATATACTATTTTTAGTTGTATATTTTATTTTGTTTGCTTTACCGAGTAATACACTAGTATTCATCCAGTGACGAGCCAAGAGCAAACACCCAGTATATATAATTTTTCACATTTGTGGAATAACATTTCTAATAACTTTAAATTTCAATCTTTTGCAGATTATAAGAAACACATCAAAAATAATTTACTAAATTCGTAAAAATTATAATTTCTTTTACTGATTTATGAGGTTCTTGTTCTTCTGATATGCCCGTCTTTGGTTGCTGTTTCGGAGTATACACTGTTTGGTCTTGTCTTTTTGCTTATCTCAGCTTATTTCTCTTTAAAATGTTTTCACTTTTTTTTCATCTTATATTTTCTAATCTAATTTATTTTTATTTTTATAAGTTCATTTAATTTTTTTGGTAATTTAATTGTGTCTTTGATTCCCTTTTTTAATCGCGGTGCGATTCCTTTTAGACAGATACATTTATTAATAATATTATGTATTAATTTGTAATTCTAATTGGGTCTAAAAAAATTGAATTCGAATTTTAATTGGAATTATACCCGGTATATACCAAAGTATACTTAGTTAATGTAAGCAGTAATAACAACAGCTAGTAATAAATGCTCAGAAAATCACCACTTAGTCTAAGAATCCACAGTGGCCATCGATTTATGAAGTTAACTTTCTAACCTCTTTAACAGTGGCTATTAAATTCTATCAAAAACACGACACAATGCCGATAGTGCACTTTAGATGAATACCTTAATATTATAAGGAGATTCCAGTACGTATTATACAGGGTGTCCCAGAAATAAGTGCAAGTATTTTAAGGGGTAGTAAAGATCTCGATAAAAGAAACACATTTTCTCTTTATCGTTTTTCAAATAAGTCCAAAATAACGGAGTTATTTAACTTTGAAAATTTCGAAAAAAAAATGATTTTTTTGCTAAAATTTTGAGAACTACTGGATATTTTCCGGATTTTCTTTCTTGTGGCTTATGTGGCCATATCAAAAAATTATGTTTTTTTAACTAAAAACTAAAAAAAATTCCAAAAAAATTTCGAATTTTCAATTTTTCGCGAAAAAAAAAACTCATAAGCGTGTTTCTGGGGTCGAACTACACTATCAGTTAAAATACTTGCACATATTTCTGAGACACCCTGTATAATATTACAACCAGGAACATATCTACAAAATTCCTCAATGGGTCTTACCCAATACCTTCTAGCTTTGTATATGAATAATATATAAACAAGGCTTCTAGGTATATACCCAAATTTTATTTATATACCCGTTGGGTATTTACCCACCGCCCATCACTAACCACATGGTGTAAAGAGTAGGTTTAGTGATGTTAGCTTACTTTCTTATAATACTTAGTGCAATTAGTTGAAACGTGTAAATTTTATTTCATTTTTTTTTCATTAACATTTTGGCAAGTAAGATGAGCTAAAAAATAAATTATGTTTCCTTTATAGGTAAATAAAATAAAAAGTGTTTAAAATAAAGGAATAAAAAGCTTCATAAAAAAACTAACGGATTTATAAAATTAATTTTTTATGGACAAATAATGTTGCGGCGCGCCATAATACACCTTCAAATTACCTTTTCGTCTTAATGAACTCAATTCCCAACCGAGCGATATTATGAAGCCATCAGCGGGCGAAAAGGCACCATCGAAATTATGTTATGCCGGCGGCGGAATCTATAATTTAAAAGTTGAGAGGTGCGCGGAACCTTAAACACCCCGGGACGCGCTGTGGTTGGGTTAAGTTAGAACCTTAGAGTAATAATGACTAAAAAATATATATTTACGTTATAAGTACGGTAAATCAACTTTTAAAGTATATATCGCATTAAGATTAAGAATAGAAAGATTTATCAGTAAGACGAAGAAACATACATAAAACAAGGATGAAAGACATAACTGAATTAAGTAAAGTGAATACAAAGCGCATGCGCATGATTGATAGCTCCGAGAACAGCTGAGGATTGTTCATGCAAAAGCAGAAAAAGCAATTCTACTTCTCTACAATTATATTCTTTGGCATATTCTCTAGGGCTGACTTACACTTAAGAGTCTACTACGCTGTACTGTTCGGGTCGCTCCCAGGGGTCGGGTAAAGCGGGTGTGTGGCCGAAGGAAATATATATTATATTTCAGAAATGGTCTGTCTAAGGCCTGATCCTGTCGTGTTAAGCCACACCCAAAATTCCAAACACACGTGCTTTGATTAAGGCTTGACTAAGGTTTGCAGAGCTAAAGGCCTGATCCTGTTGTGTTAAGCCACACTCAAAATTTCAAACACACGTGCTTTGATTAAAGCTTGACTAAGGTTTGCAGAGCTTCAGCATTTGCCATAAAATAGCGAACAATTTGTTACAAAACCATTATAAATTATATATCACTGTAATCACAAAACTTCAACTTATTTCCGTATTGTAACGGAATTTTAAATTATGTCTTTATTTTCGAGAAAATTTAGTCCAAACATAAGGAATATTTTGTTGATGTTTGACCATCAAAAATCTTAAAAATGAAGAAGTTGTCTAAAAATGTGCTACAATACGGATATAGTGTAATCCTTTATCTTTACTTCTGCATCGTTGCAATTTTTTAACCATAGTTTGGAAGGAGAACCTAGCAATTGGGGGAGTAAGAAGAAAGGAAAGAAAATGATGATGACACCTGTGACTGCCTTGCAGAAGACGATGCTACTACTACTACTGCCATTACTCGCTGGCGAGTACTTGACACGCATCAGAAGATGGTTACGCAAGTCGTTTTCTTTCATGAGCTTTTCTGTGACTGAAAATCCCGATATGTGATGTTATCACTCTTCCGCACTCCGGACATTAAAAAAATCTCATTGCTTTGTTGCCTCTTTACTTTTTGGTCGTTGTTGTTGACTGAGTTTACAATTCTTCTCTATTGTGCGCTGCTTCCTCCCACTGATTTTGCATGTTTACCGGCTTATGGAAAAAATATCCTTGTATCTTTTGAGTTGTCCACACGGTTTCCTCTTAAGGTGAGTGTCCATTTGAGAGTAATTTGTGCGAGTGACTCTCGATAGTCACTCCAAAGAGAGTATCCATTTGAGAGCGATTTAAAGAATTTTTGCTATCGGCTAGATAACTAAAAACTCTCCAAATGCTTACTCTCATACATATCTGTCAGGTGTGTATCCATTTGAGATACATTCTATCCCAAAATCGCGTGCTTTTTTAAACGGAGGACCCAAAACAGAATTTTGGTTCTCTCAAGATTAAAAGCGGGTGGACAGCGCAAGAACCCACAGAGACAGACATAGACAGATCCTCTGTCTCTCAGTCTCTCTGCCTGTCAGCTTTGACTTTCTAATATATAATAGCTCTAAAAGCCCAATAGGCTCATGGCTTGATTGGTTATTTTTCTCCATTTGTTTCTGTCTTTCGCCTTTATTCTCCACCCATCCACTCTTATCCTTCTCAAATCCTCTTCGACATCTTTTTTCGATCTGGTTCTCGGTCTACCCCTCCTTCTCTTTCCACCTATTTCACGTTTCATTAACATACTAGGAATTCTTGCTTCAGCCATTCTTTCAATGTGTCCCAGCGTCATCTCAATCTTTGTGCTCTTGCTACTCCCGTTATACTCGGTGCCCCATAGAGTTGCTTTAGTTCTTCATTTGTTCCATCTTCTTTCCTCCAAAAATCTTCCTCGGTATTTTTCTTTCCCAAATCTCCAGCCTCGAACTTTCCGTTGCATTGAACGTCCACGTTTCACATGCATACAGCACTATTGGTCGTATCATTGTTTGGTACGTTCTGATTTTAAACTTCTAGAGATGTTCTTACTCTTAATAATTTTCTGTAACGCGCTGACATATTTATTTCCTGTCATTATTCCTTGAGTTACATTTGGTTCCCTTAGAAATACGGTTCCTAGATATGTGAATGTATTTACTTCTCAAACTTGTATCGTTTCCCTCTCTCAGAATCTTGACTTTCTAATATTAAATATAAAATATTAAAATTTATTTATTGGAATTTGATTAATAGTTGCTGTTCTTTCCCCAATATTCCTTTATTACTCTGAGCTGGACTTCAGCCATCCGAGACAATTTTATAATTTTCTAACGTTTCTATATTCGAAATAAGCCCTGGCGATAGATACAGTCTTTAGGCGCGTTTATTACGATTAAACGATGATATATGGGCGTGTTAATTGTACGGTTACGGGCAAATAAGCGGGCATATTTACATAAAGCATATAGTTAGACGGATGTGGTTATGGAACGGTTTAACGACGAGCAAATGACGTAACGTTGGCACGTCGCGTCATCGAGATCGATAGATCGATTGGATTGACGTGTCTTTACCTATCCCAGAAATAATTGGCTTGCGAATGTATTCTTGGAAACGAAACCAAACTTATTCTTTATTGAATTTTGATGCAAATGGTTGAAAAACATATAAATGAATATTTATATGTATACAAGGGATCATGGGATACCACTGGGATATCGATAGGAGTTACGACGATGATTAAATTCGGGCAAAGTTGTGCATTCATGTGTCAATAATATGTTGTTTAGAAATATTTAAAATTCTTAATAGTTCCGGACATATTGGGGAAAAAACAAAAATTGTTTAGTAGCTTTAGATTTAGATTTTATTTTTTTTTCTGACGTTATTTGACAAGGTACTCCAGTACTAAAACCATATTTACATTGTCACTTTTCCCAGCTACGCAACAGTGTTTTCAGATTTGTTATCCGACGTTCTTTTGATAACCATCATCACCATCATCAACTTTATTTTTTCTGATAGGCGCCATACTAGATTTTTACACGTCTAATAAATAAATTCATTGCGATTCTAACGATGTCCAACAAGTTATGCATGGTGGTTCTTAAACGTCAATACTTTGTAGAAATCGTTTTTTTTTCAATAGGTGGCTTTGGTTGTTTGAAGGAAAAACGCGACATTATTACAAATTTGAGATTTTCTTTAAATTTTTTCAATGACAGATAGTATGCACGATAATAATAGTTCTGCGAGAGAGTAAATAGTTGAGTAGTTATTAGCATTGTAAACTGGATACTAAATATCTCTTTGTATGGTATCACTGTTTATCACTATAGTATCACGCTGCTTGTATGGTATCAACTGTTTTATCAAAGTTGACTTATTAGAAGGGTTCGCAACATCAAAGTAAGTTGGCAGCCAGCTTACTTACTTTACTAACACTATACCATACAAGCAGCCTACAAGAGACACGCTCGCAACATTATTATACAATAATAATGCTGCTTAAGTACAGTTATATGGTAGCATTCAAGTGAACTTGGTCTAGGCTCTTAATAGGCTAGATTTCAGCTTCACTCCAAAATTGAGGACTCTGTTGCATGTAGCGACAACAAGGGGTTGAGACATTGTTGGCTGAATTGGTTGTGGAACAAATTTTCGATTGAAGAAACCAGTTAGCGCAACGAATTAACTCGTAACGTTTTCCAACATTTATCCCTAACGAGAAATATAGAATCTGACATCAACATGAAAGACATAATGAAGAAATACGAAGTGATTGAATTTAAAAACAAGATGTTTTTTCCTAAACGCTACAATATTTAATGTAAAACTGTGCTTCCGAACAGGTTCATGTGCTATTCTGTTCGAGTTTCAACTGTTCCAGCTGTTTCAAAGCAGTGCCACATAAATTAGCATAGAAAAATAAATATGAAGTGGCGAGTGTAACTGGAACTGTTTTATTCATGTGGAATAGGTTGGGACTTGGAACAGTTAAGTTAAAACAACACTATATATTATATTATTTGAAAAACAGTAAAGAGAAAATATGTTTCCTTTATGAAGATTTACCACCCCTGAAACTATGTACACGTATTTAAGACTCAGCCCGTATAATATACTGTTTGACCAGCGGATCTGAAGCTACGGAACGAATGCGAGAAAAAAAAATCGACATTGCCACGTTTATCTATAAAATTGCAAAATTGCCAGACATGAACTATAAATTTAATATATTTTTATTATATATAATGTGTTTAGCATATATTCTGACGTATATTACTAAGGAATTTTAACGTAGTTCATATTGTTCGATATGTTTTATTTAATAACTTATTCTTTCATTCTGTATAATCTGCTTATTATGAAAGTTGAAGATTTTTCAACGATATCATTGGCAAACCGGCATCGCCGCACATGGCCGCCTTTTCATCGAACATGATTGGCGAGAGTACGTCACAGGATTTGTTACCACGCGGTTGCAATGGCTTTTACGCCTTTCCTATTCGCTTGCTTTATCCCCAACTTCACGGTCTCTTCTGAAAAGAGTAGGAATATTGAATACTATTGAAATATCCAGTGGCGGTGTCATTCTCTTGATCATTATTACTTTATTTCATTATTTTATACCGGTTATCCTAAACTTTATTCCTATATTTTTCGTATATTTGATAGTTGTGTTTTATTGTTTTGTTATCTTGTTATAATGTTTTTCGTTCGTAGTTTTTAATTATTAATATCAAGTTTGATCGTATATTTGTATTTTAAAATGAATAAATTTGTTAAGGGTAAGACGCTACATAGTCAGACAAGAGAAATAATAGCTAATTTATATAGGTAAGTAGAATAATAATAATATAATTAGAATATTAAAATTAAATATTGGCTAAAATAAAAAGCACACATTTTACCTAAATATTTTAGCTAACTAAAATAAATATAAATAAACGTGGATGAAATCTCATTTGGTTTATTTCCTTGTGTTCATAATAGGGTTTGCGACGAAGAAGCTACAGAGAGTTCGCTTAAGTTGCCGCTTAAACGAAAACTTGAGCGGATATTTCTTTATACCGGAGTTAGCGTATCGGCTATAAAAAAAATTCACACAGAAGATAAAAAAAGGCTGGAAACTAACCCCGATAAAATGATATCCAGCCCTGGAAAGAAACGACCACGTGAGACTGCTGTTGAAACGCTCGACGACTTTTTCCAAGTGGTCAGGAATTTGATAAATAGATTTTATCTCGAATTCAAACTCGTCCCCACAATTAGAAAGCTTTTGCAAAAATTGCAGGAAGAATCGAATTTTCCTTTGGCAGGGAAACGCTAAGGGGGTTATTAAAATCAAATGAATTTTTTTGGCGTAAATGTCAAAATAACAGATAAATATTAATGGAGCGGCCCATTAAATTGCAGAGAGAAATATAAATATATACGCGAAATTCGAAAATATAGCCAAGTATTATCTATTTGGATGAAACATATGGGTCGACAATGACCTAACCTTTAAAAAGTGTTGGCGGAGCGACATCTGGTGTAATAGACAATATCATTGTTCACATTATCACATTATCTGGTGTAATAGACAATATTGGATCTACTGGTGAGTAAAATTATGTTTTGTTTGCGTTTCCAAAGTTAACTATTTTCAAGATTTTTTTTGCTGGAAATAGTTATATCTAAAATTATGTATTATAGAAAAAAATATAGTTAGTACAGATATATAAATAAATATACCTCAAGACTCAGTCTTGATCATCTGCTGATGGCAGACTTGGTTAGCGAAACATGCGTTCAGTGTAAAATTAAAAGTGTTTTGGTGTATTGTACTGATTTAGTGTTTTATTTTGCTGTGTAAGACCAAAGGTTCGAACCCCCAGCTGTAATTATTTCTTCTATTATATTAACAACACATAATAATAAAATGATTCAAAATATTTAAGGGAGCTTTAATAAAAGCTTTTAGTGTGTTTATCTGCTAACTCAACAGTAACGATTCAAACAGCATAAAGTTTTTTGAAAAAATTATTAATCTGAATATTATATTTATGATACACATTATTTTCATAAAACACCGTACGCCCATGCCTATTTTATGAATGAAATTGGGCGTGTTTTGTTTACAACTGCGTTCCCCTGCCGATACCCCGTAGCTACAGATCCGTTGGTCACACTATAGAGGATGCGGTAACGACAACATCGACAACAATTCGAAGAACGCTCTACTGCTATTGAAAACTGAAACAGGGAGAGCCGAAGAAAAAATACGCAAGTACCGTATTAATTTACGTTTTGGAACAGTTTGAAACTGGAACAGGGTTTTCTGAAACAGGTATCTTTTGCATCTGAAACAGGTTGTACCGTTGTACCTGTTATTAAAAAATTGCTGCTCCGACCATGACTACACTACTGACACATTACGCGACTATTAAACTGAGCTATTTTTTCTCACTCAATTGTCAAAGAGTTCTTTTGATGTGACTGGGTTATAAAAATCTTATTAGCAATCTTTATCTCGGTTTCTTCTCCATACTACGTATGATAGCGGGAAAGATTTCGGCCTGTTTCGCATCGATCCTGACAGCCGCGATATGACTTTTGGATTTTGCCGCGTCGCGCTCTGTCGCCATAAATATTCAGGACAAAACAAGCGACATCAATCATGGCGCAAAGTGACCTGTCACTGAAACGTCGCTCGTGAAACCGTTCTTTTGTTTTTTCGTCTCTCGCCCCTTCTTTTCTCTTCTTCTTTTTTACAGAACACGGGGCTATAGTGGGAGAAGACGTATGTTTAAGTTGAAGCATGGGGTAAGTATGCGGCTGTCTGATTCTTAAATTTTGTTGTATAAATTCAGTGCGTTTTTTTAACTTTGAAGTTATCAGCAGGCCCTAGACACTGATAAGTAATTTTATAGAATAAATAAATTTAGTTTCTTCCGCATCGCCAGACATGTTTCTAATTTATATACGAAGATGATATGACAGCCCCTATATTGACTACCGTCTATGGTCTAGTTGACAAAATTTTTGTGATCCGTTAAGTTTTTTAAATCACTATTTAAATAATTATTAATTCAGATATTCCTGATTTGTCGGAAAGTTTTGTGATTTGTGTTTTTATTAGTCTGCATTTTTATATTTACAGTCTATTATCATTTTTGTGTTAGATACTAAACATTTTTTATTAAAGACATTTTGACATTTTAGAAATAATAAATTTATGACGAATGACATAAAAAAAATAGTTTAATCATAAATAAGTAAGTACATAGTTGGTAATATATAATATTTCTAGTAACAGTTAGTTAGTAGCCTATAATCATTTTACTATATTATAATTTATTTGTTAAATCCAAAATATAGCCGCTATTGTTCGTGTTTAAAATGTATGTATTCATAATTGTATTTTAGTTTTGACTATGTTACACACTTATAATGATCTAAAATTTGGCGGTTGAATATCGTTACCATTTTAGTTAGCGGTAATAAATAACGGAACGCTAAAATTATGTTATGCCAAAACTCTCCATTAGTTTCTTCCGGATCACCTTCTTCTTCTTCATGTACCGTCTCCATATCGGATGTTGGCTATCATCATTGCTATTTTGACCTTGGAAGCTGCGGGCCTAAATAGGTCAGATGACGTGACATTAAACCATTTTCGCAGGTTTCTGAGCTAGGATATTCTTTTCCTCCCAACAGACCTTTTTCCTATAATTTTTCCCTGGATTATGAGTTGCAAAATCTCATACCTTGGACCTCTCATGATATGGCCGAGATATTGCAATTTTCTTTTTTTTACTTTCTTGAGCATCTCTACGCCCTTCCTCATTCTTCTCAGAACCTCCACGTTGGTTTCATGTTCTGTCCATGGTATTCTCAACATCCTACGGTATGCTCACATCTCGAAGGCCTCCAGTTTCCGCTCGCAAAGCTCGTTCAGGGTCCAAGCTTCCATACCATACAAAAGGACTGGGAATACATAACATTTGAGCATACGAGTTCTCAGATCTAGGCTCAAATCGCGGCTACAGAGCAGCTTCTTAATCTTCACAAAGGATGCACGGGTCTTCTCAATGCGAATCTTTATTTCTGAACAATAATCCGCGGTGCAGTCGACACTTGTACCCAGGTAGTCATACCTCTCTACTCTTTCTAGCTCCCCGCCTTCCGCGTACAGATGTTCATTGGGCACTCCAGTTTTAGTGACAATCATGGATTTGGTCTTCTTAACATTGAGTGTCAGATCATATTCTCGACTAGTTGTGATGACGTTATTTCACATATTCTGAAGGTCTTGTATGTTTTCAGCGAGAAGGATTGTATCGTCCGCGTAGCGCAAATTCTTCAGTGGTATGCCGTTAACTCGTATTCCACCAGCATCATTTTTGAGGGCTTTGTTAAAGATTTCCTCTGAGTAGACGTTGAAGAGGAGTTGTGAAAGAACACATCCCTGTCTAACTCCTCGTTTGATATCCACTGCTCTCGTCAGTTCAGATTGGACGCGAACAGACGCACTTTGATTTAGGCCCGTATTTATAGTTGCGTCTCGAGACGCCAAGACGGTCTTGGGCTCTTGAGAGCGGAATCCACAAAATACACGAGCAAACGTCATTTTGGAGATTGCGATTTTCATTTTGGAGATTGTCATATTGGATAGTTTATGTGATCTGTGGATAGTTTCTTAGCCTAATTTTTTTAGTAAACAAAGTAAATCCGTTTTGTCTGATTAAACAGTTTTGAATATGTTAGAAGAGTTTGAGGATATTTTGGACCATGTGCATGTGGAAGAAGAAAATCGTCTTTGAGTTCCAAAAAGATATATACGGGATGCAGGAAATCCAATAGAAATGTTTAGCGAGGGGGGATTTATGCCGATATAGGTTTTACAAGGCTACAATTACAGAAACTATTTTACCTCTTATAAATTGAAGACTTGCAAGAACCTACTAATCGTGGTTTACCCATTCTCCCCGTTATTCAATTACTATGATGACTGATGAATACTATGCGAATAATTGTAATTTTCAGATGGTAAATGAAGATTTGTGTGGTGTTAGCCAACTTACAATAAGCCAGATAATCAAGAATAATGCAATAATGTGGAAGTATTTCAAAATCGCAAACGTTTTTTTAGTCTAAATGTTCAGGTCCCAAAAGGGAAATTATGGATATTATAGTTGGATATCCAGGGTCAAGGTGTTATATTCGATCGAAGTAATTAAGAATGCTAATGGCAAGGCGTGATATTCCTGGTTTACTTCTTGGAGACAATGCATATAGATGTAGGCCATTTCTATTGACTCCTGTTCTACAGCTAGGTAATCAACAAGAAAACAGGTATAACTTTGCCCATAGAAGAATGCAAAATGTGAAAGGCTCTTTGGGACTTGTAAAAAACATCTTCCATGTCTCCGAGGTTTACAAAACAACTGTTGCTATTATTTGTGCAACAGCTGTTCTTCATATTGGTTTAAGGGAAAATTGAGATAATTTTGAAGATGCTAATTTACACATTCCAATTATAAATAAAAAGGAAGAGGGTTAGATTTTTGAAGAAATCTTATTCAACATTTTGCAAATTAATGTATTTATTGTATTGACATATGTATATCTAGTAATTATGTAATATGTTAAGTGATGTTCCAAGGTAACTAGTACCTATATAATAATTTTATTTACTTTTCTATTAGTGTTTATATATTTACATGTAACATATTTTAAGTAATTTCTTATAGTCTATTAGTTATCTTAAAAATACTGTTTTTCTATACATTTTCTTAGTAGTTTTACGCTCACTATGACCGCTGTCTGGTTTAAGTGCTTGTTTTAACTGGTTACACAGAATTTTCCCACTAATACATTAGAACTAAAAAAATTGTCTTTTTATTTTCATCATGAATATTTACATAAATATTTCACATAATATACAATATTGGATGTATACACCGTATACCTATAATTTTCAAGATTTTATTGCTTGGTGTAAATTCTGTATTCTTATTGAGTTGACCACTCTATATAAAGTCGATACTCCATTTTTTTTATACTTCCTTTGTTCCATTTCTATATGTTCTTTGACCTCTTCTCTCAATGTTTCAGGTAATCGAGTACTTTTTATTCTCTACTGCCAATAACCTCACTTGTCCATCTTCAAATAAATCTTCAATCCTCGGAATAGAAAGATCTTAAGTGTGTGACTCATAAGGCTGATCGTACGGTGTTCTTCACATTTTTTGCTTTTATTGCCGCTTGCACTTCTTCCTTTAAAATAGATGTTTCATTGTTAGTGCTGGTAGTGATTTCTTCTCTTTGGTCGTTGAAAAGGGTTTCGATGTATTGTTCCCACAGAGTCAATTGATCTTTAATATCCAGCACAATGTCTCCATATTCATTTGTAAGAATGTACGATTTTTGCTTCCAAACAGTTCCAGTAAACTCTTTTATTTTTTTATGCATACTGTGTGAGTCGTGAAGTCTTTGCAGAATTTCTATTTCAGTACATTCCTTTTTTATCCACTCCTCCCTAGCTTGACGACATTTATATTTGATGACTTTCTGTATTTTTTTATACTCCTGTCTATCTGTATTTTTCAGGTTCCGTCTTTCTCCTATAAGCATCAACATTTCATCAGTCATCCAATCGTTTCGCATTGTTCTTTTCTCAGGTTTCAGATATTTCTTGCAGGGTTCTATAATAGCCGATGTTAAACTTTGCCACATGTCTTCAGGTTGGTTCTGTGTTGCCGAACAGCAATTTATTAATTTACTTAGGTTTTCATTTATACCTTGGTACACCTTCACTTTCGCGTTATTACTTCTTAGTAGGCTGGTATCAATAGATCTTTGGTTCGACAAAACTTTCAGCTTCTTGAGCTTCACCATAATCTCCGTCACTAGAAGGCCGTGGTCTGAGCCTACATCTGCTCCTGGGTATGTTTTGGCACTTTTCACTGCATTCCTGTATCTCTGATTGAGGAGAATATAATCAATTTGGTTACGGACTATGCGGTTCTCACTGTCTTGTGGCGATTTCCGAATCCGGATCCAGATCCGGATCCGATTTCCGGATTACCAGGTAGCTCTGAATACCGGCTCTATTTGTTTTCTATCAGTATTCTATCTATCTCTAGTACATGAGATTAGTCTAAGGTAATCAGTGAAAGCGCGTTTAGAGTCTTAAATACTTCCCTCATTTCATTTACCTACTTGTTTCAAAAAAATATATTTATAGATTGGAAAGTAGGTATGTTGTTATAAGTTAGAACTTATACATGTTACTGTAAATGCCCGAAATGCGGTAAAATCTAGAATTTACCAAAAGCAAGTGGTAGTAAAAACCAACCAACCCCACCAAATAACCACCTAACCAATAGATTAACACCCCCCAAATTACCAGGCTAACCAATGCATTAACATCCTCCAAATAACCAGGCTAACCTAATTAGTTAATGCTTTTGGTAAATTCTAGGTTTATCGCGCTTATCCTAGGTTTTACCGCATTCCTGACATTTACAGTAACATACATATTTATACTTTATACTTTACACTTTACGGATATATAAGAAACTCTCACCATCATCAACATTTATTTAATAATATAGCCTCCTTTGATAATGGAAGATATTAATATTATTACTTGTATTAGTTTT
Source organism: Sitophilus oryzae (assembly GCF_002938485.1). Taxonomy (NCBI): domain Eukaryota; kingdom Metazoa; phylum Arthropoda; class Insecta; order Coleoptera; family Curculionidae; genus Sitophilus; species Sitophilus oryzae. Next base: position 4,074,870 of record NW_022146254.1, on the reverse strand, counting down.
CATTCGGATCATTATTCTGGATCACAGAACTCTCATACAATCAAAATACTATAACATCTACATATGTCTTTTATGCAGTAGTAGGTAGTGGTTTTTATTAGGTATGTATTATATTAGATATTTCATTATTGTAATCGTAATGTAGGTATACGTAACGTAATATGTATAACAAACAGAAATTTATGGTTATGAAATGAAGATTAATATATAACAAAAGATAAATTAATAACCAATGCCTACTTCTATTGTTAATAACAATTGCTTCGCTTTGATAAATCTTCACTGCCATATAATCCAAAGAATCCTTATCCTGGTTTGAGCGCAGATGTTATCCCAACCCGATAAAAATATGTATAAAACACTTAATTTTAATTCTTATGAAGCTTGAGAGAAAGGGAGAGTAGCTGACAAGTTTAAAAGCGTCCACTTTAATACCGAACACTGGTAATTTATGATAATCCGATAATAAATTTATATTAGAGTAGAGACCGAATACCTGAAGGAGAATAACGTTAAACCGTAATAATTTATAAACGTAAACTTATTAATTTATATTTCTATTATTGTATTTATATTAATATCATCTACTATGATTATGCTAACATTGCCAGCGAAACGAGTGTTTAGCGTTTAAATAAATTGTATTGGTGTGTTTAACTAATGGTAGTTTTGAAACTCCATACGTTCAGACCTGAACTGTATTCTTTAATCTAATTATTTATAGGGATCATTTACTATTGTTGTCTTCTAACGTCAGTTATTATGGACAATTATAGGCGATGGAGTCTAATAATTAACTACGATATAATGGTGTTTTACATCCTGTCCGAAATTAAGAATAAAACGCACCTTATTGTTAGACACTCAGCTGGAAACTAAACATGTACGATTAATAATATTATCTATTTATAATATTGATATTTGCAATAAGTATAAATACAAAAGTATATAAAGTGAAAAAGCAAGTGTAGAGGCATGGGCATACCAATAAGTGAAGATCCTTGCTTATTCACTTTGCAATTCGCTAACGACCAGGTTATTTGTGCAGGAGAGAAAGATGACTTGGAACTTGGAATATATATATATATATATATATATATATATATATATATATATATATATATATATATATATATATATATAATATATATATAACAAATACAAATATACCTACCTATAATATATATATATATAACAAATACAAATATACCTAGGCGTTACTTTCGATAAATCGGGAAAAGTCGACAACGAAATAAGGTCGAGAATAGTCAAGACCAGAAATGGTTAACGGAGAATAACAAAAGAAAATTACTGGCGGTAGAAAAGGACGCGATAAGGAGACCATCACGAACATCAAGGCTGGATAGAGTACGAAACGAGACAATTAGGGACAAAATGGGTAGACAGAAAACTATACTGTGCCGAACTGAAGTGGTATGGACATGTGGGAAGGATGGACAACATGTGACTGCCTCAGAAGGTATTAAATTAAACTGGCTTCTACAAAAGAGAAGGAAACGGGGAAGACCAAGGACAAACTGGATGGAGGGTGTCAAGAAGGAGATGAGCTCAAGGGATCTGCGTGACGGAGACTGGGATGAACGAAACCGATGACGGATAGGCATTGCACAATATATTTTTTAAAATTATTTCTGAAAGAGATGAAATAATGGAGGTATCCTGAAAAAGTCAAACACCTTAAAATAATTTTCATGCATCAATAATATAAAACCACACAAGTTTACATTTTGAATCGAATAGTGTCTAGGATTGGCCCGACGCGCCGCGACGACGTTAAGTTATTGTTTATGTTGCTATGGAAATACCTCACGTCAACAATAAAATATTTCACATTTTATTGTGTGTGTGTTCTTTTAACTCAACTCTAAAGGCGCAAGAATATGGGTCGGAAAATGGATTAGTCTCCGACATATTTATGGTGCATATCGTGGGTGTACCGGGTGTCCCACTAAGAATAGCTCTCGGCTGTATCTCGGAAAGTATTAGTCGTAGAGCTTGCGGAAAAAAATATTTATAACTAAAGAGGGTATGAAAAATTGCTGGAAATTATTCTCAAGTTTGTAGGGCGCAACTGCTATTAAAAATAAGAAAATGGAGTTTTTACACAATTTTGTCTAGACAACGGATGCTATAAATAATAGATTCATAATCTTCAGTAAATTTTGCATATTTTTTGTTAGATTCATTTTCCCCTATCTGCCAAAATAAAGTGGTGGGGGAAGGTTAGATCTGTTTTTATTTAAACATTAATAACTCCGGACTGGATGAACGGAATCTAACAAACGGGGGCTCGTTTAAAAGAGCGTTTCTTACTCTATATTATAGCGTATAGACAATAATAATAAGCTTTTGAATGTAGACGTTAGGGGGTGCTGTCTTACAATTTAACAAAGATTGCGCGTTTTTTCAAAAAAATTAAATGCGATAGTATATATAATTTTAGCTGATAGTAAAGAGTAATAAAAGCTTAAAAGCCAGCAAAAACTGCATCTTGATATCCTTTTTCAAACCAAAGATATTAGCAAAATTACAATAAATACGAAAAAATAAGCCTTTAATTATATTATTTTTTTAACACGGTTACAGTAGCCCTCTTGATTATGACCATTCTAATAAAAAAATAAGATAGAAACGATTAGTTTATTCTAAAATCGACAATATACGATAATACCAGATGGATTAATATCTAATAATTAAGATATCAATGACAGTGACAGGGACGCGCCAAGTATTTTCGGCGCCGTCGTACGAAATAAGGGTAGGCGCCTTTCTCCAATATTATAATATTAAGCCAAAATTTCCAATGACCAGCGGCGCGGCGCTCGACATTGGTGGATAATATATTTTCACCACTGGCGTTCATAGATAAAAGTATTACTTAAATTTTATGTTAATTTGTTGATAAGTTCCAAAAAATGGTTTTATTATTTTTTTAAAGTCAGTGACCGCAGGCGCCTTTAGGGCTTTGGCGCCTTTAGGGCTTTGGCGCCTTTAGGGCTTTGGCGCCGTCGTGCGCCGCACGACCTTGCCCATATGGACGGCGCGTCCCTGGACAGTGAATAAAAAACAACGCCTTAGTGAAGTCATGGTAGGCTTTGGAAAAAAGATGCTTGTGACGTAATAGTATAAACGTCAAAGAGTTATTAAATCAAAAATTTGATAGTCTCAGCAGCGTTTTTTCTCTTTTGAAGAAAGGCATTTTTAGAAATGCAATCAAAAGATAAAAAACGCTGCTGAGACTATCAAATTGTTGATATAATAATATTTTGAGTTTAAACTATCTCTTTAAAAGCAACTTTTTTCCAAAGCCTACCATGAATTCACTGAGGCGTCGTTTCTTAGTCACTTTCATTGATATCTTAATTATTAGATATTCATACATTAGGATTATGGTATTCTGGTACATTGTCGATTTTTTGAATGAAACAATCTTTTCTATCTTATTTTTTATTAGAATGGTCATAATCAAGAGGGCTAGGGATACCATGTTAGAAAGATAAGTCAATTAAAAGCTTATTTTTTCGTATTTATAATTCTGCTAATAACTTTGTTTTGAAAAAAGATATCAAGATGCGGTTTTCGCTGATTTTTTAAACTTTTATTACTCTTTAGTATCAGCTAAAATTACATATACCATCGCATTTAACTTTTTCGAAAAAACTCGTAATGTTTGTTAAATTGTAAGACAGCGCCCCCCAGCGTCTATAGAGTAAGAAACGCTCTTTTAAACGAGTCCTCACTTGTTGGATTCTGACCAACCAACCCGGAGTTATTAACATTTAAATAAAAACAGATCTAACCTTCCCCCACCACTTTATTTTAGGAGATAGGGAAAAATGGTTCTAACAAAAAATATGCAAAAATTACTGAAGATTATGAATTTATTATTTATAGTATCCGTTATCTAGGCAAAATTGTGTAAAAACTCCTTTTTCTTATTTTTAATAGCAGTTGCGCCCTACAAACTTAAAAATAATTTCCAGCAATTTTTCATACCCTCTTTAGTTATAAACATTTTTTTCCGCAAGCTCTACGACTAATACTTTCCGAGATACAGCCGAGAGCTATTCTTAGTGGGACACCCTGTACAAGAAAAACCATTTAAGTTTTTACTTTTTTAGAAAATCGTTTTTTGGTATAGATAAGTCCATTTAGGTTCAATATTTCATATTAAATAATATTTTAGTCGACATCTAAAGAATTAGAGAAAACTTCCACTTTTAAATGAAAATGACAAACAACAGGCATCAGCGTCATGTACTTTGTTCAGCAACAAAATACATGACGCTGATGCCTGTTGTTTGTCATTTTCACATTTATAAAACACCATTGTATATTTTACGGTAACCTTATTTTCCGTAGGTTATATACCCCTAACCAATACACAAGCATTAACTTCTTAATTAATTGTGATCGTCATCTTCTCCCAGAAAAAAAAGTAAGAAGCCGAAGGAAGTAAAACTCTTCAATGCGGAAAGCTAACATGGTCCTGTACAAAAGAATTCCTCGGCTCCTGTTACATTAAATAAGGTTTACGTTAATTTATGGGTCTCCGTAGGGCTTTCGTAAAGCTCCCCGTTAATGAGCAACTTTTATTATGTAGATCTCTTGCGTTTTCTCGGACAAACATGCCGATCGGGTACGGCTTAATCTCTTCAGATATGTTTTCATTTTTATAAAGAGGAATCTGGAAAAAATCTTGGGATTCTTAGTTCTAAGATTATTAATTCTCTTTTCTTTCACTCTCGTCAAAAGTTTTTTGGACACTTCTTTTCCGTCTACCAGGTATTCTTGTTGTAAAAAAAAATTATTAATATAATTTGAAATACGATATAATTTTAAGAAATTATATTATATTATACAGGGTGGTCCGAAGTGTATTCCGGAAACTTCAGCAGCATATTCTGCAGATAAAAATAAGTAAAAAGTTCGTATAAATGTATGTCCTAAAATAAGCTTAGTTTCGGAGATACAGGGTGTAGAAATTTTTAATATAGAACGTTTTTTTTAAATGATCTTAATTGGAAAGCAAATTAATTGGAATGATAGATGACAACCAAATAAACTGAGAATGATTTAACAGAATATCATTATGTTTTGGAAGTTACTAAACTTCTACATGAGGTACGAGTTACCTGAGTCACCGAGAAGACTCCATCTGTAAACTGGAATGGAAATCATCAAACGGTATAAAACACTCGAAGACATTTCTCAGAACTTCCGACCGAGAAAAATCAAACATGTTCCTTGATTTAAGTAAGAACAATCTTCGGATTGTCACGGTGTTTTTAACAGGACGCTGTCTCCTCAACGAACATATCAGGAGATTGAAGCTAAGAAACCACGACGAATGCAGATTCTGTGGGGAAAATGGGGAAACACCATATCATCTCAGGGCTGAGTGCACCGAGACGTCAACCATTTGTGCTTTGGTACAACTGATGTTGGAAAGGGAGAACTAACCTCTGTGAAACCTTTTGTGATACTGGCTAGTGTTGGGAAAATTCGAATTAAATAATAAGACTAATTCGATAGTAAATTAAAACTAACTAATTCGAATTATCTTTTTCGATATAATCGAGATAAAAATTAGTAGTATTTTATATTATATCTGTGGTAACCGAATTACAAATGAACATAAAACATAACCTCTTATGGACGAATACGAATATTAGTAATTAGTATAGTACTATTAGTAGTATTCTTTCTTTCTGAACGAACTGAAAATTTTCACTTAAACTGATTTATAAAGGAAATCGACAAAGAAAGGAACGATCCGATATAGAAAAATCCAGAAATCATTGTTATTTCCTATACCACGTAGGTATAAATCAGTTTAAGTGAAAATTTTCATTTCGTTCAGAACGAAAGAATACTACTATTATTTGGTTTATTTCCATCTCACCCAAATTTCACCGAACACCTGCCGAACACTAAAATTAATTTTCTTCTTTTATCTAAATAATTACTGATTGCAACTGATAAAATAAAAAGAAATACGAACCCTGTACGAACCGCACGTAAACAAGGACATACTTATATCCTTTTAGAAGAAGCTTTTATTTTAGATATGAGCTTTTCAATAGGAATTGAAACAATCATAAACTCGGCACTTTTAAATTTAAAACTTTATATTATGGTTTAATTTATTAAACGGCTTCGGCACAGTTAATAGAATACATTGAATAAAGAATATTTATTTTTTATTTTTATTCAGTGATAGAATATAGGTAGGTATGGCAATGGTTCAGATTTGTTTAAAATAGCCCCTAGACGAGCACTAGCTGGGACGAATTTATTTTTAGGTTAAATTTATAATACTACTAAATAATTCGAATTATTAATTCGATTGTGAAATATGAATTATTACTAATTATTCGATGGTGAAAATAATTCGATTATTCCCATCACTAATACTGGCCTTTGTCAAAGCTCCGAGACTCTATGATGAGTTATAACTCGAGAAGGGGAAACACAATAGAACTGTAAGGCGGTGACTAACCCCCCTTCCTTATATTCTACATTCTACCTAAGTTATCAGCTGAGAGTAGTGAGATCGGGAAAAGAAATCTGCTGACTAACTTTTGGATTCTTCTGTTAGTTTAGCTTCCAATGTTTTAGTATTTTTTAGTATCTAGTAACATAGTTTAATAGATATTTACCGTAATTATAGCAGAAAATCTCGTAGATCTACAAGAATTGGTAAGTAGAGTCAATGAAGCTTGTAAGAATTGGGGGCTATCTATTAATCTAAATAAAACTAAATATATGGTTGCGAGTAAAGAAGATGACGGCGAGACCTCATTATTGTTGAATGGGGAAACGTTGGAGAGAGTGGCGAGGTTTAAGTACCTAGGCTGTTGGATTAACCAACTTCTCGATCCTTCATGCGAAATCAGACGTCGTATAGAACAAGCAAGAAATACATTTCAGAAGTTTAAGTCGCTGCTCTCAAATAGATTGGGTGCAAGAGGTTTTTGTAGTTGAGGAACTTGCGGCAATGGACAGGCTTGAGCGCGGATGAATTACTCTATGCAGCGCAAGATCAAGAGCGATACAGAGATATTATTAACATGGCAGTCGTCAACGTTCACTAGGAACATGACACTTGAAGAAGAATATAGTTTGACTATTCTGCTATTACCAGGCAAGTAGTGAGTGGCTTGTGGAATGTACCTATTGAGTGGCTAATCTATTAATCTAGTGAATGAGTACTACTAAGTAATAGTATTTTAGTCGGTTGCAGTGGGCTGGTATTGCTCATTGAGTATTTTGTATTTTCAATGTTCTGAATTATTAGACAAAAGCGTTAAAACTTATTCGACATATTCTAGTCCATTTTACAATTAATTCGAAGAATAAATTCTCAGAATTTAAATTCGGGAATCTTCCTCCAACAAAAGTGTCGGTATAATAAATGAAATCTACGAACGCTCGAGCTAAATCCGTTACGCGTCGTAATCCGTCAGGAGAGCATCCCGTTCCCACAGGAATATCCTCCTCCTCTTCTTTTCCCTATGATGACGTCGTCGCCTAATAAAGCAAAGACTCGACGGCGCGCCACTCCAAGTGCCCAATGAGACCGTAATCAAGCAACCGCACTCTACCTCCCTTACCCTCCTCGTTTACGTCCTCCCCATCCTCTTTCTCCGCTCCAGCAACATTCAATCTGTTTTAATCAAGTGGGCCAGGACCTCGGCGAACGAACGTACGAAACGGCCTGAGTTACTATCGCCGAGTTTCACTTGTCTCCCGTTAATTGTATTAGTTCGGCGCTCGCGCCCAGCGGCGCTTCTCGTTGTTGGTGCCGCGACGCCGGCCGCGGCGTCGACTTTTCCGCTGGGCCGACGCCGCGTTCATTTCAAAATGGCCGCCTGGGGTGTCGTCAACGTAATTACGAAATGAATTGTCCAATGGCGGGATCTCGGTTGCCATGACAGCCTTGATTAAAACAAGCGAACGTCTCGACGGCGGCGGCGGCTCGCGTCTCCATGGCAACTGCCGCCTCCGCCGCCGCCACCCGCTTTTCGTGTGCGAGTCGTGCCGTTTTAGTCGACGGCGACCGTCGCCGTCGCCTGGAAAGACAGGGATGTTGGGTTTATGCTGGGAGAAGCAGTGTTTGGAGGAAGGGCAATGAGAGTTGTATTTGACTTACATATATAAGATATTTACACTAAAATAATAACCCGAATCAGTATATGTATTTCAAGAATCTGCAAAATAATATACTTTCCTAAGAAAATAAAGATAACAGAGATGAAGTGTGAAAAAATAAAATCATTTCCAGAATATTCACTAATTTATTGAAACATTAAAGGTGTCAAAATGTTTTAATTATTATAGAATTAACTGACATTAATTGACGTCATTTGTAAGAGTGAAATCAATACATCTAACATTTACAATAAAGAGTACAATGCATTCGGAAGTATAAGAAGAAAACTCAAGAAGCTATAAATAAAGTTGAACGAAAAATAATATCGTGCAATAGGGAGGGTGGTAACCCTTTCGAACATGTATTGCATTAGAAACTAGTTTGTAGAAGTTGATTTATTTATAATAAATACTATTAATATTATGCATATTATTAGATCGTACACTGAGATTTCAAATTCACAATAAAATAGTTAAAAATAAAGTCTTTAAATTGCGGACCTGGGTATTATTTATTTGAATCATTCAATTTGCTCGATTTTCCTTATTCAATGTTAATTAGCGCGGATCAATATTGTTGCGATGAATATAACCAGATTAAATAATTTAAAAAAACTAGAGTCGAAAAAAACTAGACATGAAATTATTTTAAATAATAATTAAATAGTTTTGTTGTTGTTAAGGTACACAAAATATAAAAAAGTATAAAGTGTGGCATATCATTGTACTCAGGAGACCGAGTTTTTCTAAACCTGAAATAAAAATGCAGGTCCGTATTTAAAAAAATCAATTTGGCCTCTGTATCACACAAATTATCAATTAATTTGAAAATCTAAAAACACTATCAGATAGCCCTAATTAAAGTTGTTATGAGAATGCAATTCGTTTTTAATTTTCTAAAATAACGACAGGAAAAAATAAAATTTATTTTCAAAACAATCCGTTTTTCCAAAAAAACTCAGCAATCCTTGAAATTTTTAAAACTTTTTGATGGCATCTTGGTGAACATCCTAAATCGCAACTTTGCCCCAATTTGTGCCCATGTTCGCATATACACTCAGATGCACAAAGATGCATCGGAGAAAATTCTGGTCAAATTTAAACTGTTATATTTTTGTTGTTTTTAGCCCTATTTTCATGAATTTTTTAGTAAGCTGTATATAATTATATCAACTTTAATTTGTAAACCCAGTTTTAATAAACTTTAGTATTTGGCATATTATACAGGGTTAATCGAGGGGTTGTTTTTTTACCCTAACTTTGACACACCCTGTGCAATAATTTCGTGTGTAAATTTTCATGTGATCATGTCAATAAATGCCTTGGTTAATTTTTAAGAGCGAAATGAACTTGTCACCAACAATTTGCAATTTTTTCAATTATAATTTATTTTTGAAGTTTTTTCAATATGACAAGGCAGCTTTGGTTAGGAAAATGCTTGGCAGGAGGGTTAAGCTGTACGCAGACCGGCGCGATCAAGGCCGCGATCACGATCACGATCAGGGCAGCGTATAGTGTTTGTACACTTAAATCCCTGATGGTGATCGTGATCGCGCAAGTGTGCGTACAGCTTTAGAGCTCGCGAAGCGTTACCAGCTTCATTAAATGAACTTCGCTTGGTCCTTAAAGAAGAATGGGGAAACATAACGCAATATGATATATGCAGCCTCAATGACAGTATGAACAAACGTATACAGGCAGTTATAGCAGCCAGGGGAGGCAATACAAAGCATTAGTGTTTTTTTTTACAATTTATTCTGTTTGTATAACAGATTGAATTGAGTTTTCCTTAATATCGTTAGTTCTGTTATCGTTATTAATGTTTATTAAAACCAGGACTGTATCGTTAGTCTTTAACGTTTTTTTTTAATTTAGTATAGAGTATCAACCAAAGCATGCATTGACGTGATCTCATATTCTTAGAAAAAATTAGACAACGCGTCCCGTCAACAAAAATTCGACAAATTTGCAAGTAGCCAATTAAATGAGTGAGCGGAGGTTTTTTTGCGGTGACATACTTGTCAAGTCCACGTAGACTGACATTTTAAATTGATATATTGATACTGCTACGTTTTCCCTCGGTTCCGTGTGGATAGAAAGTCACAATTTATTTAAACACAATTTATTTAACACTAATTAACAAAAACAATAACGATAAAAGACTTAAAGAACTATTTACAAACGATTTATCGATTATCACGAATTTATCTAGAAAGAATTTATTTTGAATTTTAGCGCGTCAACTGTACTCATCTATTTATGTCTGTCCTCGTCAGGCCCCAGCCGTCGGATTTTATACCCACAGCTAAAGAGTTTCTCGAATAGTTCACAAATCATTAGGTGCATAGAGAAGGTTTCGAATGTTCTCGTATGTACTACTCCATTCCATTGAAACTCGTTTTTTCTCGAACGTTCGAATGAATCATTACGGTGTCTATTGTTTAATGCGATGTTAATGTCATCTGAGGGCGGGACATATCGAGTCCACACGGGTCCGCAACAATATTTATGAAAACAACAAATTTAATTATTTAACAAACCTTTAAATACTAAGTCTTGAAAATAAGTTGAATTTTTTATGTTACTTTGAAAGATCTAAAAACGAACTGTGAAAGATTTTTTTTAAATTCACCTCCGAGAAGGGGTGAAATAAATAAATAAAATTATATTTTCGAAATTTCAGAGAACGGTAAGGACTAGAAAAAAAATGTTCAAATAGAAATTGTGGAGCGTCAAATTTTATATAGAAATGATCTCTATACTTTTTTTGCTCAGATCAAAATTAACCGAGATAAGGTGGCTAGAAGCTAGGGTATGACAGTAAAAATTAAAAAAAAAGTAATTTATATCAAAAATTCAAGTTTTTCCAAACACGTATTTAAAGGCCAATTTTCTTGGACTACTCAAATTAATATTTTTTTAGAAAATATGCGATAAATTGTTTTGAGTAGTTTATATGCAATAAATTAATTTACTTTAATAATTATTATTGCTTTAATAAAAAAAGCTCACCTTATTTAAATAGAGGTGCAAAAATATTAAAACGAAAGCAATAAGTATTTTTAAAATATTTAAATACTTTACTAGGAAACGCATAGTTCTCACGCGCTCATAGTAACGGCTAAATAATTTTTTAAATTTATTTTATAATAGCTATCTTAATCACATAAGTAAAAAATTGGTCAAGTGCGAGTCGGACTCGCGCACGAAGGGTTCCGTACCATTCATTATCTATACAACATTAGACACCATATTATTACTTTTTTTCCGATTTAGCTGAAATTTTGAATGCGCATATAAGTAATTTAAAAAAAATGAAGACACACATCACTAAAAATTGTATTAATCAATAATAAATATGTAAAAAGTAAAAATAAATATGTAAAAATTAATAAAAAAACGATTAAAAAAACACGCCTTGACTAGGATTCGAACCTGCCTTACTACGGCTCCAACGTCATAGCAGCGTAAAGTCCTTACGCTTTAACCACGCGGCCACCGAGGACTTGAAATATTCTATGTAAAATTCTTACTTAAAAGATAATGTTTAGTGAAAGTACTTTTTTTATTTACAAACATTTATTTAATTCTGTTTTTAGTACATATTTGTTCTTATAGCGGCAACATAGATACATTATCTGTGAAAATTTCAACTGTCTAGCTATAACGGTTCATAAGATAGATCTTTGTGACAGACGGACAGCGAAGTCTTAGTAATAGGGTTCCCGTTTTTACCCTTTGGGTACGGAACCCTAAAAATCAGACATGTAAAAATAAGTAAATTTCATTTATGTCTTTTAGTTACCTTTCTCACCTGGTATCTGCCAAGGTGTCGCAGGGCGAACCCCGCAAACACGCCGGTATTCAAAGCACATGAGAGCCTAAGGTTTGATCCTTGTGAAAATAAGTTATGTATGATCGCTCTGGGATCTTCGACTAATAGGTGCTGCGGTCCTTTTAAACTATACTTCTCATATCGATCAAATATCATAAGAGTGACGACCGTTAGAATGGGGTCTTTCACTATATTTGGGAATTAGCATAATTGAATAAAGTAATTAATTCTAGAATTTTCTGCTATCTCACTTTCGAAAAATTTGAAGTCGTTCTTAAGAAAATAAATAAAAACAAAAAAGCCCAGAATAAAAATCTGCACTTTATTTTTAATACGTCATACTTGGCATGTTGAAAAGCGGCAACACGGCCGGGTCACCATGCTGACCCACCACCACCTCCACACAAGGCTATTCAACCTTTTCCAATATGGTGGAGTTAGAAGTGCTTTATTTGGCGCGTATTTTAAAACCTGTTTTATTTCCAAATAGACATTTTTCACACAAATGTCGGGTTAGATTACGTAATATTTCACTAATTTTTATAGAATACAGGGAGTCTAAAGCTCTCCACATAAGTATGGAATTTTTTGTATTATTACTTTTATGAAAACATCAGTTAGTTACTTTTTATAAAAAGGTCTGCTTTCTCAGAAAATAGGTAGGTAGTGTACTAGTGTGTAAATATTCAAAGTTGAGGTAGCACATATAGGGTGTACAAAATCATCTGAAAAAGAAATAACCCGAAATATATAACAGAAAATAGCAATATAAACTAAATATTCAATTGCAAACACTTAACTACCATAGTTTAGAATTTACTGCACGTTTGATAAATATATACTATTATGGACAGTATAGGAAGTTACTTCTCTTAGTAAAAGCCTTGGTAAATGCTTTTGGAATTATAAACTACACTGGCTTGGGTCAAAAAATATGGAATATTTTTTCTATGTTTTGCAGCATTACACAGATGGGAATAAATTTAAACTATAATAGGTGAGGATAACTAAAAAATATAATATGTGTTTCAAGATTTTATATAGAAAAAAAACTATATACCTTTTTATAACGTCATTTCTTTTTTTTGCATAGTTCTTCAATAAAATATTGGATAATCTGAACAAGATGGATTTAATAATAAATTCTGACTGTATGTGAGGGGCAATTGTGCAACCTAAAAAAAGACATCATATATCCAGGCCATAGATCCAGGCCATTTATATTTTCAAATGTGAATGTTGTCAATATCTTTCTGTGATCTTTTTGATGTAAAAAGCTTGACTATTCTCCCAATATTTTACTTATAGTATGGTAAGTGTAAGCAGTATCCATAACTACATCCTCACTAGGGTAACAGATGCTTTGGCCTTTGGCCTTTTTGAGGCATATTTAATGCACTTCTTACCCGAGAACTACTAGTAGAAGTGAAATTATCTCTTTCAATAGCTGTCAACCATTTTTTACGAAGGTCGTAATTTTTGAGGAATATAAAAGCAGAAATCTTGGGACCCCCTCTATAATTCTCGTGACAATTTGGAACAGAGCATGTAAAAGGTATGCTACAATAAAATGTTAATTTTAATACCTATCTTTTGATTATTGTAAGTAACCATTATAAAGTACTATGCAGACTGGCGGTGAAGGCTTTTTACTCATTTAGGTGTAATATCTTGATAAATACTTCTAGTTCTTACCTTAAAATAATTAATAATAGAGGAGTTCGACAAGCACAAAAGTTTGAAGTTCCCTATATGGAATGTCTGGTTTGGATTTTTATTACACTGTTATTTTATCACAATTTTCTGATCACACCATGCACTGAACACTAAGAACTAAACAAACGTGTTGCAGAAGCACAACAAACTAGAGATAATTAATTATTTCTGGTATGCAATCGGAACGAGAAACCACTACCGGCTTTTCAGGTTAAAGGAAACGATTTAATAATGCGCTGCCTTCGTCGCCATATTTGCCTTGCCCATATCATGTTGATTGGCCTTGAGTTGAAGTGGTGCTGGTCAAATCAAATCGCAATGTTGCCAGTTGTTGGCTGGCGCACGAGCACGGTTCTGCAATGTGATTGGGCGTATTTTTCATACGTCATCAATTGGCGCTTTAAAATTATTTCAAATTAAAGCAATTTTGAGGGCCCATAAAAAAGTTATTCAATGTCATGGAACTATTTTTTTGGATAAATATACTGAAAATAGTGTTCTATTTCAGATTTTATCCTTGAATTGGGTATATAATTTTTTGTGAAAGAGCCCATTGAGGATGGCAACTAATTATTGAACTATTTTTAATAAATCTATGTATTAATATAAGTATTGGCATTTAAAACGGTATTCTATGAATTTTAGTAGAATGAACCAAAACCAAAAACATATTTTTTAGTTATCTTTTGGTTTAATTTTACGAGGTGCGGTACTCGTTCCCCTCCCCTACCCATAAATCTTTGCAGCATCCGTTCCGGACCATCAGGCTTGACTGATGCGACTTAATTATGCTCCCCGGCAGATTTTTCCATTTACTTTTATCTCGGAACTTTTTTGCTGCGGCGAAACAAAGCGAAGTAATTAAAACCAATTGTTTTCGTTTGGTGGCTTTTAGGGAGGTAATCAGTCAAGAGGAACGTCGCTGCTAAACGGCTTCTGTCTAATAAAAACGAAAAACTACCGTTTCTCATTACTTATCAAGGGAAGGACCAATCATCATAAAGCGAAACATCCTTTAAAAACAGTTAGTGCAAATTATTTATTTTAATTATTTAAAATTGTTTTTGCAAAATATAAAAATGTCAAATAAATCCAAACAATAACTAAAGATTACAGTTGAGGGTTGGACCACAGCAAAATAAAACACTAAATCACCACAATACACCAAAACATTTTTACTTTTACACTGGACGCGCGTTTCGCTAACCATGTTAGCATCATCACCAGTTTATAATCATCTGCTGATGATGCTAACGTGGTTAGCGAAACGCGCGTCCATTGTAAAAGTAAAAGTGTTTGGTGTATTGTGGTGATTTAGTGTTTTATTTTGCTGTGTAACACCAAAGGTTCCAACCCTCAACTGTAATTTTCGATGGCTTCACGGTCAACGGAACTGAATCCTTATTCAGTTTATAATCATCTGCTGATGATGCTAACATGGTTAGCGAAACGCGCGTCCATTGTAAAAGTAAAAGTGTTTTGGTGTATTGTGGTGATTTAGTGTTCAATAACTAAAGACTTAAAAATAGTGATTAAAAGAAGGGTGCATATATATTTTGGTTGGATTCTGTATTGGTAGTGGAATGTTTTCTTTTGGCATATTTAAGTTTATAATATAGTTTATTAGTTTCCAAACATCACAACCTAATTATTTATGCTTTGTAATAGTCTCGGTAATAGTAAATACATTTTGTATTTGTTTTGAATTTGTTTAAAACATATCAGCTCAAAAGCAGCCATATTTGTGAAGTGTATGTAAATGCTTAATTTATGCGTAGTATAATTAAGTTGCAATACCTAACTGCACACTCTTGCTGTTTGTATATACGACCATATGTGCGTGTAAATCAGACAAAACCGCGACAGTGCCATTCACCAGAAAGCGAAGTCTGAAAAACTTGAAAAGAATCCAACTAGATGGAAAGGAAATACTGCCATCACAGGAAGTTAAATATCTGGGAATAACACTGGACAGTAAACTCCTGTGGAACAGGCATATTAAGAACATTACCAGCAAAGCCACAAAGGCTCTTATAATATGCAGAAGACTGGCCGGAATAGATGGATTTGATTGATAAACCAAACCAAACCAAACCTAACATTTTGCGCTGAATGTATACCATGATAATAAGACCCATGATTACTTTGGAGCAGTTGCTTGGTACACAAAACTAGAGAGACGGGCAGCAAGCCTAAACCTGTGCAAAGTCCAAAGACTGACATGGGTTTGCATCACAGGAGCCATAGGATCCTGTTCAACAGCAGCAATGGAGGTAATTCTAGATCTAACACCACTGCACATTGTCATCGGTAGATATGCTAATGCGACAATGATTAGAATGGTCACTAACGGAATCAGTACTTTGAGAATTGTCAGATCAGATGCTTGAAACACCCTCAAAAAGGAAATACCACTTCTGCAACTCCCAGTGCATGATATGTACAACTTTGAGAAACACATCATATTGAGGAATAAACATGATTGGAAGAGAGAAACGTCTGCTCAGCAGTTAAAAGACCATACACCATAACTTGGTATACTGATGCTTCCAAAACCAATGCGTGAACAGGGATCGGAGTATTTGGGTCGAGAACTAAATACTCCGAACCAATAAGCACCTACCCTAGCATCGTACAGGCAGAAATCTACGCTATCGAAAGATGCGTACAACTTATCTTAGATAGGAAATATCGAAAACAAGAAATAGCCATCTTATCTGATAGTCAAGCAGCATTAAAAGCGATCAACTCAGTATCAATCATTTCGATGCTGGTCAAAGAATGCATAGAGAAGCTGAATAAATTAGGCAAAGAAAACAAGGTCCTCCTACTCTGGGTGCCTGCTCACCAAGGGATAGAAGGCAATAAAAAAGCAAATGCTCTAGCTAGAAAAGGAGCGAATACTTCACTAACTGGACCAGAAATGTTCTGCTTCCCAAGTGGTAATCAACTAAAAGCGGAACTTGGAAGACTCCATCAGCAACCTGGAATGGGAATCTTGCAATGGTCTAAGACACTCGAAGAAGTTTCTGAGGGCTTACGACCAAGGAAAATCAAAGATCTTCCTGGATTTAAGTAAGAACAATCTTGAACTCAATTAACACCTCAGTAGATTGAAACTAAGAAGAAACGGCGAATGCAGAGTCTGTGGGGAAAATTGGGAAATATACCAAAACACCTCATCACTGAGTGCTCCGACACAACCATTCGTGCCATGAACTTTGGTACGACTGATATTGGAGATGGAGAATTACCTTCTGTAAAACTGCCCCAGATACTGGCTTTTGTCAAAGCCCTGACACTGTGATGAGTTATAAATTAAGAAAGGGGGACACAATAGATCTGTAAGGACGCAGTGATTAACCCCCCCTCCCACTCATTCTAATTCTCTAAAATATGTGCATGTAAAAAAGTTTTGTTGGGACTGATATTTTGCTATTGGATATAAAGTTGATGAGAATTGAAAAGTCTTCTGTTATATATATATATATATATATATATTTATCATAGAAACCCCAGACGAGATTATATACAGTAGTTAGGAATATTTTTTATTAAACAGCAGAATATTTGAGTTGAAATCAGTGTAAGATTATGAAAAGCATTCCATTAACTAAACAACATTATTACCCGTGCATATATGTATGTGGCGCTTTTTAAATCAAAATTGTATGCAGAACCTAAATTCCTCAGAAAATACAAGGTGTTTTAATTAATGTTTTATATGTAATATGATTATTATTATTTATATGTAATATGAGTTCCAAGAAGGAACATTAAATTTTTAAAGCTGACTTATGTATTTGTATTAGTTTTCAAAAACGAGAACCTTATCTAGAAGGAAGTTAAGAAAAAGAAACGACAACCTTTTAGGTGAAATCGACCAGTCACCATATAGAATTACATTTGTCATCCGATTACAAGAAAATGTATCAGTCAATGTTTGTTCCCTTGTGCCGAAGTAGCGGTTCGGGAAATTGACGGTCTGCGGCGTGAGTGGGCCATTTCCTGCCTTTTCAGATTAGGGGGAGGGGGAGAAGTAGTGGAGACCGGAGCAGGGCGAATACCAGTATTGGGTGTCATTTCCGCACTCGAGCAAATGCGACGAAGAAAGTAAATTAACGGACACGAGGTCGATCTTGAGAACTACTGGTATCGGTTTGAAGTAGGATGTGTCATAGTGGTTATATATGGTACAGTACAGTACGTCTGTCCGTTCTGTAGCTACCGGGTATCCATGAGAGGGGAAACGATATTCTCTCGATGTTTTTCATAAAAAATTAGACGATGCGTCCCATCAATAAAAATTCGACAAATTTGAAAGTAGCCAATAAAATGAGTGGGCGGATTGGCGGTGAGGTACTCGTCGACGTATAAAATATATTGTTGTTAATTTAAATGTTTTTTGTCCGCATTCCTTTCATAGACACAGATGCAGTAGACGTACTTTATATTATCAGTTTAATTTGTATAATATAATAAATTTAATATAATTTACAAGGGTCCTCTTTTATATTTTGCATATAGAAACATAGTGGGCGCCTGTCAACATATATCAAATATCAAAATTAATTGTCATCTTTAGTTAAGTTAACGGCAAAGTTTTACCCCGCTTTGTTTAAAGCTGTAACTGAATTTTTAAAGTGGAATGTTGAAAAACGGATTTAAGCAATATTCGAAGACAGTTGTTTCAACAAAAATGCATTGCCGAGCTGGTTTCTGTTTTCGGCAATGAAACACCGGCATCAGTCGACAATTTCTTGTTGGTATGGATAATTTAAACTTGGTCGGATTATTCTTAGCGACGATCTAACAGGTCCACCAACAACGGCAGTCACTCAGGAAACCGTCGCCATCGATGCTGTACAGGGTGTCGCACTAAGAATAGCTCTCGGCTGTATCTCGGAAAGTATTAGTCGTAGAGCTTGCGGAAAAAAATATTTATAACTAAAGAGGGTATGAAAAATAGCTGGAAATTATTTTCAAGTTTGTAGAGCGGCCGCTAGAGGGCGCAACTGCTATTAAAAATAAGAAAATGGAGTTTTTACACAATTTTGCCTAGACAACGGCTACTATAAATAATAGATTTATAATTTTCAGTAAATTTTGCATATTTTTTGTTAGAACCATTTTCCCCTATCTGCCAAAATAAAGAAGGTTAGATCTGTTTTTATTTAAATGTTAATAAGTCCGGTTGATCGGAATCTAACAAGTGAGGGCTCGTTTAAAAGAGAGTTTCTTACTCTATATTACACCATATTAATAATAAACATAAGCTTTTGAACGTAGACGCTAGGGGGCGCTGTCTTACAATTTAACAAACATTACCCTTTTTTTCGAAAAAGTTAAATGCGATAGTATATGTAATTTTAGCTGATACTAAAGAGTAATAAAAGTTTAAAAAATCAGCGAAAACCGCATCTTGATGTCTTTTTTGAAACCAAAGTTATTAGCAAAATTATAATAAATACGAACAAATAAGCTTTTAATTAACTTATCTTTCTAACACGGTATCCCTAGCCCTCTTGATTATGACCATTCTAATAAAAAATAAGATAGAAAAGATTATTTCATTCAAAAAATCGACAATGTACCAGAATACCATAATACTAGATGTATGAATATATAATAATTAAGATATCAATGAAAGTGACTAAGAAACGACGCCTCAGTGAATTCGTGGCAGGTTTTGAAAAAAAGTTGCTTTTAAAGAGATAGTTTACACTCAAAATATTATTATATCAAAAATTTGATAGTCTCAGTAGCGTTTTTTATCTTTTGATTGCATTTCTAAATATGCCTTTCTTCAAAAGAGAAAAAACGCTGCTAAGACTATCAAAATGTTCATTTAATAACTCTTTGACGTTTATACTATTACGTCAAAAGCATCTTTTTTCTAAAGCCTACCATGACTTCACTGAGGCGTTGTTTCTTATTCACTGTCATTGATCTCTTAATTATTAGATATTAATACATCTGGTATTATCGTATTCTGGTATATTGTCCATTTTAGAATAAACTAATCATCTCTATCTTATTTTGTATTAGAATGGTCATAATCAAGAGGGCTACTGTAACCGTGTTAAAAAAATAATGTAATTAAGGGCTTATTTTTTCGTATTTATTATAATTTAGCTAATATCTTCGGTTTGAAAGAGGATATCAAGATGCGGTTTAAATTATATAGCTAAAATTATATATACTATCGCGTTTAATTTTTTGGAAAAAACGCGCAATATTTGTTAATTTGTAAGACAGCGCCCCCTAGCGTCTACATTCAAAAGCTTATTATTATTGTTTATACGTTATAATATAGAGTAAGAAACGCTCTTTTAAACGAGCCCCCGTTTGTTAGACTCAGTTCATCCAGTCCGAAGTTATTAATGTTTAAATAAAAACAGATCTAACCTTCCCCCACCACTTTATTTTGGCAGATAGGGGAAAATGGTTCTAACAAAAAATATGCAAAATTTACTGAAAATTATAAATCTATTATTTATAGTAGCCGTTGTCTAGGCAAAATTGTGTAAAAACTCCATTTTCTTATTTTTAATAGCAGTTGCGCCCTCTAGCGGCCGCTCTACAAACTTGAAAATAATTTCCAGCAATTTTTCATGCCCTCTTTAGTACTAAATATTTTTTTCCGCAAGCTCTACGACTAATACTTTCCGGGATATAGCCGAGAGCTATTCTTAGTGGGACACCCAGTACGTAAGCGTCAAAAAGACATGTCACATATCGTGAAATTGAAGCATTATTGATTATTGGCCATTTCAAAGACCTCAATTTAAAAAAAAATTACATGAAGAAATTATCTGTTAAGTATAGTTTCTCGTTGGATACCGCATCTGTTGACGGGAGAACAGAAATCAATAAGAATCAATTAGTGTCAAAAAACTCTACACCGGTTTAACGCAGAAAACTCAAAAAATATGTTATACAGTATTGTCAGTGGTGGAAGAATCTGGGTTTACACATATGAATCCAAAGATAAACGTCTATCGGCTGTTTGGATGTTTCGAGATGAACCAAAACCGACGAAAGTTATTCGTTCTCAAAGTGTTTCCTAAAAGATGGTGGCGATATTTGTCACAAAAGCGGGTCAATACCTCTGCAAGATCAAAGAAACTAACTCTCAATGACAAATGACGGGGTGGCTGCAATCACCAGGCAGATCCATTTTAAGAATTTTTGTTTTTAAGAAACAGCTCCCAGAAGCTACCCTGGTTTTTGTGAAAGCCAACCAAACCAAACAAAACCAAACCAAAACCGACGAAAGTTATCCGTTCTCAAAGTGTTTCCTAAAAGATGGTGGCGATATTTGTCACAAAAGCGGGTCAATTCCTCTGCAAGATCAAAGAAACCAACTCTCAATGACAAATGACGGGGTGGCTGCAATAACCATGCAGCTCCATTTTAAGAATTTTTGCTTTTAAGAAACAGCTCCCTGGTCCCTGGTTTTTGCTGTAAACCGAAAGCAAGTTAGCTCCAAATAACGTTGTCATTAATGTATACTGTTAAATGGAGTTCTATGATTATTGCAGGCAACAATTGGACTATTTTTTAAAGGGCAATTCAGTAAAAATCTCATTTTTATAAAAGATTGGAGCTGCCTGGTTATTGCAATCACCCCTTCAAATGATCTCCTACTAAGACTAAATGCATATTTTCTCACAGCTCGACAAACAATTGAGTTTTTAAAGAAATAAAACACCTTTATTTTTTTACGTTTTTAGCAATTTTTAAAATACAACTTTTACATTTTTTTATTTTTCTAAAAACTGCGTGATCAATTGTGCAAGTCTCCAGAAGATGCAGTCAGCGTCTTCAAAAACGCAATTTTGACGGTACCAACAAGCGAATGGAATAACTTCTGTTTTCAGAATTGGTTTTAATGGATGCAAAAATGCTCTTTGTGGAGAATACTTTGAAAAATAATAGTGTTTAAAAGTTATCTACTGTTTTTTCTACTTCTATATGCAACATACCGAGTGCGTCTCGAAAGTGGCGCACCCCCTATAACTTTTTTATTTCTTCAGATAAAAAAAACGAGATTTGGTATGTTAGTATATGACATAAATTATTTTGATTGACGTATTCAACGGTTTTCAGTCACTTCCTGCTCCACCGGAAATGACTACAACTTTTGATTTTTAAATGGCACCCTCGGTATATTTCTACTTAATTCGATAGAAAATGACGTTCTAAATAGAATGACATATCATATGTCAACTTTTGACATTCTCGCTTAAAACAAAATTGAATTTTAAATTTCAATCTCGAGTGCCATGGCTGTGTTAAAAACACTAGTTTTTAATCAAGGAGCCTAGGAAAAATAGATTTGATCGTTTAATGGTTTTCGTGTCTTGTAAAAATAATGGTTAAAAGATGGCCAAATCGAATTTTTAATCATATCTCAATTTTTTTAAATGGAACAAGGGTGGCTCATTAGCATATATGGAAAAAGCATTTTTTACGAATAATTTGATAGCACATACTTGGTATTTCGAGTCAAATTGGTGTTATGAACCGCATGTTACATTTTCAAATAAACCGTATGAGAGAATGTCAAAAATTGACATATGATATGTCATTCTATTCAGAGTGTAATTTTCTATCCAATAAAGTAGAAATATACCGAGTGTGCCATTTAAAAATCAAAAGTTGTAGTCATTTCCGGTGAAATAGGAAGTGACCGAAAACAACTGAAGACGTCAATTAATCCTAATTTATATCATATACCTACTAACATACCAAATCTCATTTTTTATCTGAAAAAATAAAAAGTTATAGGGGTGAGCCACTTTTGAGACGCACCCGGTATAAAAGACAACCCTCGTATCAGGGTGTTCAACAAAATGGAAACAACAAAAACATGTTCATCAAATTTAAAAGATCTAGCCGAAACAAGAATATTACTATTGTTAATTGGCTTTTGCTTGTTGGGCTGTTCAGTGATAACTTTTATTAAGTGCATAAAGTGTGAGAATGGTTTATTCTCTTCAAGAAATAACTGAAATTATTTTCATTTATGGAGAGGTTGAAAAGTGAGCACGAAGGACGGCATTGGTTTTCAATGAAAGAAAGAAAAATCGCTAAGCAAGTCACAGATATGTACTGGATTTTGTGGCAACAGTTTTCCGAAACTGGTTCGGTGGCTAATAGAAAAAGAAATACCCTACGAGTGATTTGCTGCAGAGCCCACCAGCTCCTTGAGGACAGTAGCACAACAGACAGGAATATCACACGAGACTGTAAGAAAAACACTGAAAATACATAAATTCCATCTATACATAATGCAGATACTTCAAGAACTACATGAAGATTATTTTGATAGAAGAATAGAGTTTTGTGAAATCATGAGTCGTCAAGTCAACGCCAACCCTAACATTCTGTGGAATATCTGTTTTTCCGATGAATGTTCGTTTTTTTTCTAAATGGAAATGTTAATAAAATAAATTGTCGATATTGGAGTGACGAACCCGCATAAACTTTTCGAGAAGGACATACACAATATCTCCAAAACGTTCATGCTTGGGCTGGTATTCTTGGAAATGCCATTGTTGGTCCTTTATTTACTGAAGGAAACTTGACAAGAGAGAGAGTGATCTTAATATGCTTCCAGAGACTATTGATCCTCTTATCACCCTAAAGCTTTAGGTTACCGGATTTAACTCCCTTAGACTTCTTTCTTTGTGGATATCTTAAATCCATTGTTTCTAAAATACAACCTACTGATACTAATGATCTTAAAAGGCGAATTACAGCAGAAAGAAGAATTCCCGGTGAAGTTTTCCGCAGTGTTAAGGAGGAGTTTGAAAACAGTCTTTATTATTTTTTACAGGAAAATGGACAACATTCTGTAAGATAAGACTTAAGTGTTGTAACCTAATCTTCTACTCATTTGTACTACAAGGAGATCCATTGCAATAATATTTGTGTAAACACTAGCCTGAACACCGAAATCTCAATGCAGGCATGTTTAATTGTTTCTGCAACTTTGAAACGCGATTATTCGGAAAGCAAAGTAGGATACCATTGAAAAGGGAATTAAACGCCCTTTAAAACGATGTGCCACTGGACCCCCCTTCCCATTTATCATTTAAAGTGTCCCCCTTACAAATAAAATTGACGTGTGTTTCCGATTTTTCCTATTTTTAACTGCAAGAATGATATTAAGGGTGGGAAGTTTCAAAATTGACACAGTGTATGCATCAAACCAGTTTGTGTATTAAAGAACTGCCCCTACTTGTTTTAATCCATATTATCAAATTCTATTCCAGTGGAGCAAATGATTATTTTTCTCTTTTATAGTAGAACAGATTGCCTTATCAAACAATCCACCTCGACGAAAATAATGGGACATTTATTAAAATGAGAAACATATGGTAGGTTTATCTGTCGCTGGTTTATCTGGGGCATTAGCGGCAAAGCGAATTGGCCGAAATGGGATGTTTTATGGACAAATAGGGCAGAAAATGGTAGAACAGGGGGCTGGTGAATGCGAAAAATTTGAATGGGGCGTTGCACGGACCACATTGTTGACGTTTAACAAATTAGTTCATACATTTTTGCTTCTTTTAGGTTGTTAAGTGATGTAAATGTGTAATATTATATACCGGGTGTTTCTCAAAATTTGCTCACCCCTATAATTTTTTTATTTTTCAGATAAAAAAACGAGATTTGGTAGGTTAGTATATGATATAAATTAGGATTGATTGATGCGTTTAATTGTTTTCGGTCACTTCGTGTTTCACCGGAAATTACTACAACTTCTGATTTTTTAATGGCACTCTTGGTATTTTTTTTACTTTATTCGATAAATTATATTTAAGGGTCGAGATGTTTCACCAGTGTAAAATTTATCGCATTTACATGGTATTTTGTATATTACATTTTTTGTTTGTTGTTCTGTATTCATTGGTTTAGTGTGTGATAAAATGCCGTAGGTGAGTTAAAAATACTAATTTTAATTCTAGAAGCCTTGGAAAATATATTTGATCGCCTAATCGTGTCGCGTTTTTCGTGTCTTGTCCTGACCGATTAAAATGTCAAAATCGTATTTTTAATCATATTTCAATCTTTTCAAATTGAACGAGGGTGACTCATTAGCATATTTGGAAAAAGCATTTTTTACGAATAATTTGGTACCACACACTTGGTATTTCGAGTCAAATTGTCCTTATGAACCACATGTTTCAAAAAACATGCAATTTCAAAAAAACTATATGCGAAAATGTTAAAAGTTTACTGTTTTACCAGTTAAATAGAAATACCCAGAAAAAATAAGCAGTTGAAATTGACAGAAGATTTTGACAGTTGACACGTGCAGGAATTGGTAAATTAAAGTTTGTACAGCTTAGGGTTACGACTCATGGTTGTAAAATATAGAGACTCACTAAATTAATCAAGCCCTCAAATGATTAATTTAGCGAGTCTCTATATTTTACAACCATGAGTCATAACCCGAATGGGAAAAGGTGTATCATGACGAAAAATATTATGCAAGAATTAGTGGACCAGGACTAAATGTAAACCCTAAGAAACATTATGGAAATGAAGAAATGTAATATATGTGTTACAAACAAATACCGTATGATCGAATAAAAACGGCGTCCAGTTGTCTTGGAAATGACGATCGATGACATTTCCCATATAAATTTACATATAAAATGACAGCGATCTTTATTTCATAGCCATCGCTGACGCCGTTTTTATTCGATCATACGGTATAATTTGGTGCATATTTAGCAATATCCATATCTGAGTACAAATCTTTACGTATTCCGAACGAATAAATAGTTAAAGTTGGCAGAAAATCAAAATTGACACGGGCAGGAGTTGGTAAATTCAAAGCAACTAGATATTCAAAAATAATTCAATAGATAAAAGAGGAAATTTTAACCACTTTATTAACCAGTTTTGACATATGAATGTAAAAGAGATTCGCTAAAGTCAACTTGAAAAAGCAATTGTGAATACCACAGCTCAGATAACATACCTACTATGTTACCTGTCTTAATACCCAAAGATCTGTAAATAAAGCTATGTTGAAAATGAGAGAAGCTGAATAGTAAAAAATATTATGCAAGAATTAGTTGACCAAGATACAATGTATGACAAAAGGATAAAAAATGCTGTTATTGAAGATTAGCGATTATGGGTCAAAGATACAATCCGAAGACTGTATAATTTTAAATGGGCTGATAAGAAAATTTTAAGGTAAACGAGAAAAACTGGAGGTAAACAATACAGAACACTGGCAGATATCATCTACGTAGATTATTAGGAGAGGTATGTTTGTATATTTAATATAATATAAAATATATAATAATTTTCTTCTTCTTTATTATTTGCCCTCCTCCGCGTCTTGCAATGTCCAGTCAGCTTTCAGGAGAGGCTTAAGTGTTAGTTAATTACAATAATGACTAGTGTTTAATGTATTGCAAATGGCTAATTAAGCTAATTAGTTGAATCATCATATAGAGCTGACATTTCTCCAAAATACCTAAATACCAACAGTTCAGAACAAGGACTCTATTAATATACTGTTCATTTCTCACCCGGTCGCACGCACTTTTATCTTCGCTCTATTTAAACTCGGTCCTCGTCTAAAGTGCTACATGAGATTTAGCATAATGTTTCAATAATAATCGAGCCAAAACAGATCGAGATAACATTGTACAGCGTAATCCCCGAATATAAACCTCGTTTCATCGAAAGCACTGCGTAATAAAAGGACCGGCCGACGCGATAAGGATCGACACGGTACCCCAGGGGCCTTATTGACTCAGCCAGCCGGAGAGAGGGTCGAGTGGGACAAACGACGCGTACGGGGAGTGTCGAAAGTATGTTCATTTTTGAAGGGATCGATCTGGAATCGGAAGAGACGATTTCGTTTAATTATCGTCTCGTTTATTGATGATCGGTCGCGTCAGTCTTGTTTTATCTTGCTTTCATTATCATTCTATCCACTGGAATGACATATGTTTGTTTTGGATATAATTTTGAGGATGCTAAATATGTTTTTCAATTAGATATTTCTTTATTAACGACGAATTAGAGATATCCTTAACCAACAGAACAACCCCAATATGAAAGCACTAAACACAATGCCTCAGTATAACAGCATTGATGTATTAGATATCACAGTAACGGAACAGGAAATAAAGACCTCCATAAAACAACTTAAAAACAACAAATCAGCTGGTTGCGACGCGATTCCGGCGGAAATCTATAAGTGTGTAAGTAAAGATCTTAAGAAGTTTCTGAGGGCTTACCACCAAGAAAAATCAAAGATCTTCCTGGATTTAAGTAAGAACAATATTCGGATTGTCACGGGGGTTTTAACAGAACACTAACTCCTCAATGAACACCTCAGTAGATTGAAACTAAGAAGGAACGGCGAATGCAGATTCTGTGGGGAAAATGGGGAAACATAAGAACAACTCATCACTGAGTGCGCCGAGACGATAACCACTCGTGCCATGACGCGCCATGACGCGATCGTGCCATGAACTTTGGTATGACTGATATTGGAGATGGAGAACTACCCTTTAAATAAATAAATCAATAAATAAATAAATGCCTTAGTGTCAAAAAATTTACAATTTGTAGACAAAGGTAAAAAAGTAAACAAACAAAGTAAACAAACAAGGTACACAAACAAACAAACAAAAGATAATACAAAACATTATACAAATAATATTGTCTTATTGTTTAAAATAAACATTTATATAAATGTTTACAATGTCAAAGAATAAAAAAAATAATAATAATATTTAGAAATATTTAGTTAGTTTATAGTAAATATCAATGACCTCTGAATAATATTTCGGTGTCATTGGTAAATATAGCAATAGCAAACATTAGACCAGTATTTACAAGATTAAATTCGATTATCAAAATATAATTCATTTACGGCGTAGAAAGCCTTGTCTAGTAAATAACAGTTCAATGCTTTGCGAAATGAAGAAAATGATGTTATGGATTTGATTTCAAATGGCAGGTGATTGTGCATTTTTTTCGAGTTGTATAATATTAAACTTTTAACTAACTCTAAGCGTGGGGTAGGTAGATAAAGATCTTGCTCCGCGTTCCTGAGTGGATAAGTGTGAGATGACCTTTCTTGAGAAGCTGATACATGCTTATGTATTAGGCAAACGGATTCAAATATAAATAAGGAAGGAAGAGTTAATATTTTTAATTTTTTAAAAAAGTCTTGGCAATGAGTTCTGCTGTTTAGTCCCAGTGAATATCGAACAGCTCTCTTCTGGAGCTTGAAAATGCGTTCAAATTGAGTCTCACAACACGTACCCCAGAATGGAAGTGCATACCTGAGGTGCGACTCAAAAAGTGCATAATAAACAGTTCTAGCCACTAACAAGTTAAGCTCCTTAGAAACAGATCTTAAAGCAAAACAGGCAGAGCTTAATTTTTTCGACAAAGCTTCGAGCTTTGTAAAACAGTTCCAGATACTGACTTTTGTCAAAGCCCTGGGACTGTATGATGAGTTATAACTCAAGAAAGGGGAACACAATAGATCTGTAAGGTCGCAGTGATTAAGCCCCCTCCCACTCATTCTAATTCTTTAAAAATTCTAAGTAAAGAACTTATTGGTCACCTTAAGACTTTCTCCGATGTCATATTATAAGCGGAGAGGTGCCTCAGGACTTTCGTAACGCTAATATAGTAAATATATTTATAAGAACAAAGCAAGTAAATAGAAGGAAAAGATACATATAAAAAGTCCTCCCGGAATCGCAAACGGGCTTTTGCACCAACCGCGGTACCGTTAATTTCATATTCTCCATCCGCCAACTACAGGAAAAAGTAAAAGAGCAGCAGAGTAAGCTTTATGTTGCATTCATCGAACTAACAAAAGCCTTCGACTCTGTAAACAGAGATGCACTTTGGGAAATTATAATAAAGTTTAGAGTACCCAACAAATTTCTTACAGTGTGTAAAAGCTTCCATAACAAGTCAAGGGTGTCACATCATGGATCACTGAGCGATCCCTTCCTAACAACTACAGGACTTAGGCAGGGATGTGTCTTAGCGCCTCTCCTATTCAACACATTCAGTGGCAGCGCTCTCTAATATAGTGGAAAGCAAACTGCAGGAAAGAGGAATTGACATTAGATACAGATATGACGGCGGGCGGCCCGTTTAACATAAAGACTCAGGAGAAAAATACGTATAAAATTCATCACAGAAATTTAATACACTGATGATTGCGTTCTAGTTGCAAAAACGTTACAGTAATTACAGAAAATGCTAAACACATATTATTACGAGTATAATATAATAAAACTAAAATCATGTGCACATCATTAACACAAGAAGCAGCGCACAATAGAACGCAATAGTGAAAAATTGTAAACTCAGTTAACAATGACAACCAAAAAGTAAAGAGGCAACAAAGTAATGAGATTTTTGAATGTTCTGAGTGCGGAAGAGAGATCACAGCACGTATTGAGCTTTTCAGCCACAGAAAAGCGCATGAAAGAAAAAGCCTGCGTAACCATCTTCTGATGCGTGTCAAATACTCGTCAGCGAGTAATGACACAGTAGTAGATATCTAGCCATCAGATCATTAAAAAGCTTTAATTAATAAAGTATATTATAAGGTCTCATTTATTCAAATATCAATTTTGATATCTTCAAACTTATATAATAATATGTAAACTAAAGATAATATCTTGATACCTACTATATAAACACACAAATTCCACTGAATAGAGTTTATGCATAATAGCCATCATTCAAACTGCTCTAATAATATAATATGTAATTTATTCATTTTAACTATCTCGTTCTAAATCAGTTATTAATTTATGGAAATAATATTTTAGTTTGGTTGATTTCGAGCTATTATCTAATAGGATTTTAACACATAACCCATTATTATATACACAACGCCATAATAGTAATACAATATAAAATATAAGTTTATAATATTAAAACAAAAAACAGAAAGTTGGAGTGGCTCTAATCAAACGTGACTGTCACGTTATAGCCTAAGAGCTGATGACATATTTAGAGAACATATTTTAGGCAAGCTAGAATAACTAAAAATGTATAGTTTATTAACTGGTGAACCTTGAATCCTAAGTCTGGCTGGGGGGTTGGGGGTATTTCGCTACTGCGCAACCCATAACATTTGCAAAAAAATAAATCCAAAAAACATTCTTTAGGCAACTTGAAATTTGTTTTTTCTTAAATTTTAGCATCTATTTAACCTAGAAATAAGTATGCCAGACTATTTTTCGGGTTTAAAGTGTAACCAGACCATTCCAAATATGTTTAATTATTATACCTGGAAAACATACTTTAGGCATTCTAAAATTTTTACAGCGGGTTTATTAGATGATATTAAAAAATATGTGTTAATTGCCAGACGAATTCAATGGGATTTAATACTTGCCAGACGCGAATAAAGATTTTAAATGAGCGCGATAAGAAAGTCTTATGAGTATCTATGAGCGCGAGAAAGATAGTTTACTGAGACCCGGTCGGCAGCCGATGCGGCTGACGTAACAGCATTTTGGAGTCGTAAAAACTTACTAATATTGAATAAATAAAAAGAAACATTTTTTAATAAAAATGTGTGATTGAAATCCTTTCAATAAGAAGACTTTTTAATTTAAGTATTTTGTATCTGAAAGAATAAAATGACGAATAATTATTTAAAAATTAGCATAATATAAAATATATTTTTTTCAAACGTCACAAAAGTATAATTATTATTATACTTTTGTGACATATTATATTATTATTAATTTTTGTGACCTGATTGACAATATAAAAAAGTAATTTTAACGCCTAAGCATAAAAGTAAAGCACTTTTACTAACTTTTGTATCTATTTAGAAAGATTAACAATGGTACTTTAATAGAATTCCAGAATACTTATTTTTTTAGCACTGTACATGGTACCCTTTTGTCGGGACTACGTTTTCTGGTAAAACCACTTCTTTAAATTTTAAACCATGTTGTTGGCGCACTTTTGAAAATTCTTTGCATTTTTGTAGTCTGCCTTCATCAAAAACAATAACTTTGTCACTAGTAACTTTTTTACAAACTACACAACTTAAATGTTTTTTTATCCATTGTGATTTAGTAGTTAGTAGCGAAATTAGTAGTTACTAAAATATTTATTTGCAGTAATTATTCTAAACTATTTACACTATGCACGTCAATATTTAATTTATAAATACATATTTGTACATGGTAACTTAATTCCAACAAAATAATCTCTGAATTAAAAGCCTTAGTAAAAATAAATAATGAAACCATTTAAAAATAACTTAAAAGCTAAAATAAATAAATTCATTCTCAAAATATATAAAAAAATAATAATTATTCGATATTTTAAACAAAGAAAATTACTCCTTGATTTAATTTCCTAAATACAAAATGCCATTGACAATTACTGGGGCCTGATAATTCACAATTAAGTAAATATCTGCTTTCATTTATAGGTAGGTATTGTTTATAGTTGGCGTATA
The DNA here is from genome assembly GCF_002938485.1 of Sitophilus oryzae. Taxonomy (NCBI): domain Eukaryota; kingdom Metazoa; phylum Arthropoda; class Insecta; order Coleoptera; family Curculionidae; genus Sitophilus; species Sitophilus oryzae. The sequence goes on along the minus strand of NW_022146254.1, from coordinate 4,043,635 downwards.
CGTATGGTTTGCATACTTCACCTACAAACTGCTTTATAACTATTGAACACATACTTATTGGCCTCGTTTGCCAGTTGAATAAAAAATTACTTAATAAGATTCGGAGGCCCCCTAAGAGACGGGGTCCGGGGCGGGGTCCATGTTGAGTTGCAAAATTGAGAATAATTATATATAACGAAACTTCTATTCAACAGTTTTAATTGAAATAATTTTATTTCCTACTAGCGTGTAAACCCGCGACTTCGTTCGCGTCGAATCAATCATCAAAGCAAAGCAAGAATTTCCCTTCACACACAAACTGGATAAAATTTTCTCACATTTATGTCAGCATGAGAAAAAACAATATGGCGATATTATTATATAACTTGGTAATATTTGAGGGGTAGTTTCATCTCGTTGGAATTTGACTTTCGAAAAATCCGTTTGCCAAAAATAGGCTTTTTACGTCAAGCAGTTTAAGCAGAATCGTGGTTAATCAATTACCCAACTTTTTGGAACACCATGTATGATTTTTTTTTAAAATTTCAAAATATGTAAAAAAACAAAATAAATTATGCGTGTCCCAGCGTTTTCCCGAAAGACTAACCGTTTTTTAAATAACAAATATTGTAATATTTGAGGGGCGTTTTCACCCTCTCAGAATTTGAGATTTGAGAAACCCCGAACCTCTACACCCCACAGTCAATCCGTTTGCCAAAAATCAGCTTTAAACGTCAAACAGTTTAAGCAGAATAATTGTGATTACTCAATGGTCATATTTTATGAAACACCTTGAATAAATTTTTAAAAAATCTTAAAATATGTAAAACAACAAAATAAAATATGCGCATTTAAGAGTTTTTCCGAAAAAGTCACCTGTTTTTAAATAAACAATATTCTAATATTTGAGGGGTGGTTTCACCCCCTTAGAATTCGAGTTTCGATAAATCCCTTCTTATCGAACCTCTACACCCTAAAGTCAATCCGTTTTCCAAAAATCAGCTTTTTACGTGAAGCGCTTTAAGCAGGATCGTGATTAATCATTAACTAGATTTTTCGAAACACCCTCTATACATTTTTAAAAAATCTTAAAATATGTAAAAAACAAAATAAAATATACGTGTTTAAGCGTTTTTTCGGAAACTGGACCGTTTTTTAAATAAAAAATATTGTAATATTTGAGGGGTGGTTTCACCCCCTTGGAACTGGAATTTCGAAAAATCCCTTCTTATCGAACCTCTACACCCTAGAATCAACCTGTATGCCAAAATTGGGGTGCAAGGGGTATTGAACAATGGGGTGCAAGGGGTATTGAAGCTATACATATAGCCTAGCTTACCCAAAAGTCAACCTCACCTTCACGTATATATATATATATATATATATATATATATATATATATATATATATATATATATATATATATATATATATATATATATATATATATAATATATATATATATATATATATATATATATATATATCGCTCCCTCGGACCTACCATCTTTCTGGGGAAGAGGAGTAGTGAACTGCTCCTAGCCGGCCGAGAACGTAGCACAAGGGAACTATCGTCGCGGTCCTCACTGTGCCATAGCCATCCCGTGCTACAGTTGCAGCCAAAACTGTGCGGTAGCGGAACCGTCACAGTTAAACCTCTTCACGCAGCTTACACACATCAATGATGGAACATTCGAGTGGGACAAAATCATCATCTGGAGGTAAAATACCCCCTCAATCGGATCTCCGGGAGGGGGTGTCTACTCGAGCGTATCATCGGAGAAACAAAAAACATCAATGTTTCACGTTTGCGGCGTGGAACGTCCGCACTCTACTGGACAGGACAAACTCCAATCGACCAGAGAGAAGAACAGCACTGGTCTCACAGGAACTCCACCGGCTAAATATAGATGTTGCCGCTCTTAGCGAAACCCGCTTTGCGGATGAGGGTAGTCTCACTGAGGAGCATTACACCTTCTTTTGGAAAGGTCACCCCCGCAACACACACAGGGGAATTCATGGCGTAGGTATTGCAATCAAGAACGAAATTGCAACCAAATTAACAGAAGTACCTATTGGTGTCTCCGAACGCCTTATGACCCTAAGGTATCCCATATCAGACAAAACTTACGTCAACATCATTAGTGCCTACGCTCCCACCCTAGACGCTAAAATTGAGGATAAGGATAAATTTTACCAAACTCTACAAAATGCTCTCCAACGAATTCCGAAGAACGAACGAATTATCTTGCTAGGTGACTTTAACGCCCGTGTCAAGAGTACGCCACGCATCACGATTACCGTAAATTCTTCGAGGCTGTAAAAGAAGTATACGGCCCAACCAAGAAGGCAAGCTGTCCAATCATGGCACAAAATGGCGAACTTCTAAAAGAGGAAGAGCAAATCAGAAACCGTTGGAAAGAGCCTGCACCCACATATAGGAAAAATCCTTCCAGAATCGCAAACGGGTTTTCCCACTAACCGGGGCACCGTCGATTCCATATTTTCCATCCGCCAACTACAGGAAAAAGTAAAAGAACAGCAGTCTAAACTTTATGTTGCATTCATCGACCTAACAAAAGCCTTCGACTCTGTAAACAGAGATGCACTTTGGGCAATTATGAAAAAGTTCGGAGTACCCAACAAATTTCTTACAGTGTGTAAAAGCCTCCATAACAACAACCAGTCAAGAGTGTCACATCATGGATCACTAAGCGATCCCTTCATGACAAATACAGGAGTTAGGCAGGGATATGTCTTAGCGCCTCTCCTATTCAACATATTCATGGCAGCGCTCTCCATTATAGTGGACAGCAAACTGCAGGAGAGAGGATTGGGCATTAGATACCGATATGACGGCGGTCTGTTCAACATAAAAAGACTCAGGGCAAAAACACGTACAAAATTTATCACAGAACTTCAATACGCTGACGACTGCGCTCTGGTTGCAAACACGGTACAGCAATTACAAGAAATGTTGAACACATATACCTAGGCATACGAGGCTTTGGGCCTTAAGCTAAACATCGACAAAACTAAAATCATGTGCACTCCCGCGGAAGATCACAACAATGCTATAAAAATCGGAGAAGAACTACTGGAATATGTAGCGGAATTCAATTATCTCGGCAGTTTGATTTCGGAAAAGGCCAATATCGACTCTGAAATTCAGCACAGGATTAGCAGCGCTTCAAGAGCATTCTGGAAATTAAAAGACAGGGTTTTCTACAACCATGACCTGAGCACAAAAACGAAATTTGCAGTGTACCGAGCAATAATAATCCCCACCATGTTATATGGGAGCGAAACCTGGGTGCCGTACCGCCGACACATGAACGCATTAAACAAGTTGCAACAGAGACACCTTAGACAACTCTTAAGAATCAAATGGTTCCATCACGTCTCAAACGTATCGGTTCTTGAAAAAGCTAACTGCGAGAGTATTGAAGTCATGGTTACAAAATCCCGACTAAGATGGGCTGGTCACGTATGCAGAATGCAAGAAAACCGCATACCAAAATCACTGCTTTACGGTGAGCTTGTAGACGGTAAGAGGAGGTCAGGTGGACAACTCAAAAGGTACAAGGACATTTTCCATGAAAACTTAAAGGGGATTAATGTGCAGAATGAGTGGGAAGTAGCAGCTCACAATAGAACTCAATGGAGAAGAATTGTAAACTTAGTTAACAGCGAGAACCAAAAAGTTAAGAGGCAACAAAGCAATGAGATTTTTGAATGTCCGGAGTGCGGTAGACAAATAGCATCACGTATTGGGCTTTTCAGTCACAGAAAAGCTCATGAAAGAAAACGCCTTGCGTGACCATCTTCTGATGCGTGTCAAATATTCGTCAGCGAGTAATGGCAGTATGTAGTATGTATGTATGCCAAAATTGAGCTTCTTACGTTGAGTGGTTTGAGCAGGATCGTGATTAATCAGTATGTCAGTCACTTAAGGATTTATATATTAGTATAGATAATACCTAGATTATCAACTATGGTATTATTATAATCAATATTTTCTCTAAATTCTCATTCCTTAACTTGAATAATACATTTAGATTTTTATAATTTCATTATGTATCATGAATGCAATGCGATAGGCAATGCTATCCCAAAAGAATACAATAAATTTAGAAATTAGCGTCTTACAGAATGATACAATATATTATAATATCCACTGTCATTAATCAAGAGTATCGTTAGTATCTAATTCAACGTTGTTAAAATAAAAGTGCCTATATACATTTTTACGAACTTAATTATTAAAAGGTGATAAGTAATACACATTAGATCATTAATCACAAATAAATATAACTGAAATATTAAATATGTCTAAGTAAATTTCTCATTAGGTATTAAGTAGTATAACAAGTAGTAACTACAAAATATGGAACATCATTAATTTCATTGAATAACTTTCCAATGAAAATATTAAGCTAATTGGTAAAATAGATACAACATTGTGTGTAAAAAACTTAATTACTTATTATAACATATAATGACCAAATTTATCTTCAAAGAAAAAAATTATCATATTACAGATTATAATGTACTAAGATAGTAAAAGAAATACTAAGAAGCATTTTTAAGAAGATTTTGTTTGGGTTGGGTTGAATTAAATCAATTATTACAGTTGGAGGTTAAAACCTTTGCTGTTACAGCAGCAAAATAAAACACTAATTTACCACAGCACACCAAAACGCTTTACTTTTAAATATTGGAAAAAAAATAAAACTATATGGCATAGTCCGATTCAGGGAAGATGACGATTGCATCATAATGATTATTTTAATAAATTAGCAGAGAAAAACAATAATTCAGTTTCCATGGGTTATAGAGCCTGGAACAAAGTTTTTACCCAAGAACAGGAACAGATTATGGAAGATTATATCGTGAAGGCAGCCAACATTTATTATGGTTTTTGCCCTAAAGAAATTAGAAAGTTTGCATATGAATTAGCCGACAAATATAAGTTAGCAATGCCACCCCACTGGAAAGATAAGCAGATGGCTACAGAGGACTGGTTCAGCAGATTTATGAAACGACATCCACAGCTCTCGTTACGGTGCTCACAACCAACTAGTTTATCTCGTGCGACCAGTTTTAACGAAGGCAATGTTAATTGTCTCGGACAATTATGGACAAATACAAATTCGAACCTAAAGACATATAGAACGTGGATGAGACGGGCATCACCACAGTCCAAAAACCAAATAGAATTGTGACTAAAAAGGGAACACGACAAGTGGGAGCATTGACGTCCGCCGAGCGTGGAACATTGGTCACGTTAACCTGCGCGGTAAATGCTGTTGGAAATGTTGTACCTCCAATGTTTATATATCCGAGGATTCGGTACCAGGAACATTTTATTCGGGATGGGCCAATTGGAAGCACTGGCACCGGAAACGCAAGTGGTTGGATGCAAGACACTGAATTTCTAAAATATTTACAACATTTCCAAAAATATGCATCTGCAACTATCGATCACAGAGTTCTCCTACTTCTAGACAATCATGCGTCTCATATTTCTATTCAAGCCCTGGACTACTGCTCTGAGAGCGGTATAGTGGTATTGTCTTTCCCGCCTCATTGTTCACACAAGTTACAACCGCTAGACCGTTCTGTGTATGGGCCTTTAAAGAAGGCAATTAATTCTGGCTGCGATGTATGGATGCGAAGTAACCCAGGGAAAACAATGACGATAAAAATATATCCCATCCATAGTAACTACAGCCTTTCCGATGGCGCTGACATCAAGTAAAATTCAGGCAGGCTTACGGGAATATTTCCCTTTAATAGACATATATTTACCGCCATAGACTATGCACCCTCTTACGTGACAGATCGGCCTGCAGCAGCAGCTGAGCTAAGAAAAGATGAAGTTAATAAGGCAAATCCAGAAAATGTAGAAAATGACCCTACAACACCTGACGAAGCGAGAAATAAACACGAAGTAACTCCGCCACCGATACCAGTTTCAGATGAACCTGTAGCGTCAACTTCAGGACTTCAGAAATTTGCACCGGAGACAGTCAGACCTTTCCCCAAAGCTCCACCCAGAAAACAAGAAAATAAAGGACAAAAAAAAAGAAAATCGGCTATATACACGGATACCCCTGAGAAGGAAGACATTAGGGCAGAATACGAAGAAAAGAAGAAAAGAAGAAAAAAACTGTTAAAAAAATTTTTTGTGAACCTAAAATAAAACCAAACAATCCTCCTAAAGGGAAAAAGCCACAGACAGAAGAAAAACAAAGAAGAGAGCGACGAAGAAGATGAAGAATGTTTTTGCCTTGTATGCTTCGAACCATACGCTTCAAGTAGGCCAGAGGAGGGTTGGGTGCAATGTATTGAATGCTAGCATTGGATATAAAGAATGCACAAAACAAGAAGCTTTATATGTTTGTCAAAATTGTGACTCAGAGTGAAAAAAAAATAGAATTTATTTGTTCATTAGGTTAAGTGTACTATTTCAGTAAAAAAAAACAAGTTTTTCTTTTAATATTTATAGGAATACAGTTTTTTTTGTTGTCTATAGGTACACGATTTTTTACGACTTTTGTACCTGCATTAAATAAACCTATATTGTTGTTACATTGCTTAGTTTTTTTCACACTGTTACTATCGACCCCGCTTAGTGTTACAACCGCCCCGGACTTGGGGGCGGTAGTAACATTTTGCACCATTTTAATTTTTGGTTAATAACTAGTAACCATATTTATTTAAAAATCTTAATGACATGTTTTTAAATTTATAAAAGATACAAATAACGCATGAACAACCAAATTTGTTCATATCTATTATAGTTCTCCAGATATTGGTTTTTGAAATAAAAATGTTACTTTGGACCCCGGTCTACCCTATTATATTAATTATGTTTATATGTAGTTTCTGTAAATATAAAGCCAGCTTTCTTAGAAAACACGATCTCCATTAATTATAATTATTTGTATTTTAATTTTAGCGATCTCTTTATGGAAACATAATTGTTCCATGATCTCTCTACATGTCTCTAAGTATTATTTATTCCTTCAGACTGTGTTTTGGAGGACAAATTTAATAGAGGATCGGACTAGAGGACTCTATATATGCATAGTTTCTAAGTTGGTAAGTTGACTGTTTTGATTACATACGTTTTTCTTGCGTGTTTTTTTTTTATTTTGTACCTAATCGCAGTTTTGTTCCTATTTTGGTTAAGCGCAGAATTCCAGTAAGGTTCTTCTAGACAAGAAGAGATGCAATGTGTATATGGGCAATACATACATAAGTTCTGTTTTGTGAGTTTTTATTAAACTTTATAATAAATATTATCATTATGAACACGTGTTTTATTAAATTTATTAATTGCTTTGTGAATTTAAAAAAGTAATTGTAAAATAAGATAAGGAATACTAATAGAAGATACCAACATTCACTCAAATGACATGCGCTCTGTTGAGTTAAAAGAATAAAGACTTTTTTTAACGTACGTCTTTTGCTATTTTGGAATGAAGATTTAAATCACAAATCATTTAGGAAATTACTTAAGGCTTAACTCAGCTTTCGAAAAATGATTTAAATTATTAAAATGATTTAAACCAAAAAAGTGAGGTTGCAGCTCTGATAGTACGTCGAAATTATGCTTTGTTTGGCCTCTTGGATTACTAAATATGACATCCTTACCAGAAGTTCCTTTAGATCTATTTAACTTTTTTTGGTCCATCGTTGGACATAGGCCTCCCCCAATCTCCTCCACTCTCCTCTGTCTGTCGCCATGCTCATTTTGGCACCTGCGTGTTTCCTCAGATCGTCCAACTATTTCATTTGAGGTTTTCCTCTGTTTCTTTTATTTTCCCAGTCTAGATAGATATCTCCTAGAAAATGGAAAAAAGTTCATACTTAAACCCAAATTTTGATTGCTACGATTAAATCGAATTGGAAAAACGAACATATGCGTATATTAAATGAGCGCGACTGACACTCGCAGCCATTAATCATCGAATAAAAAAGAAATCGTTTCTGACGTTACGAGAGGCCATTCCGTTGCGGCGGCGGCAAGGCAAGAAGCCAATGGAATCGCTGAAAGTGGCAGAGCGAATGTTGGAATTAAATTAGGTTTCATGTTAGAAGCGAATTAACTCCTTTTCTTGTTTAACGAGAAACAGTTAAGTCTCAGAAATAAATGAGAACTTAAAGGCCAGTTAAAGCTGCTTTAAATTAGTTAAGAAGTAATTGCGGCCGGAGCGGATTAAAGAGCAGCGTTTGTTTGCACTTTTGACTGTACGCTCATTTCTGCGCCAATCCTCATTAAATATCAGTTAAACTTTTTAGGTTTTCGAAAGCAAGTCGATAAATCATTTTTATTTAGTCGTCGTTAACCGCGTTTTATATGTCTATATTTCTTATTTTATGAGGACCTCATCGTATATTAACCTTAGGGTCGCGTTCTTTCAATTTTTAAATTTAGATAGTGCCACTACAAGAAAATCACAAATAAGGAAAAATAGGTGCCTTCTTCAAATCTCTCCGTCAATCTATTTATTCTTATCCGAACACTTTTAAGGCTATCGAATGGCTTTAATGTTCTACAAGCAGATGTTTACTCCATAAAGGAACCGGCCGGTTGATACGAGAGAAAATCGCTCATAGACCAATAGGGGATATCGTGATATACCCTGACAGCTTGGGCGCTTTAAGAAGCATCACCATGCAATCAGTGAGATCGAAAACTGTGATGGACAAGAAGCAGAGAGACTCGCCAAAGAGGGGGCCAGGGGAAAGGCCGTGGCAGATGACCCACCACCGGTGACGATCAACACACTGAAGGAAGCTATAGGAACTACCATAAAGCTGCCAAGCAGCAAGAGACGTGGCAACACCGTGAGGACTGCGATAGAGCTTGAAGACTGTGGCCAGTGGTAGATAGCAAGACAACTGCTAGAACACAAAAAGAACCTAGTACGCATAATTATAGGTGTCATCACTGGAAACTGCCCCACGGAGGTAAACCTCGTGAGATGGAAGATTTCCAACGACGACTACTGCAGAGAATGCGGAGAAAGAAACCATAGAGCACCTGCTGTGCTACTGTCCGGCACTGGGATACCGACACTTTAAAACTTTAGGGCAATGTTTTTTGGAGAGACTAATGCAACTTTGCAAAGAGCTGGAAGTGCTTTAACGCAAAGAAAAAATGAAAGGAAGGTTTGTACAATAATACCGGGGTATCTCAATGGGCCCAAGGCCTCCGAGTGAGGGATCAAACATGATCCCAAACCCCAGCAATCTAACCTAACCTAACCTATCCGAACAGTTTCATCTGTCACTTTTTTGAATTTTGTCCTAGTACCAGTGCTACTCATTTTAACCTTCTTATTTTGACGTTTGTCTACTTTATTTTATCTTGATTTTGATATCAGCTTATAGGAAATCTACCTAAACTGGACAGTACCTTCACATGTAGTGACAATTATACCGTATGATCAAAAAAAAACGGCGTCCAGTTGGCTTGAAAATGACGATCAACGACTACTATCCCCATATAATTTAACATATAAAATGACAACGATCTTCATTTCATAGCCATAGCCACCGCCGATTTTTTTCGATTATATTGTATAATAAACGCACATCGTGAACGCACAGTTCGTGAACCCTCAAACGTAGTGCATCTTCTTAAGAAAAAAAAACGAATTTAAATGTTGTCATTATTTCATTAATTCCCATTAAAAACATTTCGTGCACTGAAAAAATTAATGTGTGAATTTAATAACAATATTGAGGGTTATTTCTTCTCCCAGATTATTGTAGTAAATTTACCATAGTTTTACCGTTGATTGAAAAAATAATTTCTACAATCAACGGTTTTACAAATCGTTTGTAAAATCGCGGTGTGGCTAATTTCTGGCATGTATGTAAATATGTTACAATATATCATATATATATATATATATATATATATATATATATATATATATATATATATATATATATATATATATATATAGAGATGGGTAGTCTACGCGACTGACTAGTTAAGATATTATTTTATACTAAAATTTGTATTACATTTCTCTCTTTTTTGAGATCTTGCTTTTCTTTTCAATTCTAAAGTAAATTCTAGTCTGGTTCTATGTAAAGAAAAACTTTTTCTTTTTACTTAAATTAATTTATCAAGTTGTCTAATGCCTGTTTTCTCAGTGTAGCATTGATGTTATATTGCGCATGGTCGATCTCGCTGATGAAACGAACCAATGTGTCAAAATATTTCTATGTAGTTGTTTCTCTTTCACTCTTTTTATTATATACATAAGTTTATCCTTTTTTACTTATCAAGAGTAACATATTTTACCTTTTTTGAAACTATGGTGTTCGTTAGTGAACGATCGGCGGTGCTAACAAAAACGCACTTTACTGTAAAGAAAATCTTGAAAATTAATTCGTTTCTTTTGTCTTTTGAGATTTACAATAAAATAATTAGATCGTTCATGAAGCAAAGTTAATTGCTATTTTATTTTAAGATTTTTGACATGCAATTTTCGCGCTTTGACTTTGTACTCACATACACGTTGTATTGTTTTTTATAAAGTTTTTGTAGTTAGTTTTCACGTGTATTTTAAAAGTTGATTTTTACTACTGCATTTGAGAAATGAGGATTCTTTTGATTGTTGAGCAATGTTGTAAACTTTACCATAATCCCACTTTGGTGAGTTGCATTTTAATAGTTTTTTACAAGAATAGAAATTGTATTTAATTACTATAATTGTAGAAGAGTCCTGAAGAAGAGAACAACTGAATTCTCGAAAGCTTGACTAAACAATAAAGGGTTTTTCCTTGAACTAACGGCCTTCTTATTAGACTGCATCCCCAAGACACCTGTTTGAATATATATATATATATATATATATATATATATATATATATATATATATATATATATATATATATATATATATATATATATATATATATATATATATATATATATATATATATATATATATATATATATACCTATATATATATATATATATAATTCATTTACGACATTTTTTACGCAAAAAAGGTCTCTTAGTAAAAATCGCTACGAGTAATGGTTCTCGAGATATTTGGAATCGAAATTATCAATACTTGTGATTATTGACATAAACAAAAACATGTTGACTAAATAGTTATTATACTGAAATAATACAATTGAAGTGTTTTTGTTCAACAGAAACTGTTTTGTCATCATTTTTTTGAAGAAAAATTTAAGATAAATTTAAAAAAATAAAAAGTTCCCAAATTTATCATTTGAGTCAACATATCTTTATTTTTTGTCAATAATGACATGTATTTTTTATTTCCATTCTAAATATTTTGAGAACAGTTGCTTGTAGCGATTTTTACCAAGAGACATTTTTAAGTAAAAAATCACGGAAATGTATATTTTTTCACTCAATAGTTTTATACAGTTAGGGACGAAAAGTTATTACTCTTCAAAACAGTTAAAACACATGGGGGCGCCCCCTACAAATAGGAATCATATTGACATCAAAATCAAATTTATCATGTTAAAAAACTCCCAGACGTTACTTTAGAAATTATTTGGAAAAAATAAAAATGAAACTTCTACACCCTGTATCTCTGAAACTAAGCTTTTTAGGACATACATTTATACGAACTTTTTTACTTATTTTATTATCTATTACCTATTATTAATATATCTGCAGAATATGCTGTCGAAGTTTCTGGGATACAGTTTGGACTACCCTGTAGAGTAACAACAAATTGAAACATTTTTTTATAGTGAATTTACAATTACTTTTGTATGTTTGTTGATGCATCAACGTCGGTTTCGTCTAATGATGAAATGATGTAGGTGAATTATTTCATTTTTGACGAAATACTATTGACTATTATTACAAATAAAATATTGTTTACCACCACCTTCAAACAAATATTACTCTATATTAAATAACAAAGGAATTATTGTTTCGCCTTTGCGCCGTGCATTCTCCTTTACCGACATACCGAAAAATCTCAATTAGTCGACGTCCCCATCATCTGGTCCGGCCCGTTTGGAATCCGCGGCCTCGGGCCGATACCCCTCTGTGCGCCCCGGGGGGCCACACCTGCCCCCTCCGGATTATTTAATATATTCACACGCCGACGTTAATCATCGTAACGCCTCTTTGTCCAGAGCACAGGCCGCCGCCGAAACGCTGCTTCACTCCCGCATTGCCTCGATGATGTCTTCATTAGATCGTACTAGTGATGGGCATTAGGATTCTTTTTAGCGAATCGAATAACACTATTCAGTTTCTCATGTTGTGTGTTTAATATCTCGGGCCTTTGTTATTTTTTCTGTGTACATCAGACTTGCCAACTGTTAGTGGCAACTCTAAATTAGCTTTATATGGTGACGATACATAAATGTAGGGTTTCCAGACGCCCGGATTGGTAAAAACAACTTAATTTTGTTGAATATTGTACATAATATCTACTAAATCGACATTGTTCGAAAGTACCCATATCTAACTGGTCAATTTTTTCGTTTTCGGTGCACTCATCGATGTGAATTGTGAATTATTTTGTGATAATTACGTGCATTTTATCAATAAGTGTAAAGCTTGATTTTCATGCATCCGTTATCTAACGATACGATGATACGATATTAATTTTATTGGTTGAATTTAAAGACTTCGATTGGTTAGAAAATTACGCAGGTTTTAAATTTATTGCATTTTCATGCCTTCGTTCATCGGATTTGCACATTTGATTTTGATTGGGGTCATTTTATATTTTCATTTCCATAACGATTTGGTTGTTTTACTTATAGTTTAAGAGCTAGCAACGTTTTCGAGAGATAATTTTAAGAAAGCTGGTTTTTATATATATCTTTTGCTAAGCTCTCCTGAACAGAGTGCGGATCTACGCATCATATCTGTATTCAACATCTTTCACAACTGCGCATCACAAATTCGCCCTGTACACACAACCAAACTTATATGGAATCATCTATTATTTTTCATAATTTTTGAGATGTATGAAAATTTTCTGTTTATGAATAAAACTCAGTCCTTACCAATGACTTTTAATGAAAAATAATCCATATAGCAATTAAAAAAAATAATCAGTTCACGAAATAAACAAAATGGTATTTTTTTGGTTTCTGAAACGAAATTAAGATTTAAATTTTTAATGGCCAAAAAGTATAAACAAAAGAAAAAAGATAATTTTAATATTCCTTGTTGCCACCTCTAGCCCTTTTGCAAGCTTCTATCCGCGCTGGCATGCTTCTTATTAAATTATCCACCTTGTCTTGGGGTATGTTTTCCCATTCTGCTAATGCTGCATCAATCAGCTGTGCGAGATTTCCTGGATTGTTTCGACGAGCTCTAACCCTTCTTTTGAGCTAGTCCCACAAGTGTTCGATAGGGTTCAGATCTGGTAAGTAGGCAAGTCAGTCCAAAACTATGACACATTCCGTTTCAAGACATTCTCTAGCTCACACTGCTGGTATGGGAAGGTGTACTATCGTGCATGAAATTAAAATTATCCCCAATTGCAGCTCTCCAAAGACTAACGACTGGTTCTAGCACCAAATCAACATATCTCCGACTCATTAAAATTTTTTGAAGTGGTAACAATGGAGTTGTTCCTCCCAGTATAATATCCCCCAGAACATTACAGTTCCTCCTTTATATCTTGGTACAGATTTGGCAGCCTGAAGTCTCGCTCGTCTTTCTGGAGCTCTGAGAATCGGAATTCGATGGTTATCTGATCTTACGCCAATTCTGGTCTCATCCGAAAAAAGAACATTTTGCCAATTCTCAGTTGTCCAGTTTTGATGTTGAAGGCATCAATTTAGCCGGTCAATTTTATTTTGCCGAGATAACTGTGGTATCCGTAACTCTCTCCTACTGTAAGACACTCGTGCACGAAGCCTTTTTCTTATGGTTTCAACTGAAACGTTCACACTTGTAGCTGTCAGAAGTTGTCGTTGTAGCTCTGGATGAGAAACATTGGGATTTATTCTAGCAATTCAGCACACAAGACGGTCTTGTTGTTCAGTTGTGACTCTTTGACGACTTTGTCTGGGCCTATCCTTGTGTGTTCCTAATTCCAAGTACCTTGCATAAGTTTTCGATACACACTGGGTAACGTCTACTATCTCTGCTACGTCTCTCTGAAGCATTCCTTGTTCGGTGACAGCAATAATTCTTCCCCTCTATACATCTGTTAATCCAACATAAGGCATTTTTTATTTTTTTTGGATTGAATGAAAATTGCCGGACAATCGTGATTTTACAACTGAACACAAAATTCAAAAGAAATTAAATCGCAGCAGCTGTTTATTCTTTATTATAATGTTTATTTACAACAAAAAGCTTTATCTTAAAGTATACCAATTTTTATCCCTGCAGAAATTTAGTCAGAAATAAAGAGTGATTCCATATAATTTTTTTTGTTTGTATTTCAGAAACTAAGAAGGTTAGGACAAACCTATTTCTAGCATATTTAGTTTCATAAAAAGTTACAAAATAATGTAAAAATAGCATCATTGTATCTCTACTCATAAACGAGAAATCCCAAAAAACACAAAAATGGGATACCCTCTAAAGGTGTGATGCGAAGTAGTGAACCGCAGTAGTCTACTGGCAGCCAGACGGCACGCACTTTGACCAGAAGAGCATAGCAAAAGATATATTAAATAACCAGCTTTCTTAAAATTCTTGTTTTCCCGACGGTGCTTAAACGGTTAGATTAAATTTGTCAAAAAAGTGTCAAAACGTCCGTTATCGTACCATCTTTATCCGTTGACGGGCTAAAGTAAAAAAATTTACGGATGATAAGTGGTGCGAAAACGCTATGACCAATCAAAGCGCCGTCGGACCATCAGCATCGTATCAACGGATAACGTACGCATGAAAATCAAGCTTAAATCTGTTCAACGACCCACTTCAGTGACAGTGCCTGTCATTTTAATTCACAAGATAATTTTATTTTCTGTCTTTTTTTGCATGCTACTTGTATATGTAACTGGTAAATTGTTTTTGAAGTATCGATATATAACGTGAATTATTTAATTTTACCAATAAAATTAAGGGTTTAGTAATGTCAGAACGAAAGTGTGTATAGGAAATAATGAAATGCTCAAAGTTTTCTGTTTTCTCTTCGATGAAAAAGGATTACCCAGTTCTCATGTAAACATACATGTCATACATGTTTTCATACAACATTAAGACTGTTTTCAAATTGGGATCGACTAGAAGCAGCGCCCTAACAAAAAACAAGGCCAGAATCATTGAAACAAGAGAGTGCATCGAAAGGGTGCATCTACCAGGTACCTTGTGCATGCGGTAAGTCGTATATTGGAGATACTAAACCTTCCCAAAACGTACGACTTAGCAAGCACAAAAAACATGTATAAAAAGGTGAAACAAGGAAGTCAAGTATTGCGGACTAATATAAAGTGGTCGGAAGCTCGGGTTGCCCACAGGGAACCTTATAGGAAAAAGCATAAATTTAAAGAAGCCGTTTTTATAGCAAACAATAATAACATCTTTAGCAATCCTAGTACAGAAATATCTACGATATAGCAACTGATAAAACGCACCAATGGACAATCTCACGGTTGACTGCACCAAACTTCTTCACCAGTGAATATCCGGGTATAGTATAAGAGCTCTGTAGATTTAGGAATTGGGATAGTTTACGCTTGATAACGGTCATTGATATTTCTGACGGAAACGTTGTGTTAATGAAAATAATTAAAAACAATGGAAGTCCGAAATTCTTTAAGTTTCAATACTGAATCATTGTCTCCCACATTAAATGACAGTTGTTTTCTGTCAGCAATACTTTGTTTGCTGTTTTCTGTCAACTTCTGGATGTCGTCTGTCGAAGTTCTTTTATTTTTTTGGACACATATTTTACATAGATTTAAAATATTATTTTATACATGCCAGTCCTATAGGCGATTTTAGTTATAATCCCTAGTTCAAGTGACTTACTAATCAGCAAAATATGTTTATCTTATACAACTGAAAAACTTTAGACGTTACTTTAGAAATTATTTGGAAAAAATAAAAATGAAACTTCTACACCCTGTATCTCTGAAACTAAGCTTTTTAGGACATACATTTATACGAACTTTTTTACTTATTCTATTATCTATTACCTATTATTAATATATCTGCAGAATATGCTGTCGAAGTTTCTGGGATACAGTTTGGACTACCCTGTAGAGTAACAACAAATTAAAACATTTTTTTTATAGTGAATTTACAATTACTTTTGTATGTTTGTTGATGCATCAACGTCGGTTTCGTCTAATGATGAAATGATGTAGGTGAATTATTTCATTTTTGACGAAATACTATTGACTATTATTACAAATAAAATATTGTTTACCACCACCTTCAAACAAATATCACTCTATATTAAATAACAAAGGAATTATCGTTTCGCCTTTGCGCCGTGCATTCTCCTTTACCGACATACCGAAAATCTCAATTAGTCGACGTCCCCATCATCTGGTCCGGCCCGGTAGTTTACGCTTGATAACGGTCATTGATATTTCTGACGGAAACGTTGTGTTAATCAAAGTAATTAAAAACAATGGAAGTCCGAAATTCTTTAAGTTTCAATACTGAATCATTGTCTCCCACATTAAATGACAGTTGTTTTCTGTCAGCAATACTTTGTTTGTTGTTTTCTGTCAACTTCTGGATGTCGTCTGTCGAAGTTCTTTTATTTTTTTGGACACATATTTTACATAGATTTAAAATATTATTTTATACATGCCAGTCCTATAGGCGATTTTAGTTATAATCCCTAGTTCAAGTGACTTACTAATCAGCAAAATATGTTTATCTTATACAACTGAAAAACTTTCAATTCTTATATCAGAATTCCAATCGTGTGCCATAAATTCTGTATAATATACACATTGTGTTAAACCTAATTATGTTTTAATTGAATTAAAAGGAATTAAAAATTAATAATATAAATGGAAATCAGTTCTCCCACGCGGTCGACAGCTATATACATCTCATTAACTGTTAAGATCAATTGAACAATTCATATCAAACAATTTAATTATTGTTGCTGATACAAAAGAGCCTTAAATTACCTAAGATGGGGCTTATGTAAACGACTAAGATCTGTCGGATAATACCTATTTTATTCACAAGCTCGTAACTAGAAAATCCACTTGGTTATTGCACAGTCAGTATTTCCGACTAATAAACTCTGTAATTCTTTTCTTGCCAGAACATCAGCTTTTTCATAGCCTTTAATTTGACTGTGCCCCGAAATTCAGATTAGACTAACTCTAGACGCCAGCATTCGGTTCTCTCGAATAAACATTCCCAAACACAAGTCAAATTACGTCAAGATGTATATTGGACGGGCGTGCACATGATAACATATGTTGACAGATAAACGAAAAATATTACATACTATTAAAAACCGTTAATAGAGAGTTTATCCAGAGTCTGGATAAATAACATACGATATCCCGATGACACAGTTCTGGTTGCGGATAACATGGATGATTTACAACAGTTGGTTAGTATATGGTAGGAGAACGTAGTCAAAGAATGGGACTTGCCATTAACACAAAGAAAACAAAATTTATGGTTGTCGCGAGTGAGGTGGGTGAGTTTAGAGACGCCAGCTTAACATACGAAGAAGAATTCTTAGAACGAGTCACAAAATTCAAGTACCTGGGAGCTTGGCTTCACGAGGACTGGTCATCTGACAGGGTCATTAAGTGTAGAATTGAGCAAGTCCTGGGCGCATTCCTGAAATTTAACAAAGTCTTCACCTGTAGCGATTTCGACCTTCGATTGAGATTTGTGGAATGCTACGTCTGGTCGGTAGTCCTCTACGGCGTAGAGAGTTGGATACTAAAAGCAAAAGTGCCATAAACAGACTGGAAGTTTTCGAAATGTGGATATACCGCAGAATCCGCAAGATACCATGGACGGCCAAGATAAGAAATGAGGATGTGCTCCGACGTACTAATAGAGAACGTGAACTCTTCAACACCATAAAAAAAGACTGCATACCTGTGTCACGTCATGCGTAATCATAAATACCAATTTCTCCAGTTAATTATCAATGGCAAGATCGACGGCAGAAGAGGTTTGGGACGGAAAAAAATGTCGTTGCTGCGGAACATAAGACAGTGGACAGGCATGCGTAACATAACATACAGACATTGATCCACACAGCCAGAGATCGGGAAGCCATGGATAGTGTGGTCGCAAACATCCATTAATGGATAAGCAGAGAAAGAAGAAGGATATAGAGTTAACGGTTCTTAACTTTACGACTCCATCCTTAACCTCCAATGGGAATCCTTTAACTAAGACACTTGAAGAAATTTCTCAGGACTTACGACCGACAAAATTCAAAGATTTTCATTGATTTAAATAAGAACAATCATCGGTATTTCACGGTTTTTTTTAGAAGACACTGTCTCTTCAATGAACACCTCAGTAGATTGAAGCTAAGAAAAAACGGCGAATGCATATTTTGTTGGGGAAAAAATTCAAATGGGGAAACACTAGAACACCTTATCACTGAGTGCGCAGAGACGACAACCATTCATGTGATAAATTTTAGTACGACTGATATTGGAGATGGAGAACTAACCTCTGGAAAACCGTACCAGATACTGGCTTTTGTCAAAGCCCTAAGGCTGTAGGCAGCGAAGGCATATCGAAGACGGTGTGGATCTGAAAGCGACAGTGTTGCCATATTAAAATGTGTAATAATATATGTAATACGTTTGACGAAAATATATTTGGATGAAAAATCCGCGTTTATGTACTACTTATGTGCTACGGCACAGTATTCTTTATCCGCCCCGCAGTAAATGACTATCAGCGGGTAGCGGCGCAGAGCTAAACTAAATCTCGGAATTCTCGGACAGGCTGACGGTAACGCCAGCTACATCTCAGACAGGTTTTGAGCCACGAAATCGCCTACAAGGTTGGGCATCTTCTTATTTCTTTCAGTACACTTTCTGCTTTACCGGAAATAACTACAATTTTTGATTTTGAAATGGCACCCTCGGTATTTTTTACTTTATTCCGTAGAAAATGACATTCTGAATAGAATGACATATCATATGTCAACTTTTGACATTCTCGCTTAATAAAATAATCGTACTTTAAAATTCAATCTAGAGTGCCATGGCTATGTTAAAAACACTAATTCTTAATCAAGGAGCCTTGGAAAATAGATTTTCTAATGTTTTTAGTGTCTTGTTCTGGCCAGTTATAAAATGCTCAAATCGTATTTTTAATCATATCTCAATTTTTTCAAATGAAACGAGAGTGGCTCATTAGCATATTTGGAAAAAGCATTTTTTACGAATAATTTGATACCACAGACTTCGAGTCAAATTTTCGTTGCAAACCGCAAGTTATAATTTCAAATAAACCATATGCAAAAATGTCAAAAGTTGACATGTCAAAGTTGATATGTCATTCTATTCAGAGTTTCTATAAAATAAAGTAAAAAAATACCGAAGGTGCCTTTTAAAAATCAAAAGTTATAGTCATTTCCGGTGAAACATGAAGTGACCGAAAACAATTGAATATATCAATCAATTCAAATTTATGTCATATACTAAGATACCAAATCTCGTTTTTTTAACTGAAAAAATAAAAAAGTTATAGGGGTGAGCCACTTTTGAGACGCAACCGTTATTTCTTGTCTAACTGTTATCCAATAATATAATTATTATTGAATAATATAATAATTATTATCGTCCTTTCTTGTCAGTGATGGCAATTTAATGAAACATTTATAGCACCATTAACATCTGTAGTTTGCTCCGATTGATCCGATCGACTCTTCATAAGCTACCAATTGATTTGCCTTCAGGGACCGCAGTGATAGAGCGCGTTATGTTTGAGACATCGGTGCGAAGGCGGACAAAAGAAAGCCGTAACAACTTAACATATTAATAGTTATTGGCGATCGTCTATCACCGGCGATGTAAATCATATTCCTGAGACACCTATTGAGAGCCTTATGTGCGTCTGTGTGCGAGTGCGCCTGTGTACGAAGGCGGTTCGACAACTAATTACCTTATAATCGGATTTTGGAGCCGTATTAATTTCTGTGGTCGGAGCTCTTTTGTGTCAGTTCGTTGAGGTAAGGTTAAGCAATTAGGTGCTTTTTTGTCTTCAGGCTTGTTTGTCGGTCAGTGATGAACATGATTGGTGTCATGTAAATATTATGTTGGTAACATTTGGGCTCTGCGGTGGAACACTAAATTCACCTATTTTATTAATAAATACATACCTAGGCTTCAATATTAGTGTATATAAGTTATTATAATTTGTTTCTGTACCAAATAAACAATATTTTGTTTAAAAAATATATTTAATATGGTAATAATTATCAAATAAACACATAATAAACATGAACGGCCTTCAAATATCTCAACTGTCGCCGATTCTGACACAGAAATTATGGTGCAATGTTGCCGGTTTTGTTTTTAATTTATACTACCTTTTTCCCCTTGCTTTTTCCTAACGATTTTATTAAACTCTTAGTAATATTATTTTTTTGTTATCATTTAATTTATTTATAACTATAATATGTTAATAACATATTTAATAAATATTATTGAAGAAGGAAAAGTTGGGTTGCCTATAATATTTAGATAAAGAATAATAGATAATTCATTGTAAAAAATCTATTGGTATTGAGTTGTTTAACAATTAAAGAGTTGGGGTATTTGAAGATATTTTTAATTAGAGAGCTGGTACATTTGAATCTCTAGAAATATATACCGTATGATCAAAAAAAACGGCGTCAGCGATGGCTATGAAATGAAGATCGCTGTCATTTTATATATAAATTTATATGGGAAATGTCATCGATCGTCATTTCCCAGCCAACTGGACGCCGGCGCCGTTTTTTTTTTCGATCATAGGGTAGTATTATAATATAAATTGGAAAACAATATTTGTAATGTAAAAAAAAGATTATTCGCCATTTTGTCAAGTAATGGCTTAAAGATATCCTTTTGACGTATTATTAAACCGTTATTTTTAATTATAATAAACAATAATAATGACATTAGCAGTTAATTAAATTTCTATATACACAGGATGGCCCAAACTATAGTCCGGAAACGTCGGCAGCATATTCTGCAGATAAAACTAAGTAAAAAAGTTCGTATAAATGTATAGTATGTCCTAAGAAGCTTACGATGGGAGTTCAGGGTGTAGAAGTTTCATTTTTATTTCGATTTTTTACCAAAATTATCAAATTCCTCATATCAAAAAACTTCCAGACACCAATTTTCATCTAAACTTTGACGTTACTTCACAAATTATTTGGAAAAAATTCGAAATAAAAATGAAACTTCTACACCCTGTATCTCCAAACTAAGCATTTTAGTAGATACATTTTTACGAAGTTTTTTACTTATTTTTATCTGCAAAATATGCTGCCAAAGTTTCCGGAATACAGATCGGACCACCCTATATATTATATTCTCTATAATAAGACAAAAATTATTTGTTACGCATATTTTATAGATTTCTTTTCGTCGTACCGCATAGCCCAATTAGAGTACCTAATCGAGAAAATTAAAACTTAAACTATAATTCTGAAATTTGGTGTGGAGACTCCAGGAGAGTCTCAGATACTACCCTAGAAGTTTTAGACCTCTATCTCACCCGGAAGTGGTCGTACCGCCGAACCCAAATAGAGTAAACGTCAAATATAAAACTTAAGCTAGAAGCCTCAAATTTGGTATGGAAACTCCAGGATGGCCTCTGATACTACCCTACAAGTTTCAGACCTCTATCTCACCCGGAAGTGGTCGTACCGCAGAGCCCAAATAGAGTAAACGTCAAATATAAAACTTAAGCTAGACGCTTTAAATTTGGTATGGAGGCTCCAGGAGGGTCTCTGATACTACCCTAGAAGTTTCAGACCTCTATCTCACCCGGAAGTGGTCGTACCGCAGAGCCCAAATAGAGTAAACGTCAAATATAAAACTTAAGCTAGACGCTTTAAATTTGGTATGGAGGCTCCAGGAGGGTCTCTGATACTACCCTAGAAGTTTCAGACCTCTATCTCACCCGGAAGTGGTCGTACCGCAGAGCCCAAATAGAGTAAACGACAAAATTAAAACTTAAGTTAGAAGCCTCAAATTTGGTATGGAGACTCCAGGAGGATCTCTGATACTACCCTAGAAGTTTCAGACCTCTATCTCACCCGGAAGTGGTCGTACCGCAGAGCCCAAATAGAGTAAACGACAAAATTAAAACTTAAGTTAGAAGCCTCAAATTTGGTATGGAGACTCCAGGAGGATCTCTGATACTACCCTAGAAGTTTCAGACCTCTATCTCACCCGGAAGTGGTCGTACCGCAGAGCCCAAATAGAGTAAACAACAAAATTAAAACTTAAGTTAGAAGCCTCAAATTTGGTATGGAGGCTCCAGGAGGGTCTCAGATACTACCCTAGAAGTTTTAGACCTCTATCTCACCCGGAAGTGGTCGTACCGCAGAGCCCAAATAGAGTAAACGTCAAATATAAAACTTAAGCTAGACGCTTTAAATTTGGTATGGAGACTCCAGGAGGATCTCTGATACTACCCTAGAAGTTTCAGACCTCTATCTCACCCGGAAGTGGTCGTACCGCAGAGCCCAAATAGAGTAAACAACAAAATTAAAACTTAAGTTAGAAGCCTCAAATTTGGTATGGAGACTCCAGGAGGGTCTCTGATACTACCCTAGAAGTTTCAGACCTCTATCTCACCCGGAAGTGGTCGTACCGCAGAGCCCAAATAGAGTAAACGACAAAATTGAAACTTAAGTTAGAAGCCTCAAATTTGGTATGGAGACTCCAGGAGGGTCTCTGATACTACCCTAGAAGTTTCAGACCTCTATCTCACCCGGAAGTGGTCGTACCGCAGAGCCCAAATAGAGTAAACGACAAAATTAAAACTTAAGCTAGAAGCCTCAAATTTGGTGTGGAGACTCCAGGAGAGTCATAAATACTACCCTACAAATTTCAGGCTTCTAGCTAAAGTTTTAATTTCGTCGTTACTTACTATTTGGGCTCTGCGGTACGACCACTTCCGGGTGAGATAGAGGTCTGAAACTTCTAGGGTAGTATCAGAGACCATCCTGGAGTCTCCATACCAAATCCTGAGGCTTCTAGCTTAAGTTTTATATTTGACGTTTACTCTATTTGGGCTCTGCGGTACGACCACTTCCGGGTGAGATAGAGATCTGAAACTCTTAGGGTAGTATCAGAGACCATCCTGAAGTCTCCATACCAAATTTGAGGCTTCTAGCTTAAGTTTTATATTTGACGTTTACTCTATTTTGGTTCTGCGGTACGACACTTCCGGGTGAGATTCAGGTCTGAAACTTCAAGGGTAGTATCAGAGACCCTCCTGGAGTCTCCATACCAAATTTGAGGCTTCTAACTTAAGTTTTAATTATGTCGTTAACTCTATTTGGCCTCTGCGGTACGACCACTTCCGGATGAGATACAGGTCTGAAACTTCTAGGGCAGTATCAGAGACCCTCCTAGAGTCAGTACCAGCATTTCATATATCCATATACTAGTACGTAAAAAAATGTTTACTCATCTGCCACTATAAGTTATTAAAAAATCTTAAAATTAGTTTTTACAAATAATATACCTACTTCCTATAATAAAAGCAAAATTTTTAATAAATTAGTATTAATTTTTGATATAAAATCATCAAGACTCTAAATAAATTATATGCATAATTAATTCTTACAACTTGAACTCTTTATTGCTCCACATCTACACATAGGTATACAGTATATGTCCCCGGATTGTCTTTACAAGAGGAAAAACTTTTTTATTGTCGACATTTTGAGAAAAACACATTCTCCATAAATGTTTTTGCTTATTCGAAAATGAATCCCTTTATACTTTTCCAAATTTCCGTAGCGTTTTAGAGAAAATTAAGAAAAACATGAAAATATTAGGCTAGAATATTAAATTATTATTTTGTTAGAATTTTTTTATTTTTATATACCATAGAAACGCGTTTTGATTTTTAGGACTTAGAAAAGATTCAACAATATTTTCATGTTTTTCTTTGCTTCCTTTGCTCTAAAACGGTATGGAAATTTGGAAAAGTATAAACGGGATTAACCATTTTAGAACAAGCAAACATTTTTTATGAAGAATGCATTTTTCTCAAAATATCAATAATAAAAATGTTTTTCCTCTTGTAAAGACAATCCGGGGACATACTGTATACCTATATTCTTACTAGTACCCTAGTACCCAAGAATATCTTAATACCTATTATTCTTTGCTAGTACCCTTCTGTCCCTTCTAGTACAATTATATTTATTTTATGAATATCATATGCAACCAATGATTCACTAATCTGAATAAAAGCAATATATTTTTATATTTGATAGTATTAATTATATTATAACTTAGTTAATTAAGTAAACGATTGAATATAACAACTACTGTGTTAGTAATTGTTTATTTAAAAATGGTATTTTGATAATTTCTAGAGTTTAAATAAAATAAAAATCTTAAAGGAAAATGAAAACATATCGGCAACATGGCACGAAAAATTGTAAATATAGATGGCATATAGATGGCCGATTTACCGATTTGCTTAATATCAAGGCTTATATTTCTTAAGTATTATCGATAATTTATGTAACAAAGTATTGTTTTTCGTTGACACAAATGATTTATATACACTAATATTGAAAGCTAGGTATGTATTTATTAATAAAATAGGTGAATTTAGAGTTCCACCGCAGAGCCCAAATGTTACCATTATGTTTTCTATGAAATGGCGTTTGCAGGTTTAGGACCAGGAAATAACGCCATTTCATCTATAATATAAAGACGCAAATTTACCACATTATGTTTTCTATTGCCAAAAAAATGATTACTTTCAAAGATATTTCAGAAATTTTTGATTTTATTGTTATTTTTTCTGATTCAAATTGAAAAATATTATCATTTTTTAAACATCCGTTTAGCTAAGAGGAAGAGGAAGAGGAAGAGGAAGAGGAAGATGAAGAGGAAGAGGAAGAGGAAGAGGAAGAGGAAGAGGAAGAGGAAGAGGAAGAGGAAGAGGAAGAGGAAGAGGAAGAGGAAGAGGAAGAGGAAGAGGAGGAAGAGGAAGAGGAAGAGGAAGAGGAAGAGGAAGAGGAAGAGAAGAGGAAGAGGAAGAGGAAGAGGAAGAGAAGAGGAAGAGGAAGAGGAAGAGGAAGAGGAAGAGGAAGAGGAAGAGGAAGAGGAAGAGGAAGAGGAAGAGGAAGAGGAAGAGGAAGAGGAAGAGGAAGAGGAAGAGGAAGAGGAAGAGGAAGAGGAAGAGGAGAGAGGAAGAGGAAGAGGAAGAGGAAGAGGAGGAGAGGAAGAGGAGGAGAGGAAGAGGAAGAGGAAGAGGAAGAGGAGAAGAGGAAGAGGAAGAGGAAGAGGAAGAGGAAGAGGAAGAGGAAGAGGAAGAGGAAGAGGAAGAGGAAGAGGAAGAGGAAGAGGAAGAGGAAGAGGAAGAGGAAGAGGAAGAGGAAGAGGAAGGAAGAGAAGAGGAAGAGGAAGAGGAAGAGGAAGAGGAAGAGGAAGAGGAAGAGGAAGAGGAAGAGGAAGAGGAAGAGGAAGAGGAAGAGGAAGAGGAAGAGGAAGAGGAAGAGGAAGAGGAAGAGGAAGAGGAAGAGGAAGAGGAAGAGGAAGAGGAAGGAAGAGGAAGAGGAAGAGGAAGAGGAGAGGGAAGAGGAGAGGAAGAGGAAGAGGAAGAGGAAGAGGAAGAGGAAGAGGAAGAGGAAGAGGAAGAGGAAGAGGAAGAGGAAGAGGAAGAGGAAGAGGAAGAGGAAGAGGAAGAGGAAGAGGAAGAGGAAGAGGAAGAGGAAGAGGAAGAGGAAGAGGAAGAGGAAGAGGAAGTCTCTCTATAAACGAAAGCGCTGAAAGAGTGTAAAATCAAATGAGACAAGTGAAGCTGCAAATAGACATTGAATAGTGTCGGTGAGAACACCGTTTCGTTCATACTCATCTCACTATCAGAATATTATTTGTTTCAGTGTTATTAATTTGCCCTCTAGTTACTTAAATAAAAAAGCTTCTTTTCTTACACACACATAAGTGATCTCATGTAATACCATGTATTGACTATTTATTGTCTAACGGTTTATAATAGACGTGTCTGCTAAAAACTAAAGTGTTTTTGAAATATTTAGATATTTTAAATAGTGTTTTTTGTGTTTGTTTTTTCATTACACTTCCTCAAACTTTCGGCATTTTTTGTCCGTTAGGAAAATATTTTTTACTAGTAAATAGTCAATCCTGACACCCTTCTGTCCATTTTGATTCAACACAGTGTTGTTTACATAAAATACCTTTATTATTTTCTAGATTTCCCTTCCAGTAGAGAAAGACCCACACTTCTTTACCATAATATACTACATTAAAAAATATGCTTTTTAAACATTCACCTTACGACCTCTTGTCCCATGGCTGATTTATACCCCGCTGCATATAATCGAACCTCAAATCTAGACGGAATACACCGTCTATTCCACATTAATTACCCCGGCTGATTTAACCGCCCGCCTTCTCCCCCTAACGCCCTTACTTACCCGCCTCCCCTGCGGCAGTGATTTATAGTCCCCTAGGTTCTTCTCCCCCCTCCCACCGACTCGCCTTCTGTCCGGCCCTGGACGACCCGGAGCCGTTCCCGATCTCAACACCCCGGAGACCGCGCTGTTAATTACGAATCTGTTTTAGTTCCGGATTTGCTGCCCCGCTCGCTCTCGCCCAGATGCACAGGGTTGGGTACAGGCAGGATTTGAATGGTTGCGTGTTCTTCTTAAGAGTCAATTTCACTAGTCCGAAAAAGTAGGAAAATAAGCGTTCGGCATTTAACGTTTTACGTAAAACTGGCTAGGTATTTTTACACAAGTATAATACACATATACATATTACATAAATATATCCGTAATTTAAAATTCCCTTACAATACGGAAATAAATTGATGTTTTATGATTACAGTGACATATAATTTATATGGTTTTGTAACAAATTGCTCGTTATTTTATGGCAAATGCTGAAGCTCTGCAAACCTTAATTAAGCCTTAACCAAAGCATTTGTGTTTGGGATTTTGTCTTAACACGACAGAATCGGTCTAAGCCTGAGGCAGATTTCTGAAATAAAATATATATTTCCTTCGCCAGTGTAAGCGGGTGTGTCGCTTTACCCGACCCCTAAGAGCGACCCGAAAGTACAGCGTAATAGACTCTTAACTTTAAATGGAGGTAAAAAGAGTTTATTTTATATAAGCACAGTGACATACAATATGGAAGAATGTAGAACGGGTGGAGGGTGATTAATCACTGCGGCCTTACAGATCTATTGTGTCCCCTTTTTTTGAGTTATAACTCATCATACATAAAGCCAATATTTGAGATGGTTTTACAGAGGGTAGTGATACCTGCTAGCTACCTAGTAGTAGTTATCCATCTCCGATATAGTATCCTTAGTCGTACCAAAGTTTATGGCACGAATGGTTGTTTTGGCGCACTCAGTGATGTATTCTGGTGTTTCTCCATTTTCTTCACAGAATCTGCATTCGACGTTTATTCTTAGCTTCAAGTAAGAATCCTGTGACAATCCGAAGAATTGTTCTCATTTAAATCAAGGAAATTCTTTGATTTTTCTCAGTCGTAATGCTGAGAAACTTCTTTACAAAATGGAACAACTACTAAAAGGTATTTGATTTTATTTATTTTTTGTATACAAATGTAGGTTAGAAAAACACGTAAGTAATCCAAATTTAGGGTGAGATAATTAGCTAGTTACCTAGTAGTAGTTTTATTAATGTGATGGACCACCTTAATGTTGAATATATTCAATGAGTCGTCTCGGCATGGAATTGATGATATCATTTATGTATGTTTGCGTTATTTCATTCCATGCTAACTGGCAGTCTCCTACCCGTGATATCCTATATGTGTTCGAGATTGCCAAAAGATCTGGAGATCTTGGAGGTCAAGATAGGAAATTAACTTGAGTGTTATCGAAGTAGAGTCCAAAATTAATCGAGCAATATGCGGAAGGGCATTATCATGTTGAATCATGGTATTGTGGAGCATTTGTTGTTAGGATATACGTGGCTCTTTATAGAAAACCTTGACTTTCGCCTTTTTCCATATTGTTATCTCTTCAGTCGTGATCTACCATCGTATATTTTTAAACAGAAGCATGACCTATAACTAAAACCGATTTTTTATTCCATATTGCTGTCAGTCTTAGAACTGCTTTAGGCTTTGATGTCAATGTTCAGTGGTCAATAGCATCACCAAATCGAATGGAAAGAATAAAGTCCAAAAGATCTTATTTGTATGTAAAGAGTTCTTATGGTGATGAGCCTTCCGCGTTCTGTAAAGCATTGATTGGAAATTGCTCGCGAAGTGGCGAAACAGTCTCGTAGATACGGTCGCCTTAAAGGGCAATCTTGATGTTCTGTAGTTAATTTTTGATGTTCTGTCCGCTGTCACTGTGTTTTTGAAGATAGAATAGATAACAATTTGTAATATGTAGTATTAAACACTTCCAAATAATGTGAATACGGTTATCCTAGAATTAGGCATGTTATATTTTATCAGGCTAGAATTAGGCGTGTTATATTATATAACTCTTTAATAAATTCCATCCATAGGTTTCGTTCATATCATTTCAGTTTAATCATCTGCTGATGATGTTAACATGGTTAGCGAAATGTGCGTCCAGTGCAAAAGTAGAGTGTTTTGTGTATTGTAATAAACCAATACTTTATTTTGCTGTTATAATACCAAAGGCTTCAACCACCAACTGTAATATTTATACCGGGTGCGTCTCAAAAGTGGCTCACTCCTATAACTTTTTTATTTAAAATCCAATCTAGAGTGCCATGTGTATACTAAAAACATTAATTCTTTATCAAGGAACCTTGGAAAAATAGATTTGATCGTCTAATGTTTTTAGTGTCTTGTCCTGGCCAGTTAGAAAATGCTCAAATCGTATTTTTAATCGTATCTCAATTTTTTCAAATGGAACGAGGGTGGCTCATTAGCATATTGGGAAAAAGCATTTTTTACGAATAATTTGATACACCACACTTGGTATTTCAAATCAAATTTTTGTTACGAACCGCAAGTTATAATTTCAAATAAACCATATGCGAAAATGTTAAAAGTTGACATATGATATGTCATTCTATTCAGAGTGACATTTTCTATCGAATAAAGTAAAAAATACCGGGGGTGCCATTTAAAAATCAAAAGTTGTAGTCGTTTTCGGTGAAACCGGAAGTGACCGAAAACAATTGAATACGTCGATCAATCCTAATTTACGTCATATACTGACATACTAAATCTCGATTTTTTAACTAAAAAATAAAAAATTTAGAGGGGTGAGCCACTTTTCAGACGCACCCGGTATATAAATATGAAATGTATTTTAGAGAAGTTGAGGGGTTGAAAAACGAAACTGGACCGGTCTGGAGGTGGAGAGACTGTTTCGTGTAGCGAAAGATCAATTCAACATAATAGTCATGAAGTCTGCCAAAGTCTGAGACAGGCACGGCACTGAAAGAAAAAAAAATCTTGATAGCGATTAGATACATATAACAAAATCGAAAACGTCAAGTATAAATATTAAAATTAAAATAACTGTTCAGTTGTTTTAATCATCTTGTTGAATATCAGGTTGTTAAGTCGGTACATACATATTTTTAAACGTTTTAAACGTTAGTACCTAAATTAACTTCCAATAATTCCCAGCCCTGCGGATAGCGTGGCTGCACTGCTGCCCTAGGAATTGGATAATATGTGTAATCGCGGTCGAATTGGTAACGTTTGACATTTAATTTTGGCCTCTATCGTTAATTTGTCGCTTATCGTGGCGTATTTATTTATAGTTTGCATTGAATGTCCGGTTGGGATATAGAATGTTGCGTACTTTGTATGTTCCCTATAGATCGAAAATGTTTACGATATAGATAACTGACACTTTTATAAATTATTTGGTATTGTCAGTAATTAATGTTGCAGGAAATACGGTTATTATTATTTACGGTTACTATTAAAAGTACCTTTCAAACTTTCAATGTCTTTGTTTTGTTTTGGATAGTCTTACTGCTAGTTATCACACTATCTAGGATTCTAAAACTAAATATCCTAAAAGTCGAGTTGTCGAACATTGATATTTTAAGATACAAGCGTTGATTGAAGGAATTGGGAAGATACGCAACCTAATGGGTAAATTCGTGACAAGGTTGATTTGATTTCCCCGTACGTCTCAAGTGCTGTACGATGGAGACACTAATCGTTCTGCGGCCAACGCATAAAACACTTATTTTCTCTAATTCGGCCAGCGAAGGAAAAAAATTGTGTGGAACTGAAAGTGTGGAACCTAATATCTGTAATACGTTTGATGAAAATATTTTCGGATAAAAAATCCGCGTTTGTGTATTGAAAATGTATTTCTATCAAACATAGAATCAACACAAATATTTTTTATAGGTACTGAATATGTCATATGATCGAAAAAAGCCGTTTAGTTGGCTTGGAAATGACGATTATTGACATTTACTATAATATTTTACATATATGAAATAACAGCAATTTTCATTTTCAAGTTAACTATGACTGTTCTTTGTTTAATCATATAATATTATATTAAATTGTTTAATGATAGAAAATCCGTGTTATTAAGGTACTGCACCGAAAATCCGTAAATCTACGGATTAATCAGTAGTTCTGGCAACTCTGTCTCCGGCAATCACTCCCTCTGTCGACTGAAAGCAGAACTACGGTACAGTATTCTTTACTCGCTGCGCTGTAAAAAACTATCAGCGCGCAGCGGCGCAGAGCTAAAGTAACTCTCGGACAGGCTGACGGTAACGCCAGCTACATCTCGGAGAGGTTTTGTGCAACAAAATCTTGAGCATCTTCTTATTTCTTCAATCAACGATACTAGTATCTATTCTATACTTTCAATACTAGCATCCCATATTTCATTGACCAGATTGCCCATAAGGTTTGTTATTTTTCATTTCGAAACGTGTTTTTCTCTTCCGTATGTAGTTATTTCTGGAATATTTCCTGCATAAAAATATTTTGTTATGTGTAGAATTTTAACTTTATTTGTTGTTTGTTTACCGCATTTGTCTTTCAGGGCTGATATTTGTATATATCCTGGTGATGATGGATGTCTCAATATCTTCAGGCTGTTGTTACTCTTATTGTGTCATCATCATCATCATCATTTTCGGCTTATTCAACCATTTTCAATTATGGTGTAGACTCCTACATATTTAGATACTCTCTTTATAGTTGGGCCCATTGTTGTCTATTGTTGGCTCTGCGGGTGTAATTTTTCCTTATAATATCCGTTTTAAGTATCTAAGTTTTGCATGCATTGGTCATAACTGGTAGTACAAATTGGTCGAATGTTTTCTTCTTTAGACAAAGTGCCATTCTAGATTTGAATATGATTGAGTTTTATCATAAGTACTCCATGCTAACTTGTTTCTGCTGTTGATTTCTGGTAGTAGAGATCCCAAACTGTGTATTAGTTGTCCCAAATATATGTATTCTTCGACTATTTCCAGTATTTTGTTATTTATCAGAATGTCTTTTCTGTCATTAGCTCGTTGTATATTACTTTAGTTTTTGCAAAGCTCATTTTGAGACCCACTTTATTGCTGGCTGTATTTAGTTGAGATATTCTCCATCTATTTTTAATCCTTTGTTGGTCCAGTTTAGTTGACGGAACATTTCCTCTAGTGTTGTTGTAAACAACTTTGGAGATATCGCGTCTCCCTGTCGCACTCCCCAGTTGGGGAACTCTGGGGTTACTTTATATATCATTACTCTTGCTTTGGCTTCTTTGTATATACACACCGCACAAAAATCGCCAATGTTTCAAAGTATTTTTGGCTACGCGCTTTTTAAACATATTTTTTTCAGTTTTATTTATTTGGGACTTTTGAAATTACATAAACCATAAATAAAGGTTATTTTTTTAAATCAATATGTATAGGGTAAATGAAAAATATCAAATCGGGTTTATTATAATTTTTATGGGAAAACAACATTTTTTAGTATCTTGTATTTCCTCCTCTTACTTTTATTATAGCCAGCATTCGTCTTGGTAGACTTTCAGACAATCTACTTATATATTCTTGCTCCATGTTATGATTATTTCATGTTGGAGTTTATTAAGGGTTCTGAACGGAGCTTGACGCTGCTGGATTCCCCTAGCCAGGTGGTCCCACACGTGCTCTATGGGGTTGAGGTCTGGGCTGCGAACTGGCCAATTTAATGTAGCAATATTTACTTCCTCAAGATGTTCTTGCACTATCCTGGCAGTGTGCGGTCTGGCGTTGTCATGCATTAGCACGACATTCTCACCAATAAAAGGCCCGTATGGAACCACATGGGGTTCTAGGATGTCTATTATATATCGATCGGCCGTCATCCGACTATCATTAACACCTACTAACTCCGTTAGTCCCGTCCATGAAGAGAAATCCCCCCCCCATACCATTATTGACCCACCGCCAAATCTTTGCCTTTCACGAAAGTTGCATTGGAAATACCGCTCACCTGGTCTTCGGTATATTGGCATACGTCTATCTGAAGTGAACAAACAAAATCTAGACTCGTCTGTAAAGCGGATATTAGACCATTCTTCTAAATCCCATTCAACATGGTCTCTAGCAAACTGTAAGCGGCTCACTCGATGTTCTCTGGTAAAACGGGGGCCACTGGCTGGTACCATTGCACGTATATTATGCTCTCTAAGTCGTACCATTACGTACGGTTTGTACGCAAATCTGAATATTTCGAGCAGCTAAAATTTCATTTAGGAGCATTCGAGCAGTGCAGTGTCGTGTTCTTAGGGCCGAAAGTCATAGAAAACGATCATCTAGAGCTGTTGCCCGTCTCCCTATACCTTCGAACAACTCTTGAAATGGTAATCTGTTGAACACCAATTACATCTGCCATGTATCTTTGACTTCGCCCGTCTTCAATTAGCGCAATTACTCTGACAGCTTCTTCATCTGTCAAATGACGTGTTAAACGTTGGGGAGCAGCCCGAGCAGTCATTATACACACCTCTTTGACTTTAGAAATCTTAATACAGAATTAAGTTCTACGGCGGATTTAAAAAATAAAGGTTAAGCAATAATTAAGAATTAATAAAATCTAAATTAATTATATTACATCTATTAAAATATTGTTACGGATTCCGTGGGTCCACTAATTTAAACTCACGATAAAATACTTAACGAATTTATTTGTCTCACTCTGTACACACAACTTATACTATTTATAACACAATTTATGCAACTACTATTACTCTAACGGTATTTCGCGGTATTATCAAACTTCAGACTATCTTCAGACTTGTCCAACTGTCAAAGCGCGGACCTTATATACCCCCTGGCGATTGTTTCTGGAATTTTCTAAAGAATTCTGTAATTTTCTTTTACTTTCTATCGAATTCGCCAGGTTCCTCAATGCACACAACTTATAATACCAAAGCAGAAAACACAGAAATAAACAGCATATTGCAAATCAGAATAATTTGCTATCAGCATTTTTTCTAGCAAAAAGAAAAAATAACCTAATAAAAGAAGAAAGGATACATTTCTTTAACTCGAAATTATCAGTTAAAGAATGTCTATTCGGGAAGTAGACAAAAAAATTAAAGAATATGTTTTACATAGTTACAATATTTAGAAACATTGATGATACGATAATTTTTGGGCGGTGTGTATTAGCCAGAGATTGGCCTGGGAATACCTTGTTTTGTTAGGGCTTCTATTATTGCCTTAGCATATATCGAGTCGAAGGCCTTCTCAAAGTCTATAAAGGCTATGGCTAGTGAAAGTTCGTATTCTTTTGTTCGGCTGATAGTTTGTCTGAATTAGGGTTCAGAACTATAGAGAATTTCCGGTTCTCTTGAGACATTAAAAAACCGGGACTCGAAATTATTAATTCCCGGTTCTTTCGGTACTTTCGGGACTCGGTAATAATAATTAAAGACATATTTTTTGGTACGTGCGAAAGACTTTTGATACTTTCTAGCGGCCGAAATCAAACTCTTCTAAATAATTAGTGCTGCTATCTCTTACTGTTCTTACTTCTGAAGTTATTTTGAAGTTGCTATAATTATTAGCAATTATTGAAGTTTAAATATGTTATTTTATTATTTAGTATAACATTGCTGAATGTATTAGTTATATTTTTTGTGCTATGTTTTTATAGTAATTTGCATCTTTAATTGATAATGTAAGTTTTTTTCTAATTTAGTTAAGTTGGTTTCGAGTTTATTTGGCCATCACAGAACCGAGCCTCGGTAACAATAATTAAAAAAATATTTTTTTGTTACGTGGGAAAGTCCTTTGATACTTTCTAGCGATCAAAATCAAACTCTTCTAAATAAGTAATGATGATTTCTTATTGTTTTTGCTTCTTTTCTCTTTTGAAGTTCCTATAATATTTATTATGTTAGGTTTTAATAGATATTTGCATTTTTAATTCAATATTTTAGGGCTTTTGTCTCAAATTCAGTTAAGTTGGTTTACGTTGTTTGATGTGAAATTTAAGGTTACCTATACTTTTTTCTTTACTTGTTCATGTTCATTTTTTCATGACTGATTACTTAATAATTTGATATTATTTTTATTAAAAATCTCAATTTTTTATCCATTTTACTTTGAAAAACTATCTCTTGCTTTCTGATTGATGAAGTGCACCACCATTGAACAAAAATTAGCCAGTACCGAAAGTACCGAATAAACTGGAATATCCCGGTTCTTCAGAGGCGCTGTACCGAAATTCCTGGTTCCGAAAAACAGTTCCTGTTCCGGAAACCCTAGTCTCAATATTTAATGGACAGTAATCTTCAATAATCCAAAATTGAAATGTCCATTACAAAATCGATTTGCCAATCTTCTGGGAATGCTGGAATAAAACGGTTTTAATACACTTCCAAATCGCTTTAATAAAAAAAGCGTTCCCTTGAAAATTTTAAAAACCGTGTAAAGCGCCGCGCTCTAACAAAAATGCTTTTAGTCGAAAATTAGCGGGGGGACCTATTAATAATGCGAAGCTTTTATTCGCTCGCGCCCTTGTCATCGTTTGTAACCGTTAATGAATATAATTTATGACGCTTTCGCATCGCACCGTGCCCGTGGTCCTGTGTCGATTTTTTACCGCAAATTAAAACGAATTATATTTTTCGGACCGCGCGCGTTCAAATGCATTTTTCGCATCGTAAATGGTGCAGCCGCCCCGCTAAAATATATGGGAAATCTTTAGGTTATTTATCGGCGGTGTCCTTTTTTGTTTATGACGACCGACTTTTTCCATTTGCGTATTTTTTGTCGTTAGCTTGATAAATAAATCGGGCGAGGTGTGGGTGTTTTTTACACGTTTTCTCTTTTAGTGCGTTGGCTAGGATAAATAGCGTAGACCATTATTATTCCATTTGAAATAACATAATACTTTTTACTAGTGGAAGCTCTAAAATGTTTATATTTGTGTAAAATATAAATTGCTCTACATATAACAGAATACTTTTTTTTGTTAACCTTAACGACTTCTGTGAATTTTGTTATTTTTACTAAACATACACAACTTTTTGATGAGTGTCAGTTTAAGTAGTTTTTTGGAAAATATTAAACCTAAAAATACTAAAAACACGCATATCAGTTCTATGCAATACACTAAATGAAGTGTACTGTAAACTTACTGTGGTACTTAATCTTCAGAGTTCTTGTGTCTTTTGTCCCACTAATGCTGACAAATCGTAAGCCGGGTCCAGACCAAGCGGACAAAACAGCGATAAGATCAATCAGCGACAAATCCAATACATTTTGCAACATTTTTATCTCATTTTTGTTTTGTTTCCAAATTCGGAGACTTTTGAATGTCCCGTCTCGAGTCGGTAAATTAAATTACACTGAAAAAAAAGGATCTCTCAGTCGAAATGAATATGACTTTGACCCAAAAGATTGGCGCTTTTCAATAGGGCCAAGAACGACGTTTCTTTCCCAAAGCATTAACTATCTTTTCATAAGCTTTAAAAACATACTTCGAGAATAGAAGAATATATCTGTCCAAAGTATTTCACTCTTGACCCAAAATGAATATGCAAAGAAGTACTTGCTACAAGAACAATAGTCTCTTTGATTCATACAAAAATTCTTGATTGAAAAGGGACATTTCTTGATTAAAGAGACTTTTCTTAAACCAATAGCGAATACTATTGACTCAACTAAAATTTATTTTGATCTAAGAGAATTATTTTGCTCTACATCATATACAGGCATATTACGAGGTATATTATTTTCTGATAAATTTAGGCTTTCCTGGTCTGTAGTAAGTAAAGTGATATTATTTTCCTCGATAGTAGTTATTTCTGCTTCTTCACTCCTTGGTATTTTTTGGGGTGGTTCATCACTCTACAAATTACAAAGAAATGTTACATCACGATTAATCAAAGTAAAGCAAATAAATTATTAAAATTATAAGCTTTGGTCACATTTTGAATTTTTTAATACGACGATTTGAAATTCTAAAATTTTTGTAATTATTTGCATAAAAAAATCGATACCTATATTCTTATTCTATCTATAGTCACAAATGCATTATCTAAACAGGTGCATTAGGTAAATGTCTCTTACCTTCAAATATAGCAAATAAATGCTCTAATTTCCATTTTTTCAGAAACTCCTTTAAAGAATCCATATATCCTAAAATTTGTCTATAAAAAATGACAAATGCATGTTAATAACGATCACTAATTTGTTATACGATATGCGTTTAAAAAGCAAATTATGCAAAATTCCAAGTGGAAAATTCCAAGCAAAAAAACCCGTACGTACTATGATGTACGACTGATCAGACTGCCGACTGATTGTATATACCGTCCTTCGTCATCGTCTTTGCGTGTTGTTATTATTTTTCATCAAAAGAGTATTTAGCTATTGGAAAAATTACCATGTTTCATGAATGAAGTACTTCCTAGCGTATTTTTCTTATTATCTCAAAACAAAGTAACTTGCACTTGGTTGAATGAAAATAGATTCAAGAGAAATTTTTGAATTTTTCAAGAGAACCAGTTTTCTTGAGTTAAGAGAATTTTTCTTCAGGCAAAATATTTTCTTTTACGCTAAAATAAATTCTCTTCGCCACTAAATTTTTTTTTCAAGAACGATGACGACTTTAGTTCAAGTCTATCTTTTTTATCAGTGTACGCTGTTTTGTCATAATGTTGACCAACCTCTCACTACCGGTTTCGGAGCCCTACTCCATCATCAGGTGAGGTTGGGCAGATCCACGAAATAACAACCACAGCGCAGAGATAGTTAATTCCGACTTGTCGGAAAGTATCGGTTAGATATTAAGATATTCTATATCAGCAGTTAAGTGGCAAGAATCCTTATATAATTTTATTATATACCTATACTGCAAGAAATTTGTTGTTTATTTTATAATTTGGCTTTCCTGAAAGAAAACCATCCTTTTACTATCGATAGTTGCGCCTCGGTGGTACGAAAGTACTACCATTGCACGTAGGCCGCTATCTCCCGTTCGGGACTTAATATCTAACCGATACTTTCCGAAAAGTCGGAATTAACTATCTCTGCGCTGTGGTTGTTATTCTGTGGATCTGCCCAAGCTCACCTGATGATGGAGTAGGGCTCCGAAAACGGTAGTGAGAGCAGGTTGATCCACATTATGACAAGCACAGCGTAGAATTAAATTTTTATATGAGCAGTTAAGTGGCAAGAATCCTTATATAATTTTATTATTATTGATAAGATATACCTTATACTTACAGCGCTTTCAGATGGAGCGGACCGCCCGCGGCTTCGAGCAAGTACCCTGAGTTTATACGAACAATTTCACATGCTCCGTTTACGTATGCTCCGTCCGGATGATTTCGTCCGACGGCTATCTTAAAAAAAAAACACGCGGACGAACAGCGCGGACAACCGATTTTACTATACGTTTTATAAATTTTCCAGTTTTTTTAAACCAATCAGCTATAATTTTTGCGTTAACAGTATAGTGTTAATATAGATAAACCAAGTATAAATTTAAGCATTAAAACAATTAAAAATAATGTTTAAATATTATTTATTAAATAAAATTATTGTTAAAAAAATTATTATTAAATTAAAGTTATTAAATAAAATCTGCTATGACGTCATCCTGAGCGTGATTTTCGTCCTCAACTAAAATACAAAAGTTTGTGCAACTACAACTACTACTGTTGAAGTGAACATTTGAAACATTTAAAAGCCAGTTTTCTACAAAAGCAATTTTTAGAGCACTGACTCCCTTTGCAATTGCAAAATATTAATTTTAGTAGCTCAGAAGGCGCCACATCTTCTGTTGATTGAATAGGTATGAGATTGCCTTTTTGGTTTTTCTTCCATCCATATTATAAAGGATCTAACTAGATACCAATCCATTCTTGAATCTAAAAAATACAACTTATAACATTTCCTATAATAGTCTTTACAGTTATCTGAAAGTATGTCCTGAGTAAATGGAGTTTTGTTGAGTTCTCAGTTGGAGACAAATTAGCTAAATTAAAGGTAGTCTTAAGGGCTTGCCTTGATGTAATCCTATTGTATAGAGTGGATCTCAGATGGTTCATTGGTTTAATATAGCTTGGGCAGTGATATACCTTTAAAAGATAATTTAATCCTGACTGAAACAAGTCATCTTTGTTAGGATTTTTTTCTAAAAATACGTCGAGGTATTGACAAAGATTGTCATCTTTTTTCATTACCGACATGCACATTTTTGACTTGTTTCAGTCAGGATTAAATTATCTTTTAAATATATCACTGCCCAAGCTATATTAAACATATGAACTATCTGAGAATCCCTTAAGACTACCTTCAATCTATCTAATTTGCCTCCAACTGAGAATTCTGCAAAACTCCATTTACTCAGGACATACTTTCAGGTAGCTGTAAAGATATATCTATTATAGGAAATGTTTTAAGTTGTATTTTTTAGATTCAAGAATGGATTGGTAACAATTTAGATCCTTTACAATATGGATGGAAGAAAGATAAAAAAGGCAATCTGACACCTATTCAATCAACAGAAGATGTAGCGCCTCCTGACCTACTAAAATTAATTTTTTGTAATTGCAAAGATCAAGAAGTCAGTGCTCTAAAAGTTGTTCTTGAATGGAACTATTCTTCAAAGTGTGGTCATTACTACGGAATCAGTATCACAAGCTTTTGTATTTTAGTTGAAGCTAAAATGACGCTCAGGATGATGTCATAGCAGATTTTATTTAATAACTTAAATTTCATAATAACTTTTTTAACAATAATTTTTTTTAATAATATTTAAACGTTATTTTTAATTGTTTTAATGCTGAAATTTATACTTGGTTTATCTATATTAACACTATACTATTAACGCAAAAATTTAAACTGATTGGTTTAAAAAACTGGAAAATTTATAAACCCTATAGAAAAAAATTGCTCTATCTCTATTACTATTTATTTTAGAGGAAAAACGGTAAAATATTCTAAATTTAATTCTCTACAGAAAACATATCTTTAGTTTTTTCGAAAAAAGTAATGCAAACGGAGATATTTGAAAAAAACAAAAAAATCCAAGATGGCGGCGGTTTTTTTCAAACTTCCCCCACTGGGACCGAATGGGACTTTTGAGAGGTTAAATAGGAGATCATTATCTACATATTCCCGTTGAGATTGGTTGGTTACTAATTTTTTCCACCTTTACTTTGCATATAATACTCGGCTACGTTTACTGGCCTATTCTATAAAATGATTCCCTAGATCGATCTGCTCATATCGTTCTGTTTTTTCTATTCTCTCTTTAAAGTTATTTTATGGGCTTTGGCTGCCTAAAAGGGCAACAACCACTCACCGTACGCGTACGTTATTCCATTAAAAACCCTTTCCACTACATTAATCCTTAACGTTCGATAATTATAGTCCGTCGTTTTAACTCCATTATATTGAGGAAGCTATAAAATATTTGGTTCCTGGCGGTTTAGTAGGTGTTGAACGAGGTTCAAACACAGACTGACGTTTTATTTTATTATGTAAGTGCTCAAGACGGCCACGTTATAATATTAAATGGGGTATTTTATGGTAAAATAATTATTTATTGCCCTAACGGTTTGTCTTTTTTATTCCATAACGGACGGCATATAATATATAATTATTTTGTTTATTAAATACCATATGCTCAATTTATTTTCGATCAATTGGCTTTAAAAGGGCTTTCGAATAGTAATTTCAGCATAATTTATTATACAGGGTGTCCCAGAAATAAGTGCAAATATTAAGGGGTGGTAGATCTCGACAAAATAAACATATTTTCTCTTTGTCTTTTTTCAAATAAGCCCAAAATAACGGAGTTAATGTACTTTGAAAATTCCAAAAAAAAATGATTTTTTGCTGAAATTTTGAGAACCACTGGATCTTTTCTGGATTGTCTTTCTTGTAAATTTAATATAATACCTATGGTGCCATATTATCAAGAAATTATGTTTTTAACTAAAAACTAAAAAAAAATTCCAAAAAAATTTTTCAAAAAATTTCAAATTTTCAAAATTTTTTTTTCGCGAACTAATAAGCGTGTTTCTGGGGTTGAACTATATTACCAGTTAAAATATTTGCACTTATTTCTGGGACACCCTGTATAGGTACACATAAGATTAGTATACAAATATTATTTAAATATAAAGTCTTAAACTTCATTCAAAACATCGATCGTAATTAGTGGGATAAATAATTAGTGGGATAAATAATTAGTGGTTTCAATTAGCGTAGAAGTTTGTTCCTTTATATTCTAATGTAAGCATTCAGAACGTCAAAATTAGTGGTAGACATTTTGAATTAGTAGAAAAAGTTATCAATTAATCAAATTATCCTCCTTCAAGAGAAACTGTGGTTAGAAATCAAAAGTTGATTGTTTTATAAGCTAAATATTAGGCTTTCTCTATGGATACAAAACTGACTAACGCAAACTGTTGCTAGGATATTCTATTAATTTTAATCGTTTTTTTTAAATATTTTGAATGATCCTAAACTAAAAAGCATAAAGTGTAATTGAAACCACTAATTTATTCCAGTAATTGCGAGGAAGCTTTATGTCCAAAAATAATATCTGTAGATCATCTTTAATCCCCCAAGGAACAATTTTTAGATAATTAGATATTGAATATACTACTGTATTTTGTATCATAAATAAATCTTATCTGATAGTCAAGCAATTCGAAGTTGGTCAAAGAATGCGTAGAGAAGCTAAAGAAGTTATGCAAAGAAAATAAAGTCCTACTACTCAGGATGCCCGCTCACCAAGGTATAGAAGGCAATGAAAAAGCAAATGATCTAGCTAGAAAAGGAGTAAACACTCCACTAACTGGACCAGAACCGTTCTGTTTTCTAAGCGGAACAACTGAGGAACCTAGAAGACTCTATTCGTAACCTCAAATCTTCGTAATTCGTAACCTCGGAGTCCACCAACGGTCTAAGACGCTCGAAAAAGTTCCTCAGAACTTATGACCCAGCAAAATCAAAGATTTTCCTTGATTTAAATAAAAACAATCTTCGGATTTTTACGGGGTTTCTAACAAGACACTGTCTCCTCAACGAACACCTCAGTAGGCTGAAGCTGAGAAACAACGGCGAATGCAGCTTCTGTGGGAAAATGGAAAAACACCAGAACACCTCATCACTGACTGTGCCCAGACGACGACCGTTCGTGTCGTGAACTTTGGTACGGCTGATGTCGAGGATAGAGAGCTGGCCTGTGCGGAGCCGTCTTAGATACTGGCCTTTGTTAAAGCCCTGAGACTGTACGATGAGTTACAACTCGTTATAACTCAAGATAGGGGAACACAAAATAGGTCTGGACGGTCGCAGTGATTAACTCCTCTCCTAAACATTCTACATCATAAAGAAACCGACTTTTGTTTAATCTTATCGTTTTATTAAGCACTATATATTCTTAACATGGATGTTTACTGAGAAATTTCTCATCCATTCCGCGGCTAGCGCTTCACCAATTTTGATGATTATTTTTTATAAATGAAAGGTATGTATATATTTAGTCCAGTAAATAAAGGTTGAAATCACGGCTTAATTTGTCGAGTGGGACTTTTCAGGCGGGTTGTATTTTATACCTTTTGGGGAGTAGTTTTACAGTAGGGAGTAGAAATACCTCTAAAACTATTAATTTTCGAAATATAGTTTAATAAGTTCAACTGTAAGCTCACTAGTTCTTTTAAAAAAATAGTATATTATAAATAAGTTTAATCATCTCCTGATGGTTAGCGAAACACGCGTACAGTGTACAAATAAATGTGTTGTGGTGTATTGTGGTGATTTAGTGTTTTATTTTGCTGTTGTAGCACCCGGCAGTTGTAAAGGTTCCAACCCCGAACTGTAATCACTAGTTCTATCCATTTTGGTTCCTCAGGACTTTCGCAAAGCGAATATAGTTAATATATTTAAGAACAAAGGAAATGCATCAGATTGCGGAAACTACCGAGGAATTTCACTACTGGTTATCGGAGAAAAAGTTCTCGCAAAAATTATGTCAAACCGCCTTCACCCACATATAGAAAAAATCCTCCCAGAATCGCAAACGGGCTTTCGCACCAACCGCGGTACCGTTGATTCCATATTCTCCGTCCGCCAACTACAGGAAAAAGTAAAGGAACAGCAGAGTAAACTTTATGTTGCATTCATCGACCTAACGAAAGCCTTCGACTCTGTAAACAGAGACGCACTTTGGGCAATTATGCAAAAGTTCGTAGTGCACAACAAATTTCTTATTGTGTGTAAAAGCCTCCACAACAACAACAACTCGAGAGAGTCACATCATGGATCACCTGAGCGATCCCTTCCTGACAAATACAGCAGTTAGGCAGGGATGTGTCCTAGCTCCTCTCCTATTCAACATATTCATGGCAGCGCTCTCTATTATAGTAGACAGCAAACTGCAGGATGCATGAAAGAGGAATGGGTGTTAGATACAGGTATGACGGCGCACAGTGGTTCAGATTGCCAAAAAGTGGCGCATAGGATATTTTTAATTTTATTACAAATTCTAGACTTATTAGGTTTAATGGCGGATTTATTAACTTGACAAAGATAGTCCAAGGAATAAACAAAATATATTTCAGACTATGTTTGTTTAGTATAAAAATATTAAAAAAGGGGGATTTTCTATGAATTTTATTCAAAAATTATAGTTTTTAAAAAGGTTTGAAAAATGCTTCGAACCTAGTCATAAAAAAGAATACCCATTAGGTTATCTGGTCTAAATTAAAGAAAAAAACATAAATTGCAATATGCGTTAAATGGAGTCTTCAAACTCATTTTCTTCATGACATGATTTGCCACCACTTTCTTCTAGTTTTTCTTCACTATCTGATTGACAATAATATTCTGTTGTCATATGAATGTCATCTGCGGGTAAATCTTTTTAAAACCTATTTTTAGTGGCGACTACTTTCTCTGGAAATTCAAACCCTAGTTGGACTGCTTTTCCCGTCTTATTGTTATGTTCCTTCCTTAAATTAGAAACGAGATTCCGAGGTGTAAGAATCTCTAATTTCTAGAAATAAATTGATTTTTAATCTTTGCTATTAATTAAAAGCATTAATGCAATATTTGCAGCATTATGTAGATAAAAAAACATGTTTTTTTCTGTAAGACATTATAAATTAACCTTTGGTCTCTTTATTTTTTGGGACTTGGACAATTCTGAAAAAAAAATTCTTCTTGAAGGGCCAGGGTCATCAAAAGATTGATTCTCTTCCATTTGAAGTAAATTTTTATTCAGCCAGAGACAATTGTAGGAAATAAAACTGCTCCAAGTATAACTACATTTCCTCCACTTTTCTGACCATTTATAAACAAAATTTTCAATTTGCTTATTTTTCGATAATATGTTAGGAATATTATTATCACACAAAAATGAAATAATTTCATCAATAATATCCGCTTCTGATTATTAAAACCCATTTTCAAAAACCGCTTACATATTGATCTGCGGCTTATTGTTCCTATAATAAAAGAAATAGAGTACGGGAGGAACATGTGAGTCTCTGTAGTTACACTTTTACCACTCTAGAGTTACTCAAAAAATATTAGTATAATAATTTAAGAAATTATCCATGGAACAAAAATCAGACTACTGGTCAATTTAAAATTTTAATTTATACAGGATAATTTATACCGGCAATAGTGCGTCGGGCATCTGTAGCTCCTAGAATAAAAAACTTGAGAATTTTGTTTAAGTGCAAACCTAAAGTATGTACCAGGATGTATTTCAGGAAAATATTTTAACTTCTATAGGGTGGCTCAAAAAAGTGTCAGTGGACCTAGATGATTTTTTAAATGGAACACCCTGTATATTTTTGCATTTTTTGGCTTTTTTCCGATCACTTTACATAACCCTAAGATATGAATAAATACATTTCGATATTTTCAGAGATATTAAAAAATAAATCAAAATATATATTTTTTCAGCCCTTCTTAAAAATTATTAAAAATACAAGAACTGTTCTGAAATGAAAACTATATTAGGTATTTACTTTAGATAGTCTGTACTTACTTTGCTATAAATATGAATATCGTAAATTATACAGGATGTTCAAAATTCTACGCCAAACTTTCTAAAATATAAAAATGTTTTTCTTCGTTTTTTAATGGAACACCCTGTATATTATTTTTTCAATAGACGGAGAATTAAAAAATGAACATTTTTTGTATTTACAGTATTTCAAAATTTTTAACGGTTTCGCAGATATTTGCGGTTT
Organism: Sitophilus oryzae; assembly: GCF_002938485.1. Classification (NCBI taxonomy): domain Eukaryota; kingdom Metazoa; phylum Arthropoda; class Insecta; order Coleoptera; family Curculionidae; genus Sitophilus; species Sitophilus oryzae. The sequence goes on along the minus strand of NW_022146254.1, from coordinate 3,998,801 downwards.
TATATTTCATATGGCATTTTCCACCAGTAAATTTTTATCAAAGCCACCTAATGATTTTTCTCTCGTATTTTACCATTGAAAGCGCCATATGAAATAATACTGCGTGTATCTGCGAAACCGTTAAGAATTTAATATTCTCTAAATACAAAAAATGTTTATTTTTAAACTCTCCATCTAATAAAGAAATAATATACAGGGTGTTCCATTTAAAAAAACGAAGAGAAATTATTTTATATTTTAGAAAGTTTGGCGTAGAATTTTGAACATCCTGTATAATTTACGATATTCATATTTATAGCAAAGTAAGTACAGACTATCTAAAGTAAATACCTAATATAGTTTTGATTTCAGAACAGTTCTTCTATTTTTAATAATTTTTTTAAGAAGGGCTGAAAAATATATATTTGTGATTTATTTTTTAATATCTCTGAAACTATCGAAATATATTTATTTATATCTTAGGTGTATGTAAAGTGATCTGAAAGGAATCCAAAAATGCGATAATATACAGGGTGTTCCATTAAAAAAAAATCATCCACGTCCACCCACACTTTTTTGAGCCACCCTATAGAAGTTAAAATATTTTCCTGAAATACATCCTGGTACATACTTTAGGTTTGCACTAAAACAAAATTCTCAAGTATTTTATTCTATGAGCTACAGATGCCCGACACACTATTGCCGGACCCTGTATATCATCTACCTCGGGGTCTCTTGGGGTAAGATACTTGTGGTAAATTAAACTTGGTATAATACCGTTTAAAAATAAAATACAGAAGCGGAGATCTGCGGAGTTCTAAAGATACGCAATTTCAAAGTTTAATTTTTTTCAAAAGAACGCTCTGCTATGTTTGTGGTAACTACTAGCTTCATAAAAAAAATATTTAAATTAATAAAATTCTCTTAAAAAGTACTGACCTTGATCTTCAAAATCCATTATAATTTAATTTATTTCCAAGTCTCTGAACTAAGAACCAAAATATATTAGCAACACTAAACCATTATCAGCAAATAACTGATATATTTAAACTACAAAATCTAACGAAAACAACATTCCTGTACGCTTTTTTATTACGATTAAAAAGTGGATCGTGATAAATTTGAATAAATGGACCCATCATCTGTTGAAAATAATATCATTGTTGAAATTTTCGAATTTTTTTTCTTGATCCCTATGCGTCGATTTTATTGAATCTGAATCAATGTGCGGCGGCGGCGGTCTGTTCAACATAAAAAGACTCAGAGCAAAAACATGTATAAAATTTATCAGAGACCTCCAATACGCTGATGACTGAGCTTTAGTTGCAAATACGTTACAGCAATTACAGGAAATGCTAAACACATATATGTATACGCATGTGCGCATACGAGACTTTGGGCCTTAAACTGAACATCGGTAAAACTAAAATCATATGCACTCCCCCCGAAAATCATAACAGCGCTATAAAAATCGGAGAAGAATTATTGGAATATGTATCGGAATTTAATTACCTCGGCAGTTTGATTTCGGAAAAGGCAACTATCGACTCTAAAATTCAGCACAGAATCAGCAGCGCCTCAAGAGCATTCTGGAAATTAAAAGACAGGGTTTTCTACAATCATGACTTGAGCACAAAAACAAAAATTGCAGTGTATCGAGCATTAATAATCCCCACCATGTTATATGGAAGCGAAACCTGGGTGCCGTACTGCCGGCATAGTTTAAGCTGCCGGCGCACGAGCGCATTAAACAAGTTGCAACAGAGACACCTTAGACAACTGTTAAGAATCAAATGGTACCACCATGTCTCAAACGTATCAGTCCTTGAAAAAGCAAGCTGCGAGAGCGCTAAAGTCATGAATACTAAATCTCGCTTAAGATGGGCTGGCCACGTATGCAGGATGCAAGAAAACCCTCTACCGAAATATCTTCTTTACGGTGAACGTGCAGGGTGTAAGAGGAAACCGGGTAGACAACTCAAAATATACAAGGATGTTTTTCATGAAAACTTAAAGGGGATAAGTATGCAGCATCAGTGGGAGGAAGCAGCGCACAATACAACGCAATAGGGGAGAATTGTAAATTCAGTTAATAACGACAACCAAAAAGTAAAGAGGCAACAAAGTAATGAGATTTTTGTATGTCCGGAGTGCGAAAAAGAGATAACATCACCTATCGGGCTTTTCAGTCACAGAAAAGGTCATGACAGGAAACGCCTTGCGTAACCATCTTCTGATGCGTGTCAAATACTCGTCAGCGAGTAATGGCAGTAAGTAAGTTCTATCCATAAAGGGGTACACGATCATTTAAAATATGTATATGGAAAAAAAATGAAGAAAATGGATGGATGGAAAAAGCTAGTATTTTTTAATTCTTGACCAGTAAATCATATAACTTAAAAGACCTACCGTAATATATAATTTTTTAATCTAGACTTCGGTATCGCGGGAAAAACAATTTTTAGGGCGCGAACCTCTATAAATAACTGGATACGGTCGTGTGTTCGTACGGCGGAGATTTGGCAAATTATTACTAGTTTAAAATTAATAACCACGTGTACACTAATAACAAGCATCACAGTTCGAGCTGATTGAAATCTTTCCGACTGACCCGAGAGTTCTTCGACAGTGGTAGACTAGATTACCTGCACCAATATCGGTATAGAAATGATTAATAAATTTGTGTTGGTTGGGTTGATACTACACTAAAATGGTTAATAATGTTATACGAGAATATATATTTTTTCAATAATAAGGTTCAATTTTGAAAGCAAGGCCTATTGTATTTGTCCCCTTTCTCATTCTATGTCTGCCCCTACTGTCCTATCCCTGTACCCTGCACCAACTTGTGCAGGTTCTTGATAGAATGGGAGCATAGTTTCTCCGGTTCTAGCTTTGTTTTCCAATAGAAAGTATTGCTTGCGATCCAGAGCCTCGCAAACATATTATGTGCTCCGCTGTTTCAGGAAGTTTTTTACAGTCCTGGTCTGCAGCAAAGACTTCCTTGATGCAGGTAGAGCTTGCTCAGGTAGCACTTGACAACAATATGTCTTGTAAAGGACCTGATACACTTCGCACTTTATTCCTGCAAAGCATTAACAGTTTCTTTGTGGTTTTAGAAGTACGGCCTTGGATGAAGGCCTGGCTATGCCTGTGCCCCTGTCTGTTTCTCCAGTGGACATTTTGCTTTTCCCTGATCCAGAGTTTTACTGCACTACTAGCTATACATTTGAGTATTTCCAGTCCTGGCTCTGGAACAAGACAGGATTCCGATGAACCTTGCCTTACTAGTTCATCGGCTTTTTCGTTGCCTTTGATGCAGCTGTGGACCGGTATGCAGAATAATTTAATTCTGTTCCTTTCTCCCAGCATTCCCAGACGAGTTTCGATGACTCGAATAAGCGCCTTAAAAGTGCCGCCTCAGCGAGCTTACTTGAGTAAGTTTGTGTTGTTTTCTCTCGTGCATTGTAGAATGGCGAATATTTCTGCCTTGAATACAGTTTTTAGCCAAGGAAAAGTATAAGCTTGCCCTTGGTCTTTTCCCAAATGCTCCAGCACCTGTTACATTAGCGGTTTTTGGCCCGGCTGTATACTAGATTAGTCCTTTCTAAAAGAATGTTGTATATTCCACATTCCTCGATCCATTTTATTCACCTCGAATGGTTTGTGGTAGTTATAAAAAGAGCTCATTTGGTTCGATCTCATTTGGAATAGAGGTCTCCCGATGGAATCCCCGAGGGAATCCCCCTTCTTAAAGTGTCTTGTTTCTACTCTATTTCGCAGAGACAACGCACTTTGTTGTCGAGAGAGCCAATTCCTGCCTCCGCCTAGAAGAAGCACCTCCATTGCAGTGGTGCTGCTCATTGATGCAGTGGAAGGAGATTTCATTGCCTGTGTTATGCTCAGACAAGCAAGTCTTTGCACTTTGCTTAGACTGAGCATTGTTGACTATTGCAATACTTTTGGCCACCATATCAGTGATGCATATGTTACTAAAATGCCTCACTACCCGAGTGTACCGCCATGCGCCAGTGCACTATTTGTGATCTGAGGCCTCAATTTTTTTCCGTGACGTCGTCTGACTACCATTCCTCCTTGTAAGGAGGTTCCTTGTAACTCTCGTATCGTAACATCACTATATAATATACTAACACGGCAAGCAAAGCTTCTAAACAGAAAAACTTCAGAATAAAACTCGATTATGGTGCGGGCTGTATGGTACCCGTCCCGCGAACCCATCTCGACACTTTCTAAGAACCGATCTCGGATATATATTAATTACGGGCTTTTCAAGCAGCGTGACAGGGGTTCGAGCGCCCAACAACAAAATATTATTAACCGATATTAAGAGCGAGAGCCTCTTTCTATTATGTCCGGCGAGGTGTTGATTAAAATTTAGATTGTTTTTCCTTTGAGATGCAAATCGGGACGGGGCGGCGCGTTGTTGTACAGCGGTGTCCGCTAGGGGTCAGGTGTGCATCAGGCTGTCTCATCCAACCCTTGAAGTAGATGTAGATAAAACTTGTCTACACCATATTACCAATTACCTCAAAAATATTAATACATTAAAGATCAACTGGTTCTTTTAAAATATACAAAGGAAAAACGGACAAATGTGCGTTTTTCATTGAATTTTTCTCTTTCTCAATCGTGAATCTGATTGAGAAAGAGACTTTTGTCACCGTTTCTAGATGTTCCTGTCAGTAGAGGCGATGGATCCATTAGCACTGCTGTATATAGAAAACCCACACATATGGGGCAATTTTTAAATTCTCAGTCGAACAATTCTGAAACAACAAAAAGAGGTATAGTTAAAACATTATGTCATAGAGCATAGAGCGCTATATGGCAGTGGCCAAGAATCTTTGAATTATGAACTAAATAAAATTAAAACCGATTTGCTTCACAATGGTTACTCTGTAAAATCTCTAGACAATAATACAGGGTAGCGCCTCTAACACGACGCGGAGGCTCCAAGAAAAACGACAGTTTCTATCGAAATGAAATTTTGTGAGTATAATATGTAGGCTAGTTGAGAGCATTTCCTAAAAATATAGAGTTCTACAGGGTGTCCCCAAAAAAAGTTACAAATTAAAGTTGTGTTATTTGTAATGGAACACACTATATATAATTGATTTTGGAATTTTAGGAGAAAAATAAAGGTGAGGTTCTTTAATGAAGTATATGTCTAAAACGCAAGGTTTTCGACATATCTAACATTATTAAAAAATTAAGTATAATTTTTAAATTTCAATAAAAACTACCTCCTACGGACTGCAGTGTGCATTCACCAATTAATACAATACTAAAATGCTCCAGATTTATCTAGTCTCAACTCTTTTTTATGTTTTTTTACCCTTTCGGGGACCGTACTACAAAAAGTTACGTTTCGGGCCGTGTGTGTGGGGTAACTACGATACCCCACTAAAATATTTCAAAAACTATTATTATTTTGTCACTCAGGTAAATTATTAGTAATCCTTTGTAAAGTTTAATAATAAAACGTCAATAATTTAAATATTTTGTATTTGTTTAATATAAAAAACATTTAATTTTAAAACTAAACTCTTATTAGTTTTCTACACGTTATTTTGGCAGTCAGAGAAAAACGTTTTACATTCTCTGCCGAGAATATTAAAAATGGGGATTTTGGATGTATTACATAATTTTTTTGTTTTTCTCTTACGTGATCTGGCGCAAAAGCCGCATCTTCGGTTTGAATTAGGTTGAATCTTTTTAGCAGGATTTATAGGAACTGTGCTTTTGGCAAGAAATAATTTTATTGCTGTTTTTACAGTTTTGTGAAACTTGTTACTATTTTATTTACTTCTTAGAGCGTTTAGAAGTACAAGTCCTTGTGCTGAAGGATTGCTCTTCGCAGCTCTCGAAGCGAATTCGGCAGGAATGTCTTTTTTGTTAGCCCATCATCAGTATATTCCTTTTGCGCCATTTTCCAATAAATACACACACTAACTTACTACATCACAGTAAATACCAACACTAAACTGAATATAGAACGTGTTTACGTCTTCATACAAAGTCACCAACACGAAAAAACATAAATAGCGCGTGTTGGACTTCGAATTACTGCAGGCCGTGCGGGGTAACGGAGGTACCCCAGGCAGTAAATTTCAGTTTTTCGCCGAAAATAAAAAAAATGATTTGGCTATTTTTGTTAAAAAAGGGTTTTCTAATATATATTCTAGGATTACCCGATAGGAAAAAAGTGAGAAATAAAAATTGTAAAAGTTATTAAAGAAAAAACGCATCTGGGGTACCTAAAATACCCCGCACGGTCCCGGAAAGGGGTTAAAGACAATGGATGATATTAATAAAAATTAGGTTGATAGCAGGTGCCAAACCAAACAAAACTCGGAGCAGATGCTAAAAAAAAATGAGCACATACTTATTTTTGGTATGAATAAGTTTTCTATACCGAAATTGAGCAGCTACTTCGGCTTTTAAGTACGTGCTCCGAATCACAGTTGTCCGCGTATTTGTTTTAGAATAACAAAGTAGTAAAATGGTATGAATCTGTCGCTAAACGGATGCAAAAACTTTATCCATATAGTGACTCATGCGATATAAATCCAACCTGTATCGTCCTCTATCCCTACCTTATCAGTCGTATCATTTTCTTTTCATAGTTCGTTGAATCTGTGAAACTGACCGATATCGAAGAACTCATAATTTGCAAGTTCATACTTGTTACTCAGTGACAATTAATTATAGATGATACCGAAGAGGACACATTTGAAGAAACAAATGAAAAAATGCTAACGTTTGTTAGTGTTATTGAACAATTTCCTGTACATTTACTAAAATCAACCATACCCAATGTTAAAATGAAAAAAGTAAAGACAGTATCTGAAATAAAAGGAAGGCTAGCAAGTTAATTTGGAATACAAATGAATGAAGCACAAATATGGAAGAAGTTAAACAACCTAAAGACTAGAATAACTTGAAATAGAAAGATAGAACTAAAAGGATGGGAAAAGGCTTTTTTTAAATTTATGGTAGGATGTACAAATCCTTCAATTTGTTCAGTAAAAGGTAAGTAAGTCTAGTGCGAGTAATATGTTAAGTGATGGCGGCTGGGCGCCATCTTGGAAAAAAAGTTAAATGAAACGGGGAGTCGTGTGGCATATCATTTTGAAGCTTCTGACTAGTACCTACTTTGAAACCGTCGAATATAAAGTCAATATCTTTACAAGAAAATGGCGGCATATTAAATAACCAAATGTACCGCCATGTTGTAGTTGTAGTAGGTAAAGTTTTATATTCTAGGGTTTTTTATATTTCTGTTAAATTTATACAAGACCCGATAATCAATATCTCGACAGTCTCTTCGAAATTTATAATATTTTCGTGCACGAGCAATGGGCATAAATTCGGCCATAACTTACAAATGCAGGAGTATTACTGATTCTGAGCATCCCACAGAGGTACCTTAAAATAATATGAGTCACTTCACTTTTTAGTATATGTGCTCAATTTTATTCATTCCAAAATTAAAGTAGGTACTCGCTGTTGAGTAGATACTTAAAATTGGAGCAGATGCTCTGTAATTTAGCATCTTCTCCATCATTTTATTCATACCAAATGAAGTACCTACTACAAAACTTTAAGCAAAAATTACGAACTTAATTTTATTCATATCACCCAATGTTTACAAAACGCAACCAGCTATTGTCGACAACATGAGAGAAAATTATTGTGGATGCATTTTCGAAATAGAACTCTACATATCCCTTTTAACATCAAAAGATCTTTTGAAAAGAGAATGATTTTATGTATTGAACAGGAAAGGGAAGCATTTTGAGCATTTGATTTCATCTAGCTAATTTTTGTCACATAATTATACGTTTATATCTCGTTTTAATTCTGTAATAATTAATAAAAATGTTTTAGTTTGGTTTGTAAAAAAATACACGTTTTTTCATTACCAATGAATATTTTACTCTACATCTTTAAATTAATAAAAGGTATATTCACAGCCACCTAGATTTTATCAAATAATAAAGATCTACTGACGCAAAATCATAAAAATGTAAATATCTAGGAAAATCTCCGTCTAAGGGGTAGGCAACCTTAACAGTTTTTTGAAGATATGTCAATTCTCCATTGAATATCAGAAAAATATACTGGGTGCTCCATTTAAAATAAAGGAGTAACTTGCTTTTAAATGTGACCAATGTTCAATATTAATTTTTTCTCATCCTTTATAGCTACTCGGGTAAAATTTTAATTTAATTTAACATACAAGGGTTATTTTAACTAAATATCAAGCTATACAGGGTAAATTAAAATTTAGGTAGATATTATTGAAATTAAAATTTATTCTTCATTTTCACGAATGTCAAATATGTCAAACTCCTTGCATTTTAGGCATATATGTTTCTTTAATGAATGTTCAATGATTGTGGAGTTTGTCAATTAGCAAGTAAAGGATGGTTCTCGAAAGTAAAACCGATAAAAAATTGGGTTTTAAATGAAAATAATATCAAATGATTAAGTAATGAGAAAGTAAACATGAACACAAATAATGAACACAAGCGAAAAAAAATACATAGGTAGCTTAATAATTACATCAACCAACCTCTGAACCAAATTAACTAAATTTGAAAAAAAACTTAACATTTTCAATTAAAGATGCAAATGCCTATAAAAACAACGAAAAAAATATAACTAATACATTTAGCAGTATCATATTAAATAATAAAATAACATATTTATATACTTCAAAATAACTTCAGAAGTAAGAACAGTAATGGATAGCATCACTATTTATTTAGAAGAGTTTGATTTCGACCGCTAAATAGTAACAAAATATGTTTTTAATTATTATTGCCGAGTCCCGAAAGTACCGAAAGAACCGGGAATTAATAATTTCGAGTCCCGTTTCTTTGATGTCCCAAAAGAACCAGGATTTCCCGGTTCTGAACCCTATATACAGTACATAAAAAACACACGCAAAGAGGTGACGCAATAAAGTCGGACATTGCAGACCATGTGTGGTCCAAGCACCACAACACAAAATGGTACGAAGCCTGGGTTGTCCACAAAGAACCCCATTTGAAAAAGCGCAAATTTAAAGTGGCCGTATTCATTTCTATCAATAATAAAATCTTTAGCTATCCAAGTAGTGGAGATCCTCATGTTTGACTGCACCAAACTAATTCACGGGTCTAGTATTTAAGCTCAGTAGTTTTAGGATTTAGTTTTTGTCACACTTGATATCGGTCAGTTATATCAGAGATCATACAGATTATAAACTTTGTTTTTTCTTTATAGTTTTTCTTGGTTCCAATTTTCGGAATCGGGCACTAGTTGGGTTACCAGTTTGCGCACATAGCACGCCCACTTATGGCCTCTAAAATTGTGCACAGCGCCTGACCGGCACAGTTATTAGAGAGATATCGGAAAACCGAATAACGTCATGCAGTATTTACGCGTATCTTATCGTGGTTAAGTGAGTCAATTTTTAACGCAACACCCGCTAATAACGTTACCGCCTGACGTAATTTGCGGATCAATTACACCAAGCGCTATTTCTAAATAACGTTAAAAAAATCCTTAAATGGGCATGTGCAGGTACATTTGACAACAGGGGCCGGCCGGCGAGCGGCGAGATCTTTTATTTTAGGTTATGTTTGAATTGTTTTGAATTATTACTTTAGTTTTATTAGGTAATTTGATATTTAAGTAGCTGGGATTAGTTTTCATTAAATAAATATGGCCCAAAATATGGATTCTAACCTCTTCCAATATTAAAGAACCTATAGAGGCTTAGGTTTACAGCAGATGACGACTTAGCCCTTCTAAATGAATTTGTTGCTTGTTGCCCTAAACCCACTGGCAGACGTTGAACAATGAAGCACTGGAAATAAGCACTTTAGCCCTTTAGTTTTAAAATACCTAGTAAACAAAACAATTTCAAAGTTTTAAATTCAAAGTTAGGTTAAGTTTAAATAGCGGACGCGACGCGAACAGAATTCTTTCCGATCCGATAACCATAAATGAAGAGAGTTAATACCACCTCACGTAAAAGAAATAACACCTGGCCTTATTAACGTCCATGTACGCTATTCGGTTTAGCGATATTTCTCTATTACGCTGTTTATTGTTATTTTACGCGAGTTTATTTTTGCGCACAGGAAATTTTACTCGTTTGCACATCGTCATAAAAAAACAATTTTCGTACCACGAATTAGTATAGTAATATAGTATACCTAATCTGTGGTTATACTTCTGACCGAAACGTTGTGTAAGCAAAATAAATATAGACAATGGAAGTCCGAAATTCTTTTAGTTTTAATACAGAATCATTGTCTACGACATTCAAAGTAATATTATTGTTATTAAACGAAAATATTTATATCATTTATATTTGTCTTGATCAGCTCATTCTCTTTATTTAACGATAATATTTATTGAATTTTTCTTCATTTAACACGAATAATAAACATCTTGAAATGAACGATACGCTATCGCAACTGAATTTATTTCAATCAATTACTCAAAAACCATTAAATGTACAATTACACAAGTTTTATTGCTTTTAGATATGTACTATATCCCGATACGATTGTTTTATCTCGGAGTAGACCTCGAGATCGACCCCTTCATTTATTAAATGGCTTTTTTACGACAAGTCGTAATTTTCGTAACGAACTTTCGGTGACCTGTAAATCCTAGATCATTGATATTATTAGATTTCTCTCTTGCAACGAATCGTTTCCGTTACGTTCTCGTTAAGGCGTCATGCTGTGTGTTCTACGAGCGTAAATTTGCATTGTACCAGATAGAATCTCGTTAACGTTGCTTATTTGGGCTCAGTTTCAAATTACTCTTCATATTTTTACCCGTGTCTTAATGCTTTATGCTCAATTTCGCGTTGGTAACGAGACGAGCTAGATTAGGGAGTCACGAGTTAAATCGACCAATCTAAATATATCGATATACTTAGAAGAAATTCGATACTTACAATCTTTTTTTTACAGAACCAACAAGTACATTCTTATAAAACTGTTAAAGCAATAGAATTTTACTTTTAATAATACCCTAATTTTAAAAAGTTTCTTTAAATTAAAAAAACTTCTTACAGCTATTAACTTGAAGGATATATATTTTTTATGAATGCTTTTTATAAACTTAAAAAAATTTGGAGTTGGTATATAAAACCGTATACTATTCTAGCCTTATAATTTTTTAATGTTTTTTTTTTTAATTTTTATATGTAGTTGAATAGGTACCACTCAAAATATACACTTTTATGCAAATGCCTAATAATGATGAGCAGCTAATTCACAAGATGCATTCCATTTCCTATCGGTCGAGATATTTTGAGGTTAGGGTTTAGTAGTTTTTTAAAGGAACGCTTGTCAAGAAAATTCTTATTTGAATATCTTTGAGCATAAACCCTTCAGGTCAACAGATACTGCTTCCAAACAAAAAAAAGTATAAAGTGTGGAATATCATTGTACTCAGGAGACTGAGTTCTTCCAAAATCTGAAATAAAAAATGCAGGTCCGTATTTAAAAAAATTAAGTTGGCCTCTGTATCTCACAAATTATCAGCTAATTTGAAAATCTAAAAATACTATCAGATAGCCCTAATAAAGTGGCTATGAGAATGTGCAATTAGTTTTTTGATTTTCTAAAAAGTATCGACAGGAAAAAATAAAATTAGTTTTCAAGAAAAATCCGTTTTTTCCAAAAAACTCAGCAATCCATGAAATTTTTAAAACTTTTTTGATGGCATCTTGGTGAACAGCCCAAAGTGCAACTTTGCCCCAATTTAACCATCTTCGTATCTATTACGGTTTCCGAGATACCAATGCTCGTACCTCGAATTTGTAGCACCCTGTATACATATTTTCAGTTCAGTGTAGTATATTTTTAACACATAGAAAAAATCCTCCCAGAATCGGAAACGGGTTTTCGCACCAACAACCGCGGCACTGTCGATTCCATATTCTCCATCCGCCAACTACAGGAAAAAGTAAAAGAGCAGCAGTGTAAACTTTGTTGATATTCTGTTGCATTCATTTGTTGATAACTGTTGCATTCAAAGACATTATAAAGATAGACCGAACATCTCATTCATAAATACTCGTTGGTAGTGTATCAAACATTCCAATGTGCCAAACAAGGACAGAAGAGACAGAGAAGTCTAAAATTTCCGACCCCGGCAACTAGGCGCATTTGGATTGTTCTAATAGCCAGTGGCGTATCGTTTTTTGGAACGAATTTAATTAGTAAAGTAAAAGTAAAGTAATTAGTAAAATTTTTACTCCATACTAATATACTACATTAACACTTTTTCGTTAGATGAGTTTTGTTATAAGGTTTAATATAATAATATAATTAATATCCCACATATACTTATGTTGAAACGTTGGTAGTTTTCGAAAATCGCTCCAACGTCGATATTCAATTTAAACTTTCAGTTACTTCTATATAAACACTCAGTTACTTTTGAATACTTACAGGGTGACTCAGGCTTCCGAAACAGTTCTATATTAGGTTTGTGGTTAGTGACTTTTGTTTCAATTTTTTTTAGAATATAGAGGCAATGGTAAAGCACATTTTTGTAATCATAGGTGGCCGGAACATATTTTCAAACTAAAGTTGTAGATTTGCCATTAAATTTCCATTCCAGAAATACCTAGGGTTGCCACCTGTCCTTTTTTGAAAAGGACAGTCCTTTATTGGAATAACTTGTCCTTTTGACTTTTTTTGACTTAAAAAGTCATTTTTATTTACGTATTTTCCCTGAGAGAAGAAAATAACTTAGAACTTCCCGTTTAATCTCTGAGAAAATTACCTACAGCAAACAGAAATATTCTTTTCGTCCAAATTTAATTAGAGATGTTATAAAACTTACAAATAAATTTTACTTATTTAGAATGGGCAACATTATTTAGAATTTCCTGTTTAATCTCAAATGGTAGTTTAGGTTTTAGTTTTACCTTTTTTGATCTTAAAAAGAACTTTTCAAAATTAGTAATTAGTAACGATTTAGTTAGTTCGCAATCGATAGCTTCCTGTGAAGTACTGTGTAATAGTTGTTTAATCTTGTATTATTAATAACTTCCTATACCTAAAATCAGTATTTATTTTAATCCTTTTAGTCTCTCAATAGAGGGCATTTATCATTAAAAGTATCAAATCTGTGTGCTACAGTATGGGATTTCTGTCGCATAATAATGAATATTACGTTTATTTAGAAATCCATTACTTAGGTAGCTTAATCAGACAATCAAATTTTAGTTAAACGTCCCAGTCTTCATGAACTGTATTAAGCATATGTATTGCGGTTTGAATCACCCTGTATGTTGACAAAAATATTTTGAAAATGTGTTACAATGGCCCCTGATCTTATGTAAAGATTGAAATAAAAATCACAAACCAAAAACGTAATAGGTAAAAAACTTTTTTGGAGGCCTGGGTCACTCTGTATATAGGTATGTATAAAACTAGTAGCCTAAGAATGATTTATAGTTCGTCCCATTCTAAAAAAAAACACACCGTACAAATAACTCTAGGAAGAGGTATTTCTATTGTCCGGTGGTAAAAACTTGTCTAAACAAGACCGAAGGGGCAGATACAAGATATAATTAAGCAATAAAATATAAAAAAGGTCGGGTAAACACCTTTGTTTATTTGTTGAGCAAAATGCCTTTAGAATATCGTATATAATGACCAAAATATGACGCAATTTAAAAAAAATGTCACTTTCTGGCATATAATAAAGTTTCAAATGCAACGTTTATATTCAAATTTGTTATGATCTACAAAAGTTAGGTAGTAATTGAGACGAATTATAATTCAATTACCGGCTACTACGTTCTTGTTTTAATAGATCAAAATTCAACAAATATAATTAGAAATTATTTTAATTTTGAGAGGCTCCCTTGTAGGACGCCTATGTACAATTACGGCGGAAACAATACCTACCTGTGAAAAGACAAATTCGGGTAATATGAGCTTATTTTTCCACACATTTGACACTGTCCTACCATATTGAAAATTCGCAGATTCAAAAGGACGTTAAACAAAAACAAAAACTACTGAAAACCACTGAAAAGTTCACTTCGGCCTTGATTCCGACTTCAAACACACCGGAAGCTAGACGTAGTACGGTATAACGGACCAAGGGCCGTCGCGAGGGGTAGTGGGACGGACGGCTCATTTCATTCTGGAAGACTAGCAGCGACATTGCCAATAGTTCTAGACGTTTCAGCACATTAAACAGTAAACATGTCCTTTAATAGTAACGCATGCTAGAAAAATCGGAGAAGAACTATTGGAATATGTAGCGGAATTCAATTACCTCGGCAGTTTGATTTCGGAAAAGGCTAATATCGATTCCGAAATTTAAGCACATCAGGATTAGCAGCGCCTCAAGAGCATTCTGGAAATTAAAAGACAGGGTTTTCTACAATCATGACTTGAGCACAAAAACGAAACTTGCAGTGTACCGAGCAATAATAATCCCCACCATGCTATATGGAAGCGAAACCTGGGTGCCGTACCGCCGACACATAAACGCATTAAACAAGTTGCAACACAGACACCTTAGACAACTCTTTAGAATCAAATGGTCCCACCATGTCTCAAATGTATCGGTCCTTGAAAAGGCTAACTGCGAGAGCGTTGAAGTCATGATTACAAAATCCCGCTTAAGATGGGCTGGTCACATATGCAGAATGCAAGAGAACCGCCTACCAAAATCTCTGCTTTGCGGTGAGCTTGTAGATGGTAAGAGAAAACCGGGTGGACAACTCAAAAGGTACAAAGATATTTTCCACGAAAACTTAAAGGGGATAAACATACAGAATGAGTGGGAAGAAGCAGCGCACAATAGAACACAATGGAGAAGAATTGTAAACTCAGTTAACAGCGACAACCAAAAAGTAAAGAGGCAACAAAGGAATGAGATTTTTGAATGTCCACAGTGCGGAAGAGAGATAAAATCGCGTATAGGGCTTTTCAGACACAGAATAGCTCATGAAAGAAAACGCAACCATCTTCTTGATGCGTGTCAAATACTCGTCAGCGAGTAATGGCAGTATGTATGTATGTATTTTTAACAACTAAAATTAATTCGTTGTAATGAAATGTATGAATGATAAAATATCATAAAAATATGATAACACATTTCTTTTTCTTGACCAATGATATCAGTGTGAATTTTTCGTTATTCGAAAATAGCTATGACAACAGTATTGTAAACAATCAATTAAGAATGTTTGCCTGAAATAAGGAGACTAATCTCGATTATACTGTTTTTGTATAAATATTTAATTTTATAGTAATAATAATTAAATCATATGATAACCTCTGTGTTTTGACGAAAGATTTGTTTTATTACATTATGTATGTGTCAGACTTATTTTTGGTTAATTGAATAAGCACTTTGTTTTAAGACATGACTTTTTCAAAAAAAAATAATTCTAGATAGCATAATATTGAGTTATATCGACATATTTGCGGCAGATTTATTTTAAATGAAATTTCTAGGAATTTTTAGTAATTTTATAATGAAACAGTGAAGAAAATATGGGAAGCAAGGACTCAAGGCAAAATAAATAAAGGCAGACCAAAAGAAACGTGGAATAAAATAATTGAATATATTATACAAAGAAAGGAAAGAGAGTACCTGGGCAAGAGTAAAACAATTGGCACAAGATAGGAAGAAATGGACTGCATTTGTCTATGACCAGTGGTGGACTAAGAGGGGGGGGGCGGAAGGGGCGGTCCGCCCCGGGCCCCGTCTTGTAGGGGGCCTCCAAATCTCAATAAGTAATTTATTATTCAACTGGCAAACAAGACCAATATGTGTTCAGTAGTTATGAAGCAATTTGTAGGTGGAGTCTGCAAAATAATTAATATATGTATATAAAATAATTATCAATTATCAGGCCCCAGTAATTCTCAATGGCATTTTATATTTAGGAAATTAAATCAAGGGGTAATTTTCTTTGTTTAAAATATCGAATAATTATTATTATTTTTTATAATTTTAAAGATTACAATAATTATAAATATAAACTTGAATTTATTTATTTTAGCTTTTAAGTTATATTTCAATGGTTTCATTATTTATTTTTACTGAATAAACATTTTAAATTACAACCAGTGCACAGCATAACTTGTATTTTAGCTTTC
Source organism: Sitophilus oryzae (assembly GCF_002938485.1). Lineage (NCBI taxonomy): Eukaryota > Metazoa > Arthropoda > Insecta > Coleoptera > Curculionidae > Sitophilus > Sitophilus oryzae. Next base: position 3,982,647 of record NW_022146254.1, on the reverse strand, counting down.
TAACCGATGATGGTGAGTACTGCCGTTTTTAGTATAACGGGGGCCACGAGTCTGACACAGCGAAGGGGCCCCTCGAATCTTGGAGGACTTACAAAATCGTGATATTTTGTAGCGGTATTTTCCTGGAACGGTCGCGAAAGTAACGCGGCTAATTTGCGGAACCGGTATTTCCATCACTCTGTCATCATAAGTTGCCATTAAATACATCGGAACATTCGCTTGGGGATTTCAATAATTTAATCCCTCTAATTTATTACAGTTGGGGTTGGAACATTTGGTGTTACAACAGCAAAATAAAACACTAATTCACCGCAATACACCAAAACACTTTATTTTTGCACTATAATACGCCCATTTCGCTAACCATGTTAATATCATCAGCAGATGATTAATTCTTAGAGTTTTTGTGAATTATTATTTAATTTTGCCACCTCTACTTAGTTGACTATTACTTGTTTTATTACATCAAATTGCATTCGTTTTTCAATTTAAAAGTATTATTATAAGCTTTAAAAAATTGATGTAATCGTTTTTGAGCTTTTGAGTTAACACGAATTATTTGAATTTCCTATGTTATAAATACTGCTGCCTTAGAAGTTTAAAAAGTGTATTTATAAAAATATATCTCGTATTTTCGATCTTTAGTGATATCCTAATAGTGTATAATATATATGATATTATTAATAATATACCAAATGATCGAAAAAAAAAACAGCGCAAAGTTGGCTTGGAAATGATGATCGAGAATATACTGATTTTTGAAAAAAATTCTACAATATGACATGGGCCAGATCTTAGATCTATTGTTTTATATAACTTGACGTTTAAAGTCATAGGCGTACTGGTTAAAATCAAGAAAAATGTACGCTTCAACTATATACGCTTTTAACTAAATCTTAAATAACTTAAGAACGATTTATTTTCGGTATAGGAACATGTATAGTCAAAAAGTAACTAATTGAAAAGCCTTTTTACTAGTGAAATAAAAAAAGTGGATTTCCATTTGAAAAAAAATGATTTATGATAATTTTTTAATGGCTCAATTCCATGACAGTCGCGGCCATTATTATATGACATTCGGCCACAATGCTTTATTCAGACATAATTTATTTTTTGAAATAGATAGCCACATGTCTTCTCTTTACGGTACAGTGGCTGTGGTAATCACTAAATTTGACATTTAGGCGATACACATATTTTTGACAAGAGGTTTTTTTTGTCCAAAAATTATAAATATTTTTTTTCCTCAACAGTTAACGTTAGGTATAGAGTGTTTCATATTAAAATTCATAAAATTTTACAGAGAATTTAAGTATGTAAAAAATGAGGGCACCCGTTTAAAATAAGAAAGTTGCTGTCAACTTCCGGTACCTCCGGAATTGCCGCCATATTGAAAATGTTTTTAATCGATAGATTTCGTTGCGAAACAATGATGTGCAAAAAATCTCCGATCTAGATATTGTAGTTCTCTAGAAACTTCTAATGCACGCTCAGTCTGGGACACCCTGTATAAATACTTGAATTTTGTCAATCATTATACATACGTCATTCCATTTTTACAAAATGTGCATTAGAAGTATATCATTATCTAAACAGACCGGGGGCCACATTTAGCTTCGCCGCCCCGGGCCACAGTGCTTTGAAGGATAGGGTTTGCGGACAAACATGAAATAAAGCATATAAACGGGTTTTTAAAAACATGTTTAATTAAGAAAAAATCTTGATTGTAAATAATAAATCAAATGAACTCAATCGTGTACGAAAACTAAATAAACTTTAAGTAAAATTATCTTCTGTCTCAGAAACCAATCACAAATCACAAAATTCTTTGCTCTAAAAAAATATAAAAAAAATAATACATTCGGAAACTATATTAAACTTTAACAAAACTTTTCTGTCTCACACACTAACAAAAAAATCAGGAAACTTTATTGTAAAAAATGTAAATTACAGAACACATTCGTAAACTATAACAAAGTTTAACAAGGGCCTCATCAGAATATTGATCGACGACGTTCAGCAATGATTGGATTTTCAATGAAATTTTATTTTTTCGGTCACCTTTACCACTTGCAATCCACTCTTCTAATAGGTCAATATTTTTTATGGTGTGGTCAGCATCTAAAATAAATGGATCCATGACATCACACCTCCCTAGTATGCTAGCAGAGCGCAATATAATTTGAATCTGTCAAAAACAGGTTTTTGTGAGAACAAAAACTCCTAATTTTTTTTGTTATAACATACTTAAATGGTTGAAAAAAATGCGCGTTATTATAATCTAAAAACCGCATATTAATACGATTTTTTGTTCAAAAGTTACATACTTTTCCGAAACTTCAATCGGCTTCTTAGAAGCCCCAACAGTATTCTCCCTAAAAATATCATCACAATACCTCCAGCGGTTTCGGAGCTCTCGTGACACAGACATACAGACAGAAAAAAAATCATACTAGCATAAGTTGCCAGTAGTTGCAAAAAAACTTTACAATTTCAATAGCCCAAGGTCCACATTATTTAATAAAACTGAAAGTACAAGATGTTTGGCATACAACTCAATAAAAGTTTAATCAAAGTTAATTACAACAAAAGACTAGATTATTTTCAGTCATTTTTTACTGCAGTATAACTTCGTACCCTAAAATAAAATTGTATATTTCATAACTGACAAAAATAATACATACCTTGGTTAGCTTCCATGGCAGGTTTAGTTTCTTTTTAATGAAAAGGCAGTTGTTGGTACGATCTCGTTTTAATCACAGTAAACGATTGATAAGACAATTTTATTTCTTCTACATTTTTATCATTTTTCATAATGTTTTGTAACGATATCGAGTATCCTAACAATAAAAGTAATCCTGTTTGTGGAAATTCGATTATTTATCTCTAATATGGGAGCAAAAAAAAATTTTTTTTGGACGCAGAATTTTGATTATTGTCCATAGGCGAAGCATTGTGCGGGCCCCCGACAGGCTTAGTCCGCCACTGTCTATGACAAGAAACCATGAATATGCAACTCAGACACCCTCATGGGGTTTTTCGATTATATATACATGGTGCTACAAATTCGAGGTACGAGCTTTCGTATCTCGACTCAATAACCGTAATAGATACGACGATGGTTAAATTGGGGCAAAGTTGCGCTTTGGGATATTCACCAAGATGTCACCAAAAAAGTTTTAAAAATGTCAAGGATTGCTGAGTTTTTTGAAAAAAAGACGGATTTTTTTGAAAATCAATTTTATTTCTTCTTGTTAATTTTTAGAAAATCAATAAACTAATTATTGCGCATTATCATAGCTACTTTATTAGGGCTATCTGATAGTATTTTTAGATTTTTAAATTAGCTGATAATTTGTGAGATACAGAGGCCGCCTTAATTTTTTTAAATAAGGACCTGCATTTTTTATTTCAGTTTTTGAAAGAACTCGGTCTCCTGAGTACAGTGATATGCCACATTTGATACTTTTTTTGTTTTGGACATTTGAACACAATTTATTTAAACTAATTTCAAGTCTTTTAAATATTCAATCTATTCATCGTTACAATATTGATAAGTCTTTAAACTTAACAATGATGTGGGGTACAACATTGAATACGGAAAATCAAATGCAATAAAAAATAAATAATATAAATAAAAGGCAAGCAGGCGCAAGATAAACAAAGACACCTATCGATAGCTTTGGATAGATTATAAGAAGGCGTACGATTCTGTCCCGCATTCTTGGCTTCTCGAGATTCTGAAATTATACAAAGTTGATCAACAACTCATCAAACTGATAAAAATAGCTATGACAAAGTGGAGTACCAAACTAATGGTAAAACATCAAACTGAAAGCTATGAAACAATTGAAATAAAAATAAGACGAGGTATATACCAGGGGGACAGCCTAAGCCCAATATGGTTTTGTCTAGCGATGAACCCACTCAATATTATGCTTAAGAACAGTACATATGGATATAAAATTAATAGCCAAACGAACTACCGGATGTCACACTTGATGTACATGGACGACCTAAAACTATACGCTAGTAACGAACATCAGTTACAAAGCCATGCTTAGTCAGTAGATTTAGCGAGAAAATCAAAATGGAATTTGGACTGAACAAATGTGCTGCAGCTCATTACAAAAAAAGGGAAATTAAAAGACACACCGAATATAAAGCTAATGAACGAAGTAGAAATCAACACTCTCAAAGAACCAGCTTATTGTATCTAGGCATGTTGCAGACCAGCCAAATTAAAGACAGGACAATGAGAGATATTACTAAAGAAAAATATTTAAAACGTGTGAAAACAGTTGTCCGAACATACTTACCTGGAAAAGAAAAAATTATAGCAATTAATAGCTGGGCAGTACCTTTAATTACCTACACATACGGTGTGCTGAAGTGGAGCGATAGCGAATTGAAGGAAATGGATAAAGCTACTCGTAAAATATTAACGAAGAACCGAATGCATCATCCTATTGCATCCACTGCAAGATTATACTTACCTCGAACAAATGGGGGCAGGAGACTTTCAAACCTAGAGGATATTTGCAGAAAACAAGAAAGCAGTTTACAAAAATATTTTAACAACAAAGAAACCACTTTACATCGAGCAATAAGAACCGTTGATACAGGATATTCAGTCTTAAACCTAGCTAGAAATGAAATCACTGATAGATCACCACTGAGTGTAGGCGACATAGTGCAGGAATTAAAGGGCAAGGAGTTACACGGAAAATACTTTACTGAATTGGATGCAGATTATGTAGACAAAAGTAAATCAGTAAAATACCTAACGGAAATTCCACTTACCGGCGAAACTGAAGGGTTTATATGCGCTATTCAGGATCAGGTGATAGCTACAAGATCACACAGAAAGTTTGTTCTGAAAGAAAACATAACGGACAGATGTAGAATGTGTAACCAATTTTCAGAATCCATACAACACATAAGTTCAGGTTGTCCCACGTTAGCACCAACTAGTTATACAGAAATGCATAATAACATAGCAAAAATAATCCATTTAGAACTGTCACTAATTCTTGGTTTACAGTCTGTGCAGACGAAGTATTTTAATTACACCCCAGAACCTGTAATGGAAAATAGCAGCCATACACTATATTGGGATACACTTATTTTAACAGATAAAACAGTATTACATAATAAACCCGATATACTCTGGATAAACAAATACAAGAAATAATGCTTCATAATTGATATAGCCGTACCATTAGACCAGAATCTTCAAAAAACTGCAACAGAAAAAATACAGAAGTATCAAGATCTTGCATATGGATTAAAAAGAGTATACCAGCTCAATAAAGCCATGGTTTTACCTTTTGTAATCTCTGCAATGGACTTATTCATAAAGATTTTACAAGGAACACGGAATTATTGAAATTAAACCCAAAGCTTACCAACGAGTGCTTAAAAGCAGCCATATTGGGAACAGTGAGAATTGTCCGAAAAGTGCTTAATATTTAGAAGACCCTGAACTAGAGCAGTTCTGGTCAAGAAACCAAACCTACCGAGTTAATCGTGAACAAAAAGAACAAAAAAAATATAATATAATATAAACAATCAAATCATTTCCCCGGAAGAGGGATTGGAAATGGTAGAGCAGTATAATGACCATCAAGGTTCCTGGACCTGTGGCCAAGGGGCGGGGGAGTGTTGCATTACTTGACTTCATAATTCGTAAAAGTGAAATCATTATTTTTCAACATTTACAATAAATTTGTGCAATAGGCAAAATGGTAACCCTTTAGAACATGTATAGCATTACAAACCAGTTGGTAGAACTTGATCTATTTATAATAACAAGATTAATATTATGTATATTATTATATCGTACACTGAGATTTCAAATTCACAATAAAGAAAGTTGAAAGTAAAGTTGGCTCGATTCCCTTATTCAATGTTAATTAGCGGTGATCAATATTGTTGCGATGAATATAATGAGATTAAATAATGTAAAAAACCAGATTCGGACTTGAAATTATTTTAGATGATAATTAAATAGTTTTGTTGTTGTTAAGGTACCAATAACAAAAAAAAAGTATAAAGCGTGGCATATTATTGTACTTAGGAGACCCACTTCCTTCAAAAACTCAAATAAAAATGCAGGTCCGTATTTAAAAAAATAAGTTGGCCTAAAAGATAAAATCTAAAAATAATATCAGATATCCCTAATAAAGTGGCTATGAGAATATGCAATTAATTTTTTGATTTTCTAAAAAGTAACGATAGCAAGAAATAAAATTGATTTTCAAAAAAATCCGTTTTTTCCAAAACACTCAGCAAACCTTGACATTTTTAAAATTTTTTGATGGCATCTTGGTGAATATGCCAATGCGCAACTTTGCCTCAATTTAACCATGTTCGTATCTATTACGGTTACCGAGATACCGCTGCTTGTACCTCGAATTTGTAGCACCCTGTATATATACATATAATGAAACGGAAGGAAACCTTCAATTTTTCAAATATATTTATTCGACTCTGTGATTCCATTCACGCCCCTTACTTTTTCGTATTAAGGCCGGCCCTGGAGCCACGGGCCGCGTAAAGTATGGGCGCCGCCACCCCTCGGGCCAACACAAAAAGGACAAACCGACGGCAGTAAAAGTTACACCCATAAAAATCCGCTAATTCGACCTGGCGCGCCGAAAATAATCCCCGAAAAAACATTTTCATTGGGGGGAAAACCGTTTAAGGAAGAGACGACAAAGACCAAGGGGCAGGCCCGTACTCAGAACCTCAAATAGTTTATTCTTAGCGGTAACAATTTTTCTAATATTGCCTTAGATTAGATTCTTCGAGGTGGCTATCGGCCTGATCCAGTGCGACCTGTTCAGATCTATTGTGGTCCTCTTCTGAAGTGTAACAACTTGGCGATTGAACCCTCCATTTAGTTCGGTCAGTGGCCTATCATTTTCTATTACTCAGAGCCGCACATTTGCCAGGCTGTTGCACCGACATAAAATGCGTTCTGTCGTTTTTTCTTCAGATTGACAGAACTTGCACATGTCTCCGTCCGACAATCTCATTAGCTTTAGATGTATTTCAGCTTACAATGTCCTGTTAATAGACCCACTATACAGCTTTAACTGTCTTTGTCTCTTTGCTTATTAGGTCTGTCGTGAAGTTTGGCGAATGGTCTACTATGAACATTTTCGCCTGTCCGCCTTGATGAATTTCTCCACCATTCTAGATATTTGTTGGTCACCCATCGTTTTGTGGACATTCTCGTGATTGCCTTTGCAATCCCGCAGAAGGGTTCTAGGCCTATGATATATGTAGCTTGTTCTGTATAGTGCGAAAGTATATTTTATAGCTACGTCTATGAAATCTACATTTTATCGCCGAATCCCAATGGCGCTATGTCAAAAATGTGTGTGCACTATGTGCGCACATTTGAAGTGAAACTGCTTCTTATTTCCATCTGTCTATTTGTCCGTCTATCCACTATCCACGTGCCGAGTTTAGTTTCAGTCGAACCATAATTAAGAAAAATCCTGACGATTTCGCACATTTAGAGACATCGGTTCGAAACGTCGAGGGCGCCATCCTGTAGCCCGTCCCCAATTATGCCGAAATCGACGCACCTTTTTCTTCATTATCAAATCCTTAGTCCCATCTTGATGAAGATGTAAACGAAACGTAGTATCCAACTTTGCAGGGTGGGACCGTGTGCACCGTCGCGTCGTTCACATCGGAAAACATCAACTTTTGACGTCACAACTAACTGTCACAGTGACATGTGTTATACACGGTCAAGTCCGCCTTGGTAGTGATGTAAAGTATAAATAACTTTCGTATTTTGCGGAAGATGTTTAGACTATAGACAGTTGAATGTTCAATCTAGACTATTATGTCTTTAGTAATGATCATATCTATTTTTTTAGGGGGATCTTCTATAAGTTACTTTTTTTGGACAGAATATGTTGTCGTTTTTCTCGTAGATTTGTAAATTAACCCCTTGAACCTTATTCTCTACCAAATAAATCGGAGGCTCTAAAAGTGACCATTTTATATGTTTAAATTAACCTATCTAATTGAATATGTATTTTTCCTCAAATTTCTGCATTTTGTTCTGAATGTTCTCAACATACTCATTTTTCGCAGGAGTAAAAAAAGGTGTACTCAGAATAAAAATTTAAAAACAACTGATATGAACTTAATTGAGTTTATAACATCATTAAACAAAAGCATCAAGCTAACCTAACTGAACTAACAGCTCAAGCTGAATTTCGCCGAGTTAAAAATAAAGGCGTTTTTATTTATTATTATTTATTTAATAAAAATAAATATGAAATAATGGCAAATATTGCCATTTTTTAATAAAATGGCGTAAATAAATCAATTTATAGATGACATTGTCTCCTAGTTTAGACATAATTTTGGTACAAACCACTGCTGAAGAAAAACACCTTTCCGATTCTACGCTCGTAGGAGAAATGGTGACTGAATAGTTATACTCCAAATGTATATTTTAGACACGATTGCCATAATTTTCAAACAATTCTATTTCCTGAGAAATTATATCTGCAATTCCCTCAATCCCTCATCTTCTAGTTTGTACCTGTAACGAAACTGATACCTATAGCTTGGTTTAATGCACACTGCAGATTTTTTATGCGGAGTCAATTTTTTAAGCAAATTTCTTATGTTCTTATTTCTGCGATTGATTCGATCTCTAGTTGTCGCGAGCTCTTAAGAGTCACTTTCACTAGTCCGAAAAAGTAGCAAAATAAGCGTTTGGCATTTAATATTTTGTGTAAAACTAGCTAGGTAGTTTTACACAAATGAAGAAGGGAATTGAAGATAAAGGATTATACAATATCCGTATTGTAGCACATTTTTAGACAACTTCTTTATTTTTAAGATTTTGATGGTCAAATATCAACAAAATATTCCTTATGTTTGGACTAAATTCTCTCAAAAATAGACATAATTTAAAATTCCGTTACAATACGGAAATAGATTGAAGTTTTGTGATTACAGTGATATATAATTTATATGGTTTAGTAAACAAATTGCTCGCTATTTTATGGCAAATGCTGAAGTTCCTTAATCAAGCCTTAATCAAAGTATGTGTATATGGAATATTGGGTGTGGCTTAACATGATAGGATCAGGCTATGCCTTAGGCAGATTTCTGAAATAAAATATATATTTCCTTCGGACACACACCCGTTTACCCGACCCTTGAGAGTGACCCGAACAGTACAGCGTAGTAGACTCTTAAAACTTTAGAGCAAGAATCCCGGATGTCCCAGAAAATGGGTTAGTGATTCCGGGATTTTTGAGATCAAAATTTAGGCCGGAATCTCGGTATTGCTATCCCTAATTTTCAGTCTAAAATAATGATTATTAGTAAAAATACCAAGTTAAGGTTGATTCTCACTACACGGAAAAAAAGCTAAACTGGCTTAAAGATTATTAATCTTGAACCAACGATATGCTAGTTTCCCCATTCCGCAAATCTAGTTATACTTCTTTTCAAGAAAACCTTATCCTTAGAAGCTAAGAAAATTTTTCTTTTATTTAAGATTTACCTAGTATTGAAATTAAGATTATAACTACACTCCAGACAATGCGAGATAAAATCTTGTCTCGAGTACTACTTATACTTTTTGTAAATTAGCAAATTATTGCATTAAGTATAGAAATTCTTTGTTTACATGTAATAATTACTTTATTCAAGTGTAATATCACTTACTATAAAATAAAGCCTTTTCTTACTTTTAGGTTAGTTACTAGACGCGCCGACTAGGTAATTTATAAAATTATACAGTTTTTTGTTATCGTTTGTGCTTGTGACATGTGAAAATGGAGGACCTTCTTCAGGCATGGGAGATGGCGATTTGATCCCAAAATTTCAAGGTAAATTTAGCAATAATCCTACATTATTTAATGACATTGGTTGGAGGTTAGGGGATTTCCATTTTAATATGGATTATTTCTTATACACTTGTGGTAAACTAGGTATGTACGCGTTTGGAATGATTCAATTATGTTATAATAATTTTTATTACTGTCTCTCGTTTTTAATTAGCGATGCCGCTGTCCAATATCTACCTATATTGGGAAATTACACAGTTTTATTGTATTTTCTTATTACGAAAAGCATATAATTTGGTAGGTGATGTTTGTGGCTAATCTAATTTAAAAAGTATTAACCATATTCGGTGTTATTCTGGTGATATTTCAAAATTCCATACCTATTGTAAATGGAAATTAAGAAAAGATTTTACCCAAACAAGAGTTTCTAACAAGATGGAACCCGAACCTCCGAAAACATAGGGAACACGTTACCGAATTTTGTGAGAACTATATAGTTTTTCGATCCCGGTTAATATTCGTCCTAAGAAAAACTAGTTTATCCCAAAATCGGGTTTGCCCGGTAACATACATGAATATGATAGAGTTGGGACATGATAAAAATTTTAATTTCCATTTCCAATAGGTATGGAATATTGAAATATCACCAGAATAACCCCGAATATGGTTAATACTTTTTAAATTAGATTAGCCAAACATCACCTACCAAATTATATGCTTTTTGTAATAAGAAAATACTAATAACTAATAAAACTGTGTAATTTCCCAATATAGGTAGATATTGAACAGCGCTATCGCTAATTGAAAACGAGAAACAATAATAAAAATTGTTAAAACATAATTGAATCATTCCAAACGCGTACATACCTAGTTTACCACCAATGTATAAGAAATAATGCAATTTAAAATGGAGTCCCCCTAACCTCAAACCATTATCACCAAATAATGTAGGATTATTGCTAAAATCACCTTGAAATTTTGGGATCAAATCCGTCATCTCCCATGCCTGAAGAAGGTCCTCCATTTTAACATATCACAAGCACAAACGATAACAAAAAAACTTTATATAAAGTACCCGGCGCGTCTCGTGTCGCAGAGGGGAAACAGAAACCAAATGAAGATAAGATTCAGGAATGCACTGTTGCGTTGTTGCTGTTGGGGATGGTACACTTAATATAAGAATAGTAACTCTTGGAAATGAGGTGTTATTCTCGCGCCGAGAATAACATACTTATTTAAAGTCGTAATATACCGATTTCAAGTAAAAGTTTTAAAAAAGTTAAGAATACTACTTATTATTATATAAAAGCATTTATTCTTCATTTAATAATAGTTTCTTCGTTGCTAAAGGATTTATTCACTTGATAGTAATATACATTTTTCTTAAATATAAGTCATTTTATTCTTTTTTTAGATTCAAAATTACTTAAAGTGGCTATAACTATATTTAAAAAGCAAGTGTAAAAGTAAAATAGTTCCAAATATTTGTTGTACTCATGGAAAGAATACTATCCTTAAAGAAAGTGTAAAATTTTAAGTGTATGATTGTTCTTGAATATAGAAATTATTTTTTTCCGTGTATACCTTCTATATCAGCTCCCTTCCGTTTCCCTTCCGTTCCATATCCTTTCCTACCATACATTTTTTTGGCGGACGGACTGAAGCGTATCGAAAATAGCGTTGTCGAGTTCTTACATTTGTACCAGCTCTGTTAACATTTTGATTATATTTATTTATTCTTTTACCTCCTAATTAAATCTATTGCCTTTTTCAAAAGATACAAATTTTTTAAATAAAACTTTCGTAATGATATAAATTCTACAATAAAAAGTATGGAACTGATACGGAACGGAAGCGTTGTATAGCGTCAATACAATAAATAAAATACGGAACGGATATGGAATGGATATGGAATGGAAACGGAAGGTATAGTGAGAATCAACCTTTATGAGGAATGATAAATGCCTACTACACTTAATCCTGCAGGGCAAAATTGAGGACAAGCGGGCTCCTGGTCGTAGGCGTATATCTTGGCTTACCAATCTCAGTAAACGGACAGTAAGAGTTCATGAAGTTGAACTATTATCACAGATTATACAGATTATAATCTTTGTTTTTTCTTTATTGTTCTTCGTGGTTCCAATTTTCGGAATCGGGCACTAGTTAGGTGACTAGTTTGCGCACATAGCACGCCCACTTATGGCCTCTAAAATTGTGCACAGCGCCTGACCGGCACAGTTATTAGAGAGATATCGGAAAACCGAATAGTCATCCAGTATTTACGCGTATCTTATCGTGGTTACGATATGCGTGAGTCAATTTTTAACGCAACACCCGCTAATAACGTTACCGCCTGACGTAATTTGCGGATCAATTACACCAAGCGCTATTTCTAAATAACGTTAAAAAAATCCTTAAATGGGCATGTGCAGGTACATTTGACAACAGGGGCCGGCCGGCGAGCGGCGAGATCTTTTATTTTAGGTTATGTTTGAATTGTTTTGAATTATTGCTTTAGTTTTATTAGGTAATTTGATATTTAAGTAGCTGGGATTAGTTTTAATTAAATAAATATGGCCCAAAATATGGATTCCACCTCTTCCATTACTAAAGAACCTAAAAAGAGTCTTAGGTTTACAGCAGATGACGACTTAGCCCTTCTAAGAGAATTTGTTGCTTGTTGTCCTAAACCCATGGGCAGACGTTGAACAATAAAGCTCTGGAAATAAGCACTTTAGCCCTTTAGTTTTAAAATACCTAGTAAACAAAACAATTTCAAAGTTTTAAATTCAAAGTTAGGTTAAGTTTAAATAGCGGACGCAACGCGATCAGAATTCTTTCCGATCCGATAACTATAAATGAAGAGAGTTAATACCACCTCACGTAAAGGAAATAACGCCTGGCCTTATTAACGTCCATGCACGCTATTCGGTTTAGCGATATCTCTCTATTACGCTGTTTATTGTTTTTTTACGCGAGTTTATTTTTGCGCACAGGAAATTTGACTCGTTTGCACATCGTCATAAAAAACAATTTTCGTACCACGAATTAGGGACAAGATTTTTATCTGTATACTTATAGGATACCTAATCTGTGCTATTATTTCGAACTGCTGTGAAAAAGTTGTGAAAAAACGTGGTCATCATAAGAAGATAGACACCGTTAGAAGAAGAAGTTAGAAGAGTTTCCACTCAGTTGCTATTCAATAGTCTTGTCTATCAATAAAATCTTAAATATAAAAGAATTATAATAGCCTAAAATTATAATGTTGTAAATAGCCAGTTACGGTCCTGCTCCACACCCTAATAAGAACAAATCAGAAATCTCGGCGTTTGAGCGAAACACGGGGCGATAAAATAAGTCGGCAAAAGATTCGCTTATAAAGGGCGATAACTTATAATTTCTTAGTGGCGAATAAGGCCCTTTTATGTTATATTGTTTGGCGGATTTAGTGGCGTCAATTGGATCAAGGCGGCTTCGCCATGATTTATGACGGAGGGGCGTGAAATATTTTATCTTTTTTCGCCGTTCGTTCTTTGCGCTCTGCGGTTTTCGACCATAAAACAAGCGGAAAATTAGAAATATGGCCCGGATAGAATGTCAACTTGCAATTTAACGTAATTAAGTTGAGGCTTTACGATCCTATCGTATAAAAATAATATCTATTAAGATGGATATAGTACTAGATTTTATTTTTTGAAGCTGTAAAGAGTAAGATAAAGTAAGTTGTATTTAGGTAGAATGCAGAATGTAGAATGGGACGGGGTTAATCACCGCGACCTCACAGATCTATTGTGTGTCCCCCTTTAATAACGAGTTATAACCATACAGTTTCAGGGCTTTTACAAAAGCCAGTATCTGAAACGATTTTACAGAGGTTAGTTCTCAATTTTAAAAAAAAAATTAAAAATAAAACACTAATAACAATTATTATGCCATACGCATACTCATTAAGTTAGGCAACTGTCTTGACAAGCGTGTTTTGACTGCTTTGGATTCAACCGTTTTGTTTGTTTCCTTTCGTGTTTCTCTGTTTTATTTTTTAAATATAATACGAGTTTGATTGCTTCGAATGTCTTGAATTTAAAATTGTTGTAACAAGCTCACCACGGCGGCACCTTTTAAAGAACCAGTTGGCACCAACTGTCATTCTTGAGACCGTGCACTAGCAGTCTCCATGGATTCAATTAGAATGAATGTTCCCTATTATTAATTTTAGTAGTGCTCATTCCATTTAAGTATTATTTAATGTTACCACTGTGATTTTAGATTATTATCTAAACAATTTCAATAACTAGTCTTTACTAGTCTTAAAAGAAATAATAAGGCAAATTGTGTGTATTTTAAATAGTTCCAACTCAAAATCGAAACAAAATCTCTGCTGAGAAACATTGCGAAACAGTTCCGTCACATTTTTGATACGTATATTTAGTAACATAAATCGCTTTTTGTTTCGAAACATTTTACCAAAATATGGTTTCGCTACGTAAGCTATAACAATAAAGACCCTAGACAAATTTTTCGAAACTTTTAAGAAACAGATGTGGCTCACATTTACAAAGATTTCGTACCCGTTTGTGCCTGAAAAGTTTCCATAATTTATTTGATATTCTGTCTGTCAAATATGAGAACATAACCTCACTTTATTGTTTTGATTTTGTTCTGCAGTTTTTGCATATAAGCATTCTTCAAGTTTTTATAGTACTATAATTAAAAAAAACAGAAGGAAGAATATATGGTGAGTACAAATACAGATATTTCTCTAATGCGATTTTATAATAATTTATTATACGCATTACATAGATGATTTGTTTCAGGAATAAATGGAATAACCCATACCCAACAGGAGACCGAAGAAAAATGTTACCAGCAAACTTTTTTTTCTCTTTTTTTCACAATGGAATACATGTTTTTATGTTTTAATTGTGTTATAATAAGTAAATAAAAATGTTTTAATTATTTTACCAGAAGTTTTGATTGGCGTTGTTGACAGGTGACTAGTTCGAAATTTCTTCACAGATAGCGCTAAATCGAAACATTTTGGAAACAAGGTTTCCATTTATTGTCGATTCATTTCACAAACACGAGTTTCTCTCTTTTTAGACTCAAATATGATATAATGTAGATGATTTGTGTCAGACTCCATGTCAAATTTTATAAAGTGATAGCGTTTTTAACTAAAAATATCTGTTTTTATCGGCTTACTATTTTACTTACATTAATTTATATATTTTTTTTTCAGAACCATGCTATAGAAACAAAAAATAAAAATCAAAAAAAAATTCAAACAAAAATATATTTTGTAGCAAAAATTGATATATAGAAGGGGCATTAAAAATATGAAAGTACATTATTAAATTAAACGATGAATTTGCTTTTGCCAGACATTTTTTGTCTGAGAAAACCGAAAAACAAAGATCTTAAGACAAAAAAATTATGGCGGAGGTCGACATTGTTGATGGTTGTTTTCATTTTGAAATCCACACGCAGATATAGACTATTTTAGTTTGGTATTTTGTTTCCTCACATTTAGAAACAGTGGCTGCTGAAAACGGGAACATCTTGAACACAAATGACAGAAAATGTTTCGAAACATTTCCTCTAAAAGTATTGATACTGCATCGAAACATTTCAGGAACCGGCTAGTGCCACCACATTGGAGAGACACACGTAATAAAGCCATATAAAATATATAGGTTTCGAAAATGCTTCCTATTTGTGGCGTACCGTTTTCATTTGATGTCAGGAAACAGATACGATTATTAGAAACATTACCTAAAATGTGTCCAAAAATGCTACTTGGGTATACTCAAAATACACAGGAACAAAGGAGAAGGGAAGGAGATAGAGACAAATCTCACAAAATCTCACCAGTGGAGTGGGGGGGGGGGAGGAGACAACATTCGGAAAAACTCTTTAAAAACACCTTACTTAATTAATGGACGCCCCCTTATGTTTCTTTCCACTTTCATTTTAATTTGAACATTTCTGTAATCAATCGAGATAAAGCAGGAAACCGAAAACATTAATTTATACCGTCCCAAATATTACTTTTCCCATTTCTGACACCTTTTATAACTATATTCGAGCGGCCGTGTATCGTGACCGCGTATAATTTCGGATCCTTCACGCTCGGGGAAACGTCTTGATTAATTAAAGCAATTTCGAAGGAATTTTCAAACAATACGGGCCGACATTCGAAATATCTCTTTTTAACCGGGTGATAATATACGTTTTTTACGTGATATAATCGCCGCTCCGTCGAGAAATTGTTTCTTAATTTGGTGCGGGGCCTTCGTGTTTGGAAACTGGCGTGGCGTTTAAAAATCGGTTCACGCGTTCCGAACAGGTAAACTGTAGCTTTGTTATAGATGCTAGATAACTATTTTAATCTCTGACATATTGTTTATTCACAGATATATTTTTATAATAATAGTAATTATACAGAGTATTTTTAATTGATTCAATGCATAAAATGTGATTAAAATATATACTGTAAATAACTATCCCATCAAAAACATAGAATGTAAAAAATGCTAAGTCTCGCAACACAATTCTTCCACTATAAAAAGTTGTGAGAACTCATGTAAAACTAAGTCAGTTTATTTTATTTAGTTTCTCTTAGTTTTGTTACAAACTGTTAGTACCAATATTAATCATCTTTATTTCTGTAATAATGATTAGATTCACTTAGAGTATTTACTTAGTAACCGAAATAGTAGATTATTCTTTTATAATTATGGTGCCGTGCAATTGCCAAGTCATTATAATTATTATAGAAATAATGATTAATATTTTTACTAACAATTTGTAACAAAATTAAGAGAAACTAAATAAAATAAACTGAAATTGTTTTACATGAGATCTCACAACTTTTTATAGTGGAAGAATTGTGTTGCGAGACTTGGCATTTTTTACATTCTATGTTTTTGATAGGATCTCATTTCTTTTTGTAGGTTTTATCCTCCTTTGTCATGTTAGATGGGGTTTACAAATAAATTTTAAAAAGACAGAATATCTGTGCGTGGGCAACAAAGGACAAGACCTAGAAATGGAAAACGGCAACAAAATAAAATTATGTACAGAATTCACATACCTAGGTACTAACATACATAATCATCATCATCAATAATAGAATCAACAAAGCCAGAAACATTACAGGGGCACTAAATTCTATTCTTTGGCAAAAAAATATAAATACCACAACAAAAACCCGCATATATGACACTATAGTTAAGAGCACACTTACTTATGGCGCTGAAGTATGGCAGATGAGCAAGTCCATGGAAGGAAAGCTTTTAGCAACTGAAATGGACTTCCTCAGAAGATCGGCAAGAAAATCAAAATTGGAAAAAGTGCGAAATGAAGAAATAAGAAGAATAACGAAGAAAGAGATAACCATCATAAAAGAAATCCAAAAAAAAAACAATTAATCTGGTATGGGCATGTAAACAGAATGGGAGAAGAAAGGCTACCAAAGAATATAATGAAATGGATCCCAACTGAAAAAAGAAAACGAGGAAGACCCCGAGAGACATGGTTAAAGGGGGTAACAAAGGCAATGTCATTGCGCAATTTACAAGCCGATGACTGGATGGACAGAAGGCAATGGCGGCAAGCGGATCACGCTGTAGAACCGGACTTATATATACTTTCATATAAAAATAAAATCAGACTCCTCTGATTTTATTTCGCTTCAATTAATTCCAATCTTCTATTAATTCCAGTCTTCTATTAATTCCAGTCTTCTACCTTTTTCTCGACTGGAAAGTTAGTAACCGGTAGCGGCTAGGCAGCTAACTTTTAATCAATAAGGATATTTCGAGATTTTTCATTTTTTCCTTTGGTTATAAGCTTAAAGCTACCTAAAATTAAACATTTGAAGTTTGTAACTCTTCTAGAAGTACCTTAGAATTTTGATGATGTATCAGTGAGTCAATGTCGAAATTAAAGAAATTTGACAAGCGATAATTCATACATTATGAGGTATAATTACTAGATATTTTGGTAATTTAGCCAGCTATAGTATGTCCTCATGTGTAGTGAAAATGAGTATTCTTTATTCACAACGAAGTTACAGGGAGGACAAAGGTGCCGCTAATATCTTAGAGAAAAGGATAGTACTGCTGTGCTAGACTTGACGGGGTTGTGTGAATTATATATATTAATCGATTTAAAACGTTCTACGTCTTCCGATGCCATCTCTCCATGCCTGTCTGTCTCTCCATGCACCGTCTCCGAGAGATCTTTCCTCCATAAACGTGTCAATCCCTTCCTGCCAACTTCTTCTCGGTCTACCCGATTTTCTTCTTCCTGCAGGTTTCCAGTTTATAATTTGCTTTGGGATTCTTATTTCTGCCATTCTTTGGACATGCCCGTACCATATGAGTTGACTGTTCTTTATGTCGTCCACTATCGTATGTTTAACTTCCATAATATCTCTTATGCGTTCATTAGTTATTCGCTCGAGTCTTGATTTGCCTGCTGATCTTCTCCAAAAATCCATCTCTGTAGCTTCCAGCATTCGTTTTGTTGTTTCTTTAATTGGCTACACTTCACAGATGTACGTGGTTATACTCTTGATGATGGTATTATATATTAGAGTTTTGTTCTTGTTGTTTATGCTTCTGTCCCACAGTATCCCATTCAATACCGTGATAGCATTCCTTCCAAGTTGGTTTTGTTCTTTAATTGCTGTATCCAACGTCCATCATTTGTGATTTGCATACCCAAATATTTGTATTTTGTGCAGCACTTAATTTTCTTCCCTTCTTCTAGTATTAGATCTTGTTGTTCTCCTCCGATACACATATATTCTGTTTTGTTAGTATTGATCTCGAGTCCCCATTTCTGATATTCTTCTATAAGCTTACGTGTCATATCACTTATGTCATCGTAATCTTGTGCTATGATCACCTGATCGTCCGCGAAGCAAAGTGTGTAGAGTATGTTATCTCTTATGGGTACTCCCATATTTCTACATTTTTGCTTCCAAGCTTTGAGAACTTGTTCGAGATATATCTTGAACAGTGTTGGTGAAATACAGCAACTTGTTTCAGACCTTTGGTTCCATTAAATCCTGTTGTTAACTGTCCTGTTGGGTGAATTACAGATTTTAATCTAGCTTTGCTCATTACCAAAAATTGCTAAAAATTAATGCTATGGCTTCTTTACGGTGAGCTTGTAGACGGTAAGAGGAAAGCGGCGGACAACTCAAAAGGTACAAGGATATTTTTACGAAAATTTAAAGGGGATGAGCATGCAGAGTCAGTGAAAAGAAGCAGCGCACAATAAAACGCAATGGTAAGAATTGTAAACTCGGTTAACAGCGACAACCAAAAAGTAAAGAGGGAACAAAACAATGAGATTTTTGAATGTCCGGAGTGCGGTAGAGAGATAACATCACGTATCACAGAGTAGCAGTAGTAGTAAGTAACTATCACGTAGTAGCAGTAGTAGTAGTAGTAGTAGTATCTACAGTGGCACAACAAAGGTGGAGCTAGGGGGGTATTAGCCCCACCCCCTGATGACTTACCCTCAAATCAATATTATCTTATAGTGACCTAAGCCCCCCAAAAAGACTTAATCCCCCCTAAAAGTCTGTGACTAGTTGCGCCCTAGTATTTATATTCATACATGGTTTGGAATTGCAACTGCTAAATCTGATCTGAAGTCTCAATTTTGTTACACACAATATAAAATCCATCATTTCGAATATCTTTTTATTTTCTTATATTTTAAATTTTTTCGGATAAATTTGTTTTCGCACTCGTAAGACGACAAATCAAATATCACGTCCTGTCATATTTATTCCTCATAATTCCATTTCAATTCCGTCACTGATATATTTCGAAGGATCTTTCCAATAACGATAAAATAAATAAAAGGCTCAGTAACATGAGAGTTATTCAAATATAGGGTGTGTGAAGAGGGTGACGTTATATGTGTGGTGTCCAAAAATTGTGTAACAAAATGATTGGTTTTTCTGGCAACAGTTAAGGGGAGAAGAAGTTAACTAAGGAGAGCATAGTTTTCTTTATTTGAATGTACCTTTTTAATTTGAACTACTAATTGAAAAAAAAACGGCAAAAGATCAAGAGGTACACTTACTATATATAGACCTCCAAAAGGCTTATTACAGCATACCATTAAATACATTGTGGGAAACGTTGGAAATAACTAATATAAATGTCAACCTACTTAAAGCAGTTAAGATCTTATACCAGAACACCACAGCTAGAATAAAAATACGAGACTCATTGTCAGCAAGCGTAAAAATTACAAAAGGCCTCAAGCAGGGATGTTGCCTATCTCCTATACTATTCAAAATATAACTGCAACAGGCACTAAAAAAATGGATGCTTAAGTGTAGAGGAATGGGAATCCCCCTAATAAATGAGGACACCCTGTACACCCTATTTTTTGCGGACGACCAGATAGTCCTAGCCCAAGATCACGACGACCTTGAATATATGGCAAGGAAGCTGATAGAGGAGTATAAGAAATGGGGGTTGGAGGTAAATATCATCAAAACTGAATGACTGTAGGGAAGCCACAAGAGAACATAATCTTAGAGGATGGAAGCGTGATAAAAAACTGTGACAAATATAAATATCTTGGATTAAAAATAACTAACGATGGAAAACTCGATGAGGGTATAAAATATCGAATAATGCAAGGCAGGAGGGCAATATCTATGTTGAATGGTGTACTGTGGGATCAAGGAATCTCTAAAGCTAATAAGAAGAACATATATAATACGGTAGTGAAAAACATAATAACTTACGGAAGCGAAGTATGGCAGTTGAAAAGCAGAACAGAGAATTAGCGACCGAAATGGATTACTGGAGGAGATTTGCTGGAAAATCGAAAAGAGAACAAATAATCAACGACAGAGTAAGAGAGATTATGGGAGCAGAAAACACAATTGTGGACGACATAAGAACAAAGCAACTCATATGGTTTGGTCATGTGCAACGAATGCCCGATCACAGAATACCAAAACAAATTTAGGATTAATCTGAAATTCAATAATATACAGGTTCGTAAGTATTATGTTAGGTTATCATACATTCGTAAGTATTATGTTAGGTTATCATAGTTATTATTAGATACGCACGTGTTTAAAATCTGGGATATCGAGGAAGTCAAAGAATGATACATATTCCAGATTTTTACATTTTAGTTCTTCTGTCTAGTTTTGTTGGTCAAAAGTTGTTGAAGTTTGTCGATTTTGGTACAGGTTTGTATATCAGTTTAAAATCAGAAAGATGTTGTTTGGAGATAATATCAAGAGAGCCTGATGCAAAGTTTGAAATTTATTACAAAGTGCAAATACAATTCATTCATACAATTCGAGGTACGGACAACAATGAATTTAGGAAGATAGGAAGTCAATGACGACAAAAAGACTTTAGGTCTTCCAACAACTTCTTCCATTTCCTTTCCAGATTTTCCATTCCTTTAGCAGTATTACTGATGCTCCTAGCCCCTATGTCCAATTCACTTTCTTACCCACTTCCTCTTTTTGATTTTTGCATCAGTCTTAATACAATTAGTTCTTCCAGCACATCAGCAACTGCAGATACGAGGTCTGCCATTCTTTGCACGATATATTTTCAGCTGACACTTTACGTACGCGTGTTAACAGCTTAATGCCGTGACAACAAATGTCTTAATTCTTTTATATTGCTACACTGAAAAAAATATAAATAATTTTATAAAAAAATATTGATATATTATAGTATTTTTAATAAGGAACTTGCAAAAATAAGATATTTCCACAAAAAATGGTAATTTTGCAAAACAGTTTATTAATATTAAATGATTATTACAAAACGATATTATTTTCACAATGAGTTTTGTGATTTTAAAAAATTAAATTTAAATTAGAAATACAATCTTGCAGTAAAATTGCACGTGTCTAAATATATTATTCACAAAATTTTAAACTTGTGTGAATTTACCATAATATACAGGGTGGCGCCCAGAATGGAACACCCGGTATTTTATTTCATTTTTGGATTCTTAGACATAAAATAAGGCATTTATTATAAGGGTTTAATGTGTTTAAAAGCTTTGGGTTTTGAGATATTTAAAGATATTTAAATATGCATGCCATAATAAAAATGTTTGTCAACACCTTGTACATTACTATTCATCATATATACTTATTTCAGGCCAGAGAAATAAACTTTACTAAAAATGTATGCTTCCTAAAATGTATACAGGGGTATCAAAAATTGCTGGTCTATTTTAAGTATTTATTTTACATAAAAACTTCGATATTTCAAATGCAACACTATGTATTTTTTTACTTAAGTCGAAGCAGATTTAAATGCTCTTTCAAACTATATGAGGGTTTCCTATACCTATCTGACTAAGATTTTGAATAACAAGCGATTTTTCAATAAAATTGTAATCAAGATGGCTGGTGTCCCCATGTCAATTTTCTAGTGACACTTAGTAGCTATTTTCAAAATCGACATAATTTATGGACTTTTTATTTTATTTTTATTTAATTTACCTACAATAAAATTAATAAGTAAGTATTTATTATTTTATAAAAAAAATGAAGCAGATCTGCTGGCGAAAGGAATGGATATGTTACTAGTGATTTTATTTTGTGAGGACACATATTTTATGTGGCCTGAAGGGCTTATGCTCAAAGACAATACAAATAGGAATTTTCTTGACAAGCGTTCCTTGAAAAACTACTGTTTCTATTTCGCAGAGCTGATAGTGTGGTATATGAAAAACCTATTAGGCAGAAACCTGTCATTGGAAGTGAAGAAAAAGAATTTGCTTTAATTGGTTCTTTTATAGAAAATCCCATATAACTACAACTCATCGTAATATAAATCAAAGAGAACTACTACTTTATTTTTCTTGATAAAATAATAAAAATTTACTTATTAAACTAATGTAGGTAAATTAAATAAAAGTAAACTGTTATAAATTTAAATAAAGACCATAAACAAATGTCGGTTTTCAAAATAGCTACTAAGTGTCACTAACAAATTGTCATGGCGACACCAGCCTTCTTGATCGCCATTTTATTGAAAAATCGCTTTTTATTCAAAATCTGAGCTAGATAGGTATAATATAGTTTGAAAGAGCTTTTAAATCTGCTTCGACTTATTTAAAAAAATACATAGTGTTGCATTTGAAATAACAAAGTTTTTATGTAAAATAAATATTTAAAATAAACCAGCAATTTTTGATACCCCTGTATAAATTTTAGAAAGCAATAAAGCTTTATAGTAAAGCTTATTTTTCTGGCTTCAAAGTGAGCACAAGAATTAACTCTGAAAATTAATGTACAGGGTGTTGACAAACTTTTTTATTATAGCATGCATATTTAAAAATCTTTAAATATCTCAAAAACCAAAGCATTTAAACATATTAAACCCTTATAATAAATGCCTTATTTTATGCCCAAGAATCCAAAAATAAAATAAAATACCTGGTGTTCCATAAGAAAAAATATAACTTTGGTATGGATCTTAGCTCTGACACACCCTGTACATTTCAAAATAATTTTAAATTATGCACATTGCCTTCCCACATATACCCATAAAATATTTTGTTGCTACATCTTTCCGTTTTCGTATAATCAACCGAGGCGACTGAGGTGCGCCACCCTGTATTTAGTAAAAAATGACGCCACGTCACGTGACTTGTAAAGCTTATGCGCATATTATTCGATGAAGAACAGGCCAGGAGAAAGTCTCAGAGCGTGGGTGATTAATGTTTTTATAATTTAAGGGCAAGTACATTATATTAATTATGTTCATATGTAGAAAAAATGTTTTCGAAAGACAAATTTAATAGAGGACCGGAGTATAGGACTTTATACATCCATAGTCTAAGTTGGTAAGTTGACTGTTTTGATTAGATACCTTTTTCTTGCATGCTTTTTATTTTGTATCTAATGGCAATTTTGTTCCTATTTTGTTTAGGCTCAGAATTCTCGAAAGGTTCTTCTAGACAAGAATATGGGGCAATGAGTATCTTACATACATAAGTTCTGTTTTGTGACTTTTTATTAACCTTTATAATAAATATTATAACTATAAACACGTGTTTTATTAAATTTATTAATATTTACTAACGCTCTGTGAATTTACAAAAGTAATTGTAAATTCACTGTAATATAATGTTTAAATTTATTGTTATTCTATAAAATATTGGTGATTATAAAGATATATTATAAGATATTTACATACATGCCACAAATTAGCCATACAGCGATTTTACAAACGAGTTGTAAAACTAAAGAACGGATTGTAAATTTACTACAACAATCTGTGGCAAGAAATAACCATCAATATATTGTTATTAAATTGACAAAATTATCTTTTTCAGTGTACACCATGCATCAAGTTATTTATTATTTATCATAGCACACTCAGAACTAGGGTTCAGAACCGGGAACCAGATTTCGGTACCGAAAGTACCGGGTATCCCCAGTTCTTTTGAGACATCAAAGAAACCGGGACTCGAAATAAAAATTCCCGGTTCTTTCGGTACTTTTGGTACCGATTTTTTTTTTACTCGTTAATAAAATGTAATTAAAAAAATATTTTTTGTTACATGCGAAAGTTCATTGATACTTTTTAGAGGTCGAAATCAAACTCTTCTAAATAAATAGTGAAGTTCTTTTGAAGTTCCTATAATGTTTATTAACAATTATTGAAGTTTAGATATGTTATTTTATTATTATAAGTATAATATTGCTCAATATATTAGTTATATTTTATGTTGTTTTAAAGGAATTTGCATTTTTTTGACTGATTATTTAATAATTATTTTCATTAAAAAACACATATTTCTATCGATTTTATTTTTGAAAACCATCCCTTGCTTGCTGATTGACGAAATGTGCCATCATTGAACAAACAATTAGCCAATACCGAAAAAACGGGAAATCCCGGTTCCTTAGAGTCGTGGTACCGGAATTCCCGGTTCCGACAAACGGCTCCGGTTCCGGAAACCCTACTCAGAACATGCATATTTTTGTTAAAATCCTTATAATTCTCATACATTCTCTTCTACTCTCTTCTATTTTAAAGCTCTCTTCTTACTTTTTAAAATGACAAATCAAATCTCGCGTCTAACCGCATTTTTCATAATTCCGTTTCAATTCCAGGATCGAACGTAGATCCGTCTATATATTTCCCCGAAAACCGATAATGATAAAATAAATCAGTCTGTCAGTCTGTCTGTCTGTCCGTTTGTCCGTCTGTTTGTAACACGATAACTCAAAAACCGCTAAACCGATTTTAACCAAATTTGGCACAAAAATACTATAGCACCCGAGAATCTGGCCATTAGTTTTTGG
Source organism: Sitophilus oryzae (assembly GCF_002938485.1). Lineage (NCBI taxonomy): Eukaryota > Metazoa > Arthropoda > Insecta > Coleoptera > Curculionidae > Sitophilus > Sitophilus oryzae. The sequence goes on along the minus strand of NW_022146254.1, from coordinate 3,957,468 downwards.
TGGGGGTGGAGGGTTGGTAAGGGGGTATGGGAGGGGGTTAAAAATTTAAAAAAATCGTAACTCCAAAATTACGGTAGCTAGCAAAACGCGGTTTTCAATTTAAGATTAGGAATAATATTTGCAACAAAATTTGTAATAACATCAAAATCAGTCAAAGTGGCAGTTTTTGAGATAAAAAAAATTGGAAAAATTCCTTTACTTTGAAACTAAAAGAACTGCCTACCAACTTTTTATTAACATATTTTGGTTCGGGCCGCTATAATACGTGCCTCTCGGCGCCAATTTTTTATAATTATGATGAGACGTATTGACTATTTCCATTCTAAATATCTGTTGCTCATAGCGATTTTTATCAAGAGACATTTTTTACGTAAAAAGTCACGGAAATGTATATTTTTTAACCCAGTAGTTTTATACAGGTACGGACGAAAAGTTATTACTCTTCAAAACAGTTAAAACACATGTAGGTGGTCCCTACAAATCAAATTTCTCATGTCAAAAAACTCCCAGACACCAATTTTCATCCAAAGACGTTATTTCATAAATTATTTGGAAAAAATCGAAATAAAAATGAAATTTCTACACCCTGTTTTTCTGAAACTAAGCATTTTAGGACATACATTTATACAAACTTTTTTACTTATTTTTACCTGTAGAATATGATGCTGAAGTGTCCGAAATACAGTTCGGACCACCTTGTATACAAAGAAGCCAAAGCAAGAGTAATAATATACAGGGTGTCCAAGAAATAAGTGCAAATATTTTAACTGGTAATATAGTTCAACCCCAGAGACACGCCTATGAGGTTTTTTTCGCCAAAAAAAATTGAATATTCGAAATTTTTTGAAAAATGTTAGAAAAAAACATAATTTCTTGATAATATGGCAACAAAGACATTAGATTTAATTTACAAGAAAGAAAATCCAGAAAAGATCCAGTGGTTCTCAAAATTTTAGCAAAAAATCATTTTTTTTGGAAATTTTCAAAGTAAAATAACTTCCTTATTTTGGATTTATATGAAAAACGGTAAAGAGAAAATATATTTCTTTCATCGAGATCTATCACCTCTTAAAATATTTGCACTTATTTCTGGGACACCCTGTATAAAATAACTCCAGAGTCCCCAACTGGGAAAGAGTATGACAGGGAGGCGCGATATCCCCAAATCTGTTTACAGCAACATGGCCTTAGGTCTGGCCACTCGGCTATGAGTCATACGCCCGCCGAAGTTCGAAGAACGCCGCTAAGAATTTTCGAGATAAGTCTGGATTGTCTGTTTCTCTCATATATAAGCCGATGCCCGAAGCCTGAAGAGGACAGAGAAAAACAACCGGTCGACGCGTACAGTTACAATCGCCGCGCTAAATTCAAAATAAATTCCTTTTAGATAAATTGTAAATAAGTTATAAATAGTTCTTTAAGTGTTTTAATCGTTATTGTTTGTTAATTAGTGTTAAATAAATTGTGTTTAAATAAATTATGACTTTCTATCCACACGGAACCGACGAAAAACGTAACATTTAGAAGGAATCTTCCGTCAACTGGACTGGACCAACAAAGGATTAAAAATAGATGGAGAATATCTTAACCATCGCTGATGACATAGTCCTAATTGTCAATAGTCATTATTATTATATATTATATATAATTACTACGAGTATATGGCTATAAATTAGCCATACAACGATTTTACAAACGAGTTGTAAAACTAAGGAACGGATTGTAAATTTACTACAATAATCTGTGGCAAGTAACCATCAATATTGTTATTAAATTGACAAATTATTTTTTTCAGTGTACGCCATGCATTAAGTTATTTATTATTTATGATAGCACACTCAGAACACACATATTTTTGTTAAAATCCTTATTACTCTCATATATTCTCTCCTACTTTCTTCAATTTTACAGCTCTCTTTTTACGTTTTAAATTGACAAATCAAATCTCGCGTCTAACCGCATTTTTCATAATTCCGTTTCAATTCCTGGATCGAACGCGGATCCGTCTATATATTTCCCCAGAAACCGACAACGATAAAATAAATAGAAAACTCAATAAAATAAAAGGAAATGCCACGCGTGGCGTTTTGTCCAAAAATGGGGTGCAGGATGGGGGTGGTGGTGGAGGGGGTGTGGTTGCCGGAATTGTATTTCGACGTGACAATTGAGTGGTTGGACCCGGCGTGAATTTCGAAGAATAAAAGATTTGATTATACGGGAGGGCGAGATTGGTCCGATATTTTAAATGCAAAATAAAAAAGAAGGGCAGGTAATAAAAGAAATTGTGAGGGGAAAGTTCGTATATTATATTAGTTCATATTCGTAGTAAGAATGTAGAATGCACATATGACAAGCATATTAGTGGTTAGTAATCGTCGTGATCATGAGCTCACAATGCAAAAACTAATTGATTTTCAAATTTTATTGTTGGTCAGTTTTCTGGTTTGTTCTGTAGAAAGGTTAATACGCCTAGAAGTAACACAGAATTACCATCGTCTTTTCATCATCATATACAGGGTGATCCGAACTGTATTTCGGAAATTTCGACAACATATTCTGCAGCTAAAAATAAGTAAAAAAAGTTCATATAAATTATGTCCTAAAATGCTTAGTTTGGGAGATACAGGGTGTAGAAGTTTTATTTTTATTTCGATTTTTTTCAAATAATTTATGAAGTAACGTCAATATTTGGATGAAAATTGATGTATGTGAATTTTTTGACAAGAGAAATTTGATTTTGATGTCAATATGACTTCAACTTATAGAGGGCGCCGCCTACATATTTTTTAATTAGTTTGGAACTACGTACCTGTAGAAAACTATGGTGTAAAATAATAAACATTTACGACGTTTGTTACGTAAAAAAGGTCTCTGGGTAAAAATCGCTGCGAGTAATGTTTTTTGAGATATATCATTTTTTTGCAGAAAAATTTATGATTAATTAAAAAAAAATTAAATTTAATAACCTAACCTAACCTAACTAAACATGTTTATTTTTTGAGAAATTATGACATGTATTGACTATTTCCATTCTAAATAACTTGAGAACGGTTGCTCATAGCAATTTTTATCAAGAAACATTTTTTACTTAAAATGTCACAGAAATGTATCTTTTTTCACTCATTAGTTTTATACAAGTACGGAAAAAAAGTTATTACTGTTCAAAACAGTTAAAACACATGTAGGTGGCGCCCCCTACAAATAGGAGTCATATTGACATCAACATCAAATTTCTCATGTCAAAAAACTCCCAGACACCAATTTTCATCTAAATATTGACGTTATTTCATAAATTATTTGGAAAAAATCGAAATAAAAATGAAATTTCTACACCCTGTATTTCCGAAACTAAGCATTTTAGGACATACATTTATACGAACTTTTTTACTTATTTTTATCTGCAGAATATGCTGCTGAAATTTCCGGAATATAATTCGGACCACCCTGTATACAAAGAAGCCAAAGCAAGAGTAATAATATATAAAACAACTCCAGAGTTCAGAAATGGCAAAGGAGTACGACAGAGAGATGCGATATCCCCAAAGCTGTTTACAGCAACATCAGAAGAAATCTTCCGTCAACTGGACTGGACCAACAAAGAATTAAAAATAGATGGAGATATCTTAACCATCTAAAATTCGCTGATGACATAGTCCTAATTGTCAATAGTCCTGAAAATCCACAAAAAAAATTAATTAACTAAATACAGTCAGCAATAAAGTGAGTCTCAAAATGAATTTAGCAAAAACTAAAGTAGGTATGCGAAAAGAAAAGACATTCTAATAAAATAACACAACACTGGAAACAGTAGAAGAATATCTATTGGGGCAACTAATATTCAGCTCGGGATTTCTACTACCAGAAATCAACAGAAGAATTAAGTTAGCTTGGAGTACTTATGGAAGAAACTCCATCATATTCAAATCTAGAATGCCACTCTATTTAAAGAAAAAAAGATTCGACAAATATGTACTGCCAGTCATGACCTATGCATACGAAACTTGGATCCTTAAAACGGACATCATAAGGAAACTGCAGGTCGCACAACGTTCAATGGAATATATGCTGGGAATTACCAAGAGAGACCGTAAAAGAATAGAGTGGATACGACAAAAGACCCAGATAATAGATATCATCCACAGAGTCAAATCCTTCAAATGGCAATGGGCAGGACACCTGGCGAGAACGAACAACACATGGACCACAAAAATTACAGCATGGTATTCAAGAGGAATTAAGAGACCTAGAGGAAGACCGAACCTGAGATGGGACCAGGATATTAGGAAATAAGCAGGGATAACTTAGATCCGCAAAAAGGATTGGAAGAAAGAAACGCTTACTCAGCATATAAAAGACCATACCATCACGTGGTATACTGATGCTTCCAAAACCAAAGCAGGGACAGGGATAGGAGTATTTGGGCCGAAAACTGAATACTCCGAACCAATGGGCACCTACCCCAGTATCCTTCAGGCAGAAATTTGCGCTATCGAAAGATGCGTACAATTTATCTTAGATAGGAACTATCGAAAACAGGAAATTTCCATCCTATCCGATAGTCAAGCAGCACTTAACGCGATCAACTCAGTAACCATCAATTCGAAGTTTGCCTAGAGAAGCTCAACAAATTAGGCAAAGAAAATAAAATCCTCCTACTCTGGGTGCCTGCTCACTAAGGGATAGAAGGCAATGAAAAAGCAAATGATCTAGCTAGAAAAGGAGCGAACACTCCACTAACTGGACCAGAACAGTTCTGTTTTCCAAACGGGAACCAACTGAAAGCGGGACTGAAGAATCTGGAAGACTCCATCCGTAACTTGGAATGGGTGTCCTCCAACGGTCTAAGACACTCGAAAAAGTTCCTCAGAACTTATGACCGAGAAAAATCAAAGGTTTTCCTTGATCTAAGTAAAAAAAATCTTCGGATTGTGACGGGGTTTCTAACAGGACACTGTCTCTTCAACGAACACCTCAGTAGGCTGAAACTGAGAAACAACGGCGAATGCAGATTTTGTGGGGAAAATGGTGAAACACCAGAACACCTTATCACTGAGTGCGCCGAGACGACGACCATTCGTGCCGTGAAGCTTGGTACGTCTGATGTCGAGGATGGAGAGCTGTCCTCTGTGAGCCGTCTCAGATACTTGCTTTTCTTAAAGCCCTGAGACTGTATGATGAGTTATAACTCGTTATAACTCAAGAAAGGGGAACACACAATAGATCTATAAGGTCGCGGTGATTAACTCCCCTTCTAAACATTCTACATTCTACATTCTAGGTCCGCATAGCCAACAATAGACAATAATGGGCCTACCTACAAAGAGAGTATGTGAGGGAGGCTACACCATAATTGGAAATGGTTGAATAAGCTGAAAATGATGATGATGATGATGATGATTATATAATTAACCATCTATTATTGAAAGTACTAATTTATTTTCCTTATACTCAAAACAAGTTACTACAAACATTTATTTTTGAAGTGAAACTTCTTTACGCGCGATGGGAGTAAAAATTGAACAGGTTATCGTGGCACCGGTTATGGTTGAGAATTGGTTTTTAGTTCGTTTAATTTAATAATTACTAAAACCAGCAGTTCCAAAAATATATTTAAAAGTAAAAGATAAAAATCCAAAATATTTATTATCTATTAACATACATTTGAACGATAATGTAAGAACACTAAATTGATTCGGATAACGCTAACATTTGTCTAGAAAGTCGTGTCGCTATCTTAATTTCTATGAAAATGTGTCATGAAAATGTGAAAATCAGTAGGAATCACCCATTATGCAGTAAAGACACTATTGTTGAATCATTGGTAGGTCTTTTGTGGGCATTTCACAAATAAAATCAATAGTCTCATCAAAAACTGAAAATGCAAAACAGATAGTAAGCTTTATAAATATCTATACAAATAACCATACTTCCGTCTATTTATGTCCTACAATCCAACCATATTTTAACCAATAGGTATTTTAATATCATAACCGAAGTAAATAATCAAAAATGTACTTTTTATATCAAGAATAGTAATGGGTATACCCAGTTTCCAAGGATTTCAATAAATCTTTAATATCCAGGATTAAAAAAACACGATTCTTGATTTTAGGTTTGAGGTTAGGTTAGGTTAGGTCAAAGCATTGAGTTATAATAAAAGAGGAGATGCTATCACGTGACCAAAGCGGTACCAGGTCGGCCATATTGATGCGACTCTCTTGTCAGTTCGTGCTATTGCCGTCTAGCGTAATCCTGTTCTTGATTTTTGCGTTTATTTTGAGTTATTTTGTGTTTTATTTGGACTTATGTGTGTTGTGTGACTATAAACAATCATGGTGTCATGTGCTGTTCGAAGTTGTAGTAGCAGAAACGCCATCGATAGAAAGAAATCGTCAGGAATTACATTTCACAGGTAATGGTAAACAAGATGCAGGGCCGAACTCTGAGTATTTTATTATCTTTAATATACCATTTTATAAATTAAATCCCAATTTTTATTAATATATATGTCTTTCTAGGAGGATTTGCGGTACCGGATTTGTAATTAAAATTACGTTTCAATTTGACAATAAATTATAAAATACACATTACATAGAAAATGGTTAATAAAACAAATAAATCATAATCATATGAATTAAAAAGGCAATGTTTATGCAGTGTTGTGTGTGTTAATATACTATTGTGTGTGTTAATATACTATAGTGCTATTATACAGTGTGACCCATTTATTTTAGGTTCACTCTGAAAAAAAGTTTATTAATTGTGCAATATGTCTCGGGTTGTTTTTACATGAAAAACTTTATCTACTTAGCAAAAATAGCCTTGTTCTAAAAATATTCTAGGCATACTTTCCAGTTTTCGTGGGTAAGTAGTTAAAGTGCATTAGGGCTTTTTTTAATCTGTGTATATAATCCAAACCAAACCACTCGATTCAGCATAACTTTAAAGGGCTTACCTATACCAAATTTGACCAAAAAATCTCTGGTGTGATTTGTTAAAATCTTGCTCCTAAAACTGGTAAGTAGACGTTGAATGTTTTTAGAACAGGGTTATTTTTGTTAAAATAATAAATTGGTTTAAATTTTTATTATTTTTTTTATTTATATGTTATTATTATTTATATGTTTAAAGTTTTAAATTAGTATCACACAGTTTTGATCAATCATTTCTAGATAATCACAGAACATTATTAATAAAAAGTATAATAGAAAGATATTTAAATATTTGAATGATATACCTCAGTAAAAATATATTAAACAATCTTGTAAGTGAAAGACATCAAAGCAATAAACTTATTTTATTTAAAGGGCAATAACTTTCATATTTTTTCTAATGTGTATCATAATATTTTATAATAATCTATTTGTAATAAATAAAGTTGCATTTTTCGTAATTTTATTTTTAGTTTCATTTTTCCCATAGGTATATATCATCAACTTCAACAAAAGTCAATTAAGGTAAGTTATTTTTTATTTTATTTTTTTAAAACTATAATATGATACCCCCATTTTATCTTTAAAATACATACTAGAAAAAATAATAATATTAAATAAAATATTATATTTTATTTAGGTAGGTATTTTATTTAACAAATTTTGGGTATAAGAAATATTTTTTTTTCACTATTATAAATAAATAATTAATTTCAAAAATAAAAAAAAAGTAATAACTAAAAAATAAAAAACATTAATTTATTTAAATTTTAAAGGAATATTTTAAAAAAATGCAAATTTGCTGAGTCCAACACTGATATCGCCGCCATATTGATGCTACTTTAACCTCCGCCCAGTGACACCGTTATTCTTGGCTAGTCGTATATGGGAATAGCATCTCCTCCTTTATTATAACTCAATGGGTCAAAGAATATACCTAGCTAGAAAAAGAATGGACTCTGCCATACTGAAAAATGGTCCTACAGAAGTGGCGCCATCTATTGAGTAAGGCTTGTTTTAAATGGATCGAAGCGCGGGCTTTTTAAATGAGCATATTTATTGAATTTTACTCTAAAATAATTAAATTTGATTATTAAATATTATTTTTTACACAAATTCAACAATACGCCACAAACAAAAGGAACAAACCAAAGGAATTGTCTAATTAAAACACATATAACAAATTATAGTTTGAAAAACGTTTTGATAATCATTTATTTGATAATATTATGATTGGCGCTATGACAACGACAATATTTTTTGAGAATTTGACAATAATATGACAATGGCGTTGGAAACTATGGAAACTACAAAAAAATTCTGATTTAACGCCATCTGGCAATAACTAGTAGCAACTTCTTAACCTAAAAATTAATTGCACTACCACCTAGTGACTAAGGCTGGAACTATTTTTTGAGATTTCCGTGGAAACGATGGAACCGCTTTTGCTATTTCACTTTCCCGCCCCTGACGGTTACATGGTACAAAGAATACAAGGTATAGTGTGACCAACGGATCTGTAGCTACGGGGTATCGGCAGGGGAACGCAGTTGTAAACAAAACACGCCCAATTTCATTCATAAAATAGGCATGGGCGTACGGGGTTTTATGAAAATAATGTGTATCATAAATATAATATTCAGATTAATAATTTTTTTCAAAAAACTTTATCCTGTTTGAATCGTTACTGTTGAGTTAGCAGATAAACACTAAAAGCTTTTATTAAAGCTCCCTTAAATATTTTGAATAATTTTATTATTATGTGTTGTTAATACAATTGAAGAAATAACTACAGCTGGGGGTTGGAACCTTTCGTGTTACACATCAAAATAAAACACTAAATCAGCACAATACACCAAAACACTTTTACTTTTACACTGGACGCACGTTTCGCTAACCATGTTAACATCATCAGCAGATGATCAAGACTGAGTCTTGAGGTATATTTATTTATATATCTGTACTAACTATATTTTTTCTATAATACATTATTTTAGATATAACTATTTCCAGCAAAAAAAATCTTGAAAATAGTTAACTTTGGAAGCGCAAACAAAACATAATTTTACACACCAGTAGATCCAATATTGCCTATTACACCAGATATGGTATCGCTCCGCCAGCACTTTTTAAAGGTTAGGTCATTGTCTACCCATGTTTCATCCAAATAGATAATACCTACTTAGCGATATATTCGAATTTTGCGTATATATTTATATCTCTCTCTGCAATATAATGGGCCGCTCCATTAATATTTATCTGTTATTTTGACATTTACGCCAAAAAATCCATTTGATTTTAATAACCCCCCTAAGCGTTTCCCTGCCAAAGGAAAATTCAATTCTTCCTGCAATTTTTGCAAAAGCTTTCTAATTGTGGAGACGACTTTGAATTCAAGATAAAATCTATTTATCAAATTCCTGACCACTTGGAAATCAAAGTCGAGCTTTTCAACAGCAGTCTCACGTGGCCGTTTCTTTCCAGGGCTGGATATCATTTTATCGGGGTTAGTTTCCAGTCTTTTTTTATCTTCTGTGTGAATTTTTTTATAGCCGATACGCTGACTCCGGTATAAAGAGATATCCGCTTAAGTTTACGTTTAAGCGGCAACTTAAGCGAAGTCTCTGTAGCTTCTTCGTCGCAAACCCTATTATGAATACAACGAAATAAATCAAATGAGTTTTCATCCACGTTTATTTACATTTATTTTAGTTTAGCTAAAATATTTAGGTAAAATGTGGTGCTTTTCATTTTAGCCAAATTTAATTTTAATATTCTAATAATTATATTATTATTATTCTACTTACCTATATAAATTAGCTATTATTTCTCTTATTCTGGCTATGTAGCGTCTTACCCTTAACAAATTTATTCATTTTAAAACACAAATATACGATCAAACTTATAATTAAAAACTACGAACGAAAAACATTACAACAAGATAACAAAACAATAAAACACAACTTAACTATTAAATATAAGAAAAATATAGGAATAAAGTTTAGGATAACCGGTATAAAATAACGAAAGAAAGTAATAATGATCAAAAGAATGACACCGCCACTGGATATTTCAATAGTATTCAATATTTCCACTCTTTTCAGAAGCGACCGTGAAGTTGGGGATAAGGCTAGCGAATAGGAAAGGCGTAAAAGCCATAGCAACCGCGTGGTAACAAATCCTGTGACGTACTCACGCCAATTATGTTCGATGAATAGGCGGCCATGCGCGGCGATGCCGGTTTGTCAATGATGTCCTTGATATATCTTCACCTTTCGTAGTAAGCAGATTATACAGAATGAAAGAAATAAGTTATTAAATAAAACATATCCAACAATATGAACTACGTTAAAATTCCTTAGTGATATACCTCAGAATATATGCTAAACACATTATATATAATAAAAATATATTAAATTTATAGTTCATGTCTGGCAATTTTGTAATTTTATAGATAAACGTGGCAATATCGATTTTTTTTTTCTCGCATTCCTTCCGTAGCTTCAGATCCGCTGGTCAAACAGTATGATCGATAGCGGCTCCAATTTCGTTCAGTTCGCGCATACCACCTGTGACGTCACTATGAAAATAATGAATAAATAAAAAATAAAGAAAGTTGACAGGAGATCTGCATTTTTTGGGGTTATGGTTAAGAATTATTTATTTTTAAGACTTTTTAGTTCATTTAATTTAATAATTACTAAAACCAGCAGTTCCAAAAATATATTTAAAAATAATAATTACCTATTAACATGGATTTGGTCGATAATAGGTAAGAATACTAAATTTATTTCTATATTCGGTATAAAATTCTTTATTAGGTTTTTAGTTTGCGATGTTTATGGTAAATAATTTTCATGTTCATTGCCTCTGAATTCACATGAGGACAGAGATGACGTTATCTATGGAAAAGTAACCACAAGAGGAATTATTACATCATTTAAAAAATGTTGGGAAGTTTATTGTTTCCCATCGAAAAGTAGAAAATGCCAATGCAGATGAACGTATTGTAATTGTGATAGAAGTAATTCTAAGGGTGAAGTTTATTATAATTAGTGACCTGGTGCTTCTTTTTATATGTAGATGTTTCAGGTTTTGAGAATAAATTGATTGAACGATACCCAAAATTTAGAGGAAGTATTTGCATACCCAGAATATGCCCATCGAGGATTATATTATAGCTCAAATTTCCTTTAATGGTAGACAATTATTCAATGCAAATTAACTTTTTAAGTGACTGAAATATTAAATAGTTTACAATATGGTATATCACTAAAAATATATTACTTTTAGGTACAATTAGGGCCCGATACATTTCAAAAAGTAGAATATTATTTTATATTAAATGAGGTATTGTACCAACAATCAATTTATATTAATAACGGAGATTAAAAAATAACAGAATAAATAGTTCTTTTTTTATACTACAAAAATAAACTATAGAATACAACAGTATTTAACAAAGTAAATAAAAAGTTATGTTCCGGCCGAGTTTCGAACTCCGGTCTCTCGCTTTCTAACCCGACTCCTTACGCACTGCTCCACAGTAACTTGCTTAGCGATAATTCAATGACGGTATATAAACAAAAAAAACAGGTTTATAAGAATATCTTGACGATTTGAACTGGCGCGCGGAGCGTGCTGACCAATAGCGCCTGTTATCACCTGTGACGTAGCGACCAACCTGCGCAATATCATACCTTGTATTCTTTGTACCATGTGACGGTTAGGTAAAGTTCATTACCAACATGGCGTTAGCAACGGGCCACGGGTCATTCTGTCACCGAACTAGTAAGGGCTTCTTTTAATATATCGATAACATATTTTTCTAACAGAGAAAAATGCAATTACGCGTGGGCGACTCTCGTTTTTCCCTTGTATTGTAAAATAACTAAGCTGTAACATCTCTGGGACTATACGTATATTGCTTTCTTTGATGGTGCCTCGAATAACGCTAACATTTTGCCTAAAATAGTTGTGTCGCTATCTTAATTTCTCTGAAATGTTTAATAAAAATTAAAAGAACATAAAATTATAAAGCTAGAATAGTATACGGTTTTATATTATTAACTCTATTTTTTAAGTTTATAAAAAGCTTTCATAAAAAATATATGTCCTTCAAATCCTTCACTTTAATAACTGTTAGTAAGATGTTTTACTTCAAATATGCGCATATAGTGCACACACAGTTTTTTTATATTTATTACATACCTAACTTTAATTTTTTTCCTAAAATATATTATGAATATCAAATAATACTCAAGGTGTAGTAGATAAACAGTATAACCGCTAAAGTCACTTCTTCACTCCCCCAACCATACTAAAGGGAGTTGATTATCGCTCCAATATTGTGGGCTCGAAAATTTCCTTTTTTACGTTTCGACAAATCGACGACACCAGGAATTTAAATAAGTTTCACGTATCTTTATTCGATTTATTCCTGCCGACGCAGCAAAGGCAACCGGGGATGGATCCAGCCAACGGAACGCGTTGCTGTAGTCGGTGGCTCGGCCGTATTCTCCTGTTTATATTTACATCGGAATAAGGGGAGACACATAGCCGTAGAGATAAGGTTAAGAAAACCCGGTTAAATTTTTCAATAATGAATGGAATTTTAATATATTGGTCACTGTTATTTGTTTTAGATGCCACTAAAAAATATAAAAATTGTCTATACATATGTGGCGGATTCATCTCTCCAAAAAATCCTATATTTCGTAGGTATTTCGCCACTTCAAGAAAAATTTTCAGAAGTTAGGTGTACAGATATACAAATTTGCCTAACGAACAAAAAAATGCTTAACGTTTCGGAAAGTTTATCTCTTTCCATCGTCAGAAGCAAAAAAATACAAAGAATAAAGAAAAAAACTATTTCAAATATTTAAATTCAACTATTCGAGAACACTTTAGTTTTTTAACACAGTCTACAAAAACCGTTGACGTTTTGTTAAAATGACATTTTATATCAAGTTAAACTTCAAAATTAACACAATTACTACCTAATAACAATTACTTAATAAAGTAAAACCAAAAAGCTCCAAACTTTCTCTATGATTATTTTAATTTTTACGTATGTTATGTTTATTTATGTTATGTTCTTTAAAATGAAAGAAGCGATTGCCATAGATTACTAACATCTACAGATGCGTGAGCTATACATTTATTTTTATTAGATTGTATTAAGAAAGCCTCTTTTATTTTTCTTTTAGAGGCTATCGCTTCTTTCATTATGATTTTGGCGTTATTAAAATTTATTCTGTGCCCTGTGTCCCATTGCATGAATACCTACTGACAAATCTTAGATTTGTGAAAATCTCCCTTTCTTAAATAATCTTTATGTTCTTTAATTCTAACATTTAAGGGTCTAGATGTTTTTTAAATATAGTTTTAATACATCCAAACCAGCCCATTATTAAGGTGTATCCAAATAAGCATAGCACCCATATCTTGTTTTTTTTATATCATAAATTAATATAGTTTTAGCCAACTTGTTTTATCGAATAGTTTTAAAATACAGAATCACTGTTAATTCACTAATTTTCTCTTCTGCAATGAGTATTTTCAGTTGCGTTTAGGTTGTGGGTCAGGCAGTGGATATTACGCATAAATAAATGGGGTGCTAGTGAAACTATATTGAAAGAATTAGTTTTGAAAACCAATTCTGTCAGTATTTTTTCAAAACTTGGAAAACTGAACCAAAAAAAAACGTTCTTGCACTTCAGTTTATATTCATTAATTAGTCAAAATGAACAAAAATAGAACGAATATAAAGAAAAAATAAAATAGAATCTTATTTCCCCTGAAAGTGTGAAGATATGGTCATTTTCACTGAAAAGGTGTTCTCACGTTCCTTACACGTTCAGTAACACTGAACCAGTCAAACTGCTTCTTATCGCATAACTTTCTGAAACAGCATAGCTGTGTAAATTATAAAATAAATACAATAGAAATTTGACATAGTAGTTTCCTTTATTTTTTTAGGATACGAATATTACTAATTACCATTTATGAAGTAATGTCAATATTTGGATGAAAATTGGCGTTTGGGTTTTTTTTGACATGAGAAATTTGATTTTGATGTCAATATGACTCCTACTTATAGAGAGCGCCACCTACATATTTTTAACTGGTATAAAGAGTAATAACTTTTCGTCCGCACCTGTATAAAACTACTGAGTAAAAAAATATACATTTACGATATTTCTTTCGTAAAAAAGGTTTCTTGGTAAAAATCGCTACAGGTAACTGTTCTCGAGATATTTGGAATCGAAATTATCAATACCTATCATCATTGACATAAATTAAACATATCACTGATAACACGTGATAATATGTTGACTAAAGAGTTATTAGACAGAAATCATATATTTGAAAGGTTTTTGTGCCAAAAGTTCAACAGAAACTCTTTTATCATCATTGTTTGGCAGAAAAATTTATGATTAATTTCAAAAATTTTATTTCATTCAAATCACTATCAACTAAAGGTGTTTATTTTTTGTCATTAATGACATGTATTGACTATTTCCGTTCTAAATATCATGAGAACTGTTGTTGCTTTTAGCGATTTTTACCAAGGGACATTTTTTACGTAAAAAGTAACGAAAATGTATATTTTTTTACCCAGTAGTTTTATACGTGTACGGGCAAAAAGTTATAACTCTACAAAACAGTTAAACACATGTAGGTGGCGCCCCCTAAAAATAGGAGTCGTGTTCAAATAGGAGTTGTGTTATTAAAATCAATTTTTTCATGTCAAAAACTTCCAGACATCAATTTTCATCAAAATATTGACGTTTCTTCATAAATTATTTGGAAAAAATCGAAATAAAAATGAAACTTCTATACCCTGTATCTCCGAAATTAAGCATTTTAGAACATTCATTTATACGAACTTTTTTACTTATTTTTATCTGTAGAATATGATGCCGAAGTGTCCGGAATACAGTTCGGACCACCTTGTAGATGTATAGGAGGGCTTAATAACCGCGACTTTGTGCCTATTGTGTCCACCTTTCTGAAGTTATAACTCATTATACAGTCTCAGGACTTTGACAAGAGCCATACGATTTTTTTAAACCAAAAAAACAAAAGTTGGTATGTGATTGACATATGATTTGTGACAGTGGCGTGCAGTACCATTTACAGTAGGGTAGGCAACAGAATCAAAAATATGAAAAAAAAACTAAAAAAAACGTATGTATTACATAATATATATGTACAATGTACGTATATAAAATTTACTGTCTAACGTATTTTAACTTTAAACTCAAACAAAAGAAAATTCAAATAACAGCAAATAAATTTAATTATTTGTAGATGCAAAACGAATAATCTGTCTATTATTCAATCATTATTTCTTCCCGATAGGCGACTCAACGACTGGCGAATTAGCTAAAACAATAACCGTACACAATATTGCCAGATTGCCAATTGCCACTGCCTAATAGATTTTATGTACCAAAATGATTTTACAGTCAAATAAAATAATAAATGAAATCATTTGGAAACAAATACAGATGACAGACAAGCAAATTTCTAATTTGCTACATAATACAAATCTTTCTAAAACACAGTTATTTAAAATTGATCATATAAAATAACATGGACTGTTTCTTACATAGTACTGTAATAACATCGGAATTGGCAATACCGCATCGGCGGGATCCAGACATCGGGTGCATCCGTGCTGCGGTAACGCACTGCTTTTGCTTGTCCATATCCATGTAATGTTAAGTTGCGGCCGTGCGTTCGATTTCGAATAATGGGATGCGTTTTTTAGGTAATAATAAGACGTTGAACAGGTGGCGTTTGTTTTGTATGATGTTTCCAGCTTTGCAACCGTAATAAACACAATACTAACTTACTATTTAGAAAAATAAATTAATGTAGGTCGCATTGTAGGATTTGTAGGTAGATATATAATGAAAATTGATCAGATAAATATATTTTTATTTTGCGTCTGTCTTGAATAAATCGAAGGGTAGGCAATGCTTTTTTGCCTATATGTAATGCACGCCACTGATATGTGATTCTATTCGGAATGTCATTTTCTATCGAATAAAGTAAAAATATACCGAATGTGCCATTTAAAAATTAAAAGTTGTAGTCATTTCCAGTGAAACAGGAAGTGACCAAAAACAATTAAATACTTCAATCAATCCTAATATTGATGTCATATACTAACGTACCAAATTTGGTTTTTTAACTAAAAAAATAAAAAAGTTTTAGAGGTGAGCCACTTTTCAGACGCACCCGGTATAACACCAACTGAAAATTAACAATTAAAACGACTTCACTAAAATGACAAAACAATTTATTCCTTTAAAATTAAAAAAATCTAGGGACGTCTATGCAGCCGCTTTGCTTAGGATTTGTAGCACGTTGCGTATTCATTGCGATCCATCAGGGAGAAACGAGCAGAAAAACACTTCGATTATTTAAATTTGCCGGGAATTTTAAAAACGAAACCGAATAAATCCCATACTTCTTCGTGTAATGCGTTTGGCAGGAACGTTTCGTACTGCTGGCTTGCCGATTCGGCAGGATTCACATGCTACCATCGGATAAAGAAAAGAAGAAGAAAAACCTAAATATGATAGGAGTAGCGGGGAACCCTAACCTACAAATTATTCTTTTACGTGATGTAATAAAGAATGATAAAAAAGTGTTTCAAAAACGGTAAAATACGGCTTTTTTCAAGCCTATTTGGGCGAATTTGATATACTCTTTTCTCCCTTCTCTTTATTCCTGTAATATCTTCCGACGGAAAGTCAGAAATTAAAGCATATTGTTTGTAAGATTACTGTCCAAAACATCCTATATGGGGATTTCGCCACTGCAAGAAAATCTCCAAAATAAAATAATTATTTTTTGTTTGTAAACAACAACAACAACACTTCTGCGTTAATGAAAACGGAAACTAAACACTTTAGTTTTTTAAAACAGATATGTCTCCAAAACCCGTTAACGTTCTGTTAAAATGACATTATATCAAGTTAAACTTCAAAATTAACAATTACTATCTGATAACAATTACTTAATAAGGTAAAACCAAAAAGCCCCAAACTTTCTGTATGATTATTTTTAATTTTTACGTATGTTATGTTTATTTATGTTATGTTCTTTAAAATCAAAGAAGCGATTGCCATAAATTACTAACATCTACAAGTGCACGAGCAATACATTTATTTTTATTAGATTGTTTTAAAAAAGCCTATTTTCTTTTTCTTTTAAAGGCTATCGCTTCTTTCATTATAATTTTCTCCTATCGCTTCTTTCATTATAATTTTGGCGTTATTAAAATTTATTCTGTACCCTGTGTCCCATGAATGCTGACAAATTTTAGATTTGTGAAAATCTAATTTCTTAAATAATCTTTATGTTCTTTAATTCGAACATTTAAGGGTCTAGATGTTTCACCAATGTAAAATTTATCGCATTCACATGGTATTTTGTATATTACATTTTTTGTTTGTTGTTCTGTATTCATTGGTTTAGTATGTGATAAAATGGATCTAAGTGTATTTTGTGTTTTGAAAGATGTTTATACTTCTCTGTGTAGTGTAAGGTATATGTAGTCTTAGGCCTTTTGGTATTACCCCACTATCTCTACATTTACAAAGAAAATTACTGGTTGGGGTTTGGCCCTTCTGCATAGTCGAAGAACGTCTCTGGCTGAGGTACCCGTAAAGGTGAGGCTAAAAGATCTGTCTCCATTTTCTCCAACTCTTTAACTTGGTCTCTCCTTAGACCTGATAACGATATTGTCCAGAATCTACAATAGAGAATATTATACTCTTTTTCTATTGCCTCCTTGGATTTGACGTCGATTCCTATTATTGTGAGGACCTGACCATGACCTTCCTCCTTCGGGTTGATGACTCGCCAATTCGATGTCCTGCATTGGAGTTCTGAGCCTGATGGGTAAGGCTCAGCAGGTAGGTGGTGTCTTTCCCTTTGCACCTCGGCAAAAAGACCATGATGGTCGCCCCTTTTTAGATGTTTTCTCTCTTCACTGCAACCACACCCGGCCGCATATTTGTAAACAACGTCTATGATCGCGAGTGTGATCGTCATTCGGTTCTAGGCCAAACGATACCGCGTAAACAGCATACGATATCACAAATTCGTCTGGTAAATAGCATCCGTGATTCCGACATTCGTGAAGTTTTAACTGCTTTAATACCTCTTATAAACACCAGACGATATCGCAAAATTTATTAATGTTTGGTTAATAATTGTTTGCTCGTAATCAGCATTCAGGATCGCAAATTTTGTTTGTCAACACAAATAACACGAGCTAAAAATAAAAAAGGGTTTTTTTCAACAAAACCACGCATATTGCTGCTTAACTTTGGTGATCGTACGAAAAAATACACGTACAAATTTCGATTATTATAGAGGACTATAAATCAACAGAAAATAGATTCCCAGATGACACTATTTTATGTTCATCCAACTTACATACGTATGCAAATTACTTAAAACAAAATATAGAGATATAATATATTTTCCATAGAACTCAATATAAATTCCTAATACCTAATTTTTCTTAAAAAAAAGATGTGTCCTTAACTATAACTAATAAGTTTCTTCTTGATCTTCTTGTACTAGAAAAAGTAAAATTTTACCTGCAAAGAAACTACACAAAGTGAGCAGCAACAAAGTGTAGTTTTTATTTTAAATTTTCGAAGAAAATCTGGTCATTCTGCAAGCATTGGGTAAAATGTCCTGCACATTTAAAATCTGTTTTTTTAAGTTAATTTGTTCTCAGTAATTACTCCTGATAATGTCTGTAACTTACCTCAATTTCTCCCTTTTTAACGAAACATGTTCTAATAATTTCTTTATCTATTAACTTATATACTCGTTGTTTGGGGGCAAATTACTTTTTTTTTGAAAAATATTATTTAGTACTATATTCTTTGGTAGACATCTTGCACTTGCGAATTTTGCGATCTTGAATACCTAACAACCAATCAACAAATTCCGCGATATCGTCTGCTGTTTATAAGATGAGTTAAGGCAGTTAAAATTTGGAATCACAGATGATGTTTACTAGACGGATTTGCGATATCGTATGCTGTTTACGCGGCATCGTTCGGTCTAGAGCCGAATCACGATCATGGACGTTGTTTACAAATATGCGCCCCGGCCCTTGCCAATTCTTAAAGTTAGGTGCCGTTTCCATCAACCAACCCGCCGATTCTTGAGAGACTCAACCTATGAGGAGTATACCCACCCGAAAATGTATCCCCGCAAAATGCAGCTGACCCACATGTTGTGAACCGTTGCGTTGCAATCCGCTCGATACTATTTCGTCCAGTATTGCCTCTTCTAGAGCCGTTTATTAAAATAATCCTTTGGCAGCACTGCCATTTTAATTTGTCAAGCAATAGCGGAAAAGCTGATAATACGTCCCTGCTTGCTTCTCGTTGTTAGACGGCTTTCCATCCTGACTTCTCCTCTCTTTTATTTATATAATAAAAAAATAAAAAAATATAAAGACTCAGAAAAAAAACACGTGTAAAATTCATCACACAACTTCAATACGCTGATGACTGCGCTCTAGTTGCAAAAACGTTACAGCAGTTACATGAAATGCTGAATAAATATACCTGGGCATACGAGGTTTGGGGCCTTACGCTAAACATCGATAAAACTAAAATCATGTGCACTCCCCCGCAAAATCCTAACAGTGCTATAAGAATCGGAGAAGAACTATTGGAATATGTAGCGGAATTCAATTACCTCGGCAGTTTGATTTCACATATTTCACAGTTCAGAATTAGCAGTGCCTCAAGAGCATTCTGGAAATTAAAAGACAAGGTTTTCTACAATCATGACTTTTCTACAATCATGAAAAAAAAAACTGGGTGCCTTACCGCTCGCCGGCACACGAACGCATTAAAAAAGTTGCAACAGAGATACCTTAGACAATTTTTATGAATCAAATGGTACAACCATGTCTCAAACGTATCAGTCCTTGAAAAAGCTAGCTGCGACAGCGCTGAATTCATGTGAGCTTGTAGAGGAAACCGGGTAGACAACTCAAAAGATACAAGGATATTTTCCATGAAAATTTAAAGGGGATAATCATGTAGAATCAGTGGGGGGTGGGGGGAGCAGCGCAGAATTTGCAACGCAATGGAGGAGAATTGTAAACTCAGTCAACAACCACAACCAAAAAGTAAAGAGGCAACAAAGTAATGAGATTCTTGAATGTCCGGAGTGCTGAAGCAATATCATTATGTATCGGGCTTTTCAGTCACAGAAAGGCTCATGAAAGAAAACGCCTTGCGTAACCACCTTCTGATGCATGTCAGATACTCGTCAGCGAGTAATGGCAGTAAGTAAGTAAAAAACAAATATAGAAATCTTCACCGGGTTACTCGTTCTTTTAACAATACATTGTAAAAACAATTTAAAGCTGAAAGAAATATTTCTTCCGAACTCGGAACACCATAAACAAAATATAGAATTTCATTCTATTTCAGGTCGGTATTTCAGAAAGGCTGACGCGATAAATTTAATATTCGCGTTAAAATATCCATAAAAGGCGAATTTGAAAACGACAAAGTCGATTCCTTTTTCCTCGACCCTCTTGTTCCATTTTTCGATTTCGTGAAACCCGAAGCAATAAAACAAACGACGAAACCGGTTCGACGACGGTATTCTAGTTGGCCATGCATTACTATTTCCCGGTTATGTCCCTTCACGCACTTGGACCTGGACGTGAGCTGACTGGAAAATGGCTCTTTAGGCCGGAAAACCGTGAGTAAAAGATGAGCGGGAAAAATAACCGGAGTGGAAAGAAAGACTAGGTGGTAGAGTTACTATGAAAATATATATATTTTTTAATTTGTGACTTTTTTAATTTGTGAATAGCTTACAAATGAAGGGGTTCGAGGCAAAAAAGTACAAGTGCACTTTATAAAAAATAAGTACTTAGTCTGTTACATGAAAACCGAATTTGGTTGGTGAAAAATAGATACAAGTAATTTTCTTATACATAGCGTGATATATGATGTAACAAAATAAACAAGTCAAAAATCAGCAGGAAGTGCTGAGAACCAAACCAAACAACGTTTCTGCATCCACAGCGCTCAGAAATATTATGCCAAGAAGCTACAAGTGACTTCAAAATAAAAACACTAGGTATATATTTATTACAGTTTAATACTTCACAACTTAAAAAACAAAATTGAGTTCCAAAAATGTTTTTGTTAAAACAAAACCTGGCCTTTTTGGCCTCCATTTTCTGCGATTCTCTCTTATGTTACTTGTACCCTTTTGCATTTAACCCCTTCAAATGTATTTACTGAATTATAATGGACTTATACATTTGTAGAGAAATTTATAACCATTATTATTATATATTATAACATTCATTAATGAAGAGGAAGTAAGAATTTATATTGACAGGAAAATAGTTGGCAATTAATGTGAATATTTTTTATTATCGTTTCCGGAACCGCAGCTGTTTTTGGAACTGGAAATTTCGGGGTACCGGAATAGAACCTCTTAGGAACCGGAATTTCCCGTTTTTTTCGGTACTTTGGGAACTAATTTTTGTTCAGTGATGGTGCAGGTACCTGCAGCCTGCAGCAATCAACAGATACACAATGATATCAAGCAAACAGACATCAAAAAACTTTTGTCTTATGCTATGATGATAATCTACAAGGAAAAGCAATAATTGGTTTATGCTATGATATTGTAATCTACAATCTTTCTATACAAGAAGAAAAATCCAATGTAATTGAATATCAATTTATAATTTATATTTTATTGCTAAAAATATAACACTCATAACTCTAAAGCGTCGAAAACTGGTACATTTTAAACTTAACAAGTAATGGCATTTTTTCGAGGAAACTTTTAAATTGGTTCAGCTTAGTTACCAATAAATAAACAACAGATAGCGTGCCCAAACTCATTTAAAAAGTACACAGCCAAAATTCGCCCTTGCAAAATGTTACTTAGATAAAATGAAATACGAAAAGTTAGATTATAGATATTTAAATTTGATTATTGGTATTATAGGAACAAATACCCAGTGAAACAACAAAACCTTTCGAAGCAATTTAAGGTTAACTTATAAATTTTTAAAAATACAAACTATTATCTAAAAATTATCCGTGTCCGGATTAAAAGAGCAAATAAAAATTAATAAATTTGTGATTATTAAAAAATATGAATTGATATTATGGGTCAATATTAATACACACAATGTTTAGGTCTCGTTCTATTTCTTACTAATTTCTATCCAAAAAAATCCTATAAAGGTATTTCGCCACTGCAAATAATATAAAAAATGCAAAACAATATAACATACGAACATCTTTCAAAACACAAAATACATGTAGATCCATTTTATCACATACTAAACCAATGAATACAGAACAACAAACAAAAAATGTAATATACCAAATACCATGTGAATGCGATAAATTTTACATTGGTGAAACATCTAGACCCTTAAATGTTAGAATTAAAGAACATAAAGATTATTTAAGAAAGGTAGATTTTCACAAATCTAAGATTTGTCAGCATTCATGGGACACAGAGCACAGAATACATTTTAATAACGCCAAAAT
The DNA here is from genome assembly GCF_002938485.1 of Sitophilus oryzae. Taxonomy (NCBI): domain Eukaryota; kingdom Metazoa; phylum Arthropoda; class Insecta; order Coleoptera; family Curculionidae; genus Sitophilus; species Sitophilus oryzae. The sequence continues at coordinate 3,934,937 of NW_022146254.1, read as the reverse complement.
TATAATGAAAGAAGCGATAGCCTCTAAAAGAAAAATAAAAGAGGGTTTTTTAATACAATTTAATAAAAATAAATGTATTGCTCATGCATCCGTAGATGCTAGTAATGTATGACAATCGCTTCTTTGATTTTAAAGAACATAACATAAATAAACATAACACACGTAAAATTTAAAAATAATCATACAGAAAGTTTGGGGCTTTTTGATTTTATAGCCTTTTTTTGCCTTATTAAGTAATTGTTATCAGGTAGTAATTGTTAATTTTAAAGTTTAACTTGATATAATGTCATTTTAACAGAACGTCAACGGTTTTTGTAGACGTATCTGTTTTAAAAAACTAAAGTGTTCTCGAATAGTTTAAGTATTTTTAATAGGTTTTTTTCTTTATTCTTTGTATTATTTTGCTTCCGACGTCGGAAAGAGATAAACTTTCCGAAACGTTAAAGCCATTTTTTTGTTTGTTAGGCAAATTTGTATAACTGTAGACCTAACTTCTGGCAAGTAGTTTCCGTTTGGATTAACGCAGAAGTGTTTACAAAAAATAACTATTTTATTTTGTAGATTTTCTTGCAGTGGCGAAATACCCATATAGGATTTTTTGGAGAGATGAATCCGTCACATAGGTATAGCCATTTTTTAGCTATTTCTATGTTTAGCAATTTTATTTATACTATTAAAATTTTAGTGTATCATAGGCAGAATAGAAGTTTCAATGCTAAATGGAATACTATGGGATAAAAGAATATAACGATACAAAAAAAAGAATTCACAACTCCATCGTAAATAGCATGATTAGGTACAAAGGGCTCTGAAGTATGGTCATTGAAAGAGAAAGGTGAAAGAACTCTAAAAGCCATGGAGATGGACTTTTGGAGAAAAACAGCTGGAAAATCCAGGAAATATAAAATACTAAATGAAACCATAAGACGCCGAATGGAAGTAAAACAGGATATCGTAGACACCATAAGAAATTATTATATTCATTTTTTTTTATTAGACCCAATTAGATTTACAGATTAATACATATTGTTATTAATAAATGGGTGTGTCTTAGGCCCGGTTGTACAAACGTGACTTAAACTCGAGTTCATGTGAACTCAGGTCAACTTATACTTGTAGTATAAAATTATAAGATGACTAAAAGTCCAGTTTAAGCCTCGAAAATGGCTCAATCAATTTCATTCATCAAATACCTAATTTTTGGACTAATTTCAACGATAAGAAGTCACTAAATAACCTATTAAAATGTTGAATTTGGTTTAAGCCTGAACTTACCTTGAACCGAGTATATACAACCTGGCCTAAACGGATCGCACCGCGACTAAAAAACCGATACAAAAACACAAGGTCACAAACAAAGTGCCAGAGTCGTGCGACCCCAAAAACAAAATAGAAATAAATTTAATTATCAGAATAAATTAAATTAAATTAAATTATAAAAATAAAAAGAAATTTTATTAAAAAAAGAAAGAAAATAAATGAAAAGAAACAAAAAGTAAAGGAGAAAAGGAAAAAAAAAGAAAAAAAGAGAAAAAAAGAAAAGAAACGAAAAAAAGTAAAAGAAAAAAACAGAAGGCATTAATATGGTATGGACATGGTCAAAGAATGGAAGAATATTGAACCACAAAGAAAATATTAAGTTAGAACCTCTAATCCAGAAGAAAAAGAGGAACACCACGCAAGAGTTGGACAAGGTATTGATAAAGAAGTTTTAAATAGAGGTTTGGAAGTAGATGGATGGGGAGACAGTGACATGTAGAGATTAGGAATCAGAAAACGTTGTAACCTGATTATGCATGATCATTTCTTTAACAAAGTATGAGAATTTTTTTTAGACAGAAAAAACAGATAACAGAAAACCAGCGTATATGTGTTTTATTGATTTAGAAAAAGCGTTCAATCGTGTCAAGCTAAGAGACGTTGTACACCTTCTTTACAATAGGCAAATCCCACGCAACCTCGTTAAAACCATAGAAAACATATATGAAGCGAACCAAATTCAAGCCAAAATTAACATGGTCCTGACCGAACCAATGTAGGTCGTGGTATCCGACAAGGTGACTCCCTGAGCCCTCTTCTTTTCAACATCATTATGAACGAAATAATAAGAAATGTACGTTTACTAAAGGGATACAGTATGGGCGACCAGGAAATTACTGTTCTGTGCTATGCCGACGACGCCGTATTGGAAGCTGAAAATGAGGACGATTTACAGCGTTTATTACATCAATTTAACTGCACTGCCAAATCACTTAATATGATAAAATCGACCCAGAAAATTAAATGCATGACGACATCAAAAGTACCACTAAGATGCAAACTGGAAGTCGAGGGCAAAGTTATCTAGTAAGAAATGAAGTTTAAGTATCTAGGCATTAAAATCTCAAGATATTATGGTGATGTAGAAGCATACTGCCATTACTCGCTGACGAGTATTTGACACGCATCAGAAGATGGTCAGGCAAGGCGTTTTCTTTCATGAGCCTTTCTGTGACTGAAAAGCCCAATACGTGATGTTATTTGTCTACCGCACTCCGGACATTCAAAAATCTCATTGCTTTGTTGCCTCTTAACTTTTTGGTTCTCGCTGTTAACTGAGTTTACAATTCTTCTCTATTGGGTTCTATTGTGAGCTGCTACTTCCCACTCATTCTGCACATTAATCCCCTTTAAGTTTTCGTGGAAAATGTCCTTGTACCTTTTGAGTTGTCCACCTGGCCTCCTCTTACCGTCTACAAGCTCACCGTAAAGCAGTGATTTTGGTATGCGGTTTTCTTGCATTCTGCATTCGTGACCAGCCCATCTTAGTCGGGATTTTGTAACCATGACTTCAATACTCTCGCAGTTAGCTTTTTCAATAACCGATACGTTTGAGACCTGATGGAACCATTTAATTCTTAAGAGTTGTCTAAGGTGTCTCTGTTGCAACTTGTTTAATGCGTTCATGTGTCGGCGGTACGGCACCCAGGTTTCGCTCCCATATAACATGGTGGGGATTATTATTGCTCGGTACACTGCAAGTTTCGTTTTTGTGCTCAGGTCATGGTTGTAAAAAACCCTGTCTTTTAATTTCCAGAATGTTCTTGAAGCGTTGCTAATCCCTGAATTTCAGAGGCGATATTTTTCAGAGGCGATATGTAGAAGCGGAGGTGCGAGAACGGACAACGAAAGCAACCAGAATAGCAGGATGCCTGAATGACACAATATGGCAAAATAAAAACATTGAGCTGGAAACTAAAACAAGGCAACTAAGGCAACGGTACGACCAATAATGAAATACACTGCAGAAACTGACCTGATACAGCGAAACCTAAACAACTACTAGAGACAACCGAAATGAGAGTACTACGCAGAATAGCTGGAAAGACGCTTCTGGACAGGGAGAGAAATGAAAGCATAAGAAAAGCATGCAATGTGGAAAATGTAAATGAGTGGGTACTCAGCAGAAAGGAAGAATGGAACGAGCATATCAGCAGAATGGACAGTATGGATAGTGAGAGTTGCACGCGACAAATCACCGCTAGGTCGCAAAAGCTTAGGACGTCCACAAAAACGATGGAGTGACAACTTGTCAGTCTGACCGGAAGAAATGACCAACCAAACAGGCGATTCGCCTAGTATGAAGAAGGAAGAAGAGATTTAAAAAAAGGCGAATTTCAAAAATATCAGGAAAGGTATTTGTAATTTCTCTCCCTGTATAGTTGTCAAGCATGCCATCTTGTTTGTTTTTTCCCCGAATAACTTTCCTCGACCGTTCCTCTTTTCTATTTGCTGTTTTATTCTTTTTCCCGCAAAAATCATTATGAATTTAATGCGATGTTCCATTTCCTATACCAACAGACGACGAGTTTTCGTTTAACGTTTTTTCCCTTGTTTTTCCGCAACACGCCTCAAGTTCGACCTATAAAACTTTATTAAAAAGTTACTTAGAATTTTCTTTTATATATGGCACTCGAGAGACACGACTTGTCCCTATATATTTTTAGAGGGAGGACCGAAAAAATATTATTAACTACGCTAGTTGTGATAAACTTATTTTTGTAGTGAGAGATTATTTACTAGTTTGGTTCTCTGTTTTCTACATAATGTATTTTGTAAAAAAAATGGAAAAAAAGACAGTAGATCAAGAAGTCCATCTAGCGTTTATTGATTTGGAGAAAGCGTGCGACTCTATTCTTCCCAACAAAATATGGAAAGCTTTCAATATTTTAGAAGTAGATAGACCCCTGCTTATGGTAATAAAAGAGTTGTATAAAGAAATTAAAGCGTACGTTAAGATCAATCACAATAAACACCAAATAAGGGTTGCGACAAGGATGCAGTTTATCTCCTCTAATCTTCAATGCTTACGTTGAAATAGCCCTTACGGAATGGAAGAGGAGATGTCAAGGTATGGGAATACCCATTGGGGACGACACACTATTTACTCTGAGCTTTGTAGACGATCAGGTTGTGATTGCGCAGGACTCATACGATCTGACGTTCATGAAAGAGGCTTTATCAAGAATATAATAAATGGGGACTTCAAATTAGTCTAAAAAAAACGGAATACTTAGCTTTCAATTCCAATGCTTATTTTGAAGTCTTCATGAACATCATGATAACGTCCAGATTCAACAAGTAGACAAATTTAAATACCTGGGTGCTACTATCAACAACGAGGGTTTGGGCGAGTGTTGCGAAGAAGAAATACAAACCCGAATTCGGAAGAGCAAATCAGTTATTGGATGTCTTAATATCCTCTGGTGGGGCCGAAACATGTCTGCAATAACTAAAAAGAGACTTGGAACATTCAGTCCTTTGCTATGGTTAGGTTAGGTTAGGTTAACACTCAGAGGTCCGTAGTTATTCAATATGCTTATATTCATAGGTGACTAAACTTTGATCATTTTTTAATCTGCCTGGCCTCAATTTGTCATTTGTTCATCAGTCTTTTGCAGAAGTGTACAGAAAATATCGATATTGTTTGAATATAGATAGGCTTTTGTAAAAATTCCTTCTATTGTTTCTGTTGTACTTGTTGTTGCTGTTGTACTGCTATTGTACACAGCAGTTTGCTCCAATTATCTGAGAGTCTAAACCCCTTTTTATTTATACCTTAACTATAAAAGTATCTGCAATTGTTTTTCTAGTATAAAATCAAATTATAAAAAGTATACAACATAAATAAAGAAGTTTATGTAATCATGCCTAAATTAATCATCGGTCTTATAGAGACTCTCCACTGCCCTACCCGCAGTGGGGATCAACTGGGCATTTACATATAAAGTAGTTAATAGTTTATTAATTTTACAAGCAGAAATTGTCACTAGGTAATTTAAGAGTACAGTGTGGCCCGTGTACACAGCCGTCTGTGGATCTGAGTTTGAAAGATGCTATTGGCATGTCCAAGAGCGACTAATGATTTCAAACAGTCCGTGCTCTGTCTTCATATAGTTTACGATATTTCGTTGTTATGCCAAGTTGAATCGTATTCATTAAACCGATATTCATTATGAGTTAATGCGATTCGTTATGTTTTCGTCGGCGCATTTCGTTAAAAACCCACATTCACGTTTGGAAGTTTGTTCACTGTGCGACAATACACCTCACAAACTACAGTCAGTGCAAATGGAAAAGAAGAAGAAAACTATTAGTGCTGAATGTGCAGAATACCTTTTTCCTGTAGCTTTGATAAGTCTAAAATATTTTTTATTTTTTCCTCCTTTATTCCCCGATATTATCAATACCTATTTTTTCATCAACTCTTTTGAAAGCATCATGCAGATTGTTTCAATTTCTTTTTGTTTTTGTCACTCGGATTCCAGATTACACGGATGCATTAGTATTTTTTTCACAAGTGTGAAAATAATATCACTTTCCATTTCATTATCAAGCAAGGTCCCATTTTTTGTGACCCTTACTTTTAAAATAATATCTGCTTTACGATTGCAACGGAAACATCGACGAATAGTGTCCGGGCTTTAGTTTCTGGTATTTGTTTAACTGAAATTTGACTTGCCTCTGTATGTGTGTGCATGCTAAATAACATCAAGGCGGTGTGAAACTTATTGTATTCTTACCAGGCATTAATACACAGAAAATTATTTGAGTCTTCCCAATACCCACGAATATTCTATATAAATAAATTCGAATGGAGCAGATATTGCATGGGAGTGGTATGGATCCTTCAATTAGTTGATCGGCCAGAGAAAAATCCGAAGGAAGAAAGTATCTGCGCTGAGAAATATCAGACAGTGGACAGGGCTATACGATGTACAGGAATAGAGAAGCAGTATTAGTGGTTATGCGTTAAAAGAAGAAAAATGGTGATGCATAGAAAAAAAAATATGGACGGACGTTGTTGGCCAGTCAGACATATAGTATCGAAATTGAGTATCAGAACACATTACAGTTTTATTAAGTGGATAATTATATATAGCCCACTGTCCCATTTATACCCCTCTCCAGCTCCACACCAAACAAATACACCTCTCACCCCCAGTGTCTCCGCGTTTTCAAGGCCGGGTGGTCTCGTTTCTCCCCGGATTAACAACACTATTAGCCTAATCCGCCACGTGGCGGCGCGTGGCTGGCGACGGTCGCCGATAGATGTCGGCGCACCTACCCCGCTCTATCGTGATTAATGGTCGCAGATTTCGGCGAAGAGATTGCCCGCTTAGCGACGTGGACGCGCGCCTTTTGCGGAACTAAGCGGTGCGGTGACGAGAATTGGTTACGGGGATTGCAGGGGCAAACGCAATTTGTTTTGTCTTTGTATTGGGTTTTGAGAAGGGGGTTGTTTATTTAATCGCAAAAAAATACTTAAGAAAAGTTTTTTCTCGTCCAAGGTTCTCATGTGATTTGTATATCTATAGTCTGTCAGCTGAGAAGATCCCTGATACATGTCATTCGCAGAATTAAATCCCTCAACTGGCAATGGGCACCTGGCTAGAAGGACGACCAAGAGATGGACCACAAAAATACAACATAGTAATAGATGAGAAATTAAGAGACCTAGAAGGAGACCAAATCTAAGGTAGGACCATGATATTAGGAAATTAGCAGGGATAACTTGAACTCGCGGAACCAACAATAGATAACAAGAGTTTTGGCGTCGATTAATTACTGTAGATGAAACTTGGATACACCACTATACACCAGAAACAAAAATACAGTCTAAATAGTGGACGGCAAAGGGAGACCGGCTCCAAAAAAAGCAAAAACTGTTATTTCGGCTGGGAAAGTGATGGCGACTGTTTTTTGGGATACTCACGGAGTTATTTTAATTGATTATCTTCAAAAAGGAAAAACCATCACAGGAGCATACTACGCATCATTACTTGACAAGCTAAAAGCAGAACTAACGGAAAAACGGCCTCCTTTACAGAAAAAGAAAATCCTGTTTCACCAAGATAACGCACCGTCTCACACCTCAGCGGTTACCATGGCGAAAATCCACGAATTCCGGATTGAACTGCTTGACCATCCGCCTTACTCACCAGATCTAGCCCCTAGCGACTTCATTTTGTTCCCTCATATAAAAATTGCGCTCGGTGGACAGAGATTTTAGTCAAATGAACAGGCAATCACCTTCGTGGACCACTATTTTGCAGAGAAAAACACCGAGTACTATTTGGAGGGGTTACAGAGACGGGAGCACCGCTGGGAAAAGCGTGTAGAGTTAAAAGGGGACTATGTTGAAAAATAAAATATTCAGAAAAAATGTCTTGTATCTTTGTTAGGTCGGAAACTTTTCAGACCACCCTTGTATATGCACTTATTCCAAAAGTATATTATTAATGTTTAAATTACCACTCAGTACAAGATTTGTCATGTGTTGTGTCTTTGATCGGTTAATTTTTAAACTGCCTTTTTCTGAGGCATTATTTAGCATATCCAGTATACTCTGTGCTTTCTGTATGTTGTCTGTTATTAAAACAATATCATCTGCAAAACAGAAACGGTTTGTCAATTTGCCATGGATGTTAATTTGTCTTGAATCTTCAGTTTATTATTTTTAACATACTTTCTAGCATCGCAACGAATTGATTGCACTGATACTGACCGATATCAAGTGTAAACTAATCTAAAAATTCTAAAAACTGATTTTTAATCTTCATCTGTTAAGAATTCAAAACACATTATAGAAATACTTAAAAACATCGAAAATCCGAACAATGGAAGTCAGGAATTTTTTTAGATTTTTACAGATTTCCCTTTTTTAAGTTGAGGCTAAAAATCACTTTGAGTATTTTCCAAGAGTATAGTTTAGTTTGTGGATGGCATTTTTGCTGTTCTTGACACACATTCTTACACCATAAATAATTTTATTTCTAAATTAAATAATCGTTTTCCTTCCATTAAATTTGCCTAGGAAAGTGAAAACAACGATAGATTACCATTTCTACGAGGGGTGTCTCACTCGGGTAAAAAATGTACACGTACTGCTAAAATATCTTTCCACTACCAAGCGACTGCCAATAACTACGAAGAAGACTGCCTATGACTGCCATGTAATTATTATAGGCGACTGCCATAAGACTGCCAATGACTGCCAGCGACTGCCAAGAAAATGTACATGTAATTCCAATAGTGAATAATAATAGTAAATAATAAATAAATAGTGAGTAATACCCCTCGCATTTCTAGATATATTAGTTATTAGAAATACTATTAATTGCCTGGAATTTGATATCTATAGAAAAAAATACCACTACATGCAGATATATTCCTAATGAGTCGTGAACATAAGATGGCTAGTTTAAATTTCTTAGTTCATAGATTACTTAGTTTTCCACTTACCAACGGAAGATAGGAAATAGAAAGACATTACATTAGGAATGTAGCCGAGTGTAATGGATATGCCCCTTCATTAGTGGATAGAATAATTAGAAAACGTATAATAGATATAAGTTTGCGGTTGCTGAAAATTCGACTTTTCATGTGGAGAAAGACACTTCAAAGTATTTTTAGTTTAAATAGAATTTTTAAGAATGTCAATTATAAACTGGTTGCGTTTAGTGCTAATAATAAATTACAACAATTATTAGGTAACCCTAAAGATAAAAGACCTCCACTAGAAAGGTCAGGTATTTATGAAATTCCATGTAAATATTATAATCAGAAAAATGTTGGACAAACTAGAAGATCAATATTAACTAGATTTAAAGAACATATAGCTCAGATAAGATATGGTAGACTGGATGAATCTTGCGTTGCTGAACATATTATATATAAAGAACATTGTATAGATATTAATAATTTAAAATTAGTTATACAAATCTGAAATTACAGGCAATTAGATGCTCTTCTGATGATGCTAACATGGTTAGCGAAACGCGCGTCCAGAGTAAAATTGTTTTGGTGTATTGTGGTGATTTAGTGTTTTACTTTGCAAATTTCCCTAAAACAATTTGTGCGTTATAAAACTTCGAAACTGATTTATAAAAATTATATTTTCTTATGCCGGACCGACGACGGCGTCGGCAGCGGCGTCGGGGCGTGCGAAAAAGTGGCGTCGGTGGGCGGCGACACCGCTAGCAGCAATCAATCACGCCGTATCTTCGGATTGAAAGACATTGAATTAGCAGGAAATTGGAGCGAGGCACGGTCGACGCTCGCACTCATTACTCTCTGTCACGGATCGAATTCGAACTGGTTTCGCTCTTTTTTTTACCGTCCAACCGAACTACCGAATATCGTTGTCCATTTGGACGCTTTTCTACAGTATGGCCCAGGATCATTTTAATAAGAGAAAACCCTTTTTTAATATTTCTTCTGGCAAAATCTTAAATTTTGAATTTAAAATATTGCGCGCGAAACAGATAGTATAACGGTAAAGTATGAGAAAGAACTGACAATGAAGCCGATCGAAAAAGCATGAAAAGGTTTTGTGAATTAAAATTTCTGTTTGTAATTAGTAAATGTATATTACATACAGGCGGGTGTTTTTACGACTAGTGTCGTTTCCCACTCATCGACTTCCATAAATTCCAGTCCTACCAGTCATCATTTCTCAGGTGTCTTTTAAGCATGGCTACCTGATCATTACCCCCATGTTCTTGCTAGTCTTCCTCATTTTCTTCTTTTTACTGGGATTCAGTCGCATACTCTTGGGTATTCTTAAATCTTCCATTCTTGGAAGGTGGCCAAACCACAGCAATCGTTTGCATGGATTCTATGGTATCCAAGATAGTACCATTTACTCGCATCTCCTCTCTTATATAAATATTTCTTAGGTGTTCTGGGCGAGATGTTCTGTTACTACGCCTCCAATAGTCTATTAAAAGTGCAAATAGTCTATCTTTATTTCTTCTTGTGAGTTCCCACGTCCCCGATCCGTAGGTACAAATACATTCAAAAACCTCAGTAGTGTTTTGTTCTTCTTGATATTATTATTATCTTGATATATTTTTTATGAAAGATATTAAAGTAAAAAAATGTGTGATTTATAGTCTGTTTCGGAAAGCCTGATAGCACAGCGAGAAGAGCTCCATCAGCCGACAAAAAATGTTCGCTTTTCATTACGTTGGTAGTTCGTTCTGTAGTTATTCTGTGGTATAATAGCTACCTCATTACTTTATGGTTATATGAACCCCGCCAATTCATGCCTGTAAAAATAGATTTATATACAGGGTGTTTCAAAACAAATGCGAAAAACTTCAGGGGGTGATTCCTTGTTCAAAATAAAGGGTAGTTTGCTTCATAAACGTTGGGTCAAAAGTCAACCATTAGGGAGATATTGCGGTACAAAGATGGCGGAAAAATAATGTTTTTATTTTTTATCTTGAAAACGAAAAGAGATAGACTAATAAAATTTTATGGAAGCATTACTGTTATGAAACACACTTTCTGGTAATTTTTTTTTTTAAAATGAGTGAAAGGGGTTGAAATAAACTACCCCTATCATTCTTGTTAACGAAATTTAAAGAAAAATCTTATCAAACACATGCAAAAAAATTAATTTGGATAGTTTAGTTTGTTTAGAAGCTTTTTTATCTCTTGTATTTTTTTATAAAACTCACCGATTTGAAATTAAAAATAAAATGTAAAGCATTACATGTCAGGACAAAAACATTTTCTGATAAAGAATCTAGTGGGCTGCTGTAATTTTTAGGAAAAAATCTAGTCGGCCGCTGTTACTTTTTAGGATGTTCCTAATATTATTTTATTTGACATTACTCTACTGCAATACGTTATTATCTAGATGATTATTATTATTGTTATTATTACTAGATTCTTAATCTAAAATGTTTTTGTCCTGACATGTAATGCTTTACATTTTATTTTTTTATTTCCAATCGGTGAGTTTTATCAAAAAACACAAGAGGTAAAAAAGTTTCTAAACAAACTAAACTATCCAAATTAAAGCATTTGCATGTGTTTGATAAGATTTTTCTTTAAATTTCGTTAACAAGAATGATAGGGGTGGTTATTTTTCCCCTTCCACTCATTTTAAAAAGTGAAAAAATTTATATAAAAGTGTGTTTTCATAAAATTAATGCTTCCATAAAATTTTATTAGTCTATCTCTCTCGTTTTCAAGATAAAAATAAAAAACATTATTTTTCCGCCATCTTTGTACCGCGATATCTCCCTAACCTTGACACTTTGAACCAACGTTTATAAAGCAAACGAATCACCTGCCAAGGTTTTTCGCATTTGTTTTGAAGATTTATATATACCTGCCGGTTTCAAATCTATAGAATGCACTCTATCTAAAGAAGAAAACATTCGACCAATGTGTACTACCAGTCATGCATACATATGCATGCGAAACTTGGACACTTAAAACAAACATGATAAGGAAACTGCAGGTCGCACAACGCTCAATGGAATGAAATATGTTGAGAGAACAACCAAAAGAGACCGTAAAATTATAGAGTGGATACGACAAAAGATCCAGGTAATAGATGTCATTCACAGAGTCAAATCCTTGAAATGACAATGGGCAGGACACCTGCAAGAAGAACGCACCTGCACGAAATGTTCAAATATTACGGGAGTTGGTGAAGCTTTGAAAGAGTTTCCTACTCTGGGTGTCAACTCACCGAGGGATAAAAGCCAACACTGATGAAAAAGATAGACTTGAACTAAAGTCGTCATCGTTCTTGAAAAAAAAAATTAGTGGCAAGAGAATTTATTTTAGCGTAAAAGAAAGTATTTTACTTGAAGAAAAACTCTCTTAACTCAAGAAAACTGGTTCTCTTGAAAAATTCGAAAATTTCTCATGAATCTATTTTCATTCAACCAAGTGCAAGTTACTTTGTTTTAAGATAATAACAAAAATACGCTAGGAACTACTTCATTCAAGAATCATGGCCATTTTTCCAATAGCTAAATACTCTTTTGATGAAAAATAATAACGACACGCAGAGACGATGACGAAGGACGGTATATACAATCAGTCGGCAGTCCGATCAGTCGTACGTCGCATTTCATAGGTCGCACATCATAGTACGCACGGGTTTTGTTGCTTGAAATTTTTCACTTGGAATTTTTTGCATAATTTGCTTTTTAATCGCATATCGTATAACAAATTAGTGATTGTTATTAACATGCATTTGTCATTTTTTATGGACAAATTTTAGGATATATGGATTCTTTAAAGGAGTTTCTGAAAAAATGGAAATTAGAGCATTTATTTGCTATATTTGAAGGTAAGAGACATTTACCTAATGCACCTGTTTAGATAATGCATGTGTGACTATAGATAGAATAAGAATATAGGTATCGATTTTTTTATGCAAATAATTACAAAAATTTTAGAATTTCAAGTCGTATTAAAAAATTCAAAATGTGACCAAAGCTTATAATTTTAATAATTTGTGTGCTTTACTTTGATTAATCGTGATGTAACATTTTTTTGTAATTTGTAGTGTGATGAACCACCCCAAAAAATACCAAAGAGTGAAGAAGCAGAAATAACTACTATGGAGGAAAATAATATGACTTTACTTACTACAGACCAGGAAAACCTAAATTTATCAGAAAATAATATACCTCATAATATGCCTGTATATGATGTATAGACTTCTCTTAGATCGAAATAAATTTTAGTTGAGTCAATGGTATTCGCTATTGGTTAAGAAAAGTGTCTCTTTATTCAAGAAATGTCCCTTTTCAATCAAGAGTTTTTGCATGAATCAAGAAAACTATTGTTCTTGTAGCAAGAACTTCTTTGCATATTAATTTTGGGTCAAGAGTGAAATACTTTGGACAGATAGATTCTTCTATTCTCTAAAGTAATTTTTTAAAGCTTATGAAAAGATAGTTAATGCTTTGGGCAAAGAAACGTCGTTCTTGGCCCTATTGAAAAGCGCCAATCTTGTGGGTCAAAGTCATATTCATTTCGACTGAGAGATCCTTTTTTTCAGTGAATGAAAAAGCGAACAATCTAGCTCGAAAAGGAGCGAACACTTCCACTAACTGGACCAGAATCGTTCTGCTTTCCAAGTAGAAACCAACTTAAAGCAGAACCCAAGAACCTGGAAGACTATATTTGTAATCTGGAATGGGAATCTTACAACGGTTTAAGACACTCTAGGAGTTCTAATTTCTCAGAACTTACAACCGAGAAAAATCAAAGATTTTCCTTGATTTAAGTAAGAACTATCTTCGGATTGACGCTGGATTTTTAACAGGTCAACGAACACTTCAGTAGATTGAAACTAAAAAAAAACGGCGAATGCAAATCCTGTGTAGACTTAGCCAGCCTTGGCTGTACTTGCCGAGTGTTGTGATCCTGAGTTTGACCCCCGTTGTCACCAATCTTGTAGTCGCTGCCACCAAATGTTGTAGTTCTCTGTTGAATCACACAAGGCACACAAAAACGAGACACAAAAAAAAACGACTGCGCAAATAATTGTACTGTTATTATTGCGTATGTCCCGTTTATTTCCGGATCCTAGTGTTTTTCGAGTTAATTGCGGATAATTTAAAACGTTAAAACAATAAGAGATTATATAATATTAAATTTACATTAATAACTTCAATATTGGCGATCTACCTAAATCGTTCCCACAGCAATAGATGGAGTGGACAAATGAAGACTACACGGGGAAAATCAGATATGTCACATTTTCATAGAAATAATTATCTTTAAGCTTTTAAATAATTGAAACAAAAAATTAAATATTAGAAATTAAAATATATTATGTGTGTGGTACACACTTTTTTAGTTTCCAGGTCCCGGCCAAGGCAAAACTTTCGCCGGGACAAACTTTCTGATTCCTGGTTAATCCCGGCCAAACCGGGACGGTTGGGAACCCTAAGTATACTCCACGCGTAAATGGCAAAAATCAGAGAGGTCCTTATGCATGGGCGGCAAGCATGCATCTTGCAATTAGTATTAATGTAGTAAATGTATGTATTCTAATAAAAACCTACCTAAATATTAATTTTCTTCTTACAACAAAAAAATAGTTTAGAATTAACCTTTTAACCTTTAATTGGACATCCCTGGTTTTTCCCCTGTTTTGTTGTGCATTTTGACATTTTTATTTCGGTATTTCAGAATTTGGCGATAATTAACAATATTAATAATTTCGAATTGGTACTAATATATATTTGTCTTATATTAACCAACCGAAAATAACATATTTCTTTAAAAGCACTAAATCTCATTCCTCGGCTCCGATTAAAATGGACAAAGCTGGTTTTTCCCGTGTAGGCTTCAAATGATGCTGTTTTAGAATTTATGGATTTATACGAAAATGAGCCCTTCATATGGATGGCCACATATAAAGAGCATATAAATCGTATTGCAGTGTACAGTAAAAGAACTTAAAAAGAAAAAAGAATCACTAGCAACGACAGTTTCGGGACGACCGGTATCCATGGATGCCACTATACTGTTTACTTGCCAAGGATTTAAACAATGTTTGTGCTTGCGTACTTGTTGAAATGAACACGTCGTATGAGCGCCACACTTGCCCCAATGTTGTTTACAAAGTGGGGACAGGTGGAGATACTTGCCAAGAACGCAAATATTGGCGTAGTTGCCAAGTAGAGGAGTCGTGAGAGTTCGCCTTTAGATGTGCAAGGTCGCGGTGATTAATCAACCCCCCCCCCCTCAAACATCCCACATTCTTTTATATGGTTTTTTTTCACTAATTTTGCAATGTTAAAAATCTACTGTGTTCTGTGTCTCATGGCATTATGACCAAATTATGACATTATTTTAGACATTTTAAATATTCTTTTTTGTGGAAAAAGGTACTGAGAAGCTAGTTTTCATTATTTGGATTCTTAGCAGTGTTGTTTACAACATATTATTTACAACATATTATCTGAAGTTCTCAGGCATTTACCTTCATATAGGATACATCAAAATTAAAGTACTTTATTCTATAGTCCTGCGTTAAAAAAAAAACGAAAAAAAAGCCTCGCTAACAAAGAGCATTTTCAATCTAACTCAAAGCTCCCCACCATCAACCAGTCGCCCGGATAACCTGTATCGAATCGGTATGATTGAAAAAATTCCACCCGTGGTATTATTAAGGAAATTTTAAATTACATTCTATTAAAGGCCTGATGTATAAGGCAAATAATTTAAAAAAGACGTCTACCGAAAAAAGAAAGCTGTCAAGTGGGAAACATATTAATAATGTGGAGTAATTGGCATCAGGCCAATAGGAAGTGTGAATAATTATTTAGTTAGGTCTTTTTTTTGTTCCTTTTTTTTAGAAACGACTTAACAAGTTAGGGGGACGGATGGGCGTAAAGTTGGTGGGAAAAGGCAATCAAAGCCTAGAGCGTAGAATGTTTGATGGTTGCATAGATTGTGATGAATGCATAGAATGTTTGTTATTGGATTTTTTCTTTAGTCTATTTCTATTTTGTTTAAAATAAAAGTTTATTTCATTGCAGTAAATTTTCTTCAAGCAGATTAACAGCATTATTTGTCGTATACCTACAAGTCTGAACAGGAATCGAGGGGTATACAGGGTGGCCCAAACTGTATTCCGGAAACTTCGGTAGCATATTCTGCAGATAAAAGTAAGTAAAAAAGTTCGTAAAACTGTATGTCCTAAAATGCTTAGTTTCGGCGATACAGGGTGGTAGAGTTTCTTTTTTATTTAGATTTTTTCCAAATAATTTATGAAGTAACTTGGATGAAAATTGGTGTCTGGGAGTTTTTTGACATGAGAAATTTGATTTTGATGTCAATATGACTACTACTTGTAGAGGGCGCCATGCGCCACCTACATATTTTATAACTGGTTTGAAGAGTAATAACTTTTAGTCCGTACCTGTATAAAACAACTGAGTAAAAAAATATACGACTTTTTTTACGTAAAAAAGGTCTCTTGGGAAAAATCGCTACGAGTAATGGTTCTCTAGATATTGGTCATCGAAATCATTGACATAAATAATCATTGACATAAATTAAACATGTTGACTAGTTATTAGACTGAAATCATAAATTTGAAATGTTTTTGTGCCAAAAGTTCAACAGAAACTGCTTTATCATCACTTCTTAGCAGATAAATTTATGACTAATTTAAAAAAAATAAAAGTTTCCCGAAATTTATTATTCTAGGCAAATAACCGAACGTGTTTATTTTTTGTCAATAATGACATGTATTGACTATTTCCATTCTAAATATCTTGAGAACGGTTACTCGTAGCTATTTTTACCAAGAGACATATTTTTACGTAAAAAGTCACGGAAATGTATATTTTTTTACTCAGTACTTTTATACAGGTACGGACGAAAAGTTATTACCCTTCAAAACAGTTTAAACACATGTAGGTGGCACCCCCTACAAATAGGAGTCATATTGACATCAAAATCAAATATCTCATGTCAAAAAACTCCCACCACCATACAAATATTGACGTTACTTCAGAAATTATTTGGAAAAAATCTAAATAAAAATGAAAATTCTGCACCCTGTATCTCCGAAACTGAGCATTTTAGTACATAATATATTTATACGAACTTGTTTACTTATCATACTCGTTACTTTTATCAGCAAATATGCTGCCGAAATTTCCGGAATACAGTTCGGACCACCCTGTAAATTAAAATACAAAGTGCCTTTATAGAAAATAAATCATTAAATAGTC
Source organism: Sitophilus oryzae (assembly GCF_002938485.1). Lineage (NCBI taxonomy): Eukaryota > Metazoa > Arthropoda > Insecta > Coleoptera > Curculionidae > Sitophilus > Sitophilus oryzae. Next base: position 3,917,883 of record NW_022146254.1, on the reverse strand, counting down.
AAGTAACTATTCTCCAATAAGGGAACGAAAAGGTACAATCCCTCATCAGAAAATAGCTACATAAAATTAACTCACATTGGAATGGACATTTGTCACTAGATAATCGTGTAGTGAAATATATTCGGAAATATATTACTATCGCTGAATTAAATAAATAAGCCCAAATTCCACCCCAAAATTGAACTTTATCTGCTCATCTTTCATTTCGAAAAGCGATCGCGAGCGTATGGACACAAAATTTCCCACGCCTTCCTAGAATATCCCATTATAGGCTGGATGAAGGGCGATGATGCAACTGGGCGTCGCGGTCGACATCTTTATAATCCTTTTATCCGGCAGATACATCTAATAAATCGTGGCGAAATTAACATACGCTACACTAGCGGGATCTGTTTTATCTGCACTCGGATATGGGGATATACCATGGGAAAACAAATTAAGTGACGCGATTATTTTTATCGGGGGAAAATTTATAATATCTGTCCATTTCGGTTTAGGTCTTTCTTTTTTTTTCGTTTTATTAGTTACCAAACCAAACCAAAACAATACCAAACTGACCTGGAACCGACATTTGGAAAATGTCACAAGGAGGGCGGTGACTACACTAGCGGTAGTCAGACGCCTTCATGGAAAAATCTGGGGCCTTAGACCACAGATGGTGCACTGGCTGTACACTGGAGTGGTGAGGCCTTCAGTAACATATGCATCCTTGGTATGGTGGCCTAAGGTAATGCAACAAACAACAACAAGCAAAGCAAGGTGCAAAGACTTGCTTGTCTGAGCATAACAGGGGCGATGAAATCAACGCCCACTGCATCAATGGAGGCGCTTCTGGACCTTCCGCCTCTTCACATAGTGATCCAGGCGGAGGCAAGAATGGGACTCTATCGACAACAAAGTGTCTTGTCTCAGGAAATAGGACAGAAACAGGACATTCAAAGATGGGGAATCCTATCGGGGGACCTCTACTCCAAATGAGATCGGACCAGATGACCCCTCTTTATCACTACCACAAACCATTCGAGGTGAACAAAATGGATCGAGGAATGTGGACCTATAACATTCCTTCAGGATGGACTAACCTGGTATACAGACGGGTCAAAGACCGCTGAAGGAACAGGAGCAGTATTTTGGGGAAAGACCAAGGGTAAGTTTATCCTTTTCTTTGGGTAAACACTCAACCGTATTCCAGACAGAAATCTTCGCCATTCTACAATGTGCGAAGAGAAAACAATAGAAGAGCTTATTCAGATAAGCTCATCAATATATGCTCAGACAGTCAGGCGGCACTTGGGGCGCTTATGAGCCCAAAGGTATCGTCGAGACTCGTCTGGGAATGCCTAGGTGAACTGGAAGCTCTGGCTCGAAGGAACAGAATTAAATTATTCTGGGTGCCGGGCCAAAGCGGCATCCAAGGCAATATAAAAAGCCGATGAGCTAGCTAGGCAAGGATCATCGGCATCTTATCTTGGTCCAGAGCCAGTACTGGGAATACCCAAATGTATGGCCCGTAGTGCATTAAAACTCTGGATCAGGGAAAAGCAGAATGTCCACTGGAACAGACAGGGGCACAGGCACAGCAAGGCTTATGATCCAAGGATATAAGCTCGAAAACGCAAAAGAACTGCTAATGCTTAGCAGGAATAAATTGCGGATTACAACAGACCTCTTGACAGGACATATGGCTGTCAAGTGTTACCTGAACAAGCTCAATCTGTATCAAGGAAGTCTTTGCTGCAGACTCTGCGATAAAGATCCTGAAACAGCGGAGCACATAATATGTCACTGCGAGGCTCTGGATCGCAAGCGACACTTTTTATTTGGGAAAGCTAGGCTAGAACCGGAGGAACTATGCTCCCATCCTATCAAGGTCCTGCATAAGTTAGTGCAGGGCACAGGGATAGGAGAATGGGTGCAGATATAGAAAGGGGACAAACACAATAGGCCTCACAGGTCGCAGTGTTTCCGGCACAGGACGGCCCCTTATTGTGTATCAAAACACATTTTATTAATATTTCGAATGAGGCCATAAAACCAAATAAAAATGCAAATTTAAAAAATAAACTTATTAATTAAATCTACAATAATGAAAGATAATGAGAACACATAAAGGGAGATGCACTAGTTCAGGAGAATATGTTTTGAGGAGATAAAAATATGACGGACAAACCCGAAAAAATCACCTTTCTCAACCAAGTGCGAGGAAAAGGGCATTCCAGAAATCAAGCCCGGATGGAGATATAACAAGAAAATCTTGGCAGAATCATTTAAATGCAGAACCAGAAGGAATTGCTACCATGCTAGAAATAGTGGTCTAGATCAGATTTCACGTATCGTCGGCTTTATAAAGAAAATGCATATTTCGATTTTTGCTACTTTTCAGGAGAGCATTTTAAAGAAAATCGCTTACTTTATTTGGCAAATAAATGTAAAGTCTTTAATTTTCTAATAGTGTTGTTGTATTAACACTTAAACGGAGACCTTGAGGAAACGTTTTAAAAATAAATTGAGCGTATATTCTAATAAAAAACTTATTTTTAGTGTTTAATAGAGATAGGGCCTTTTTGTTTTAATATAATAAATTTATCACCGACTGAATAGTGTACATACGCCTATGTAAAATAAACTTAAAAATGATGATAAAGTGTTCTTAATAAGGAAAAATAATAATACAATATTCACTTTAGATACATAACAGAAAAAAAAAAGAAATCACCAAAAAAACAGAAACAAATATGTTTAAATAATTTTATTCGCGTTGGATTAAATCAACTGAAAACAAAGACAATGTTCATTCTAAAGGCAAAAATTAGTTAATTGTGGCAATGATTTAAAATAAAACATCTTCTGGTAATTTAATGACAGGTTTATCACCAGTGCAAAGCGGTTGTCTTGATATATTTACGTAATATTATAAGTTTTGGCCCTGAGTTTAGTTTAGAATGTGATGTTGAAAAAAATTAGCTATCGTTATTTTAAATAATTCTATAAATTTCATGAATTACCGATAACAGCTGGTTGGGCATAAATAATTCGCGTTTTTTTAGTTTTTATCGCATAAGCAATACAACGGATTTAGTAAAATTGTCCGAAAACAATTCACCGAAAGATAATTACCCGAAAATAATTGATCGAAAAGAAAATTAACCAGAAAGATAGTTGCCCGAAAAGAAAATTCATCAAAATACAATTAACAGAAATAAAAATTCTTCCCCAAAATGTCGAATTTTGTTAAATATTGCTCTAATACTGGGCAATTACATAAAACACGGTTCATTTAATAAAAACTAAACTAAACAAAGACAAAACAAAGTGTGGATATTAAAAAATGTAACTAATGTATCGAATGCCCAAAAATCTTTCAATTTGGAATAAGTGAAAAAAGCTCGATTTTGACCAGTCAAATTTTTGGAAATTTGTGAAACACAGTTTAAATAAGGCGAATATAGGGCTGCACTAGCTCTATCCGTAGAGACCTCACTGATTGTTTAGCTACTTACCATTTCCGAGATATTTGCGTTTTTCGATATTGTTCATAATTCTTTAGTCTATGATACGCAATTTAGTTTTTAAATAAGATTCTTAAAATAAACTGGCATATACGTTATTTACAAAACTCTTTTACATTTAATTTAAGTTCAAAATAAATTAGTCATATACCAAATATTACAATCATAGGTTTAAAAATAACCGAGTAATTAGGAAATAACTTCCGAAAAGAACTTTAAATACGTTTTTCTCAAAACTGTGTTTTTTTTTACTTAACATAGTTTGATCCTGGGTTACAGATATGTAAACTTGCATATAAATCATATCTATAGATACCTATATAATTTTTTCTTATAAGTAATATGATTTTTCGTATTTTAATTTAATTCCTTTTCAAATATAGTTGTTTCATTTGCTATATTTCTTATAATTGCCTTTTTGTTTTTCTAATTACATACATTTTGTACTGTAAGTTTTTGTTGCTTGTTAACAATTTTACTTTACCTATAGTTGTCTTCAATTTATACTTTGTACAATTTTTGTGTTATTATAGCATTGAAAGTTAATATTGATCAGAGCTAATTGCTAATTGCTAAACTTTGCCCTTTGGCCATTATTGTATTTTATTAAAAATGGGGCTAAATAAAGACGATTTATTAATATTTTAAATAATGTAGCTTTAATTAATTTGTGTATTTTAACTTTTATTTTTAATTTAGGGAGATCTGGGCTTCCCAATTTACGCTTAAATGAATATTTTCCAAGAAATGTTTACGTATTCTATTAGTTAGATTTGTTTTCAAGTAAAGAGCTACTAAGATACGTACACCTATTTGACCCTCTAGCAGAGCTGCAAGCTAACGGAAAACTTAAGTCTTCTTTTTATTTAAATCATTTTAATAACTTAAGTCATTTCATTTTAAATCATTTTTCCAAAAGCTGACTTAAGACTTAAAATTTAAGTCTTTATGAAAATGATTTGTGATATAAATCTTTATTCCGAAATACAAAAAGATTTAAGTTTTTAGTCTTTTTAGAAATGACTTAAGTGATTAAAAAGATTTAAGACTTTTTAGAAAAGACTTGAGTCAGATTTTTATATATTTTTATTATCAATTTTTAACAGCAGCATTTATTTTTAAACTGTTATAGGCGGCAGCCAAGCAGCAGAATAAAAAAGCAATTCTCCATACCATACTCTAGTAAATAAAATGTTAGTTTTTCGGAACTGGTTTTGACTATTTGTTGTTACGCGTGCGTAGTGAGTCTGTTGTCTTTCAAGTAAACCCCTGACTCCCTGACAGAATGTCTTAAAATCCTCTAGCCCTTAGCTTATGCTATCGATATATTACATAGTGATCAAAATACATCACCATTTTTTAATACACATCTATTCGATGATATCTATCTGTAATGGATAAAGTACTACAAAATCAGTTAAAATTTATAAAAAAAACATATTTTTGTGTTTGTAGTTGTTTTGAAAATTAACTGGTTTATTTTTAACCGGTTTTATCTGTATCTACAATAAATTAATACTCTGTTGTTAATACAAGAAAATTAATATTATAACATTTAAAAAACGTGGTATTTAAATTGATTTCGGGTTGTCTCGACTTGAGGATAATTATATTGATTTAAGTAATTTTACTGACTTAATTTGCAGATCATCATAATTTAAGTCAAAAATATAGACTTAAGTCATAAAAAAGTCTTTACAAGAATGACTTGACTTCAAATAAAATGACTTAAGATTTAAATCATTTTGATTTTAGAAATGACTTAAGACTCAATTTTTTTTGGACTTATTACTAGTAGTGGGAACTATCGAAACATTCGATAGTGGCAATTCATTCGAATAATTCGATAGTTAGTAAGAAAACATTCATTGAAAACTATTCGAATAAAAATTATCGAATAGATCCGTCATCTGCCTTGAAATATTGTATTCTAGTAATTCGGCAGCAAAAACCATTCATTTATAAAATTCATTCATTTATGAAATTCATTTATTCGTCAGGATCGATTATAATAAAATATTAACTGAATTTTAGTTGTCGCCCGGCGACGAGGTTTTCTTCCGAGAAACCTGACAGCGGTCGGTGGCAATGCTATGAAAGAAGCCGGCATCTTTGATTTTTGCGGAGTCAGATATAGATAAGGACACATTATTTTTTTTTATTGAAGTGCTAGTATTTACACAGAAAATACATTATGAAGGGGCGCTGTTGCCATATTTTGGTATTAGTTGATATTAGCAAAGAATATTATTGTTTGGCTTTAGTTAGTTAGGGATAGTATGTCTATATATTCTGCATTTTTTTTTATTAATATTCTGTTGTTACACTGCAATAATACTTGTTATTTTGGATGTAGGAAAATGATTTTTAATGTTTTTAAGCAAAGACTGGTTTAATAAATAATAATAACAGTAATAATTTGTTATACCTATTAACAACAAAATTTAAAATCATTTCACTTTAAAAAAAATATAAATATTTTTTTTAAGTAGTAGCAAAATATAAACAACAAATTAGATGTCAAAATTATTTATATTAGATCCTATTTAAAAATAATATAGTCTCTAAATTTTTTGTGTGTGGCAACGTTGGTTTATTAAATAATAATAATTACAGAACTAATTTGTTATATTAACAACAAATTTTAAAGTCATGAAATATAAACATTTATTAATTTTCTAAGCATGCAGTGTAATGGAAGGAAAATGTAAATAAAAAATTAGAAATCAAAATTATTTATATTAGGTGCTTTATATTACTATTTAAAAATTATATTTACTTTTACTGGCATTTACTTATGAAATATTTCTTCGCAAAAAAATACATGTAAGAGAATTAGCATAAACAAAATACAAACATCGTTAATTTTTTTTTAAATTGGCACGTGCAAAACTTTCATTTTAATTTTCTCATCCCATAGTTTGAGTTCGATAACCATTTACTTAACCACATTACTTAAATATGATTATTAAGTTCAACTAATTCATATTATTAAAACATCTAAAATACAAATATGTATTTTTAAAATTAATTGTAAGTTCATCTCATCTCTCTTAAAAATTGCTACTTCTCAAAATTTCACATTCCCCAAAATAGACCATATACCATATAAAATTAAATAACTGAAAGATCGGACTACGGAAAACCACACAAATTTTCGGAAAAATTTTGACCACCTGCACATGCACACAATCGTCAATAAATAAAATTAAAAAATAACTACTATTTTAGTATTTTAACTATTTTAATAAACGCAAAAATAGCACAGTATTTATACGGCGAAGTTATAAAAATTTGGAAGAACTAATAATGCACTGACGCATACAAAAATCAAACGAATACTAAATTGCATTTATCTAAAGCATTCGATAGTCGTGGCTCAACGATAACCATTTAGTCGCACGGGGAGGTTGTCACATATGCTTTAGTATACAAATGAATGAATGATTTTATTCGAATAAAACCATTCGATAGTTGAAATCATTCATTCATTAACCACTCGATAGTCTAATTCATTCGATAGTTCCCATCGCTACTTATTACCATAATAGACACACAAAAAAATTAAACTAAAAAAACCTAGTTTTACTGATGATATTCCTTGAATATTCCAATAGTTAATAGACTAATACTTACTAGGTTTCTACTTAAAACAGACTTTATATTAACTATCTAGATATATTCGTGCCCAGTATATCTACCTATAACAATTAAAAAATAATAATTAGTTCTGTAGCTAACTATTTTTTTCTAATTATTACAAAACGCATTTTACAAATTAATTTTCAATTTAAATTAAAATCGTAATTACAGCGTTTCCTTTTTTAGAACGGTTCCCGCAAATAACAATAGGCCTCCATAAATTATTATTCTCTTACATTTTATTTTCAGCGGTTCACGGCCGCGACTAATTTAATAAATAATTTCTAACGCCATTTTTTCCTCGTATCTACACGATCGAAACCCCCACGTCATCAATTACGTTAATACAAACTACGCCCCGATATATCAATGCCCAAATAATTTCACACGCGGCACTAAAATAATTAATGCGGCCGCATTAAATTAAATCTCTAATTATATAAACAGCCCTACGTCGCGCCCACCAACCCCCACAACCGCCCCCCACCCCCACCGGTAATTACCGCCGCGAGGCGAAAAGCGTCGCGTCACAGCAATTCATCAAAAAATAATAAAAGCTAAATTTCAACTACGCCAAAAAGCTCCATCAATCCCCCGACGATAAATAACGAAACATATTGACACCACCTTAAATTTCGCCGTAATGATATTCGACGGGCCGGAGGGGCGTGGCCGCGCCATAGGCGTCTCTTTTTTCCCCGCGAAGCAGGCACCCGATTGGTTAAAGTGGGTCTAAGCGCCGCCCACGTCACTTCGCAGTCTCTAACCGACCGGCGAAGCCGACCTAAAACCGAATCCAGTGTCGCTTGGAGAGGTTGGTCGTATGTCGAGTCAGTTCTCGGAATCGGGATAGAGAATACGCGATTCAAAATAGACTTGTTTGGTTTATGTTGATAACGCGGGTGATTGGGGTAGTGAAACTGGGAACAAACTGGATGTCGATTAGGAGTCTGGCCTTGTTCAAGCCTTAAACGAATTGATTTTTGAAGAAAGAAACGATTATGTCGGTAAAGTGACTAGAAGTGTGGTCGAGGTTATTCGCCAAAGTGTCCACGGAAAACGACAATATGGTTTTGGAGTCGGGGGTGTTGCCTCCGCCGCTCCAGATATACGCTGCCGCGGCTGCGGCGCATTTGGCTCCCAGGCCGCCCTGGGCTCCGTTGTTGCAGTTTCCTGGGGCGGCACAGCTGCTGGGTATGCAAGGGGCCTTCTCGCCTTTGGGTCGGCCGAGGTATCCTCACGCGCTGGGTCCCGGATTGAGGGCACCACCTGGGCCACCGTCGGAAGATTCGGGAAGCGAGTTGAATGGAAAAGGTAAGCTAGGATATACAAACTATATTAGACGACAATAAATTCCGGACAAAGATAATTTTAGTCTGAATGACAGCCGTATATGTCTTAGAGTATTATCCGATTTTGTGAGACGTCTTACAGAGTTTAGATACGTGTCTTGATTATTCCATAACACGTATTCATATAGATCCTGAATATCTTTCAGGATCTATATTATCTTTTATAACCCTTCTCAATACTGATGGTCTGATCATTATAGAGGTAGGAACAAAGGCATTTTCATACTGTCAAAAACTGACCTCTAAAATGTCAAATTCATTAACTTTGGTTTCAAAGTTTAATGAATTCTTTACACAATGATTTCTGATTCAAATCACTATCTCATTTTTCATAGAAGACATAAAGTTTTAAAGAACATTTTATATCGAATTTCACTTTTTTGTCTTTTTCATAATCTAAATTTTAGCAACCGTGAGATATTTTAAATGTCAAAAATTTACAAATAAGCATGGACATTTACAAAGGATATCTTTTAAGTATTACATTTTTAACTGTGCTGTAAGTTCACGCCAAAATGTTGTCTAGCAAGTCCGAATATTTTTAAAATCTATCATTTTCACTTCAAAGTACTGGACAAATAAAACCACACTGTTGTGTATTTCTAATGCTCGATTTTTTATTTATTTCACTAGGGTAGCGTGAAACATTATTATTAAGTAAACAAATAAATTTCAAACAAAATAGGTGCTTTACGAAAGCAGTCATAATAGCATTTGTATGTATGCTGGGGATTCCCATAAAACCTTTTTTCCATTTTTTTATGTTTAAATTCATTTTCTCCTTGCCGACTGAGAAGCAAAGTAAAATTTGCAAAATTCATTTACTATTCTTAAAAATTAACTAACATTTGCATAATTGATCGATTTGGTTAATGCATGAACTAACATTTTTTGCAAATCTAAATAGATTATTTATGATTCTGTACTAATTATATGATTTTATTATTTAAAGTGAATATTATTAACTGTATTACCTAAAATATTCATCGTTTTTAATGATTTTTAAGGGAATATTTTAGTGAATATGTTAATAATATATTTGGGGCGGGAATAGTTATATTTATTACAAAAAAAAAACTTTCAAAAGTTAAATATTTAGAAAATAACGGTACTACAGGGTTACTACATAAATGGAAAGAAATCAAATTTTACTGTTTCTAGTTGAAATTTAACACTTACCTAAATTATCAAAAAATAGCAGTTAAAGGGAGTTAAATTACGCATATATATATAAAATTCATCTAATTTATGCATTTTTAATAATTTACCACAATAATGTAAAAATACTGCAAATAGAATTACATTGTCAATAACTCTAACATTGTAGCAATCAGTTCCAATAATAATTGTAAATGTACATTATGTTAATTATAGTTATTATTAATTGCTAAAAATTTCTTTAAGAAATGTATTAACTTTTTGTAACATTTAAACTGTAATATTTTTATTTTGTTTCGATATTATTTACTAATTAATTTTAATGAATAAAATAAATTCAACTGCGGGAAATTTCAATCTATAATTAGGTATATCTAGTTGGCCATGGCTGAATTGGACCGAAACATATTCTAAGTATATAGAAATTAAAACAATGTTTGGATATAATAAAGCAAATGACTATAATATTTTTGAGTTAAATTAAATGAATAGATGTTAGAAAAATAATTAAAATATTTATAAAAATTGGTCCTGAGTCACGAAAGATTCCATAATGTTGTGATATTAATATGAGTTACCTTTTTAGTTTACTTTGGTAATTTAAATTTTTTTATAATAAATTTTATTTTAAATTTTTGAAGGAACAATACGTGATATGGAAATACTTTGATATGGTAATTTTTTTTTCAGTGGGTATATTCTTTTATTATTTATGGTTCAACCCCATATGGTATAGTTTATTAATTCTAACAGACACATATTTATATTTGCATCATTTGAAGTGTCAGATCCAACAATTTAAAAAAAAATTAAACAAACTAATATTGTCATTAGTGTTTTAGTAGACTTTTTTTAGAGTATATTTTAAACTTTTAAACTACATTTTTAATACATAAACTAAGCAACAAAAATTCTAGTTATATCTAATGCTGTAGAACATGTGCACATGTGCACGTTAACTCACAAATTTATCATTTTTTCATTAATTTTATTCATTCCAAAAACGATTCGCCATGGATTTGATGTTAAAGGACAAAAATTGGCGAATTAATTAAAACGGCTTAAACCTATCAATTACTCTCTAAACAAAATCCAATCACTATATGCTAAATATACGTATCATGTTAATTCCACACGTGTTGTCGTATTTCATAACATTTATTCTACCGCGTCGTTTCATCACTTCGTTCACTGCCCATCGGAATATTAGATCTCATTGGTCAATGAGATTCTGAGAGTGACGCCTGCACCCTTTGTTTTCGCGACGCTCAAGCGACGTTTGATGTATAAAAGATATTGACTTGACCCGAGCGTTGTAATGTAGCACTTTGTAATACGAGCATTCGCTAAACAATGCCGGAAAATCAAACCAAACAGCAACGGTTCTTCACTCAACTGTTCGTTTTAGCGAATCTCTTTGATTGTTACATTACAAGTCAGTACAGGTTCGTATATTCCATGGTAGATACTAGGTTCATATTTCTAATAGATACAGTGTCTTTAATTGTGGGTAAAGGTGCTTCTGTCAATTGGGGATGTGGCTGAAAAAATATTGGAGCACAGAAAGCCGAGTATTTGAAACATGATTATATTGTGCTTCGACTTTGAACGAAACAAACATTAGTGTGCGTCCATAGTGCACCGGCTTCCCGCTTTTTGCTTTATCGCGGCAGTCTAGCGGTGAAAAATAGAGGAAAACTATATGCGCGTGGCCATAGTGCGCCAATTAGCCATCAGCCTCAACAGGCTTAAACTGCTTTTACCGAAATAAATTATTGTTTCTTTTTGTCGCTTGTCCGCTACACCCGCACAACAATTTTATCATCACTACCCCTTTTGAAACCTATTTAACGACCTCGCTTCTGCAAACTTAATCTATCCTGCTTGCCGCGGCATATTTCTAAACTTCTAATAAAGATTATGCTTTAGCACAATTCAAGTTATTTTTACACATATTTTGAAAATATCAGCATTTTTTCTAAACAATTTTCAATTTTGTTGGAAATATACTTCAACGGTTCTTACTCCATGCGGAAATATTCCTAAAATATTTGATGGTGAGCTGTGAGTTGTGGATCATCATCATTCTCAGTTTATTCAATCATTTCCAATTATGGTGTAACCGTTATTATTCACCCCCCTCACATATTTAAATTCTCTGTAGTTGGGCCCATTATTGTCTATTGTTGACTATTCTAGGCCAAGTTATCACTGCTAATTTTCTTATATCACATCTAATATCCCATCTCAGGTTGGGTCTTTCTCTAGGTCACTTAATTCCTCGTGGGTATCATACTGTAATTTTTGTTGTCCGTTCTGTTTGCCTGGTGTCCTGCCCATTGCCACTTGAGGGTTTTGATTCTGTGGATGACATGAGTTGCGCGGATATAACTAGTGATGGAAAAACAGATTAATTTCAATAATTGAGTATTCGAGCTTTAAGCGAATTCAATAATCGAGCAACCGCTCGAGCGAAATTTCGCTCGTAATTAAAAATACGGTTTTTCGCTCGTCGCGCGTCGCTTGTTGTACTCCCAACTCGTAACGCCAAGCAGTAAGTTGCGTGCGCAAAGCACATATTCTTTCGGTGATGAATGGGTATATCAATTACTGTTGCAAGAAGCAAGCGACGAGCGACGAGTAATTCGCTTGATTTAGTTTACTTTAAAGCATTGTCCATATAGGTCGTAAAATTTTGTCACTTACATACGCAACGAATAACGTATAAATTTTCTACCTGCAATGTATGTAGAAAATTCGGTCGGCTTTGTATCGAGTATGACACATTAAAATCGGATTCCAATTTATTTCATTCTAGGATCGATTGCGTTCGTCGCTCGCAACTCGTCACTTGCATTGCTCGTTCATAATGGGGCGATGTCGGTTATTTCAATAATCGAGTACTCAAGCGAATTTTCGCTCGAGTTATCTCATCACTAGATATAACGTATGATATTTACCAAATTCAAAATGAGACCGATTTTTGAGAGAAAATGAGACCGATAATTTTCTTTCAAGTGCTTTTAGCGATTCGAATGAAATTTTGAGGGTAAAAGTTACTATAAGTGCACAAGGGTCACCAAGAACGTGCATATTATAGGTCTCTAAAAAAAATATGTGCGCCACTGGCTTTTTCTTCTTTTGTTGACAAAATTGTGTAGACCGTTAGAATAAATAGAAAATAGATAGAAAAAATCTTTCCAGAATCGCAAACGGGTTTTCGTACCAACCGCAGCACCGTCGATTCCATATTTTCCATCCGTCAACTACAGGAAAAAGTAAAAGAGCAGCAGTCTAAACTTTATGTTGCATTCATCGATCTAACAAAAACCTTCGACTCTGTGAACAGAGATGCGCTTTGGGCAATTATGGAAAAGTTCGGAGTACCCAACAAATTTCTTACAGTGTGTAAAAGCCTCCATAACAACAAGTCAAGAGTGTCACATCATGGATCACTGAGCGACTCATTCCTAACAAATACAGTTAGTTGCAAACACGGTACAACAATTACAAGAAATGTTGAACACATATACCTGGGCATACGAGGCTTTGGGCCTTAAGCTAAACATCGACAAAACTAAAATCATGTGCACTCCCCCGGTAGATCACAACAATGCTATAAAAATCGGAGAAGAACTATTCGAATATGTGGCGGAATTCAATTACCTTGGCAGTTTGATTTCGGAAAAGGCCAATATTGACTCTGAAATTCAGCACAGGATTAGTAGCGCCTCAAGAGCATTCTGGAAATTAAAAGACAGGGTTTTCTACAATCATGACTTGAGTACAAAAACAAAACTTGCAGTATACCGAGCAATTTCAGGAACGCCAGTAGTAATTTTTTGTATCAGTTTAATGTGAATATTATCACTAGCTGATAAAAAACCATATAAGATCCCCATGGGATAGCTCCACGATGCCAAATGAATTCAACAATTCCTGCCTCTTGCAAGCCGTTGTTAATGGCAACTACCTGCTTCAATGGCGCAGGTTTACAAAGCGATAAGACCTGCCGCGAAATAACCTGTCACCGGAAAGCGGGAAGCCGGTGCACTATGGACGTACACTTACATTACAGCGCTCGGCCCAAGTCTAACTCCGCCTTTAAACTGACTCGTGAACACACTTAATCCGTGCATTTGTAGCTCGCCATTGGAATTATTAGCATCGAACTAGGACTTCTGATTTCGCAAACTACAAAAACGACATTAGCGTACAATATTTAAAGAGAACACAATTTTGTAGATAGGATTTAATTTTTTTCCATAGCAACTGTTAAAATTGCCTTATATCTATCAAAAATAGTACTATAACCGCAAGGGTACATTAAATGATACTTTAACACCGAGGATAGGTTAAAAAACTTTATTTCATCTCGCACGTTTTTTAATTGCTTCCATTTTTGAAAAATTTTGTATTCCTTTTCATAAGTTATTCGCGATTTAAATGGAAGTACTTTGGATATTGGCGTTCGTCGCCTCAGCCTGAATATCTGTTGGTAATTTACTTATTTCGTTTTGAGCCATTTCTGGCTCCAATTCAATCAGCAATCGACACGAAAGAGAATTAAAAAGATATTGACTGAAAACTGACAATTAAAGAGACAGCTTTATTTATTTGTCAAATTACATAGAAACCAACGCCAACCCAGCACAATATTTTTTCTACTCGTAATAAATTCCTTGAAATAATAATTTCTGAATATTTTTTAAAACCCAACTCGCTATGGAAAAAAATATTGTTTTATATGTAGGTACACGATGATCAAATTGCATTATCGTCTCCCGAAATTAATTCTCCTGAATTTATCTCTTCGGTCGACTATAAAATACCATTTTATCGTCTTGTATAAAAAATAACTATTAATTTTTTAATAAAATAATCACCTCCATTTGCAGCCTTAGTTTGAAAATATGCCCAAAAGCAGGGTCTTCTTTGCGGTCGTGAGCGCATGACAATATTTTCTAAGGTTGTGCCCCCGAAGTATTGAACTACGTGTCGCCCCTGTGCTTTAGTTGAAATTCTTATTCTTATTTATATTTTTGATAAAATAGAGAAAAAACAACAATCAAAAAATCAATTTGTCCGTCTATTGGGAGAGAATCGAGTTGTATAAAGAAATTTAGAAAATTACACGGATCTTCCAACTTTATTCAGCTACAGGCAGTTCTATCTTAGAATGAACGCTGAAATACCAAACTGAATTGAATGTTCTCAACAGTTAATTGATATATCCATCACCGTTCTATCTTACATCATCATCTACGCTTTGAGGCGTAACACCAAAAGGTCTATTTAGATATCGTAATTTATTATTTATAACAGATATTTCTATCTTTTGAATTGCCAATAGTTAAATTGTTTTCTTTTGTGTCGAAGATCAAATCTTCAAGTACTGGTATAAAAAGATGTTTGAATAGTATCAAACCGTTTAGTTTTTTGTAAATTTATTTCTGATATTCAGAATTTAAATATTGTAGAAAAGAAGATAGTTTATAAGGTTTAGGAATTATAACATAAGCTTTTATTATATTTAATATTTATTGTCCAATAGATGTAATTATTGATAGGTATATAAGTCATTATATGAAGAAGAATATATGTATTTGGGACAACTAACAGATAGCTCGCGATCTCTACTACCAGAAATCAACAGAAAAATTAAGTTAGCATGGAGTACTTTGGAAGAAACTCAATCATACTCAAATCTAGAATGTCACTTTATCTAAAGAAGAAAACATTCGACCAATGTGTGCTACTAGTCATGACTTATGCATGCTAAACCTGGACACTTCAAACGGTCATCATAAGGAAACTGCAGATCGCACAAAGTTCAATGGAACAAAATATGCTGGGAATAACCAATAGAGACCGTAAAAGAGTAGAGTGGGGATACGACAAAAGACCCAGGTAATAGATGTCATCCAAAAAGTAAAATCCCTCAAATGGCTATAGGCAGGACACTTGGCAAGAAATGGACCCCTTGGCAAGAAATGAATAAGAGATGGATCACAAAAATTACAACATGGTAGCCAAGAGGAATTAAGAGACCTAGAGGAAGGCTAAACCTGAGATGGGACCAGGATATTAGGAAATTAGCAGGGATAACTTGTTCCCGCATAGCCAACAATAGACAACAAGGGGCCCAACTACAAAGATAGTATGTAATGGAGGCTACACCATAAATGGAAATGGTTGAATAAGCTGAAAATAATGATGATGATGATGATAAATAAATCATTTGATTTAATCACGATTAATTCGTGTACAATTTAATTGAATTTAATTTAAGACCGAGAATATCTATCAAGAAATAATAATATAAAACCTATAACATCTTATTGCAAATCGATGATGTATCAAATGGTTGTAGTACCTGTCAGTAATTCTAGTCTTAATAGTATTACCATTGCAATAATATATCTATACTTTCTTTGAATGTGGTAGACTCTCATCAAATATAAAATATTGAAGATGTGAAATATTTCAATTATTACAAACAGGTATCCAAAACAAAATATTTTATTAATAATAACACTGAATTTTATACATTGAAAGTTTGTTAATTAACTTTAATGTTATTTTTTTAAAACCATTACCTTTTGGCATCTGTCTGCAGTACTAAAATTTATTATTTACCTCTCGTGTGATGTTATTTTACAGATACTCCAGTTTTTGGTACCATATACGAGATGGTATACAAACGTTATTTGTGGCTAATACAACTCTCTGGCCATAGTCTCTGGCAAACTGTGTTTCTTTCACCTTTCACCGAATATTAACTATAAACTATGGTCTGGGTCAACACTTAATTTTCCCTCGAGTTTTCTTCCACTTAATTTAAAAAAAAAACACGAAACACACGTAATAACACAGTCCAAAATGCAAAATATTTATTATTTCTATTTGACATAAAATTATAACCGATAATTTGGCAAGAGTTTGATAACTCTCAAAAATCTTAAGTCGAGTTCATACGCATCGGCGCCTGTTTGTGGTTCATTGTTCTGAATCCATCGGCGCCTGTTTGTGGTTCATTGTTCTGAATCCTGTCAGTAATTCTAGTCTTAATAGTATTACCATTGTAATAATATATCTATATTTTCTTTGAATGTAGTAGACTCTCATCAAATATAAAATATTGAAGATGTGAAACATTTCAATTATTACAAACAGGTATCCAATAAAATATAGTCATTTAGAATCAAAAATGCAATTTCATGGCTGGTTATATTTATGGTCGTACCCGATGGGGCTTATATCATTGCTATCCGATTAAACGCATTTGACGCAATATGATACCAATAATATATCACGTCTGTCTAAGGTTAGATATTAAACCATAAAAACCAGAATGGAACGTCATAGACGGAAACACATCTTTTTTTATAACATCCAATCTAATCGTATAGGTATGTAAAATGACGAAAATTCAATTGTCGAAAAAGCTCGTTATCCTCAACTAGTTTTTTTGCCCCCTTTTTGATAGAACACGTTCAGAGAGGCAGAGCGTGTTTGCGGTCGCTCGTTGATGAAAAAATCAAGCGTGAAATTAAAATTATTTAGATGTGTAAACAAAGTGTAGATTGAATGTTAACTAGACGTCGCTTGAAAGAAAATACATTGTTAAGTGTGCGGGTATCGAATACGAGGGTCACATTGAAGTAGTTCAGACTTAGTTATTAGTTATATTTACTTGGAATACACAGCAAAACAAAACAAGGGTTCACCACAATACACCAAAATACTTTACTTTGATCTTAATGAACATATTTCGAAAAAAAAAATAATTTTAAGCCGAGAACAGACCTGGTGAATGTTACCATTGATTCGCACTTGTTTGTATTTCGGCTATTCGCACCATTGCATTACTACCTGTTCGCACCGGGTGGCGTGACACATTTGAACGAGTCTTGTTCTTTCACTAACATTTCCATCATTCGCATTCTTTCCATTTCTTGTATTTTTACCGATACGTCGGCACTGCAAAGTTTCCAATCATTTGCGGCCCGCATTTTTCTTTGATCTATTCACATTTACCACCAGAAGATGGAGAGCGATTGTACGTGCTGAAACCATTTGTCGTGATGTATTGTATCTTCGTAGAATTATTGTATATTGCCGTATATTGTATGTGTTTCGTTTTGAGTGAGAGAGCCTACTGGAGATCCCCACTGTAGCAGCAAGGATCTACTATGACTCAAAAGGAAGGAGTTCGACAAAAGAAAAAAAAGAAGGGATCTTAAGAGAAAATCTAGCAAAGTGATAATACAGCTAACAGGGCAAGGGTTTGTTACGCTCGTAATCACAAGATAAGAAACCCTGAGAGCAACAAACCAGTTAAAATCATGTAACTTTTTTTATAAATGCTACTCTACCCAGACGGAGGGTCAACCCACTAAAAACCCATCTTTTCTACGTAAACCTAACTATCCTGGAACTGCCGTGCAGCATGACATCGGGATAGTAGGTAATCCTCATTTATCGATTTCTAAACTATTCTAACATTCATTTCCATATACACACATATCTTCCTTATCATTCTAATCATATCACAGTCAGTTTTAATCTCAGTTTAGTTCTTTATCACAGGCAATAATATCACACTTTAATCTCATTGTCTACTTCGTATTTCATTATGGTATGCAGCGTTGATATGATGGCTCGGCACTTTTCTACATCTTCAGTCATGGTGATACCAACTGTGTTTTTCTCCAGCTTCGTTTAACATATTTCTTCTGTTTCTTCTCTTATCGCTTGCTACCAAGAGCCAAGAGCAAGTGTCGCTGTCCTTTTTGCCGATTCTTTTTAGGTATATGGGTGCCAAATACTCCTTGTCCGGTAATGGTTTGTGTCCCAAAGTGGTCTATATTAATCGTCTTGCAGTTTACCCAGAACCTTACATCTAAAATAAAAGTTATAGCCCATCCTTGATATTGCGACCACGCGTTTTGCCACTTGTCCATTATAATATTTTTGGCCTCAAATCTGAATTGGTCTCCATGTTTATAGACTAGACTCCTTTGTTCTGTTTGGAGCTTTATCGGTAGGATACCGGCTAGGACCAGAATGACCTTAGTTGGAGATGTTTTATATGCAGATATTACTCTCAGCGCAATTTTACGATTTATGGAGTCTAAGATATTTTCGTAGAGTTTATATTATTTTAGGGCCCTCTTCCATATGTAAGGCACATACAGAATCGTGGAAGACACCACCGAGGCTGCTCCTCCTGGCCCTCCGAGGCAATCCTCCTCTTTTCTACCACCGGTTTCTTAAGATTAGGCATAACTCTAATCATGTGACTTTTGCATCTTAACGTGTGCACCAAAGAAACGTGTATACATCACACTTCTTTACAAACTATTTTAGATCCAATACAGTTAGTAACTCTTCTTGACATAACATTTTCTGATGGCCCTGAGATTAGAAAAGGCCAATAACAACCATTCACAGTTGAGTGAAGAACTCATCTATATTACTACCCTCTGTGGGGAAAATGGGAAAGACCAGAACACCTTATCACTGAGTACGCCGAAACGACGACAACCGTTCGTACAATAAACTTTGGTATACGGTTTTGGTCGAAGAGGCAGAACTGGCCCCTGTGGAGCCGTCAAAGATACTGGCTTTTGTCAAAGCCCTGGGACTGTATGATGAGTTATAATTCATTCTAACTCAAGAAAGGGGAACACAATAGATCTGTAAGGTCGCGGTGATTATACCCTCCTCCTAAAAATTCAACATTCTACTTATGCTCTTGTTTCCTTGAAAAAATTGATATGCATTTCAGTGCAAAAATGCGAATTTTTATTCTGCCTCAGTTACTAAATCTATAAAAACTGGCATATTTCAAAACAAGATCTATATTTTAAATAAAACAAATATGTTTTTTTAATCATTTTAATATTAAAATAAAGCGAGGAATACATCTTAAATAAATAAAAAACTTGGCTATATTGCATTAAACAGGTAAATCTCTATAGCTTATTCTGTCAGCGAAAAAAGTTAAATATCGAAAACGGATTCACTTCATCAAGTAATTTGTTTAGCGTTAGCTACAGCTTCAATTTTTTTCGCGACCAGTTAATATACAATTACCCCCGTATTTTGTACCGGCTCGTTTAGGTGTTTGTACTCCATCATTTCACATGAAACTGAAATTGGTTCTGTTCGTTAGGCACGTGTTTAAATCAACGCCGAGCCGTGGGATAGTTTATGAAGACACCGATCGGGATGAGAAAACTTGCTGTTGCGGTTCGTTATGAACAAGCTCCAATAATAAAATCGAACGCTATTAGATCACTTGAACGTAATAGGATAACCACTTAATATTTCATAGATCAAACCAACCAGAGTACCTACTATAAATAATGTTTAATATTTTTTTGTTACGTCGATTATTCCATGATCCCAGTAACAGTTCCTCAATAAGTGTATCGCTTCCTCAGATCGAAAGTGACATAACTCAAAATTTCGTAATATTTACTTTTTGTAATAAGCTACATAATTTTACGTCCTCCATCGATTATACATATAGTATCTAACTAAACTAATACAACTAGGAGTATATTATATTATCTATTGATTATTTATATTTTACGACGTTAAATTATGTAGTATTATCACAAAAAGTAGCTTTAAAATTATATAGAAACTCTCGCCAATATACAGGGTGGTCCGAACTGCATTCCGGAAACTTCGGCAGCATATTCCGTAGATAAAAATAGGTAAAAAAGTTCGTATAAATGTATGTCCTAAAATGCTTAGTTTCGGAGATACAGGGTGTAGAAATTTCATTTTTATTTCGATTTTTTCCAAATAATTTCTGAAGTAACTTCAATATTTAGATGAAAATTGATGTCTGGGGTTTTTTTGACATGAGAAATCTTATTTTGAAGTCTATACTTATGACCCGTACTTGTAGGGGGCGCCACCTACATATTTTTAACTGATTTGAACAATAATAACTTTTTGTCTCTGTCCCTGTATAAAACTACTGAGTAAAAAAATATACATTTACGATGTTTTTTACGTAAAAAAGGTATCTTGGTAAAAATCGCTACGAGTAATGGTTCTCAAGATATTTGGAATCTAAGTTATTAAGACCTATCATCATTGACATAAATTCAACATGTTGACTAAATAGTTATTAGACTGAAATCTGCAATTTGAAATGTTTTTGTTCCAAAAGTTCAACAGAAACTGGTTTATCATCATTTCTTTGAAGAAAAATTTAAGATTAATTAAAATAAATAAAAAGTTCCCAAATTTATCATTTCAGCCAAATAACTATCTACTCCATATCTACTCCTCTATCTCTTTTAGCCAAATAACTATGTTTATTTTCTGTCAATAATGACATGTATTGACTATTTTCATTCTAAATATCTTGAGAACGGCTGCTCGTAGCGATTTTTAGGAAGAGGCATTTTTTACGTAAATAATCACGGAAATTAATATTTTTTCACTCATTGGGTTTATACAGGTACGGACGAAAAGTTATTACACTTCAAAATAGTTAAAATACATGTAAGTGGCGCCCCCTACAAATAGGAGTCATATTGACATCGAAATCAAATTCCCCATGTCAAAAAACTCCCAGACACCAATTTTCATCCAAATATTGACGTTACAGATATTATTTGGAAAAAATCGGAATAAAAATGAAACTTCTACACCCTGTATCCCCGAAACTAAGCATTTTAGAACATACATTTATAAGAACTTTTTTACTTATTTTTATCTGCAGAATAAATATGCTGCCGAAGTTTCCGGAATACAATTCGGACCACTCTATATTCAAAGAAGCTAAAGCAAAAGTAATGTTATATAAAACAATCCCAGAGTTCCCACACTGAAAAGATAGACTTGAACTAAAGTCGTCATCGTTCTTGAAAAAAAAAAATTAGTGGCAAGAGAATTTATTTTAGCGTAAAAGAAAATATTTTGCCTGAAGAAAAACTCTCTTAACTGAAGAAAACTGGTTCTCTTGAAAAATTCGGAAATTTCTCTTGAATCTATTTTCATTCAACCAAGTGCAAGTTACTTTGTTTTACGATAATAAGAAAAATACGCTAGGAAGTACTTCATTCAAGAAACATGACCATATTTCCAATAGCTAAAATACTCTTTTGGTGAAAAATAATAACGGCACGCAAAGACGATGACGAAGAACGGTATATACAATCAGTCGGCAGTCCGATCAGTCGTACGTCGCATTTCATAGGTCGCACATCATAGTACGCACGGGTTTTGTTGCTTGGAATTTTCCACTTGGAATTTTGCATAATTTGCTTTTTAAACGCATACCGTATAATAAATTAGTGATCGTTATTAACATGCATTTGTCATTTTTTATGGACAAATTTTAGGATATATGGATTCTTTAAAGGAGTTTCTGAAAAAATTGAAATTAGAGCATTTATTTGCTATATTTGAAAGTAAGAGACATTTACCTAATGCACCTGTTTAGATAATGCATGCGTGACTATATATAGAATAAGAATATAGGTATCGATTTTTTATGCAAATAATTACAAAAATTTTAGAATTTCAAGTCGTCGTATTAAAAAATTCAAAATGTGATCAAAGCTTATAATTTTAATAATTTATTTGCTTTACTTTGATTAATCGTGATGTAACATTTTTGTAATTTCTAGAGTAATGAACCACCCCAGAAAATACCAAGGAGTGAAGAAGCAGAAATAACTACTATCGAGGAAAATAATATCACTTTACTTACTACAGACCAGGAAAACCTAAATTTATCAGAAAATAATATACCACGTAATATGCCTGTATATGATGTATATACTTCTCTTAGATCAAAATAAATTTTAGTTCAGTCAATAGTATTCGCTATTGGTTTAAGGAAAGTGTCTCTTTAATCAAGAAATGTCCCTTTTCAATCAAGAATTTTTGCATGAATCAAAGAGACTATTGTTCTTGTAGCAAGAACTTCTTTGCATATTCATTTTGAGTCAAGAGTGAAATACTTTAGACAGATAGATTCTTCTATTCTCTAAAGTAATTTTTTAAAGCTTATGAAAAGATGCTTTTCATAAGCAGCATTTTTAAATGAAAAGAATGCTTTGGGTAAAGAAACGTCGTTCTTGGCCCTATTGAAAAGCGCCAATCTTTTGGGTCAAAATCATATTCATTTCGACTGAGAGATCCTTTTTTTCAGTGGCAACTGGCAAAGGAGTACGACAGGGAGACGAGATATCCCCAAAGCTGTTTACAGCAACATTAGAAAAAACTTCCGTCAACTGGACTGGACCAACAAACGATTAAAAATAGATGGAGAATACCTTAACCATCTAAGATTCGCTGACGACATAGTCCTAATTGCCGATAGTCCTGAAGAACTATATACAAGCACTAATTAATGAATTAAATAGAGTCAGCAATAAAGTGGGCCTCAAAATGAATTTAGCAAAAACTAATGTACAGTGAAAAGAAAAGACTAAGATTCTAAGAAATAATACAACACTGGAAATAGTAGAAGAATATTATATATATTTGGGACAACTAATAAAACAGCTCGGGATCTCTAGTACCAGAAATCAACAGAAGAATTAAGTGAGCATAGAGTACTTATTGAAGAAACTCAATCATATTAAAATCTAGAATGTCACTCTATCTAAAGAAGAAAAAATTCGACCAGTGTGTACTACCAGTCATGACCTATGCATGCTAAGAAGTGAAACCTGGACATTTAAACGGACATCATAAGGAAAATACATGTCGCATAACGCTTAATGGAACGAAATATGCTGGAGATAACTAAGAGAGACCGTAAAAGAATAGAGTGGATACGAAAAAAAACCCAGGTAATGGATGTCATCCACAGAGTCAAATCCCTCAAGTGGCAATGGGCAGGACATCTGGCAAGAAGGACGGACAACAGGTGGGCCACAATAATTATACAGCATGGTAGATATCCGCGAGGAATTAAGGGCCCTAGAAGACTGAAAAAACTGAACAAAAAAATTATCAATCAGTACGAATCAGTTTCAGAAGTGAGGAATCTCCCCCAGGAGAGAAGACATATGTTTTTTTAAACACCCTGTATACATATTAAAAGCAAGAAATTACTTTTTGATATCTTGACAATTATTAGTACTGGCCTTTATTAAATTATTACCGACATGATTATTGTTTCATGTAAGTATAGTCTAGAAAGTCTTTTATCTATCTATAACGTGGCCAGTTGAATAAAAGAATTAAAAATAATAATGTTAGTACCAGTGAATGTATTGGTAAGGCGTGTCTTCAAAACGATTGGATCTAATAAGTAACTGATTACATCTTATGCTATCTTTCATTATTAGACAAGCAATTACATATTATATAGATTTTCTGATTTATTTTATGTAGGTACGTTATGAAGATAAATGGAGGTTCTTTGATCTAAAAAAAACATTTCTAATATAATTATACTTTGGATGGAGATATCAAAAGCACCTTTGCTTGCGTTCACTTAAAGTCTATAGGTAAAATATAATATATATACCAAATTTCGTAACTAGTAATAACGTATAAAACTATAATACGATCGATATAGAGATGGCTTCGAATAAAGATCGCTGTCATTATTTATGTTTAAATTCGAACTCATGTTAACATTGAATTGTATAGACTGGTATCAAGTTTACTATAGTGATATACCAGTATCAAGTTTACTATAGTGATTTTTTTAACCGCGTTACCCAGTGTTGCCACAAGCCTAATTTTCATCAGGGTAGATTATCACGAGATAGCGGGGTTAAATTATTTTACAACGGGGTAGATCTACCCCTAATGGGGTAGCTGCGGCAACACTGCCGCTATCACTTTTCCTCTCACTAGCTCGTTTCTTTTCACTACCTCCCACTAGAGAAAACAATTTTTTGGTGCACCCTAATGTAAAGCTTCTCTTTGATGATACATTTATGAATAACATTGCTACTGATTCGATGGTTCCTAGGAGACAGTGTCCTGTTAGAAACCCCGTGACAATCCGTAGATTGTTCTTAGTTAAATAAAGAAACACCTTTGATTTTTCTCGGCTGTAAGGTCCATACCCATGTCAGCTCCAAGAAAATTTTGGAAAACTTTGATATTTATTCTTTGTGTTTGAACGACCTGAATGTTCTGATGCACTGTAACTAAATTTACTAATTTTTGGTAGTACTAAATTTACTAATTTTTGGTAGTAGTTATTTTTGCTCATCAAACCCAGAAAAACCTATGATTAATAATCATAAAAATTATAAATAAATTAATCTTATACACACATAAGGAGGACAATTCAACAGTGATTCTTAATTTAAACACATATATAAATTAATATATCAATCACCTCACGTTGATAGAATAACAAAAAATAAATATAAATAATAAATAAAATATAAGGTTCCAAAACATCCAAAATTGAAATATATAAATATATGTAGGTATAAAAACATAACCTTTTTCCACCATATAATATGCAGGAAAATCGTGTAAATTATAAATTTGAAATGAAATAAATTGTTCGTAAAATTAACTCATAATAAGAGTTGGAAACATATAATTATAATGTCATTATAACGTGTCATTATGATTAATATGTACGATAAAAAATAATGGGTTAAATTATAACCTGTATTATTTTGCAAATTAATTTTATGTTAATGTAAGTTTAATTTATATCAGTGTTTTTTAGATCTATTACTCATTATTTGAAATTAATCAAATTACTTTTTTCTATTTTAAAGTGTTCAATATTTTTCAAATTACATATTTAAAATCAAAATATACCAAGTAAAAATATAATTAATTCAGTCAATACCGAAAACGTATAGTATAGTATATAAGTATAGTCATAATAATATTTTTATAGTTTGGGTATAGAGAAAATGTCTTTAAATTGTAATTATCATATTCATTTACTTTGAAATTCTAGAATTGCAGATTTGATGTAATTCTGGAATTGCATCAAATCTGCAATTCTAAACTAAAATTCTAAAACTAGTCATAGCAGTTTCTATAAAACGATCACTGATTTTACTAGTGTATTACTACTAGTACTAGTGTATTACCAAACCAAACCAAACAGATCTAATGGCTGGTTTATATTTCTGATCTTATTCTTAACTGTAATATATATATTAAATATTAGTAATAATTTCCAAGTTCCAATGCCGTGTTCCCTAACATTAGCCTAGACATATGCCTAATAGGTTATAAGAAATATTATTACGATAATTTCTAGTCTTAGGAATAATGATAATACAATATTATTTTTTGCGCATGTTCTTTTGTAAGGTTTTAAAAGTGTTAGAATAATATTTGATAGGTTTATGTTAACGAATTACGAAGTGATAAACAATGATTGAACTATGTTGCAATACTGTATTTATATTGAAGTTATAGATTTTTTTTCAATAACAAGGGGCCTTCTTCTGCCGGAAATATTTTGACCTGTGAGGCCTATTGTGTTTGTCCCCCTTCTATATCTGCACCCATTTTCTATGCCTGTGCCCTGCACTAACTTAGGCAGCTCCTTGATAGAATGGGAGACAAGAAACTGTAGAGAGAAACAAGCCCTATAACATAGGATACAACATTTTAATGAACAGTGCTTTGCATAAAATCAATGATATGAAAAATATATGAAATAATGTAAACATGTACTGATTTCTTTCGAAAATCGATAACTATGAAACTATAATCCCTTCCCCGACACAAACGGTACATTGTGGGACAGGAAATTGTAGAGAGAAACAAGCCCTATAACATAGGATACAACATTTTAATGAACAGTACTTTCCATAACATCAATAAAATGAAAAATATACGAAATAATATACATGTACTGATTTCTTTCGAAAATCGACAACTATGAAACTATGATCCCTTTCCCGACACAAACGGTACATTGTGAGGCAGGAAATTGTAGAGAAACAAGCCCTATAACATAGGATACAACATTTTAATGAACAGTGCTTTGCATAAAATCAATAAAATGAGTTCCTCCGGTTTCAGCCTAGCTTTCCCAAATAAAAAGAGTCGTTTGCGATCCAGAGCCTTATTATGTGCTCCGCTGTTACAGGATCTTTCGCAGAGTCTGCAGCAAAGACTTCTTTGATAAAGGTTGAGCTTGTTCAGGTAACATTGACAGCCATATGTCCTGTCCAGTGGCCTGTTGTAATCCGCACTTTATTCCTGCTAAGCATTAGCAGTTCTTTTGTGGTTTTAGAGCTAGGTCCTTGGATAAAAACCTTGCTGTGCCTGTGCCCCTGTCTGTTTCTCCAGTGGACAATCTGCTTTTCCCTGATCCAGAGTTTTAAGTTATAGATTGATATAAATGGCTTTTCTATTTTTTTTAAACTGTTTTTAATATTTTATTTGTAAACATTTAATAATTAGTAGGTAATTAGTATAGTCAATTTCATTCTATCCGTTTGTTAGATATTTTAATCATGCCTCGTTATACTCTAATATTTTAAAAATGGCTAACAAACAGGAAAATAAAATAAAATAAAAAAATAAAATAACGAACAAGAAATTATTAATTACAAACTTTCAAACAGCGAGACAAAATATGAAATATACATTTACACATTTCCATTCGCTAAAGTATCATAAAAATTGACTTTTATGATTGTATGTATAGTATTTTTAATATTTATATTTTCTGTTTCTTCGTCATGATAAAAAGATCTTGCGAAAAAGAGATGTTACTATAGTAATCTAATTAATATATACGCGATATTTTTTAAGAATAACTAATGTTGATCAAGAAACTTATAATCACTATTATTTTCTGACATCCCCCTATGAACTAAGAGCGAACATTACGGCAACCATGATTAGAATTTCTGCGCACGCTCATGCTCAGTCAACCTATCTCTAGATCTCTGTGTTAATGTTAAAGATGATATTAGGACTAATATTATAACAAAATATTCTATACAATAAGCCATCCATCCATGCTTTATCGCTAGACACCGACGCGACAGCTGGAACAAGTAAAATGCAATGGCCGGCCTTGTCAGGCGTTTTTATTCGCAATTATATCTCGTGCCAAGTAATGCAATGCTTTTCTTTATACGGTCTTGTCTTCAAGATACTCCGCCCGTTTTGTGAACACACACTTGATATCTCTGTTTCATTTTTTCGTACGATTCTGTCGCACTTGTGTAGATAAACGTTTAGTCGCAAATTGTTAATGAACAGACCGTTATCAAGTATCTAAAAGTTTACTATATCAGTTGGAAATATAAAGTGACCGTAATATATACATAGGGATATGTGGATACCGAAGGCAATTAATTCAGTTTTTGGCAAGGTTTTGCCAAAAAGTAGTTCTTGTATAGTCTATGCTTCCTTTGGTAAACCTGCATGTTGTAGTGGAATTATTAGAAGAGGCACATTACCAAAGAAAACACAAATTAGAAAAAAGACTAAACCAAGCATAATCTAGAAAAATACCTAAATTTCTATAAAAACTTTATTTTAAGGATTCTAAAATGTTTAATCCAACTGAATACTTCATAGCATCTAAAATTCTTCCGTCTGATCCTTATCCATATACAGGGTGTCCCAGAAATAAGTGCAAGTATTTTAACTGGTAGTATAGAAAGACGCCTATGAAAAGAATGTAACAGAAACATGCCTATGAGGTTTTTTTCTCGAAAATAATTCTTTGAAAAATTTTTTTGGAAATTTTTTTAGTTTTCAGTAAAAAAACATAATTTCTTGATAATATGGAAACATATGTATTAGATTAAATTTAAAAGAAAGAAAATCCAGAAAAGATCCAGTGGTTCTCAAAATTTTAGCAAAAAATCATTTTTTTTTTAATTTTCAAATTAAAATAACTGCGTTATTTTGGAATTATTTGAAAAACGATAAAGAGAAAATATGTTTCTTTTATCGAGATCTAGCGGCCCTAAAAAACTTGCACTTATTTCTGGGATGGGCAAGACCATAGACTTAGAATAAAATATAGACTGAGCATCTCATTCATAAATAGCTGGAAGATGCGGACAGACAACGTCTTGTTATTGTTGTGTTATTGTTTTTGGCTCTAACGAGTGCGACACGAGCGATAGATAGGCTGTCTCCGTCGTAACGGTCGTTTCCTGACGGCTCTGCCGCCCAACACAACACTGTCTTTTTGTTTCTTCAGTGCACCTGCACTCTCCGTATCATAGGCGGGTATTTTTTTTTTTAATTTTAATGAAGCTATAATTCAATTAAAAAATATATCGTATTTAAACTTTTTATATTATTAAGATTTAGGATAAAGAAAATAGTTTAATATAAAGCAAAGTTTAGGACTTAGAAAAAAAATACGTCTTAGAGTCTAAAAACGATAAAAATAATAAAGTACGTGTTATAGAAGAAATTTTAATAATCGAAATTATTTAATTTTTGAAATTGATGATAAATTATTAATTTAATAAAATATTAATTTTAGTCAAACATTTACAACTCTAATATTAATCAAAACAGGATCTATTCTATAGATATAATAGAACAGAAGAGAAAAAACTTTATAATTGTTTAATTTTTTTCCGGTAAAAGTGATGTCTTATTATGTAAATTAGAAAAACAGGAATCTGTTCCATTAAAGCAAGCTTTTAGGAAGTGAATAAAATGAAAACTACATTTATTTAACTCGTTACTGTCTTTATTATAGAGTAAGTATAATAATGGTAATGGTGACTATACTTTATTCAATGGAAATATGCACCAAATTCAAACAAATATAAAAGGCATGAGTATAAACAGTATTACTACAGTAATATTGAACATTGGTTCAAAAATATTACATTAATATAATACAATATTACTGTAGGTATTACTGTCAACGTGCAAGCTTGTTTGAAGCTTGATGTATAGTCTGTCCAACGAGAAGATCCTTGACAGTGATAGATGTGTCTGTCATTTTAATTTCAAAGTAGTTTATTTTATTTTACAAAAAAATAAGTTGGTACAACTGGAACGCATTGCAGGATATATTTAAAATTTGATTGACAAGATGACAAGTGATTACTTCAAAATATTGTGAAAAAAACTGTATAAAACTGAAAAAATGTAATCGAGTTATTTTATTTAATAAAAACGGTATGTCTTAATACAAAACAAACAAGAACAAGACACTACATACCAAAAAATATAAAAAGAACTATTATTTACTTTCAAGCTTTATGAAACTACCCGCATTTATGATTATATTTATCAATATAACTTATGTACAAATACAAATTTGTAATATTCCACAGGAATAAATAAAACAACATAGGTAAATAAAACAAACTATTTTATTAATAATAACACCTACCAAATTTTATACCTTAAAGGTTGATTAATTAACTTTAATATTAATTTTTTTAAACCAGTACCTTTTGACATTATATTTCTGCAGTACTAAAATCCATTATTTACCTATCGTGTGATGTCGATATTTTACAGCTACTCCAGTTTTTAGTATGTGTTTAGTTTGATCCTTCTACCATATACGAGATGCACTTATCTACGACGAAATGGTATACAAACTTTATCGATGGCAACTTCATTGGTGTATAAAACTTTCTGCCTGGGCAGCGAGTATAAACCATAAACTGTGCTCTGGGTCTACAGTTAATTTTCACTCGATTTTTCCTCCACTTGACTTCAAAAGACACAAAACACACGTAATAATACGAATCAACATGCATCATCTTCCAAAACGCAGGGTATTTAACAAAGTTGACACAAAATTCTAACCTATAATTTGGCAAGACTTTGACAAGCGTCAAAAATGACAAAAATCTAAAGGCGAGTTCATACGCATCGGCGTCCGTTTGTCGTTCATCGTTCCGTCAAACCAATAAAATTGAAATACGATCTGTCATTTTTAAATAAACCAATAAAACTGGTTAAAAACAACAAGACACGACGTATGACGGATTTATATTTAAACCCATCCATAGATAACTTAAAAATTATTAGAAACTTTTTTTAGTAAAATAAATAGATTGGTATGGGACGTCATCTGCTTTTCTTCTGTCATCGTCTGTCGAAATCTTACCTGAGAAAAAAAACAGAGTATATTTGTATGCGCTTGGTACATCTTGGCGTTGGAAAATGTATAGAAAATTATTAAGAAAAACTAGTACGTAATGGGGGATATCTTGATATACAGAGTGGTCGGAATTGTATTCAGGAAACTTTGGCAGCATAATCTGCAAATAAAATCAGTAAAAAAAATAGTATAAATTTATGTCCTAAAATGCTTCGTTTCAGAGATACAGAGTGTAGAAATTTCATTTTTATTTCGCTTTTTTCCAAATAATTTATGAAGAATGTATTGATTAATTCGTTTCCAAATATCTTGAGAACTATACTTGTGGCGAGTGTCAACAAGAGACCTTATTAAGTAAAAAACGTTGGAAATGTAAATTTTTCTCAGTAGTTTTATATAGATACAGACAAAAAGTATTACTCTTCAAATAACTTAAAAAATATGTAGGTGGCGCCCCCTATTAGTAAAAGTCAAATTGACATCTAAATCTAATTTTTCATGTCAAAAAACTCCCAAACGCCAATTTTCGTCCAAATATTGACGTCACTTCAGAAATTATTTGGAAAAAAATCGAAATAAAAATGAAACTTCTACACCCTGTATCTCCGAAACGAAGCATTTTAAAAACTTACAAGTTCATTTTTTTAGAAAGCCAATGCAACATTTCTGAGTTTCAAATAAAGATAAAAAACAGTAAAACATATAATAATAATATGTAAATTATTTTCTTGGATACATACATATATGGCAAATAATAACAGATTGTTTTATTAAAGATTTACGTTTTGGTTAATTCTAAAACTATCTTCAGATTATATGTGATATTACTTAAGTGATATTACATTATAAAAGAAAAAATGAAAATTATACCTTATAATCGAAAAAAAACGGCGTCAGCGATGGCTATGAAATGAAGATCGCTGTCATTTTATATGTAAAATTATATGGAGTATGTATCGATGGTTTTTTCCAAGCCAACTGGACGCCGTTTTTTTCGATCATACGGTATTACAAATTAATAATAGATTAACAGTCGAGAAAAAAAAAGAAAAAACTCTAGGTAAGTACTGGATAAATTTTAAAATGGCATATTTATTTTATCTTTGTTTAATATAAAAAAAACGAAATATCTACCTGGTTTACATAACCCTGTATAATTTGTGAAATAATAATGGACAAAAATGCAAGCGGTAAGAAAAATATTTACAAAAAATATGTACTTGTTTACATTTCTGGACCATTGTTCGTCATTTTTGTTATCATAATGGTGACCCTATCATAAAAACGTAGTTATTTCTATACCTGATGTGAAACTATAGGGAAAAAGTAATGTTTGTAAAATATTTTAGTCTTGAAAAAAAATAAGGAATGTTTGGTATTTTAAAATGTTTGGTAGCTTGTAATTTTTTCGACTTTCTCGATTGTTTATAGTTTATAATAAGCCTTAAAAATTGTTGTTTCATAATGGAATATCATTCTGGAATTCCTGTATGTTATTTTAGATTCTAAGGATGGTTTTAGAATAAAAAGAAACACATTTTTCATAAAAAAAAGCATTAAATTAACCAATGCCCAAGAAAATAATGTGTCTACTTCTTATGTACTTAATAATGTATCTACTCGTTATATTAATAACGAGGTTAGTAAGAACCTTTACGTAAATGATAAATATAAAAAATACAGATTTTCCAGGGTTTATAATTTACTAAATTATTATCTAAATAAGCGCCTTTCTACAACGCCACTGACGCCAAAATAGTAAATTTGACTTACCTGTGGAATGTTGTTCCAGGACTTAAATAGTCCAATTTCTTACAAATTTGGCACTGACGAACCTGTTTTATAGTTTTTAAATAAAAGGTAATCAAAATAAACACTAAACCGACACTACACACTAAGAAAATCGAATCCAAAAAATACAAAATCAAAACATCCAATAAAAACAATAAAATAGCCATGGCGAAACTGTGACAACAAGGTTTTACGACACGTGCTTTACTCTACTATGGCTCTACTACGAGAGAATAAAGAATGAACAGGCGACCCGGCGATTGATGGGTGTTGCCAAATTGTAAAGAATTTGTCATTTTTAAATAGTCTCCGACTTATAATTTAGTAGTATAGGGACTATTTAATACATCTTTCTACTATTAAACACTACTTTATTAAAATACAGTTTTAATATCTCAATATATGTGTATAACAACAAAAAAAATATTAATAATATTTTAGACGTGACAACATAGGCTGGAGGCGAAAGACTCAGACGGCCGAGGTCAGCTGCACCCAGGAGTAAACATGTTTACAAAAATTAATATTGGACCGCGCTTAAATGTAAATAGTGTAGTCTATATTTTATTCTAAGTCTATGGGCAAGACTGAATCAGTCTCGCGGTCTTGATCTTTGTCTTCGTTTTTGTGCAGAGACTAGCGTTAGATCTGCAAGATCAAAACCAAGAGCCAGCATTCAAGACTCTTGCGTTTGTTTTAATTTTTTTCCAAATTTTTTGTTTATAAGTAATTTTTCATACATTATAATTAAAAAATTAATTTTTTAATTTAAAAATTTTCATACATTATAATTAAAAAATAAATAAATAACGATTATAAAGAAAATAAAAGAATAACTTTTTTCGATATATACCATAGTTTTGAGTATTATTTGGTATTAGTTTAGAAGCTCATGTTTTTCGAACCATTCACCGTAGATGTGATATAAAAAGTTACCTACTTTTTTGTAATCTGAAACACATTTCTATAGTTTAAATCTTTTAGTCACGTGATTAAGCTTGATAGCGTTAATTTCCTTTTAATCAAAATATTTTAGGATACAAAAATAAATTAATTATTAATATATAAATCGTTATTATATACATCAACAAAACTCACCTTCTTAAGAGCATTTAAGGGACATAAAGGGTCATTAGATACTACCGCTTTTCCGTTCAAAATATTCTAATAAAGTTGCGATGAGTTTTTTACGGCTATTAAGCCGTAAAAAACTCATCGCAACCGTATCTTCTACCACTTCGCACTGAAGGATATTCTAAAAAGAACAATGTTCGACTGGAAGGTCTGCTAGTAAACATTTTAAGCTGAAAGTATTACAACACTATTTATTTAAACAAAAAACTTGTAATACAAAACTAAAGTGTCAAAACGAATGAGAATGTCAAGAAATAAGTAAATAAATGTGGCAACTTGACATTTTTTTATAGCAAAGCTACCACCTGAATCTCTGAAGTAAGGTGATGTTTTACTCCATGTGGAATGTAAGGAAATATTCTCTAGTTTGAGTACCATAATGCATGTCATCAATCACATTCTCTCAAGCCATACAAAATCACTCACATAAGTCCTCGAAATATTAGAGCACATCTACAAAGAATCTTTGATAAGAGATTAGGTAGTACTAAACCTCTTATTGGGATTACTAAAGTATATCACAAGGTGTTGGCGCTATTGCAATTATTAACCAGATATTGAAGAGGTACCATTTAAGAGCCGGTATATAGGTGACTTTCCCCTATTACTAATACTTCCATTGTTCTGCCAGAACAAAATTATATTACACTTGGAATACAGTTTCAAAAAACTTTGCCATTCCTTTAATACACAATTAAAAAATCTTCCTCATCCTTTTTAGTCGTAACCAAAATTGCCTCTATACCGGACTCCATATAACTTTATATTAAGAAAAAGCCGTAAAATTAAAAATAACACCGAATTATACTGCGTATACAATTTACTAACCCGAAATTTCAGATTATATTAAGGTCCAGTTTAAAACAAACATTTAGCTTCCCTCAAAAGCTAATCTCTTTAGGGTAATTTTCTTTTTGTTCCTTCTTCCCCCGGGTTTTCGGGGTGGCTTAATAAAAATCGGAATAACGCGCCTATTCGTTTACCGCTCCTGCGCAATCAAAGCACCCAACTGCGTTTTAGGGGAGGCTGGAGCAAAAGCACGCCAATTGGTTGCAGGGGTTTCCCGGTAAAACAGAGAGCGAAACACTAACTGAAAATATTTGAGGTTTTATTTAATCTTTGGCATGCCATTTAAAGTTATCGTTACATCAAACACCTTTTGAAAAGAAATCAATAAAATTGTTTTCTCATTAAACAAGATTTTCTTTTAGTTTCCAGTAGCTATCTAATGAAATAATAGGAAAAACTATTTTTCTGTTTGGAATATATTTTGCTGTATTTACATTTAAATTATTGTTCTTTTATAATACTGCTACAAAACAATATAAATATAACTTTAACCTATTTACTTGTGAATAAAATAAAATACAACTCAATACCAAGCAAGAAAATTCATAATAAAAGCAGTAATAGATTATTAATTACTCTATAATAGAGATAGGCAAAGGTTGAAAGAGTCGTTCATTTGAGTGAGTATTAAAAATAAATCGCGTGAGATGGGATTCACTGCTTAGAATACGGTTCGTTCAACTGAATCGTAACCACCACGGATTCATAACATTTGAACAATGAGCCGTAAAAAAGAGTCGTGAGAATTGAATCGGATCACAATGCGATCGTTCGTTTCTACGGTGCGGCGGTGATATAGGCCTAGAGTCAGGCACCACTATTTAGACTTGAACAAAAACCCTAAACAAAAATCATGGGCATAAAATGCAAACGATAAGAAAGTTATTTACAAAAAAAAAACTTATTTGTACTGTGCTTAGTACGGGAGTATCTATAAAGTATTTAATTTTCACGTTAATATTTTTGTTAAAATAATATTATCGACTATAAATCATTAAATGTCAGACTAAAAGACGAAATTTGTTTTTATGCAACTCCAAATAAATATTGTTGGTCTCTGCTGAATATGATAAAAAAAACCGGCGTTAGCGATGGTTATAAAATGAAGATCGCTGTCATTTTATATGTAAAATTATATGGGGAATGTCATCGATGTTCATTTCCAAACCAACTAAACACCATTTTTTATCATGCGGTATTATACACTAAAAATTAAATCGGACTTAAAATATGGCTCTAAAAATATTAAATTGGTAATAAGAAGTCTTTAATAAATAGTGTATTATGAATTGGATTGATACCTAATTAATTTAATATTATTGGTAAAATAATCAATCCAATTACGCCAGTGTCTTAAAGTATTGAAAAACAAATGAATATTTCTTTTTCTGGTCCTTAAGTAATTGTCCGACCAAATTATCGCCGGTATTGCCAGTTACGATTCTTGTTTTTATGAAACGTAAATTGTGCATGTGCTTCGTTCAAATGAACATATCGTAGGAGTCGATTCAATATGAGAAATTGAATCTTGTGATTCGATTCACTAACAAGAGTCTTAATGCCCATCACTACTCTATCAGGTACTGTATTATCGAAAAAGCACCAGGATGGCTTTGAAATGACGTTGTAAGCCATATCTAAACTTATTATTTTATTGTATGATATATCACATTTAATTTCTTTACAATTATATATTAATACTAGCGTGTACCAGCGACTTCGTTCGCGTCGAATTAACTAACGAAGTCATTTGTAATGGTGATGATAAAGCAAAGCAAGAATTTTCATTAACATACAAACTGGATAAAATTTTCTCACATTTATGTCAGCATGAGAAAAAACAATATGGCGATATTATTATATAACTTGGTAATATTTGAGGGGTAGTTTCATCTCGTTGGAATTTGACTTTCGAAAAATCCGTTTGCCAAAAATAAGCTTTTTACGTCAAGCAGTTTAAGCAGAATCGTGGTTAAGAAATTACCCAACATTTTGGAACACCCTGTATGATTTTTTAAAACATTTCAAAATATGTAAAAAAACAAAATAAATTATGCTTGTCCAAGCGTTTTCCCAATAGACTAACCGTTTTTTAAATAACCAATATTGTAATATTTGAGGGGCGTTTTTACCCTCTTGGAATTTGAGATTCGAGAAACCCCTCCTTATCGAACCTCTACACCCCACAGTCAATCCGTTTGCCAAAAATCAGCTTTAAACGTCAAGTAGTTTAAGCAGAATCGTGATTACTCAATGGCCGTATTTTATGAAACACCCTATATAAATTTATAAAAAATCCTAAAATATGTAAAACAACAAAATAAAATATACGTGTTTAAGAGTTTTTCCGAAAAACTCACAGGTTTTTAAATAAAAAATATTTTAATATTTGAGGGATAGTTTCAACCCCTTAGAATTCGAGTTTAGAAAAATCCCTTCTTATCGAACCTCTACACCCTAAAGTCAATCTGTTTTCCAAAAATCAGCTTTTTACGTCTAGCGCTTTAAGCAGGATCGTGATTAATCAATGACCAGATTTTTCGAAACACCCTGTATACATTTTTAAAAAATCTTAAAATATGTAAAAAACAAAATAAAATATATGTGTTTAAGCGTTTTTCGGAAACTTGACCGTTTTTTAAATAAAAAATATTGTAATATTTGAGGGGTGGTTTCACCCTCTTGGAACTGGAATTTCGAAAAATCCCTTCTTATCGAACCTCTACACCCTAGAATCAACCTGTATGCCAAAATTGAGCTTCTTACGTTGTGTGGTTTGAGCAGGATCGTGATTAATCAGTATGTCAGTCACTTAAGGATTTTATATATTAGTATAGATTATTAGCCAACTAAAAAAATCTTAATGGTTCAGGAGGTGTATCTTTCCCGTCATCAAAAAGAAAAAAAAACATTGCCAAAAAATTAAAATGGCCCTATTTCTAGAACAATTTACGTTCTGATCACAATAGTCCAAGAGCTGGGAGTAAAATGAACTGCCTGATAGATTACCAGAGGTTACCAATTGCAATAGCGTAGCATTACCTAGTATAAAACCGCTCGACGACCGAGTCTTCGCGGTCACCGCTGCGATATACAGGGTGTCCCATTTTGGTTGAAATCATAAAGTATCTCCGTTATTAGTGAAGATAGAAGAATACGGTTTGTATAAACCTGTCCCACCTTTTTGTCAAACGAAAGATG
The DNA here is from genome assembly GCF_002938485.1 of Sitophilus oryzae. Taxonomy (NCBI): domain Eukaryota; kingdom Metazoa; phylum Arthropoda; class Insecta; order Coleoptera; family Curculionidae; genus Sitophilus; species Sitophilus oryzae. Next base: position 3,880,204 of record NW_022146254.1, on the reverse strand, counting down.
CCGTAAACAAAATTTTCGTAGCCCTCTTGTTTCCTGAGATTTTTTTTTCAAAATTTCAAAATTTTGCAATTTGGGACAGCCCCCGTATCTCTGTTACTATAAAAGGTATCGGGAAGGTGAAAACTGTTTCTTGTAAAACTTTTTACGCAGAGTACAGTGGCGTAGTCACTGTTGTCACACCCTGTATATTTAAAAATCATTTGATTGAAAAATTATTCTTATTAGGTATATTTCTGGATTATTTAGTAACTGTGAGTGATTCTGCGCCGTACATGAAGACCGGGAGAACGCACTGATCAAAGATCATTCGCTTTAGACACATCAAAATCTTTGATGCAAATATTTGCTTGTTTTCCGTAAGTAGCCCAGGTCAAATCAATTCTCCTCCTATTAACTTGTCACTGGTGACACTAAACTTCAAATTAAAACTCTATTTATATTAATTTTCCGAACAGTGTTAAAATACAAGCTTTAGCAGCATCTTAAACCGATAATGACTTTATTATACAACAATGTATAACGAAGAACACCACTACTACCCGCCACAACGCGGCCCCACCCGAATAAATACCATTAAAAGTGAGACCGGCGTAACGGATGGGGTGCATTTACCGCGTCGAATAACCTTAATTTCTATTCAGCGGTCGTTCGTAGACGGGAGAAAGTTAAGTGGAAAACTCCCCGACTCCCTAAAGCACGGATTCCGGGGCGATAATCCCACCATAACAGTTTCAGTCGGGATTTTGTGTCATCCCCACCCCTACCGTGCCCCTGTCGATCTACCTCCCGTTCATCAGCCTTCCCGTATCCCCCCTCCTATTCTCTACCACGAGAAGTCGACTTCGGGGTTCGTTTGGGGAAAGTAGGGAGAGGATGACATACATACTTAATTTCCTTATTTGAGCGTAGGTTACTTTCACCCTCTTTTCTTCGGAAAAATACAAGGTTAGTAAAACAAGTAAAAGAATATACCTAGCCTTTGTTTTTCCTTTCAGTAAATTTACCTGTATAATTGAGAATGATAGATTATAATTTCCAGATGTGTATTAGTTCTTCTTTTTCTTCTTAAGGTGCGTCCACATTGCTCGTGATCCTGCTCGCGCTCTTGCTTCTGATTGTGCTTTCGTTGCTTGCGTTTCCTGTTTGTCGAGTTTCTCAAGATCTTTCGGTTCGCAAGCAACGGCGTCCACATTGTAATGTAGTGCTTGCGTTCGTGCTGTTCGGACATGGGTGATACCGAAATATTTTTAATAGCGGATGCTAGTGTGATCATTATTGCAAATTAGATTTTGATAATTCTTGTAACAATGTTTTTGAATAATACTTTTTATCGTATGTCCGTTAGTGAATTTGAAAGATTTATTAACTTCATTGGTCCCCGTGTAGAAAGAAAAAATACAACTTTTAAGAAGGGTATTTCGGTTAAATAAAGAGTTAAAAAGAAAGATTGGCCATAACATTAAGCTTCCATGCAATTGGAGACTTTTGGATACCAGTTTGGGTTATTTATTCAAAGTTTCCAAGCCAAGCATTTCAAAAATAGTACCAGGCCTATATCAAAATATAAATAAAGTTTGCAAAGATCAGATTATGACTCCGAAGCGTCTCTTTGATGTACTGCGCCAGAGCCGAACAGTCGAAACAGGCATTTTGTGTGATCGCAAGCACGTGAAGCACCGCGAGCGTCGCAAACGCCGCGAACGTCTCGCTCCGACTGTTTGCCAGGTTTTTCGCGTTTCACGTGTTCGTTCGGACTACTCGTGAGCAATATGGACGCACCTTTAGAGTGCTTGTTCGCTACGGACGCTGGCGATCATTCTGACTATAATGATTGTGTTGATTGCAATCCGGAAAAGCTGAGTGGACGTCTTTCCGAAACAGGAACTGAGGTTCGCGAGCCAGGACACTCTTCTGCATCCTAGACGTTGTTTTCCCTGAATCTTGCATTGAAAGATACACTGGAGCAGCTCATACCTTCCTGGGTTCCTCATCACGTTCCTAGATATTGCAGCTTATACGACATTTGACGATGTTTGAAAAAGTTAGGATTGCGGAGAAGATAGACCTGAAAAAGTCGCAATGGGACAGGCATATCTCTCTATCTTCACCCTACGTGAGAGTATGGTGACATCATGTGTTGATTCCCCTCACTTCCTCGGCCCAGTTTGTTCGATACTGCATCACTAGGATTTAGATTTGGTCTACCCACGTCTTAGGTGACCTTTCACATGATCGTCTTTCCTCTACCTTCCCCTCCACCATCAGTCTCTCCATTGAGGTGCCACTCCTGGCAATATGGCCAAATTATCGGAGGATTGACTGATCTAATTTGGTAACCAGGCGTGTCTCAATTTTTGGTTCTTCAATCATGTAAATTTTTCTTCGATCCTCCGGTGACCATGATAAGCAAAGAATAAACGCCTTGAAGACGTGGGAGAGGCATAAAGCAACCTCAAAAAGTCTAATTTAATCTATTAGAAATACTAATAACTACCTGGAATATAATATCTTTATTAGACATACTACATAGTACTATAAACAGATATATTCCTATATTATATAAGTTTTATAATTGTCCTAAGCATTTATAATTCTCGAAAGCATATTTTTTACGTAAAATCCACCACTACAATTGAAAGCATATTAATTATACATTACATTAATTACATAAAGAAAGCAATTTTTAAAAAGCGACATGTCTAGACCTGCTTCCATGTAATTTTCTCAAGAAAGCTTCGACAATAAAGTACTACGTTACATGTTTAAAATTAAACAAGCTCCTTATTAAATTATTCTATGCAAACGTCACCTATCAGCAAGGCGTATATTTTCTGAAACCACAGTGTCCCGCCCAGTTGAATCCGCATCTAATTGTATGTGTGTAGTGGTTTTGTGTTATGAGTTACTACCGACTACTGATTAGAAGTACTTAAGTATGACCAGAATTATTAATTTTAGTTCAAGATACATTTCATTTAAAAATGTTTATCTAGAATGTTTGTATAGAAAAACTATTTTGTAATTTATATAAATTGTTAATTGTTAGGCATTGTAGATTTTAAAATTATGAACTTAAAGATGATAAATGAAAAACATGACACATGACGTACGCTTATAGCTCACTTGTAATAATTGATGCCCACTGCAAATCAGTGACATACACGAGTATGGTAGGTATATACGAATCTACTAGGTACGAACCTACTAGACATTATAGAATAGAAATTCAACGGAAAATATATAGTGATGTTCCTCTCAAATCTAGAAAGATATCAATCAAAATGTAATAGTCTAAGAGCTAGCAACGTTTTCGAGAAAGTATTTTAAGACGTCTGGATCTTTGATATATCTTTTACTATGCTCTCTGGAACAGCATGCGGCCTGTCTGGCTGCCGATACCCGTTGCGTTCACTACTGCGCATCGGAAGAAGATCCTATATTTTTTTTATTAATTTAGAACTATAAATTCTAGTATTGAATATAAATCGAACATGTCTCAATAGCGCAGTGCGTAGAGTTTCGGACCACGAACCGATGATTCAGAGTTCAAATCCGGGTCAGGCCAAAGACTTTTTTATTTTATTTTTTTTTATATTCTGATAGTAAAGTATTAAATAATTCTGGTGGTTAAAAAAAACAAATATTTAATACTTTACTATCAAAATATAAACGAAAATAAAATAAAAAAGTCTTTGCCCTGATTCGAACTCTGAATCATCGGTTCGTGATCCGAAACTCTACGCACTGCGCTATGGAGACATGTTCGATTTATATTCAATACTAGAATTTAAAGGACTAATAAAAATATAGGATCTTCTTTCAATGCGCAGTAGGGAACGCAACGTTTACCGGCAGCCAGACGGGCCGCATGCTGTTCTAGAGAGCATAGTAAAAGATATAACAAAGAGCCAGACGTCTTAAAATACCTACTTGTTTTTCCGACGTTGCTAGCTCTCGTACTGTAAACAAAAATATAGAGATCAAATGACAAACTGTCAAATCGATTGGTCTAAATCTTCTTCACCAAACATCCCCTTTAGAACTTCATGTGTCATGTTAAGAAATGAAAGTAAATAAAGCGCCTCTCGTGTTTCTAAAAAAGTTCTAACTGGAGATGTTTTATGATCTTCTTCATTTTCTACTTATTTGAGATTTAGTCGATCTGTTAGTTTTAAGGTTGCCTACATAGGAGTTCTTGGGTGATAAACTGCCACTGTCTTTCCATCTTTTTGGAGGTCTTCCCGGCTGTCTCTTACCCATGGGTTTCCCTTCAAGAGCTATGCATGGTAGCCTGTTTCCTTCCATGCGTTTTACGTGTGCAAACCATTGTTTTTTCTTTGCCTACCTCATCTCACTACGTCCTGTATTCCACATTGTTGTCTGATATTTGTGTTTCTAATTCTGTCTCTTCTAGCCTTCCCCATTATGGTTCTGAGGTTCTTCATTTCAGCAACCTCAGGTCTAAATCATTGCAGATAATTCGGTCAATCAATTATCCATACAATAAGATTTTATTGTTAGTCGGGTTAGCAATTTTTTTAATAAAATGGTCAGCAAACCGTACACCCATCTCTCTAAACGTCGAGGTAATAAAGCAAGTCCCACCTCGCAAAATATGCAAACCGCCGATAATTACGCGAACTATATAATAAAGCGAGTGGATTCTTTTAGCCATAAATAAGCCTTAACCGTTAAATATGGTAACATTTCGATGGCTTGATTACAACCTGCGGGCCTACGTCCCCACCGTCCCCGGCCGTACGCCGATACATTCATTAAAACGGGCGTCGAGCAATTTTACTTGCAGAAAACGGATGCAGGTCGGCACGATGATGTCTTTATATCCAGCGTTTCTGTCGTGGCGAAAATTATTATTCAATAATCAGGCATGGGGGTTCTGTTTTCCTTTGACCAACCTGTAATCAACGGCAGGTTGTTGTCGAAAATATTTTGTACTAAATTTGGTACCGAACGAGGAACTTGAGTTTCGTTACGTTCAGGGTATCGATTCTAAATTTTCTCAACTTATGAAGTCGACGTACAAACCAAAATTGCAATATTGTATCTTTCGCGAACTATTTTCACCACTACTTGAAGCGATGATCGAGACTGGTCTGAAACTAAAAGCAAGGCTAAGATCAAGACGAAGACCAGCGTTAGGTCTGCAAGACCAAGACCGACCAGTGCAAGACAGCCTTTAAAAAAGACAGTGACGATTAACAGGAATGTCAGCACTAAAAACATGCCATTTGCTTTTGATCTTCATCACCACACCTACGAAATAACGTAGTGATGAGGACACATTATTAGCAGTTACCCTATTTTCGTAATGACTAAGAGTGGGTCCCACCACTACGGCCGCGAGGGCCTATTGTGGCTCAGTTTCTACAAGCTTTTTAATAGAAAAAGAGTATTAAAGTTCACCGTCAAGACCCAACCTTTTAACATAGGCCGTAATGTCCGAGGATGATATATCTCCTAGGTCTGATAGGTCTAGCATGGGTTTGCCAAACACCTCAAACCTGGTCCTGCCCCCAGCGGGGCAGGTACACATAACGTGCTTCCTTGTTTCGTCATCTTTCATACAAAGTCGGCATTCGGCGTCTTCCACCACTCCTATCCTCTGAAGGTGTGTCCTCAGCCGGCAGTGGCCCATGTATACTGCAGTGAGCGTACGCGCTCCATTCATCCCAGCCTTTAGGAGTTCTCCTGTTCTACGTTTGGATGGCTCTGCTAGGATTTTCTTGGCATGTTCCATTCACAGAGCCTGTTTCTTGCAAGACGTTTTGGAACGCTTAGTGTACCCTACGCATGGTAAATCTGCACCAATTTTGGCGTTGGAATCAGCACGTTTATTTTCCTCTAGGCCGACATATCCCGGTATCCATATTAGCGACACTGTGTTCCTATCTCCTAATATATTGATTAGTTTCTTACAATGAACTATCGTCATAGACGTGCTTTTGGTTGCCTCAAGTGCTTTCAATGCGGCTTGACTATCCAAAAATATGCTTATTGTTTTCCCGGTGTATTGCTGTTCTACCAGCAGTTGCACACAGGTTTCAGTGGTATATAGCTCAGCTTGGAAAATTGTGGTGTGTTTCCGAGACTGTGGTAGATCTCAGTCTTTGGACTGCTGCAGTAAATTCCTGAGCCAGATCCTTTTCCGTTTTTGGATCCATACGTGTTTATCCGCATGTAATACACCGTTTCTCGGTTTATCCCATTCGTCCCTATTCGAAAACAGGACGTTGTAGGTGCGTGTCAAGAGTTGGACTGGTGGTGTGAGATCTGAGACCATTCCCAGAATCTCTGTTTTCCCATTGATCTGAGACCATTCCCAAAATTCGACTGTAGTTCGTCTACTAATCTGTTTTGTATGAACTTGATTGTCCCTTGGCATTCTCGTGCCGTATATAGAAACCTATATGTAGCCCATCTCGCTTCTCTTTCCAAAAGAATATGAAGAGAAGGTAAGTCGAGTAGGGTTTCCATAGCTTTTGACGGCGTGGAATGAAAGGCACCAGTCGCCGCTAAGCATGCTTGTCGTTGTAATTACGACAATTTATTCGTTGTCGTTGTTTGGTTGGCTTTGTGCCACCAGGCAGCAGTTACTCTACCAGCAATTTTTTTTAGTTCAGAAGTTGACTTCTACTTTGTTCAATTAGAGCTACAATAAGCGATACGCCACCAGGCTTTCTGCCACCAGGCAGCAGTTACTCTAGCAGCAATTTTTTTAGTTCAGAAGTTGACTTCTACTATGTTCAATTAGAGCTACAATAAGCGATAAAACTTCTGAACTTAAAACCATATCTGCTAGAGCAACTGCAAACAAACAATAATAATATGATGTTTTAATGACAGTGATATTACCAAAATATTAACCACTATTTTATAGATGTGTTGATGAGGACCAAAAGGCCAGTAGGCCAAAAGGATGAATCTAAAGAAGACAGAAATTATGTACAATATGCTGGTAAATATTCAGGATATTAAAATCTCGAATATTAAAATAATAAGATATAATATTAAAATAAGATATTATTACACTATATGCAGTAGATGAGGACATGATATACCTACAGAATTATATCACTCATCACTCATACGCAATGGTTACACGACATCTCTATATTTGATATTTTTGTTTATTATTTCCCAAATATAGCTCCCAAAAAAATTGAAAGTTTAGAGTGATTTAGAGATCATCTAAAGAGATATCGTATTCAATCATATGCCAGTTAACACTTTCTGGGCATTAAGTAATGCCGCGCGAAATAGTTTTTACATATTAGATACACCGTACGATAACGATATATTTAGATAATTTGTGCTACTTTTTTTGACATCATATCTTTTAATCCGGTTAATAGATTTGTAACATTTTTACAAAATTTGTAAATAATATTATTCGGTTGAGTTTAAGTTCTTAAACATAAAAACACACAATGAAAATAGAACAACCTTTCATTTATAACTAACTCAAAAAAAAAACACTGCCACTGCTAATATGTCTCATTTTTAAAGTTGTTGATTTACGTCTGACATTGTTAACAAGCTAAAACAAGATTATTATTGACTACAATAAAATCAGGATAGCGTAATAATTATTATTAATTTATTTGCCATTTTTCCTTCGTACGAAAGATAAGTGGCGACATAATGTTAACCTCTAGTTAAAATTAAAACGAATGCGTAATGACTATATACATATATCCAATAATATATGAATGAATTCAAATAATTGACATTCCTTCTTAGTATCTGTAAATAATAAATTAAGCCGTAATAACTAAATCTTATACCGGGTGCGTCTCAAAAGTGGCTCACCCCTACTACTTTTTTATTTTGTCAGATAAAAAAAAACGAGATTTGGTATGTTAGTATATGATATAAATTAGGATTGATTGATGTACTCAATTATTTTTGGTGATTTCCTGTTTCACCGGAAATGACTACAACTTTTGATTTTTAAATGACAACCTCGGCATTTTTTTACTTTATTCGATAGAAAATGTCACTCTGAATAGAATGACATATCACATGTCGACTTTTGATATTTTTGCTTTAAAAAAGATCGTATTTTAAATTTTAATCTAGAGTGCCACGGCTGTGTAAAAAACACAAATTTTTAATCAAGGAACCTTGGAAAAATATACTTGTTCGTCTAGTGTTATTTGTGTCTTGTCCTGACCAGTTAAAAGATACATAAATCGTATTTTTAATCATATTATCTCAATTTTTTCAAATGGAACGAGGGTGGCTCATTAGCATATTTGGAAAAAGCATTTTTTTACGAATAATTTGGTACCACACACTTGGTATTTCGAGTCAAATTTTCGTTATGATCCGCATGTTACAACTTCAAATAAACCATATGAGAAAATGTCAAAAATTGTCATATATGATATGGAGTGTCATTTTCTATCGTATTAAGTAAAAAACTATCGAGGGTGCCATTTAAAAATCAAAAGTTGTTGTCATTTTTGGTAAAACAGGAAGTGACCAAAAACAATTGAATACGAACATATACCAAATCTCGTTTTTTATATGGAAAAATAAAAAAGTTATAGGAGGTGAGCCACTTTTGAGACACACCCGGTATACTATAATAAAATACTCTACAATACTGTTCCTATATAGATTTACAGAAATTATATGCTTAACTATTCCTTCCTCTGTTCATATTATTATTTAGCTTTATCCCTCAAAATACATAAAAAAGTTAATTCAGTTATCAAAGCATTTTTGAAATCTTTAAAATCCAAAGTTTACCTAATAATAATTATATCGATCGCTTGTAATCAATCACAATGTAACAATCAGATAATAAAAAGTTACAATAAGCGTATATTACATTTAATATTCTCAAAGAAAAACTTTTGCAGTTTACAGCCATTTTAATGATTTTGCAGGCATATGCGTACAAAATTTGCAATACATTACTAGAATATCTTCTCTATTTTAATAGCACACCAATGGTGAAACGGAGTACTGTTTAGAAATATGCAATTAGCACGGAGAAAAGCTTTTTGCGGGACGATTTGGTATTAAATAATGAAATTCAATTTCGTACAATTGCCTTTTATTATTTTAACATATGCTACAACTTTTTATAAATGGGGTTCAATAAAACTCACCATTATATGTTGATGATCTATTAGAAATAGGAACTTGTGTGGAATAATGAAAGTTAACGAATCAGTCTAAGTAATTGACCAATTAAGTAACGACAATTAAGTAGTTATAATTAACTCGTAATGAAATCTCAAATTTCGCTAGATTTAAAAATCTAGCTGTGCTAATATGGATTTCCAAAGATTGTATGGCATAAGAGTATAACGAAACTAGTAGCTTTACTCCTTGTCAAATCCTTTGTTCTCTTTCTGCCACTTTATATGACCTTGTTCTCGCCTCCCGTGACCACTGACGTAGCTGTATAGTCGTGGCTTATTAACTAGGCAAAGAAGTATAGTCGTGGCACTCGCCATAGTTTCACAGATATGTATTTAGGAAAATATGAGTTCACAATAAAATAAAATAAAAAAATTGATCATCGAGTAAAAACTTGCTTTCAACAATTCTTCTGTATCTGAAAATCTTCTGATGGGAAGAAATGCGGAAAAAATATATAATGACATATTTTTATATTATTATCTATTTCAGAAATTTTCTACAACTTTTTTTTTATTTAAAATAAGTTTAATTTTCTGTAGATAACTGGATTCGGCATAAAATTCTGCATATAGTACACTGTTTTTATTTAAAGCGCACTGCGGTGTTGCCATTCTAATTCTGATTTACTAAAACTGGTTAAAAACATTATATAACGAAAAGTGGTAAAAAACTAGAGTGAATATAACTTTATTAAAACTTAGCTATGTTTTCTTAAACATGAAGGATACCATAATAAATTCGTTTAGAAAAATTTATTTTATGGTATACAGGGTATTTTTTATGGCGTCACCAAAATCATAATATTTAAAATGTTGTATCTCATTTTAAACTAACTTTACTATAACTTTTTTGTGACACCCTGTATATAACAAAACGTTTTAGGAAACGCCCCTTTATAAACCTTGGAACATATGAATAAAACTTTTTTCACATCTTCGACAACGACGACGATATTGGACTTCCTCGCACTAATGGGCCACCCTGTATATTTACGGTGGCTTAAAACTAGGTGTGGCACTTTTCTTCCCTCAAATATAAACTCAATATTTTCTGACAAGATAATTTCGCACGACGGCGCCGAAAATACTTGGCGCGTCCCTGATGGTTTATTTGAAATTATAACTTGCGGTTTGTAACGAAAATTTGACTCGAAATACCAAGTGTGTGGTATCAAATTATTTGTAAAACAATGCTTTTTCGAAATACGCTAATGACCCACCCTAGTTCCATTTGAAAAAATTGAGAAATTATTAAAAATACGATTTGTGCATTTTCTAACTGGCTACGACAAGACAAAAACATTAGACGATCAGATCTATTTTTCCAAGGCTCCTTGATTAAGAATTAGTGTTTTTAACATAGCCATGGCACTCTAGATTTAATTTTAAAATACGATTTTTTATTAAGCGAGAATGTCAAAAGTTGACATATGGTATGTCATTCTATTCAGAATGTCATTTTCTATCGAATAAAGTAAAAAAATACCGATGGTGCCATTTTAAAATCAAAAGTTGTAGTCATTTCTGGTAAAACAGGAAGTGACCGAAAAAAAAATTGAATTCGTCAATGAATACTAATTTATGTCATAATATACAAACATACCAAATCTCGTTTTATTATCTGAAAAAAATGAAAAAGTGTTCTATTGTAACAAAAATTCAATCAAATCAACCAATCAATCAAATCAACTAATTGCTGATAATCCTACTTGTAGATAAGACACTCAAAATTTATTTCCCTAACTTTGAAGCAATTAATACTCTACAACTAATATTACAGAATAGATTAAATAACACATTAACTGTCTTGACCGTCTGCGAAGCATAATAACAATAACTATATAAAATAATTAGAGAGTATAAAAAGAGTCAAGATTTTTCTTTCTCCGAAACTTTATATAATCTGTTTTCCTTCTTGTCATTTCTCCTCGGCACGATCCGAGACCGTCGTCATAAATCTGGAGAAACTGCGCCAAATCGCTTCAACTATTCTCCCAACTCCAACTAAAGCGGAACTTTTAATTTAACTTTTCGCCATTCGCGAGTCTATAAATTCTCGGTTGTTTCGTTATATATATATATATATATATATATATATAAACATACATAGATATACATAAGCTCGTCGGATGTTGAATCTAAACGCTAACTGTAGATCCGGAAGATACGAGCGTCTCGAACAGCCCCACCCGAAGCGAAAGAATCTTATCTAAGTTATATATCTTCTGGACGGCCCGATCCAGAAATTGAATAAATCAAAAGAAGGAAAAAATATGTTTATTGTTCAGAAAAGGCAGGACCGGGTGAGATATTGTAAATAATTTTTTTCTCAAATAGAAAATTATGAGTTCATACTTGTACCGGTAAATTAATTGTCTCAGATGCAAAAAAAACGCAACGGAGAAAATTTTGGTCAAATTTAAACTGTTATATTTTTGTTATTTTTTCATGAATTTTTAGCAAGCTGTATATAATTATAACAAATTTAATCTGTAAACCCAGTTTTTTATAAACTTTAGTATTTGGCATAGTATACAGGGTTAACCGAGGAGTTGTTCTTTACTCCAACTTTGGCACACTCTGTGCAATAATTTCGTGTGTAAACTTTCCTAAAATATAATTTTGTGGTCAGAACCATGTCTCCTGAGCATTTTGTTTTTTGGATCATGTCAATACATGCCTTGGTTAATTTTTAAGAGTGAAATGAACTTGCTACCAACAATTTGCAATTTTTCAATTATAATTTCTTTTTGAAGTTTTCTTTTTCAATATGACAATGCAGCTTTGGTGATTATTGTGAACTATATACTATTATGAGCTGCCCATCATATTCGAGGTTTGGGAAATGCTGCAAATGCTTGGCAGGAAAATAAATAATTGAGGTCGCGAAGCGTTACCAGCTTCATTACATGAAGCATCGCTTGGTCCTTAAAGAAAAATGGGAAAACATAACGCAATAATGATATATGCAGCCTCAATGACAGTATGAACGAACATATACAGGCAGTTATAGTAGCCAGGGAGGCAATACAAAGTATTAGGGATGAAGTCCTCCTACTCTGGATGCCCGCTTATCAAGGGATGGAAGGCAATGAAAAAGCAAATGATCTAGCTATAAAAGGAGCGAACATTCCACTAATTGGACCAGAACCGTTCTGTTTTCAAAGCGGAAACCAAATAAAAGCGGAACTGAAGAACCTGGAAGACTCCATCTGTAACCTGGAATGGGAGTCCAACAACACTCGAAAAAGTTCTTAAATTACGACCGAGGAAAATCAAAGATTTTCCTTGATTTAAGTAAAAACAATCTGTGGATTGTCACGGGGTTTGTAACAGGACACTGTCTCCTCAACGGACACCTCAGTAGGCTGAAGCTGAGAAACAACGGCAAATGCAGATTCTGTGGGAAGAATGGGGAAACACCTTATCTCTGTGTACTCCGCCGCCGTGACGATGTCCGTTCGTGCCATGAACTTTGGTGTTGTCGAGGATGAGGAGCTATTTTTATTGGAAGTAGTTATTTTTGTTGGAAATATTCGCTTTTGAAGAAGACAGTAACATTTTTTCGTAATTTATACAGTACCTTTACTTTTGCTACTAGTCAACAGACCTAGTAAGTTGTTGTCCCGGAGCAGGCCTTCTTGATGATAATAGTTGCTTCGTTCAACCTTCTTCTTACAATCCGTTCACTTACTTGTACGCAAAGATGCAATTCATTATAAATTTGAAAAGATGGTAAACGGCAGTTTCCTAGCGATAAACTTACAATAAGTCGATCGTTTCTCTTCGAAATTGTCATACGAAGGTTCCTGGACGTCTATCATATGAACTTGTCTCTGGTCAACTTTAGCGTCGTTTAGCTGAAATCAGTTATTAGAAAAAACATATATTTTTTTTCTTTAAAAAGCTACTGTGAACGACGGAAAACGCAAATTTTCCTGCGGAAATGCGTAATTTCCAAATTTCGCACTTTAGAATAACTGAAATCTGCATTTTTAATATTTTTCTGAACATATAAACACAAAAATTTTCTTGCGGAAATAAGCTGTTTTCATTTTCTAAGGATATTTATTAGACTTTAGAATAGCTGAAATCAGTTATATAAAAAATAAATATATTTTTGTCTTTTAGAAGCATTCACGAATTGAGAAAAATAAAAATTTGCCTGCGGAAATAAACTGTATCCATTTTCTATGGAAATTTAATAGACTTTAGAATAGCTGAAATCAGTTATATAAAAAATAAATATATTTTTGCCTTTTAGAAGCGTTTACAAACTCAGGAAAATAAAAAATTTCCTGCAAAATGCTTGATTTTCATTTTCCATTTTTGTAAGCATAAATATATAAAAAAAAATATCTTTTTATCACTTTTGAACCAAAAAAAATAAATTAAAAGTGTCTAAAATGCTAATCAATCTAATAATAAATGTAATAATATTTTTGCAAAATCACAGTTAATTATTAAAGTATAAAATCCACAGCTTCTCGGTTGAAAACACCCTCCAAAAAGAAAAGCTAATCGAATCAACCCAAATGCTAACCAATCTAATATTTTTGCAAACTCACAGTTAATTATTAAAATATAAAAGAAAACTGCATGAACCAATGATATTTTGTTTTGAATCAGCCCTATTTACGTAAAGCTTTAATAAAAAAACAGGAATAAGTGCAACATTTTAGGTACTTATAGTTTACAAGAACCTATATTATCTATTCTACAGGAATTGTTATTTCCCTGAAAGATGTTTTACCCCACCCAGCACCCCTATTCGCTCCCGGGTTCTGTAAGCTTCTAAACTGAAAAATGTATGAAAAACAAAGTGCACAAAATGACATTGACACATTTCCGAAGGAATTTTTTTGTATTTCTTTGCTCGTAAAGGCTCGTATAAAACAAATATAAGTTCATTTTTCATGTAACTGATTTCGGCTATTCTAAAGGCAAATTCAAAAAAAAATTCCGCAGACACTTGCTTATGTTTTTGTGTTTAGAAAAATGTCTAAAACACACCCCGAAGACTAATTTTGATGTAACAGATTTCGGCTATACTAAAGTCCGAAAAATGAAAATGACGCATTTCCGCAGGAAAATTTTTGTATATTTGTACTCCTAACGCCTTATAGAACGCATATACAAAGTCATTTTTTATATAAAAAATTTCAGCTAAACGAAAGTTGAGCCCTTCTCTCGAGGAAGCGACTGCATTGTAGGTACTTTGTGCACCCCTAAATCTCTTAGCGACATAATTTGCAGATCTGTCATGCACAGGTTAATTCACGGTCAGCAGCACATAAGCCGAACGCATAGTGCTGCTAACCAGAAGCTAATCGAAGAGCTAAAAGCAGACAAAGTATTGGGATTACCAATTGATGCAACAGTTACTAGGTATAGCTTCAACAACAAATTTAATATAATCGTACCAGGAAGGGAAGACTGGAGTAAAGGTGTACCCATTCAAGCTGAGGCAACCTGGTATACAGACGGCTCAAAAACGTCAGAAGGCGTAGGAGCTGGGATAGTAGGGCCGAAACAAGGGAGATCCTTCCACGTAAGCCTCGATCATCGCCATTATCATCTTAAAATAACTATAGCGGACAAAATTTCTGGACTTAAAACCATCTCTGCTAGAGTAACTGCATAACAGCCAACAGAAAATAATAATATGATTTTTTAATAATAGTGACATTACATAATCATAAATACTATTTCGTAGATCTGTTGACTGGGACCAAAAGCAAAGGCATAGTTTTATTGTAAAAATTACCAAAAATTGTTAGTGTCTTCTTCAAAAGCGAATAATAATTCCAACAAAAATAAAGTTATGGATATGAATCAAAAAACAAACAATCGAGAAAGGATGTAGCTCGATGATAAAATTATTTTTAAATTTCTTACTGTTTTAACATATTCCACAGGGTGATTCAAAGTTCCACCAAAATAAAAAAAAATTTGTTTTGTAATTGACAGATGGAAATTTTCATTATCAATTTAGAAAGAGGTACTTAAAAGTCAGATAATTTAGCTACATATTGCTTAAAAATTCATCAAAATCGGCCTACTAGAAAATAATACATTAAAATTATTATTGTTTGCTGGTTGTAGAATTTGTTTCTTTTGTATAGGTCAAAGTCAATCAAAAAGTATAATTTGAATTTACTTCTACTAAAAAATATGCTTATAAATATATACAAAACGCAACCAACCAAATTAATAAAAACTATATATTCGGTTCCTTTCTGTAAGACCTCTGAATCCGTTCCTGTATCTATATGTGCCTTTTCCCGGAACGCAGCCGAAGAATTCTATTTCCCCGAGACGAATTGATTATATTTATCATATTTTATTTGCGGAAAACAGTCCGGGATATGAAATTATACGACCCAGTCTCGTCCTCTTATCTGCACGTCCTTGGAAAGGAATCGCCAGAATGAAATTACCAATTGACTGTAGTTTATTGCCTCGGGAGAGGAGCTACTCATTTTACGAGATAATATATGGACGGCATGCACGAGATCCAATTGATTTTGTTTATTCGTCATTAATATTAATCGATTTAATTATTAGGCAATAGTAAACGTAACATTCTTGTAACATAGGTGCAAGTATTTATCATTCTATTTCATTGAGGAATACAATTACAAAATATTAGGAATAAGCTAGATTTTTTCTAATCTTTTTAGAAGCTTTTTTATTATTTATGAAGCTGTTAGTTAGTGTGGGTCAAATCTTACGAACTATATTCGAATCATTTTATGCGTTGACTGAAGAAATAAGAAGATGCGCAACCTTATAGACGATTTCGTGGCACAAAACCTGTCCGAGATGTAGCTGACGTTACTGTCAGCCTGTCCATGAATTCCGAGGTTTAGTTTAGCTCTGCGCCGCGACTCGCTGACAGTCGTTTATAGCGCAGCAGATAAAGAATACTGTACCGCAGTTCTGATTTCAGTCGACAGAGTGAGTGGTTGCCGGAGATAGTGTTGCCAGATTTACGAATTTTGGGTACAGTACGTTTATAATACGGATTTTCTATCATTAAACAATTCAGTACCTATAAAAAAATATTTTTGTTGTTTATTCTATGTTTAAAACGAATAAATGTTCATAAACGCGGGTTTTTCATCCAAAGATATTTTCGTCAAACGAATTACAGATATTACACATTTTAATATGGCAACACTGTCGCTTTCATATCTACACCGTCTTCGATATGCCTTCGCTGGCCGAATTAGAGAAAATAAGTGCGTTGACCGCAGAACGATTGGTGTCTCCACCGTACAGTATTTGAGACACATGGGGAAATCAAATCAGCCTTGTTACGAATCCGTCCATTAGGTTGCGTATCTTCCCATTTCTTTCAATCTTTCAATTTTCATAAATCAACGCTTTATGGTATTCGATTGGGCTCAAATTTGGTATACTTGCATATCTTTGGTGCCAATGCAGTATGATTATACTATGTTTTTATAAAGCATATAAACACCATATAGGAACCATAATATAGTACCACACTATGGTATTACTTTCTGACGTTCGAATCTTTCTGTGACAATGCAATAGTATGGTACCATAAGTAGGGTTGCCAACCGTCCTCTATTCCAGAGGACAGTCCTCTTTTTGATCTCACTGTCCTCTTTTCACACGCGTATTGAAAAAGTCCTCTTTTTTAAATACCAAATTCAAAATCTAAAAAATGTTTGTGTATCTCCACAATGCTTTAAAAAATTGTTAATCTGCGTCTTTCGCAACTCCCACTCGTTTGTATAGAAAGAAGTCGAAGAAATATTTATGTAAAAGAAATATTTGTGGAAGCGATAAACATGTTTAACTATTTTATGTTTATTTATTGTTGGCTCACGATCTGAAAAAAAAGTTGTGTTGAAAATGGTTTGTTTTATTTTAACAAGTTTTTAATATAAATATTATTAAGACAGTAAGAAAGAATCGCATACCATTGACATAACTTTTGGTAAATTCTAGACATTTGGTTGAGGTTTCAAAAAATGTTTCACCTGTGCCTCTTTTTTACCCTCTTGTCCACTATTTTTTATTTTGAAAGTTGGCAACCCTACACTGATAAAAAAGATAGACTTGAACTAAAGTTGTCATCGTTCTTGAAAAAAAAATTTAGTGTCAAGAGAATTTATTTTAGCGTAATAGAAAATATTTTGCCTGAAGAAAAACTCTCTTAACTCAAGAAAACTGGTTCTCTTGAAAAATTCGAAAATTTCTCTTGAATCTATTTTCATTCAACCAAGTGCAAGTTACTTTGTTTTAAGATAATAAGAAAAATACGCTAGGAAGTACTCCATTCGCCATTTTTCCAATAGCTAAATACTCTTTTGATGAAAAATAATAACGACACGCAAAGACGATGACGAAGGACGGTATATACAATCAGTTGGCAGTCCGATCAGTCGTACGTCGCATTTCATAGGTCGCACATCATAGTACGCACGGGTTTTGTTGCTTGGAATTTTTCACTTGGAATTTTGCATAATTTGCTTTTTAAACGCATATCGTATAACAAATTAGTGATCGTTATTAACATGCATTTGTCATTTTTTATGGACAAATTTTAGGATATATGGATTCTTTAAAGGAGTTTCTGAAAAAATGGAAATTAGAGCATTTATTTGCTATATTTGAAGGTAAGAGACATTTACCTAATGCACCTGTTTAGATAATCCATGCGTGACTATAGATAGAATAAGAATATAGATATATCGATTTTTTTATGCAAATAATTACAAAAATTTTAGAATTTCAAGTCGTATTTAAAAATTGAAAATGTGACCCAAGCTTATAGTTTTAATAATTTGTTTGCTTTGCTTTGATTAATCGTGATGTAACATTTTTTTGTAATTTGTAGAGTGATGAACCACCCCAAAAAATACTAAGGAGTGATGAAGAAGCAGAAATAACTACTATCGAGGAAAATAATATCACTTTACTTTACTGCAGACCAGGAAAACCTAAATTTATCAGAAAATAATATACCTCGTAATATGCCTGTATATGATGTATAGACTTCTCTTAGATCAAAATAAATTTTAGTTGAGTCAATGGTATTTGCTATTGGTTTAAGAAAAGTGTCTCTTTAATCAAGAAATGTCCCTTTTCAATCAAGAATTTTTGCATGAATCAAAGAGACTATTGTTCTTGTAGCAAGAACTTTTTTGCATATTAATTTTGGGTCAAGAGTGAAATACTTTGGACAGATAGATTCTTCTATTCTCTAAAGTAATTTTTTAAAGCTTATGAAAAGATAGTTAATGCTTTGGGCAAAGAAACGTCGTTCTTGGCCCTATTGAAAAGCGCCAATCTTTTGGGTCAAAGTCATATTCATTTCGACTGAGAGATCCTTTTTTTTCAGTGTAACCATCAGCTGGTCTGAAGATGCTATAGGAAGGTGGCCATAGAACGCTCATATAAGATAAAGTCTCCTCATTCATGGTCTGAGTGGTTGTCGTCTCGGCGCACTCAGTGGTGTTCTGGTGTTTTCCCATTTTCCCTCTGCATTCGCCGTTGATTCTTAGCTTTAATCTACTGAGGTGTTTGTTGAGAAGACAGTGTGTTGTTAAAAACCCCGTGACAATCCAATCTAATTTTTCTTGGTTGTCAGTCCTCAGAAATTAGTTAAGGATGGAGTCCTCCAGGTTCTTGAGTTCCGCTTTAAGTTGGTTTTCACTTGGTAAGGAGGAGGAAGTAAGTAGGTTTTGGTCTAGTTAGATCGTTTCTATCCCTTGGCAGGCTGACACCCAGAGTAGGAGGATTTTATTTATATTTGCCTTATTTGTTCAGATTCTGTCAGGCATTCTTTGACCAACTTTGATATTCTATATTCTTCTACATCATGTAATAATGCATAGTATCCTCCTATAAAGAAATTTGACTTCTGAAGATAATTGCTTAGAATAACTACACGGCTATCCCAAAAAACATTAAAAGAGCCAAATCATCTCTTTTTGGAGGCCTTTCTCCCTTAGCAATAGACCTTTCAATTGCATTTTCGTTAGCCATTGGTTATAGTCAAACTAAAACAATGAATTATTTTTATGAGAAAGAGAAAGGGTATTTAAAGGTTATAGATATTAAATAATATATTTACAGTTCATCCCAAATAAACTTTTAGTCACGTATATAAGCTTGACCGGCCCAGCGGTGCCCACTTTTATATATTTTCTTTTAATCAAAATATTTTAGGAAACAAAAATAAATTAATTATAAATATATAAACAGTTATTATTTACATCAACAAAATCCACCTTCTTAATAGCATTTAAGGGACATAAATGGCCATTACCACCGCTTTCCCTTTCAAAATATTCGAAAAGTTGCGATGAGTATTTACGGTTCTTTAGCTATCTTGTACAGGGTGATCGAAATTGGTCTGTTTTAACAGAGAACACCTATTTCCTGAATAGATAGAGCAAAACCGAAATAGATGTCATGGGCTCGATTTCTGAGACACGTTTAATGACATAAACCGCCTGTTGATATTTTCACTGCCAACTGAGATACGGGGTCTTTTTGAATTTTTTACCATTTTGAAAATTGCTCATAACTTTTTTATTTCGCGGAATAATAAAATTCTGTAAAAACGTTCTTAAGGCTCTTTTTTAAGTACAATCCAGTGGCGTAGTCAATTTTTTTCTGCATTTGCTCTTTTTGTCAGAAATAATAAAAAAATATAATTTTTTAAATGGAAATCATAGTTGGCTATGAGCTTAAAAAATGCTGGCGCTTAACCCATTCCAATGGTATAAAGTTATGGGTATCTATTTTTAATAATGAGAGAAATATTAGGTTTCTTATCTTTATATCGAAGCGGGCCTTGATTTTGTGTTGACCTATTTGCCTAATTATTTTATATCACAGTTTAATATTCTATATTATTATTTATCTACATAATTAAAGACTTTTGAAAAGGTAAATTTACATTCTTTTATTATTAGTATTAGTAATTACAACTGAAATCGATACGATAAACAAAGAACAAAACTAAAAAATGGTATTTTTTGAGTGACGAATATAGTTTTTTAAAAAAATCAAAGATGTTCAAACTGAGCACCTCCATGTTGAATACACAATAAACATCTTTTGCGCACAGAGTTACAACGATTTATTATGCGAACTGGTGTAATAAGCTTCTCTAGCAGGCTTCTGCAATTCTTCCCTCGTCCCAATGGTTCTTTCCTTATATATGTTACGGCTAAAATGGATAATTGGCTAGTTTTCAAACTAACCAGCTATTTTGCAAACAAACAGCAAAACCAACACCACAAACTGACACCAACAAAATAACAGCGCTTTTTGCAAAATAGCTGGCTAATTTGAAAACTAGCCAAGTATCCATTTTAGCCGTAACATATAAAAGGTCTTTTAATTTCCCCCATAAAATAGTCGAAAGGAGTTAAATCACAGGATCTATAGCAATTTTAAATTCTTCATATAATAGTGTAGTTGTAACCCTGGCGTTTTAATTGTAATTGATAATACTATTATAGAATGTTGATTTGCCTTTTCAAAACTCTTTAATTATGCAGATAAATAATAATATAGAATATTAAATTCGGATAAAAAATAATTAATTTCGACCACCCTGTACACTTTGCACTAAAAGAGGTTCTAAAAAGAACAATATTCGACATACATACATACATACTGCCATTACTCGCTGACGAGTATTTGACACGCATCAGAAGATGGTCACGCAAGGCGTTTTCTTTCATGAGCCTTTCTGTGACTGAAAAGCCCAATACGTGATGTTATTTGTCTACCGCACTCCGGACATTCAAAAATCTTTGTTTTGTTGCCTCTTAACTTTTTTTGTTCTCGCTGTTAACTGAGTTTACAATTCTTCTCCATTGAGTTCTATTGTGAGCTGCTACTTCCCACTCATTCTGCACATTAATCCCCTTTAAGTTTTCGTGGAAAATGTCCTTGTACCTTTTGAGTTGTCCACCTGGCCTCCTCTTACCGTCTACAAGCTCACCGTAAAGCAGTGATTTTGGTATGCGGTTTTCTTGCATTCTGCATACGTGACCAGCCCATCTTACTTAATATTCGACTGAAAGGTCTGCTAGTGAACATTTTCAAGCTTAAAGTATGACAGCACTATTTATATTTAAACTCGTAATGCAAAACTAAAGTGTCAAAACTAATGGCAATGTTAGAAGATAAAAAATAAATTCGGCAACTTGACATTTTTTCAAAGCGGAGCTACCACCTGAATCCCCAGCACGAAATTTAAATTCCAGTTAGTCAGTATGGCGCCGAATGTATTCGTGGTTGGCAACAATGAATTTAAAAATCGCCCCTCTATTACATAACTAAAAGTTTAATTGATATGAATTAGATCAACATGGAGAGTTTTTTTTGGTATGGTTTGTTGTAGTATGGTTATGACCTGGTATTTATACATATATTGATTATGCTGTCACAGAACCACATGAATAATATAGCTAAATAACGGAGAAATAACGACAATATCGTAATATTGCATATAATATACATATTGGATTTAAAATAATGTCGTCAGACTTATTCAAAAATAAAGAGAAGAGATAAAAATTTCGTATTCAAATTAAATCAGTTTGCATCCGAAACCCGGTGAAGCTCGAAGAAGGAGAACTTTTCCTCTTGATCGGCCCTGTAATGGCCGAAAGAATTTTTATCCCGTTCCGATCAGACATGTTTCGAAAATTGATTAGAGCAAAACAGCTCATAACACGCCCCCCTCTGGTGTCCCGTCTCGTTATCAAAAACTCTGACGGCAATTTTGCAAAATTTTCATTACACCGTTGCATTATGTATGAGATTTAAGCGATTTTTGATTAAAGTCCACTTTCTTGACGGCATCTGTGACGGATGAACGCTTCTCTTAACGTCAGTTATAATCGCTGAAAGCGCTGAACGACCGCACTGATTGATCGGATCGATTAGACCGGTTGTTATTAATTGTTATTCTGTCCAAACAATCTATTTTTCACGATCTGGTTTCTCTTTCGTTAGTCTTCGCTGCTTTCAGCATTATTTATCTCTTTTACGCGTGTATCTTGTGATACCAATGAGACTTAACGAAATGAAAATATTTCAGAAATGTATTTATTTCGAGATATTTAAGATTGATATATATCTTCCGTTTCTATACCTTCCGTTTCCATTCCATATCCATTCCATATCCGTTCCGTATTTCTGATTGTATTCACACTCTTCGTATGCTTCCATTCCGTATCAGTTCCATACTTGTTATTGTGCAATTTATATCATTACAAAAGTTGTATTTTAAAAATTTGAATTTGTTGAAAAAGGTAATAGATTTAATTAAGAGGTGAAAGAATCAATAAATACCAGCAAAATGTTAACAGAGCTGGTACAAATGTAAGAACTTTATAACGCTGTTTCTGATACGCTTCAGTCCGTCCGCCAAAAAAATGTATGGAAGGAAAGGGTATGGAACGGAAAGGAAATGGAACGGATAGTGTGCATTGTCCTATTCATTTACATGATATAATATTTTATGTGAACGGAAGGAAAACGGAAGGTACACTGAAAAAAGGGACCTCTCAGTCGAAATGAATATGACTTTGACCCAAAAGATTGGCGCTTTTCAATAGGGCTAAGAACGACGTTTCTTTGCCCAAAGCATTAACTATCTTTTCATAAGCTTTAAAAATTTACTTTAGAGAATAGAAGAATCTATCTGTCCAAAGTATTTCACTCTTGACCCAAAATGAATATGCAAAGAAGTTCTTGCTACAAGAACAATAGTCTCTTTGATTGATGCAAAAATTCTTGATTGAAAAGGGACATTTCTTGATTAAAGAGACACTTTTCTTAAACCAATAGCGAATACCATTGACTCAACTAAAATTTATTTTAATCTAAGAGAAGTCTATACATCATATAGAGGCATATTACGAGGTATATTATTTTCTGATAAATTTAGGTTTTCCTAGTCTGGTAGTAAGTAAAGTGATATTATTTTCCTCGATAGTAGGTAGTTATTTCTGTTTCTTCACTCCTTGGTATTTTTGGGGTGGTTTATCACTCTACAAATTACAAAAAAATTGTTACATCACGATTAATCAAAGTAAAGCAAACAAATTATTAAAATTATAAGCTTTGGTCACATTTTGATTTTTTTAATATGACTGGAAATTCTCAAATGTTTGTAATTATTTGCATAAAAAAATCGATGCCTATATTCTTATTCTATCTATAGTCACGCATGCATTATCTATACAGGTGCATTAGGTAAATGTCTCTTACCTTCAAATATAGCAAATAAATGCTCTAATTTCCATTTTTTCAGAAACTCCTTTAAAGAATCCATATATCCTAAAATTTGTCCATAAAAAATAACAAATGCATGTTAATAACGATCACTAATTTGTTATACGATATGCGTTTAAAAAGCAAATTATGCAAAATTCCAAGTGAAAAATTCCAAGCAACAAAACCCGTGCGTACTATGATGTACGACTGATCGGACTGCGGACTGATTGTATATACCGTCCTTCGTCATCGTCTTTGCGTGTTGTTATTATTTTTCATCAAAAGAGTAATTAGCTATTGGAAAAATGATCATGTTTCATGAATGAAGTACTTCCTAGCGTATTTTTCTTATTATCTTAAAACAAAGTAACTTGCACTTGGTTGAATGTAAATAGATTCAAGAGAAATTTTCGAATTTTTCAAGAGAACCAGTTTTCTTGAGTTAAGAGAGTTTTTCTTCAGGCAAAATATGTTCTTTTACGCTAAAATAAATTCTCTTGCTACTAATTTTTTTTTTCAAGAACCATGACGACTTTAGTTCAAGTCTATCTTTTTTATCAGTGTATAACAACTAGACAGCTCAAGTTATCAAAACTATAATTTTAGAGATATATACTTGTTGTAGCTTTGAGGTAGCGATATAATCACCCACTGGAAAAATAAGTACAAAAAAAATCACTGCCTCCTGGACTATATTCCCTTCCACGTCTCTTAGCAATGTGAGTAGTTCCTTGGTTTATTTCATACGTTAGGCAACATCTTCGTTCTTCTTTCTTTGTTCATTACATTATACATTTATTGTACTCTTCTTACATACTGAAATGTTGCCAACAGGGTATACCGAAAAGCCGAACGTTACCAACAGGGTATACAACTACGGTATACGGTATACCAAACACCGGACGATCAGCGCCGTATAAGATTTACGACGCTCTCGCATCTCGAATAATTTCATACCATTACACGTACGTCCGACAGGCGAATTCTTTACATAATACCGTGAAATTATTGAATAGAAAAACATACGGTTTACGAAAAATAATGCCGGCCGGCCTCTCCACCTATGATCACAAGCGCGACCGCTTATTTATCCAAACATTAAGCGAATTAAGAAAAAATGGCCGAGGCTAAAATTGAACGTAATAGAGATATTATGACCGGTTTGATAACCGCTCTTTCACTCTCTCCGCGTCTTGTTATTTTGCATCTCCGGAGATCGTGGAAATTGATAGGGAAAAACCAAAAGACCTAATCATAGTGATTAAGCCGCTGGCTTATGGATTTCGTTAAACGGCTTGGGTTAACGTTTTTTTCGCCTAGCTCGTTCTTTTTACGTAAGGAATCAGGTTTGACGGTTCTATAGACAGGACCGGATTAAGCCATCGGGCAAATTCTAGCCAATATAAATTCCGCATAACAGAGGAATCCGTAACTATCAACAGTGAATGAAATATTAATTTATTTTGCTTTTATTCATTTGGCCGGCAATAAACATAAGAAATTCGTATATTTATCGGCTGTATCACCTGATAATATTTAAATTCGTTTTGCATAATAATGGGAGACTAATTGAAACAAGATATTAAATTGATTTAATCTGAAGGTTTCCTAATTCAATTACAGAACATTATCTTCAAAGTCAATAGGGCTGGTTCAGAACACTTAATTTCGGCATTGCCTTTGTCGGTACCATCATTGTCAGTATCATAGGGACATTAAGACTTTCAAACCAGCCCAATTGACTGTGGAAAAACTATATCATAAGTTAGTTTAATTCTAAAAATGTTGTTAGTACACTTAGATGCAAAAAAAACGCAGCGGAAAAAAAATATTTTAAAATGCTATATTTCCTTGATTTTTTTAGCAAACTGTACAGAAATATATCAACTTTAATTCGTAGAATGTAGAATGAGTAAGAGGGAGGGGGGGATTAATCACTGCGACCTTAAAGATCTATTGTGTGTGTGTGTATGCCCACCTTCCTTGAGCAATCACACAATCTATAACCCATCATACCCCTGTTGTAGAGGAGACAGGGTATTTCCCATCCTCCTTTGACAATTCTTCCTCCGAGGGTACACACCCTTCCACGGTTGGAGTTTGGCCCTCCGTGCCGCTCTTCACAGTCGAGGAGCTTGCCGCCGGCTGAGGAACCCGTGAGGTGGAGGCTGGAGGATCTGTCTTCATTTTCTCCACCTATTTAACTTGGTCTCTCCTTCGACCTGATACCGGTGTTGTTCCGTATCTATAATAGAGGATATGTCCCTCTTTCTCTATTGCCTCCTTGGATTTGACCCTCCTTGCCTCTTTGGATTTGACTTTGGTTCCTGACCATGACCCTCCTCCCTCGAGTTGATGACTCGCCAACTCGATGTCCTTACATTGAAGTTCTGACCCTGGATAAGGCTCATCAGGTAGGTGGTGTCTTTCCCCTTGCTCCTCGGCAGAAAGACCGTTATGGTCGCCTCTTTAGAGATGTTTTCTCCCTCCACTGCAACCAGTTCCGGCCCTTGCCAATTTTTAAGCTCAGGTACGATTTCCACCAACCAATTCGCCGATTCTTGAAATACACAATCTATGAGGATCATGCCCACCTGAAAGTATATCCCCGCAAAACGCAGCTGACCCACATTTTGTAGATCGTTGTATTGCGATCCGATCGCCACTACTTCGTCCAGTATAACCTCTTCTAGAGACGCTTGCTGGTCGGTGGTCAGAGCAACCTCTGGGAAATCTATTGGCAGCACCGCCATTTTCACTTATTCAGCAATAGCGGCAAAGCTGGTGATACGTCCCTGCTTGCCTCCCGGTGTTGGACGGCTTTCCATCCTGGTTTTTTTCTCTCCCTGCCGGAGAAGAGGTGAGAGGTTCTCGCTCCCTCTCTTGCCCTTTGATGGATATGAGTCAGGTTGTTTCCTGGTTTCTTTACTCTCCCCTTTTCGGAGGAATGTTTTTGCTTTTTCTGGAGTCCTTCGTGGAGCAGTCGGATGTATCTCCGTGCTTCTGCTCCGCTATGACCTACTCTCAGAGGATCGTCTAGCCCGGCTGGTTGACCCAGGCCGGGTAGTCTAACCGACGCTTGATGAAGTAGCTTGTGTGCCACTTGTGGAGGATGATCCCAAGCAAGTGTCAGTCGCCCCTCTTGTAGTTTCCTTTGGATTTGGTCCCTTGGAACTTTCATTTGTAATGTTTCCAGTGTCGCTAGGGAGCTTCCCTACAACTTCACCGGTGGTGTTTTTAATGCTAGATCTCATAGTGTTCCCACGAGTCGCTAGGGAGAGTCGTTCCACTTCTACAGAGCTCCGCATGTAGAAGTAAGGGGTAAATACAATGGGGTGCCCCCTGATGCCCCAAGGTTGAGGCCAGTAATGGCTAGTCCCCTATCTAGCCACGCATCCCTTTGACCTGGTCCCGCCAATGTATGATTTAGGTTTTTGATGAGGTTGTCTCCTTTTGGTCCAGGCGGTTAAGCCAAGACCCCCCACACCCTCTATCTGCGAGACATGACCACAAGTAGTAGAGGGTGCCTGGTCAGTAGAGGGGTAGCCTCGTCCGGCATCGTTATATGTCTTGGTGCAATTCCCTGACCACGACACTACAGCCAGGGACAAGACGATGAGTGAGATGCTTGTTAGACCAAGCCAGGCGCTAGGGGGATTCCCCTCAGCACCTGACCAGGAGCTTCCCCACCAACGACAAGGTCTTGCATCTCCTAGGGGAAGACTTTAATTCGTAAACTCAGTTTATTATAAACTTTAGTATTTGATTTATTATAAAGGGTTAATAGAAGAGTTGTTTTTACTCTATTTTTAAAACACCATGTGCAATAATTTCGTTAGCAAATTTTTGTAAAACATTATTTTTCCGTCAGAACCATATCTCTTGAATATTTTTTTTGACTCATGTCAACACATCACTTGGTTAATTTTTAAGAGCAAAATAAACTTGCCGCAAACATTTTGCTGTTTTTTTCAATTAGGTATCGTTAATTTTTGATGTTATTCTTCATAATGACGAGGTGACTGTGGTGATTATTGTTGTGTACGATTGAATACTGGTATATACTGATGGAATACTAATGGGTTCTTACTGTCGAAGATTGTGCAAAAGTCATTGATCTTATTGTAGATAGCCGAAATTATGACTATTCGCTTGGTCCCTGAAAAAGCATGGGTAAACAAAACACAATATATTTGAGGCCTCATTAACAATATGAACCGATTTCTACAGGCAGTTATAGCAGTCGGGGTTGCAATACAAAGTATTAATGCCGTGGTATTAGAGTATTTTTTACAAGTTTTTTGTTTGTTTGTATATTTAATTATTACAGTTTTTTTAATATCCTTAGTTCTGTTAGTTACTGGTGTTACTAATATTTATTAAAATTAAGCCTGTATAGTTATTTTCTAACGTTTTTTTAATTTTAACGTAGAGTTCTGATTAGTGTCGATATGACACTACCACAATAGTCACCAAAGCCACCTCGTGATATTGAAAAATAACATCATAAAGTAATGAGATTTGAAAAAACAGCAAAATGTTTGTGGCAATTTCATTTTGCTCTTAAAAATTAACCAAGGCGTGGGTTGACATGAGTCAAAAAACAAAATATATACAGTAATATAAATAACTGAGATTATTAATTAAAGTTGATAGATTTATATACAGTTTGCTAAAAAATTCATGAAAATAGGGCTTGACGAAAAGATTTTCCGTTCCGAAACACTAATAGAAATATTGAAAAACATTAATATTTTACAATGAAAAATATGTCGATTTCACTAATTACAAAGTTAAAGTTAAACCTTGTAAATTTTGAAGATGAAGAAAAACTAAAAAAAATTACGTCAATGAATTGATATAATTTGCTAAAGATTTTTGATTGATAATTAGTTTTAGTATTAGTACCAATTACTAACACTAAAATCCTCTAACACAGTACTGCCAACTACTTCAATCCTTGTTGATCGCTCTGTAGATGAAGTATAATACTGCTGGTTTACGTCACAGTGGTCTACACACTAATTTAAGAACTGGTTTTATGAATATTCATTCTTCATTCATATTGGATATTAAATCCAATATGAATGTGGTGGTATGAAACTTAGAGGAGACACAAGTTATCTCAATTAGATAAAATCATATCAAGAATGTTGATGCTCTCAAGAATGAAATGAATTTTGTGACCTGATTTGAAATTTTGTTAGCTACCTATGTTTAAAAAAAGTAAAATATATGTATGTATAGAGATAGTACTACAATTTAAATAAATCGTATGCGGTATGCGGAATCATATTATGTTAAGTAATAAATTGTAAATTAAAAGAAGCTTCAAGAATTAAAATTTCAAAAATTTTCAAATATCAAGAGATTTTATTTTGTATATCGTAGATTGGGGCACATTAGTCTGATAATGTGAATAAAAATTTCAAATTTTATGTGGGCTTTTTTAGAATTATGGAACATCGACAACAAATCAGGCGTCTAAATACAAAACTCGATAAGTTCATTGAAATAAAATTTACAGAAACACAAAAAATTATTAAAAATAATAATAAATCTAAAGGACTGAATTTTTCTGGTGCATTATTTCTTCAAAGTATTTTGCATTAAAATGTAATTCAGGGTGTTTCTCTTGGGATAACGAATTATATGGTTTATAGAACTCAATTTTCAAAAATGTGTGACTTGTGTGGTTTTGCATCTAGGTGCCTGAAATTTGTTGTTTTAACTTATACCTTCAGTTAATGGCAGTATGAAAGGTAAAATTGTTTACACCCTGTACTTAAAATTAACGGTTCTGAGGTAAAATATATTTAACATATTTATATTAAAATATGGTGTGAGCAGTTGCGTTAAATATTATTACTCTACTTAAGAAGGAAACGGAAATAAATCCATTTAATTTAGACCAATCAAATTTAAATTAATTATCACTTTATACAGTAATTATAAAACCTTTATATCTTCTAATTTGTTTCAACTTGTAAACAGATTAAGTGTACTTTTTAACACGACATTTCCCCAACACTAATTAATCGATAATCCAACTGAAATGAAATATATTTTCCGGCATTTAAAAATTAAATTCACCCAATCTATTCAAAATGGCAAAAACATCGACATTCTTTTACAAAGTACCTATATATAAAGATAGGATTTAATTAACATTAACGTTAATACTCTGATTTGTGGCGGTTTTAATTAGAATTTTGCTGTGTACCTGGTAAATGGAAATAGCATCATTAGAGCTGGATGTTTTTATACGTTTTCAATTAGGGGAATATTGCGATAGAGACTCGGACGGTTGTGGCAATAGAAAAATTAATTCTATAAATATTGATTGGGCGGTTGAATGTTTCGCCATATTAAGCTAATGCGGGCGAACAAGTTTTATATACATTAATACATCATATATTATGTGCTAAAAACCGAAGAAAAAATATCATTAATTATCGTATTAGAAACCAACTCGTTTATTAAAATTTATTGAATATTATCAACAGCTATTAGTTTCGAAATTCACTTTTTTTTAGATTTTTAGCAAATATTTGTCACCTTTTGAAATCCATATATATATCTTTTGGTTTCAGTGGTGCGTTACAGACACTGGTAATTATTTTTGCTACAGATTTTCGATTATCGCTATAAAAACTGACCTTAAACAGATCAATTTTGTACATTTTTTGTATATGAACAACTAAGAATAGGGTTTCCGTAAAGGCTTTTGTAAATTCAGAATCCGGACAGGAACTTAGAAATCCGGAAAAAATCTGTTAGATTATTTTACTCAAAAACTAGCGTGTACCCGCGACTTCGGTCGCGTCGAATTAATCATTTGTAATGGTGATGATAAAGCAAAGCAAGAATTTCCATTAGCATAAAAACCGGATAAAATTTTCTCATATTTATGTCAGTATGAGAAAAAACTATATAGCAATATTATTATATAATTTGGTAATATTTGAGGGGTAGTTTTATCTCGATGGAATTTGACTTTCGAAAAATCCGTTTGCCAAAAATAAGCTTTTTACGTCAAGCAGTTGAAGCAGAATCCACCAACTTTTTGGAACACCCTGAATGATTTTTTAAAAAAATTCAAAATATGTAAAAAACTAAATAAATTATGCGTGTCCAAGCATTTTCCCGAAAGACTAACAGTTTTTTAAATAACAAATATTGTAATATTTGAGGGGCGTTTTCACCCTCTTGGAATTTGAGATTTAAGAAACCCCTCCTTATCGAACCTCTACACCCCACAGTCATTCCGTTTGCCAAAAATCAGCTCTAAACGACAAGGAGTTTAAGCAGAATCGTGATTACTACATGGTCATATTTTATGAAACACCCTGTATAAATTTTTAAAAAATCTTAAAATATGTAAAACAACAAAATAAAATATACATATTTAAGAGTTTTTTCCGAAAAACTCACCGGTTTTTAAATAAAAAATATTCTAATATTTGAGGGGTGGTTTCACCCCCTTAGAATTCCAATTTCGCTTCTCAGAAAGTTTCTTCTTATCGAACCTCTGCTCCCTAAAGTCAATCCGTTTTCCAAAAATTAGCTTTTTATGTCAAGCGCTTTTAGCAGGATCGTGATTAATCAATGACCAGATTTTTCGAAACAGCCTGTATACATTTTTAAAAAATCTTAAAATATGTAAAAAAAACCAAATAAAATATACATGTTTAAGCCTTTTTTCGGAAACTTGACTGTTTTTAAATAAAAAATATTGTAATATTTGAGGGGTGTTTTCACCCCCTTGGAACTGAAATTTCGAAAAATCCCTTCTTATCGAACCTCTACTCCCTAGAATCAACCTGTATGCCAAAATTGAGCTTCTTACGTTGAGTGGTTTGAGCGGGATCGTGATTAATCAGTGTGTTTTTATACACAACATTTATTAAACTACATTCTGATCTCCATTCTGATGCACACCCCTCATTATTTAAAACAGTAGCAATAACGTTAATTTTATTGTTAATCTTTTAGTCGAGGCAAATGCAATAAGTATTTTAAATAGTCTCAACATTAATTTTATCAGTAACTCAGTAACCATTATTTCGAAGTTGGTCAAAGAATGCTTAGAGGAGCTGAACAAATTAGACAAAAAAATAAAGTCCTCCTACTCTGGGTGCCCCAGGGAATATTTGGTAATGAAAAAGCTGCTAACGATGTAGCTAGAAAAGCGAACACTCTTCTAACTGGACCATAACCATTCCTCTTCCCAAGTTAAACAGAGCAGACGTAACTTAAAACAGAACTCAAGAACTGAAAAATTGGGAAATAAACTGAAGAATGGAATCCTCTAACAGTCTAAGACACTCGAGGAAATTTCTCAGGACTTACGACCGAGAAAAATCAAAGTTTTTCCTTTATTTAAGTAAGAACAATCTTCGGATTTTCACAGGTTTTTTTAACAAGACAGACCCCTCAATGAACACCTCAGTAGATTGAAGCTGAGAAACAACAGCGGTTGCAAATTCTGTGAGGAAAATGGGGAACACCAGAACACCTCATTGCTGAATGCACCGAGATGACATCCATTGGTGCCATAAACCTTGGTATGACTGATATCGGAGATGGAGAACAACCTCAGTAAAACCGATCAAATACTGGCTTTTGTCAAGAAAGAGAGACACACTATATCTATTAGGTCGCGTTAATACCTCCACCCCCCTCCCCATACAATCTACAATCTACATTAATTTATTATATTTTTTTTAATAAAACATTAAGATGTAGCTTTCTCAGCATATTCTTCTGAAAACTCAATCATCCATGTTAACGGTTCACCCTGTACACGAATACTTACGCAAGCGTTATTTCTGATTAAGTCATCAACCGTTAATTTGTTCAATAAACACCTGAAAACTACTGAGGCTTCCTGTCGTTCTCCTAAGTCGAAAATCCTTGTTTATGGCCGAAGCTAAGCTTTAGAACGAGAGTTAGTTTAACGCGTTTATTGCCCGGATCGTCGAGGAGTCATCTTATTAAATTTGTCGCTATTTACGATTATATATTTCGAATTTATCACGTTTAATGCTTGCCGGGAATATTAGAGAGAAAGATAATCTCGCTTGTTTGGAGGAAACCGTCGGGAAAATTGCGCAAACTACTGGTAAGGACGTAATGTTTATGATTAAATCGTTCTTTATTTTTGTATAAGCTGTTTCTCTTGGATATTTGCGAGGATAAAACGTACAATATGTTCAGACATATTCACGTCTTATTATTTACTTAAAAATGAAGGTTTCTTACAATAATTATCTTCTGTTAAAGGTTAAACTTAAAAAACAAGGGCTTTAATTATATTCTATATTTATTGTAGATTGCATTGGATGGGGGAAGTTAAACACTGGGACCTTGTGTCTCCCTTTCTTGAGTTATAACTGATCATGCAGCTTCAGGGCTTTGACAAAAGCCAGTAGATACTTTTTTTTTTCTCATTCATCAGATGAGATAGTTTTACAGAGGTTAGTTCTCCATCTTTGATATCATTTTTACTAAAGTTTATGGCACGAAAGGTTGTCCTTTTGGCGCATTCAGAGATGAGGTGTTCTAGTGTTTCCCAATTTTCCCCATAGAATCTGCATTCCCCGTTGTTTCTCAGCTTTAATCTACTCAGGTGTTCGTTGAGGAGACAGTGTCCTGTTAGAAACCCCGTGGCAATCTAAAGATTGTTCTTACTTAAATCAAGTAAAATATTTGATTTTTCTCGGTCGTGAGTCCTGAAATTTTTTTTGATTGTCTTTGACCATCGTTTCTCAGATGTGGTTTCAAAGGTCTGAGAAACTACTTAAAAGGCTCTCGAACCTTAGAAATCAGTTCGATCAATTGAAAAATTAAACTGAAAATCTTGCAACTCAGTGAAACATTACAGCACGATTTAGTAGTAAAAGAATAAAACGATCAAAACTAATACTGATGAAAAAAATAATCAAAATGTTCTTATTTTACAAAAAATTTTATATTATAAGTATATTAAGTCAAATTAACAGGAGATTTTGAGTCTATAGGAAGCATGGACAGTAAATTTTAACAAAATATACATAGCACGTGACAACTCGAAGATTGTTCTACCACAGATTAGGTATCCTATAAGTATACAGATAAAAATCTTGTCCCTAATTCGTGGTACGAAAATTGTTTTTTATGACGATGTGCAAACCAGTCAAATTTCCTGTGCGCAAAAATAAACTCGCGTAAAATAACAATAAACAGCGTAATAGAGAGATATCGCTAAACCGAATAGCGTGCATGGACGTTAATAAGGCCAGGTGTTATTTCCTTTACGTGAGGTGGTATTAACTCTCTTCATTTATAGTTATCGGATCGAAATGAATTCTGATCGCGTCGCGTCCGCTATTTAAACTTAACCTAACTTTGAATTTAAAACTTTGAAATTGTTTTGTTTACTAGGTATTTTAAAACTAAAGGGCTAAAGTGCTTATTTCCAGTGCTTTATTGTTTAGCGTCTGCCAGTGGGTTTAGGGCAACAAGCAACAAATTCTCTTAGAAGGGCTAAGTCGTCATCTGCTGTAAACCTAAGACTCTTTATAGGTTCTTTAGTATTGGAAGAGGTGGAATCCATATTTTGGGCCATATTTATTTAATTAAAACTAATCCCAGCTACTTAAATATCAAATTATATATTATTACATATTTCAATTCCTCCTTCAATTCTAAGCAAAAATCGAAATACACACAATGTACCTCAAAGCAACCGTTTCCGAGTTATTGACTTTTGAAAATATCACTTAAACAATTTGATTTAATTAATTTCGATATGTTCAGTTTCCATTTAACGATGCTATTTTTCCGAAACTGGGATAATTAATAATATTTGACATTAGTTCTCAAGTTAGCATTTATAGATGTACAAAATGAGAGTATAGCAAGTCTGGAAATTACAAAATTTTCGTTTAACATTTCAATTCTTCAATTTATGTACATTGTGTATTGCGATTTTAGTAAAAAAAATTAAAAAAATAAAGTTTCATGTGACACAACTTTATGACCAACCCTGTATACTTAACTGGGGGTTCTTACAGAGGGTTTCATTTAAAAAAATGAAACTTGGTTGTGCCACGACTTTATGACCGACCCTGTATATATTTATTACCCTATAATAGATATTTATAAACCCTATACCTTATATATTTAACTTTTTGCAGTACCTCCTATATTTTACCTAATAATCGACCGTTTCCAAACATAAAAGTGACCCCGTATATGATACAGTAAAAGTTGGAAATCAGTGATTCTTAACAATTACTAGTAAAAGCCCACATTCACTGATTTGCTTAAGACTATGCCAGTAAAAGTTCAACATCTATTTTTGAAATCAACTTTTACTAGTCAATACTAGAAGAATGCTGGCATTCCCTGGACGATAGCAGTGAGTTTGAAAGATTCAGTTAGCGCGGTTGCCACATGTAGTAAAATATAAAGATAAATAAGGATAAGTTAAATAATAGGCAATATAAGAAAAACATTAAACTGGGCTAAACGTTGGCGACGTTGACAGACATATGGCGTAAATTCGCTTTGTTTTTTGCGGTTATGTATAATTGATTTGCTATCGTTGTAAAAAGTGCTGTGCGGTATTTTCCCCATGGAAGAAAATTTCCGTGAAAAATTAAGATAAACTAGGCACTCGCAAGAATGTAATAGTGCTTGTTTTTTTTTTATTTTTCCAATATAATGAAGTCATGAACCTAGTGACCATGAACTTATTAATTGTTTTGATATGCTTTAAGTAGTGGGTTTGAAAAAACGAATAAATCCAGTTGAAGAAAATTCGGGCATACTTTATGTTGTCCACGATGAAGTACTTTATTAAAGTCGAGAGTTATTATTAGACGAGCACTTTATTAGACGAGCACTTTTGCATAAAGTCTCAGTGCATCATCAAATCAACTGCTTTTACGCTAAAGGGAACCATGACCCCTGAGCCCCGTCCACATGACCGTCACTGTTTCCAATTAAATTTCCGAATATCTATCAATCTATTGATCGGATAGACAGACAAACGCGATGAAAAATTCGAATTTGAATGGAAATCGCACCGCAGCGCTCTAACGCAAATCGACAATGGCGTAAATTTCAATATCCGTTCTAATTCAGGAAGGGGGCGGAGGGAACGAAGCGCGTGGGCCAATCCTAGATCGAATTTTCGACCGAATCCTAATTAATTCGCCGAAATTACGTTACGCGCTCACAATGGCGGATCGAATTTAGACGTCAAATCCGATCGACGATCGACGGCTATCGGATTCGATTCGGTGACGGACGAACGAACAATTTCTGAAGCGCGAAGGCTGGAAAATAAGAGGGGAATGGGGGAAGACAATCAATGAATTAACGATTAAGTAAAACAGAGGTGTATTTAAATATATATTGGAATAATGGAACAATGAATGAATGAATGACAATGAATTATAGCAAGACATCACCTTAAGAACGTACTGTGATATTAGTACCTCAACAGTACACCAATCTTTATTATAGGGAGGCGACAATGACATATTTGGCGATGTCTCATCCTCATCATCATCAACCAGCCTGAAGTGTCCACTGCTGGACGTAGGCCTCGTTCAAATCTTTCCACTTTTCTCTGTTCTGTGCCACTTGGATCTAGTTTCCTCTAAATCTCTTTAGGTCATCTCACCATCTTGTCGGAGGTCTGCCTCTGCTTCTGAGAGCATCCTGTCTTGGCCGCCATTCTAATATTAGCTTGGTCTATTTATCGACCGTTCTTCTGGCAATATGCCCAGCCCAGTTCCATTTGAGTTTTTTAAGCAGACAGTTTTTTTGGCGATGTCTAGAAGTAGTCAAAGACTATTTGAAGATAGTAGAGAAGACATGTCAGACTATATTTGGTACACTGTATCAGTAAATTGACAGTCGATTTTGCAATTTCTAGAACAGTTTCAGATCCAGATATAGAAACAGGTCCATCAGTTTTAAAATCCATAGTGGAAAAGCTATACATCAAGCCAAAAACAATAAAGCAAGTGGACCAGATGAAATATATAGTGAATGGCAATGAAATACAATGAGAACATAAATGAACCAACTTACTGTGTTGTTCAATCAGGTATACGAAACTGGTCATATTCCAGCAGATTGGCTAAAATCTGTCTTCATTCCTTTACCTAAAAAAATCAAATGCTAAAAAATGCTCAGACTGTAGACTTGTCAGTCTAATGAGTCATGTGCTCAAACTACTTCTACACATTCTCCAAAAAAGAATTAGCAACAAGTGCGAGCAAAGCTCTGAGTTCAGAGGAATTTAGTTTCAGTGTTTCAGACGATACATCGGAACCAGGGAAGCACTATTTACGATGGAAACGTTTCTGCAAAGGTGTTGGGAAGTAAGAAGACCTGTATACCTATGTTTTATTGATTTTGAAAAAGCCTTCGATCGTGTCCAATACAATAAGCTGATATCAAGTCTGCAGAATAGTTAGCTACATGACAAATATATTAGGTTGATTTCGCATTTGTATTGGAACCAAACAGCTACTATTACCGTGAATAACAGAGAACCTAGACTATTAATATTAAACGGGGCATGAGACAGGGGTGCATACTCTATCCCACCCTGTTCAACGTTTTTTCAGAAAACATAGGTATTTAGAGAATCCCTAAGTGGCCATAAAGGAATTGTAATGGGAGGAGAAATAGTCAATAATATCAGATATGCCGAGGATACCGTAATTACAGCAGAAAATCTCATAGATCTGCAAGAATTAGTAAACAGAGTCAATGAAGCTTGTATGAATTGGGGCATTCATATAAATAAAACTCAATATATGGTTGTGAGTAAAATAGATGTCGGCGAGACCTCATTATTGTTGAATAAAGAAACATTGGAGAGAGTGGTGAAATTTAAATACCTAGGCTGTTGGATTAACCAACATATCGATCCTTCATACGAAATCAGATGTCGCGTAGGACAAGAAATGCATTTCAGCAGTTTAGCAAAAAATTGTTAGGACTTACATATCCAGAAATATAAAAAAAATATTAAATTAAAAATATATCCCTAATTCTTAAGTAAAAACTACTCCACTGTATATAAGTAAATATTATTATACCTAATTTATATAAAAAGGGGTAACGATTTAAACGTGTAAAGTATAGTTTATGTAATTTATGTTTATGCATTTTTGATGTAAATTTAAAGTTAAATATGCAGCTTTTTCATATTACAAGGCAAAAACTATTTCATATTACTACACTCTTAGGAGAATTAATATATTTTTGCTTATAATATCTCTATTAATTAATAGAATAACTTGAAAAATGTTTGGCAAAAAAATTAACAAATTTAATCTTTTCACTTATAATATCACAAGAGCTTAAATTATTTTCGGAAATTTTTTTGAGGGCACGAATATTTTGAAAATTATCCTGAGTCGAAGACGAGGGATAATTTTCCTAAAATATTCGTGCCCGAAAGAAAATTTCCAGGAATAATTTAAGCTTGCGTGGTATTCGGTAAGAAAATTTCACACCTAAATTTGAAAAAATATATTAATCCAACATGACATTTTAAAATAATTTCAATTTGTTAAGTTGGCCAAGGTATTGATGTTTTTGACATATTATGTGTTTTGTCATTTTTGTTTGCGATTCTGTCATTAAGCTATTACTAGTTTTAAAACGTCTGTACGTAGAGTAAGAAGTGTATAGCGAAATGTCGCGATTTGGAAAAGTAAACCAACAAGTCATTAAAGAAGAAATTGAAAATATAAAACCAGATAACACCCGAAAATCAAAATCAAGTGTATGGAAACAGTTTGTTGAATTTTGTGATGAAAAGTCGTATAATATTCATGAGTGTATGAGTGTAGTACAGCTGGCTACTATACTGGAGGACTACGCATTTAATATGAAAAAGAAAAATTTTGAAGATTATAAGGAAAGTGTGGTCAAAGTGATGTGGAACTCTACTGCTAAGCAGTTGCAAGAAATTTATTACGAAAAATATAAAATAAAATTTAATCCGTTTTCTGATGTGGAATTTGTGACCGCCTGAGCTGCACGCGATGCTAAGCGCAAAATACTACAGAGAGATTCAGCAAAAAGAAAAGTGAGTGCTTCAGCCTTAACCAGTGACGAATACAAAAAAATTATTGAAATGTCATTGTAGGTCATTCACATTATGATTGTAGATCTTATGTTTACCTTTTCAACTGTCAAAAAATTTCCACTAAAGTTTCGTGGCGCCTCGAAAAAATTTCCGGAAATTTTTTCAGTTGCCATGGTAACTAGTCAACATTAAAGCATGTTATTGGTTGAAAAGTAGAGGTGTGAAATTTTCAATAAAATAATGAAAATTTATTTAGACTTTGTGTCTGTATCTGTAATCCCAAACAACTAGAAACCCTAATTAGTTTAATGAGCATAGCTTTCACGATCTATAAATATATCTAAATTATTGAATTCAAATAATACAGAATGTTAAAACGATTTATTTATTTAGGTATAAGGTCAGAAATTCTAACAATAATTTCCAAGATTACTAACGAAGTATTCGAATAATCAAATGTAACAGAAATATAATAACTTAATTTACAATCTTTGTTTCTTACAATGTA
Organism: Sitophilus oryzae; assembly: GCF_002938485.1. NCBI lineage: Eukaryota > Metazoa > Arthropoda > Insecta > Coleoptera > Curculionidae > Sitophilus > Sitophilus oryzae. The sequence continues at coordinate 3,841,128 of NW_022146254.1, read as the reverse complement.
ACGAGCTGACGTTTTAATTTATAGAAAAAAGCGTGCAGCTAAGTCACGAGATGAATTTCAATCTTTATCGTTTTAATTTTCCATAAACCCTATAATTAATAGCGGGAAAAAATATGCGGTACGTTCTAATAAATGCACCAAGTAATACAGGTTTTAAAATGAAATTAAAAATTTACATCTTTTCACCATATTCTCAGATTACTATGTAGTTCATTATAATAGTTCATATATATATATATATATATATATATATATATATATATATATATATATATATATATATATAATTTATATATCTTTCACCATATTCTCAGATTACTATGTAGTTCTGAGAATATATAATACATATAATCATATTATTCTTTGGAATAGTTCATATATATATATATATATATATATATATATATATATATATATATATATATATATATATATATATATATATATATATATATATATATATATATATATATATATATATATATATATATATATATATATATATATATATATATATATATATATATATATATATATATATATAGTGGATATCAAATAAACTTTTAGTCAGGTGATTAAGCTTGACCGTCACAGCGCATCGTTGCCGACTTTACATATTTTACGTTGCCGACTTTTTATAACAGGGCTACCACCTGAATCCCCAGCGGAAAATTCCACGTATGTTAAGTTAGCACAACCACTTAAAAAAAAAGTCTGTAACTATGTGGAATAATTGCCATAAATTAGCCGTAAATTTGCCGTGAAAACGAAAGATTTGCCGCTCTTCGCTAAGTATGTTAAATCGTTGGTTGTGCTAAGTTAATATTAAGTTAGCACAACCACCATTGGAAATCAGTGAAAGAACATAGTTAAAAATTTTACAGTATAGCAGGAATTTGCCGTTTTTTTGCCGTTTTTAGATACAATTAAAAAAAAATATCCTTCGATCCTTCTCTATCCCCCTGCAGCAAAAATGTAATAGCGTCAAGGTCATATATTAAGTTAGCACAACCATTCCAGTAAACGTTAAGTAAAATGATTGAAATTAGGTGGAACAATTGCCGTAAATTATCCGTAAATACACCGTGCAAACCAAAAATTTGCCGCTCTATTATTTGTTTACAAAATCGATAATTTTTTTAATTAACGTAAACGATAACGGTAAATTAGTGCGATTTTTCTTAAAATTCACTAAATGGGATCAATAATGACTTTATAGTACAACAGGAATATGCCGTAAACAAGCCGTGAAATCGAAAAATTTGCCACCCTTTTATTTCTCTATAAAATATACAGGGTGATTCAGGCATCCGAAAAAGCTCTATGTTAGGTTTTTGGTTTGTGAATTTTATTTTATTTTTTTATATAATATGGAAGCAATGGTAACACATATTTTGGAAATATTTTTGTCAGCATACAGGGCATTAAATAAGCAGTAAATTTAGTTTAAAAACGGTTATATTTCAAAAACCATAAGGTATAGTATATGACATTGGGGTATTTTGAAACAGAAATTTAGTGGCAAATCCACTGAGCTAAAAAAATATATAGTATTCCATTTAGAAATATACAACTTTGGTTTGAAAATATGTTTGAATCACCCTGTATGCTAATAAAAATATTTTCAAAATATGCGTTACCATTGCCTCCATATTATATAAAAAAAATGATATGAAATTCACAAACCAAAAACCTAATATAGAGCTTTTTCGGAAGCCTGAAACACCCTGTAGATTTTATAGAGAAATAAAAGAGCGGCAAATTTTTCGATTTCACGGCTTGTTTACGGCCTATTCCTGTTGTACTAAAAAGTCATTATGGATTCCATTTAGTGAATTTTAAGAAAAATCGCGCTAATTTAACGTTGTCGTTTACGATAATTAAACAAATTATCGATTTTATAAACAAATAATAGAGCGGCAAATTTTTGGTTTGCATGGTGTATTTACGGCTAATTTACGGCAATTGTTTCACCTAATTTCAGACATTTTACTTAACGTTTACTGGAATGGTTGTGCTAAGTTAATATATGACCTTGACGCTATTACATTTTTTGCTGCAGGGGGATAGAGAAGGATCGGAGGATATTTTTTTTAATTGTATCTAAGGACGGTAAAAAAACGGCAAATTCCTGCTATACTGTAAAATTCCTAACTATGTTCTTTCACTGATTTCCAATGGTGGTTGTGAATTGTCAACGGAAATATTTTTTTCCTAATAATGTGTGTATCCTCTGTGGTTTCTACGCACTTCTGCACACCAATTTGCCATACACTGAATGAGGCTCCGAATGATCTCTCGAGGAAAGGCATTCCACTCCTCTCGAAGATTTTCTCCCAAAGTTTGAAGATCTGGTGCTTGTGGACGACTTCGGCCTTGTGGACTTTCTCTTTAGTAGGTCCCAAAGGTGCTCAAGGATTGATATCAGGACTATTAGCAGGCCAATCTATAATTGTGATATTGGACTCTTCAAGGTATCGAGTAAAGAAGGAAAGGACGTGCATTCGAGTTCTTGTGATGACCGTAAGAAGATTTTGTAGGTTTCTTGCGATAAGTGTTCTTTAACGAAGAGCGGCTTGAACAAGATATCGATCTTCCCACCTTGTTGTTCGTCTTACTCGTTGAGGATATGATCTGCGGACTACAAAATAATATTCTCTGCGTCGATTGCATAGTCTGCAAGTGACCGATTGTGTGACATGAAAAAGCTGCGACACATATCGTTGCGATCGACCCTCCTGCAATAAAATTGTGGCCTCTGATGACTTCTTCAATATATAAACGCCTTCTAACATCGTTTGGTCTGCCCAAAACATCAAAATTTGCCATATTTAACACCAATTTTGACAACCAAGAAGGCAAAATCACACTAAATAAGAAACTGATTTTATGAAATTTATGCATTTTCGAGTGCGTCTTGTTATTTTTTTATGACTGGAAAAATTTCGTTTTTGTATCAATTTATGCATGAAAAAAGAACAGAATTGTTCTGATGAGATCCTGCTATAAATATACGGAGATCGGTCTATAAACATAGTAAATTCAGATACACATATATATGCGATCACTAATTCGTTTTGATTAGTTTATATAAAACGATAAGTGTCACGGCTATTAAATTGTACTGAAAAAAATGCCCAACAGAGGGGGCATTTCTTATACATTGATTATGAATGAAAAAATGTTGTTTATCTCGAAATAATTATTTTGCCACTTAGAAACATTACTTACTTCAAGTCTTCAATTATATTAAGACAGATTTTTAAAGCTTCCCAATATTTACTCTTATTATTCGCAGTCGTATTTATGGAACACAGCGCCCTCTAAGTAACCGACGGCACACGCATCGAACGGCAAGTGTAACCAAAGCGCCGAATATAATGTGGCGTCAAATTGAGTTGGGGACGTCTCTCTGCCATCCCGCCTCCCTGCCGTCGCCTCCGCCATTGCTCTAGCCCTTCCCCTGTCTGAGATATTACCCCCAGGGGGCTCGTTCCCGGCCGACTCTATTATTATTGTATAGAACAAATCAAAAGGTTAGCTCTGTTAGAGTGTCCTAATACCGGGGATAAATCATTGGTAAATAAAAACGCGGCGCGTACTCGTTTTGAAGGGGGTGGTTTGGTTTAGGGTGGTCGGTTCGACAAAATATTACAAAATTAGTGTTTGAAGTTTTATAATAAAAGAATTAAGGTGCTTTTTGCACAATTTCTTACTCGTAGATTATTGTAGTAAATTTACCATCCGTTCTTTAATTTTAAAACTCGTTTGCAAAATCGCTCTATGGCTAATTTGTGGCATGTATACCGTGCTGGCAATTGCTATTTTTGGGTCGGTATTTACATGTGTGGAAGTAAATCGCATAGGGATCTTATTAAGTTGGAGTGAGAGAAATGCGACGGTGTGCTGTAGCAGCGTTGCCGGTACCCCTGTCCCTATTAAGTAAAGTAAAATCACGATGGCAAACCGATTATTTTTAAGACTTTTTTTTCGAAAAGATAACTAGATAAAATCATTAGATATTTTTCTGAGCATCTGAAATGGAATTATAAGAATATCGTTAGGGTGTCCATTTTCTTATAACGAGAAAACGTCAGTAATCGCGATAATTTAAAAACTCAACTTTTTAACACATAACACGCCATAACTTAAGAACCACTTTAGATATTGAAACTTTTTTTATTTTGAAGATCGGATCTTTTACAATGTGTTTAAATAAGAAAAATTCGATAAGGTTGTTTTTTTCATTCAAAAATTTTAAACAACCCATCCATTTACTTTTAGTGCATAGCAATTTTCAGCAATCGTGTAACTTTGGTTAAAAGCTCGTTTATATTATAAAGATTTTCACGTACTGTCTGCGAAGAACATTGCTATATTTTCTTCGCAGACAGTATGGGAAAATCTGATGTAAAGAAAGTTTTTGAAAAAACTATTATCAATTATTTCTAATAGATTTCGAGATATCAATTTTTGAATTCAGAGTTCTAATAGCGTGACCACTGTCGAACTCAATTCCACTTATTTTTTCCAAAAATGCATGTGTTTCTAACTTGCACTTAAAAATTTTCAAGCTGTAGGGAAAATTACGGTATTTATTAAAGGTATCTAATCAAAACAGTCAACTTACCAACTTAGAGACTATGTAGGCAATATGTAGATGTATAGAGTCCTCTAATGCGGTCCTCTATTAAATTTGTCCTCCGAAACACATTCTGAAAGAGTTAAATACTTAGAGTTATGTTGATATAGAGAGCTCATGGAACAATTATGTTTACATTAAAAAATTGCTAAAATTAAGATGCAAATAATTATAATAAATGGAGATTGTATTTCCTAAGAGAGTTGGCTTTATATTTACTGATATAGAGATTCCTACAAGATAGTAATAATTATTATGGATTATGGTTTAAATTTATTTTTTTAACTCACAAAACTGTGTGTTAAAATACACCCTCTTCGTGAAAATAATATCGTTTAGTAATAATCATTAAATATTAATAAACTGTTTTGCAAAACATTTTTTATAAATCTTTCCAAAAATATTTTATTTCTACAAGTTTATTATTATATATTTACATTATATATAAAATACTATAATGTATCAATATTTTTGTTTATAAGATTACTTAAATTTCTTTCAGTGATAGAGTTGGAAATTTATTTTTCACATGTAGTTACTCATTTTAGTTCAGCAGTAATAGATTATATTTAGCTTAGATTTATTATCTTCATTTCAGTAGTATACATATAACTTTTTAAAATAGTTTATTTTTTCTACCTAAATTTGTAAAAACTGGCAAAACTGTGTGCCGCTTTTTATTTTGTCTCTCTCTCTCTATCAACCGGTTACTTATATTAATCTCTTTCGCATGCATTAAAATACACACTAACGTAGAGAAAGTGTCCAGAACAATGCTGACTTGACTGTATTATATGTGCTATAGGTCGATACTAGTTTTGTCCTTTTGTTAACATTTTAATGCGTTTTTTTTTTCGTAATTAATTAGTATGATACCACTGGATACACCATAGGCGTAGTAAAAACATTTATCAAAAATATAAATATCGCTTCAAGCGGCTATGTTAAGAAAAATATGCCACGGCACTGTTTGGAAGAATGGTCACAGTTTGGTCTTGTGTGTTATTTGTCAGTTTGGTCTTGTATTCTTTAGTCATTGATCCAGAATGATATATTTAAAAAAATGCTCTAGATTAGCCTACATAATATGCTTCGAAAATTTCATTTAAATATAAACTGGGGTTCTCCATAGAGCCTTCGTGTTATATGAGAGGCGCCACATTGTATGTATTATGATCACGATTTATATTAAAACCTTTTTAAGGCAAAATGTAATTGTGAAATGAAAACATTCCTTTTCCACTGACAATACAAGATTTTCTTAAAACTTTGCAAAAAAAACTGGAAATAAACGTCACAAAAATGCTCATTCCTCAAAGAATAACCCTATATTTCGACCCTCTGCCGAGGGACTTGCTGGTCCCAAAGGTTTGTTTTGTTACCGAGGGCCGTTCCTGCGGTAAATATGTTGTTGTATTAGCTATTGATGATGTTCCGGAGCTTTGAATCCCGAAAATGATTGGATAAGAGGGTGTGAAGTTAATGATAGATTATTGGATTTTCTGCCGAATCTCCGTCGGCATTCTCTCCGACCGAAGAATAACCGTAGTGGAAAATAGAACCGTTCTTTTGGGGGATTAAGGCTTTTATTACGGATTATCGTTACTGAAAGTTTAATTTCGATGTTTAGCTGTACGAGTAATAACTAAAAAGAGAGAAGATTACAGTTAGGGTTGAAACTAGGGTTCAGAACCAGAGCTGGAAGCTCCCAGAAAACTAAGTCATGCTTAAGTCTTTTTTCATTTAAATCATTTTAATGACTTAAGTCATTTTTCGAAATCTGACTTAAGACTTAAAATTTAAGTCTTTCTCAAAATGACTTTTTCTTCTTTTTATAAAAGGCTTAAGTCAGATTTTTATATATTTTTATGATACTTTTTTAACAGCAGCATTCATTTTTAAACGGTTAAGCGGCAGCCAAACAGCAGAATAAAAAAAAACAATGCTCAATACCACTAGCAAATAAAACGTTAGTTTTTCGGAACCAGATTTGATTATTTGTCGTGTTACACGTGCGTAGTGAGTCTGTTATTGTCTTTCAGGTGAACCCCCGACTCCGTTATGTAGCCATAAAGACGAACGAAAGAAATTTATCTCGAATATATTGAAGAGTACCTTAAAATCCTCCAGCCCTTAGCTTATGCCATCGATATATTACATAGTGATCCAAGCAAATCACCCTTTTTTAATAGACATATATTCGATGACATTTAAACTGTAATGGTAATAAGTACTACAGAATCGGTTAAATTTTATAAAAAAAACGAATTTTTGCGTTTGTAGTTGTTCTGAAAATTAACCGTTTTATTTTATGTGGTTTTGAGTCTCATCTGTCCGTACAATAAATTAATATTATGATACTAGTAAGAAAATCGCTAATTGGTAATACAAGAAAATTAATATTAACATTTAAAAAAAGGTACTTAAATTGAATTCTGGTTGTCTTGACCTGAGGGTAATTATATTGATTTTAGTCATTTTACTGACTTAACTTGCAGATCATACTGATTTAAGTCAAAAATATAGACTTAAGTCATAAAACGACTTAAATAAGGTTATATGGATTTAAGAAGTCTTTACAAAAATGACTTGACTTGAAATAAAATGACTTAAGTCAAAGATTTGAGACTTAAATCATTTGAACTTTATGTTGAATTTGACTTAAAACTTAAATCATTTTGAATTTAGAAATTACTTAAGATATAAGACTTAAGTCTGTTCAAAACTGACTTGTTGCAGCTCTGTTTAGAACCCTAGTTCAGGTTCAGGAAATTCTGGTCTCGAAAGTACAGGGAATTCCCGGTTCTTTCTGGCGTGGATGGCTCCTTTTGGCCATCAAAGAGCCGGTACTCAAGAAAAAATATTTTTTTTACGTGCAGAAGTCCTTTCATACTTTCTAGCGGTCGAAATCAAACTCTTCTAAAAGATCTGATTCTTTGGAAGATTGAAGATGCTATTTCTTATTGTTTTACTTCTTTTCTCTTTTGAAGTTCCTAAAATGTTTATTAGCAATTATTGCATTTTAAATATGTTATTTTCATGTTGTCCAATATATTAGTTATGTAAAATTAACACATTATTACAGACTCATCGATATTAGATATGATAATGTTTTGTGTGAAATTATTGATAAATCTATATCTATACTAATATACAGGGTGGGCCACTGAAAACTTACAATGGCTATAATTCTTAAACCAAAAAAGATATCAAAAAAATAAAAAATACCGTTTCTATAATATCAAGGGGGAATATATATGACGTATTTTTTGAACCACCCCGACCTACCCCTTAGGCGGCACCCCTACTCACTTAAAATCTTAAATAAAACACCCCATTTGTGGCACCTTTTTGGAAAGCCCATTAAAAATGCTAAACGATGATCATAAAGTTTTTAGTGTGAAATTGAAAAACTACCACTTACACGAAAAATTAGATGGACATTAATGAAAAAAGATTTTGAGACCCAGCTAAATTAGTCAAATGAGGTATTTTTCAAACCACCCCGACCACACACCTCTAGGTTACACCCCTAGGTGCCACCCCCTCACTTCTAATCTCATCAATGCCATTTTGAGACCATTGCTATTTTGAAGCTAAAAATAAAAAATATGGATAATAAAAAAGGCAACACAAAGATGTTTTACTAATCGTTCAGCTTAATTTTGCGATAACGCAAATTCTTCCTTATCATCTATTTTTTTACTTTCAACAAACAGGAATCTTAAAACGTTTTCTTAAAAAATCTTTGCGTTTTTGCACTGTTATTCTAAACCTTTATTTGATTCGCTTATTTGAAAGAAAAATGGTTTATACTGTGGAAGAAAGAATTCAAATAGTTTTTCGTTATGGTGCTGAAAGTATGTGCTATTTGGAAACGGTTATGTTACGTTTATGTTAAGAGATTTGATTCAGTTTCAAGAAACTGGATCGGTCAAAAATAAAAAAAACGACAGGGTCCAGGGTACTGAATGAAGAAATGCAGATGGAAGTTATTGGTCAGGTATCGATCAATCCAGAATCCATTAACACGCCAGTTGGCATCAATCACAGGTATACCTCGAACATCTGTCAGAAGAGTATCGAAAATGCACTCCTATTTGTTGAAAGTAAAAAAATAGATGATAAGGAAGAATTTGCGTTATCGCAAAATTAGGCTGAACGATTAGTAAAACATCTTTGTATTGCCTTTTTTATTATCTACATTTTTTATTTTTAGCTTCAAAATGGCAATGGTTTCAAAATGGCATTGATGAGATTAGAAGTGAGCGGGTGACACCTAGGGGTGGGTCGGGGTGGTTTGAAAAATACCTCATTTGCCTCATTTAGCTGGGTCCCAATTTGTAACTTATACTGAAACATCACTTTTTTCATTAATGTCCACCTAATTTTTCGTGTAAGGGGTAGTTTTTCAATTTCACACTAAAAACTTTATGATCATCGTTTAGCACTTTTCATGGGCTTTCAAAAACGCGCCACAAGTGGGGTGTTGCTATTTAAGATTTTCAAGTGAGTAGGGGTAGATACCGGGGTAGATTTTCAAGTGCCTAAGGGGTAGGTCAGGGTGGTTCAAAAAATACGTCATATGTATTCCCCATCGATATTATAGAAACGGTATTTTTTATTTTTTTGATATCTTTTTTGGTTTAAAAATTATAGCCATTGTAAGTTTTCAGTGGCCCATCCTGTATAAAATCCTTAAGTGACTAACTCACTGATTAATCACGATCCTGCTCAAACCACTCAACGTAAGGAGTTCAATTTTGGCATACACGTTGATTCTAGGGTGTAGAGGTTCGATATCAAGGGATTTTTCGAAATTCCAGTTTCAAGGGGGTGAAATCAACCCTCAAATATTGCAATATTTTTTATTTAAAAAACGGTCAAGTTTCCGAAAAAACGCTTAAACAAGTATATTTTATTTTGTTGTTTTACATATTTTAAGATTTTTTAAAAATTTATAGAGGATGTTTCATAAAATATGACCATTGAGTAGTCACGAGTCTGCTTAAACTGCTTGACGTTTAAAGCTGATTTTTGGCAAAGGGATTGACTGTGGGGTGTAAAGGTTCGATAAGGAGGGGTTTCTCGATTGTTTTTTCTCATGCTGACATAAATGTGAGAACATTTTATCCAGTTTGTATGTTAATGAAAATTCTTGCTTTGCTTTATCATCATCATTACAAATGATTAATTTGACGCGAACGAAGTCGCGGGTACACGCTAGTATTAACATATATTGAGTAAACATAGGTAGAGACCCGCCTATACGCGCGCTGTCGCTATTCTCACTTCCATCAGCTGCTGACTGACTGGGTTCTATTATCGACCAGTCTGACTATTTTTATTAATAGATATATTATTTTCACTATTACCTTGCAAAGATTCAACCTTCAGAAATAACTTTGAGATAACATTTTTTTGACAGCGCGTTTGAGCTAGCGCTGACGCTTTGTGTCCCCATACTGCTCTATCTGACTGTTCTATTTTCGTTTTACATTGCATTCGAATGTTACCTACAAATTTTTTGCCTTCAGAAAACAGTTTGGAGGTGTTAATTAAAATTACACCACCAGGTGTCTTGGAACTGGAACTGCTGACTGTACCTTTGCTTTTTAACACTAAAATGCAATCGACTTTGAAAATATGAGACTTCAGAAAACTTTTGCATGTTTTTGCACCCGCCTTATGGACTATACTGTCATTCGCATTAAAATCGATAATCTAGTTCAATTGAATATTTATTTTTATAATAACTTATTTACCACTACTGTTCTTTTATAATTAAAGTAATAGCTTTTAAATTTCAACGAAATTAATCAACTATTTGTTACATGATAAATGTATTTCTTGAATGATGCAAAACACTATATCTCTCTTGTGAGGTCTTAACTGTGATATTTTACGAGAGACTTTTTGCTTTTTACGGTTAGCATATATAAAAAGTTATTTGCTCTAGGGTAAAAATATTTAAATAAAAGATTAAAATTCGCAGCGAAGAACATTTCGTTGTAACCTTTTAAGCTACTGTTTCTTTATTTTAATGCCCCAGGAGATGGAACCTTTAATAAAACATTCGCATAAAAAATAAATAAAACATAAAGTGCAAGGTATGAAATTAGTTGATGCAAATACTGAAGCTTCATTCAGAACCTCGCAATTAGTAGAATAAATTAGTGGTTTCAATTACACTTTATACTTTTTAGTTTACGACCATTCACAATATTTAAAAAACAATTAAAACTAATAGACAGCTTGCGTTAGTCAGTTGTATCCATAGAGAAAGCCTAATATTTATCTGATAAAACAATCAACTATAGATTTCTAAACACATTTTCTTTTCACGGAAAATAATCAAAGACCAAAATGACATTTCTCGCAAATTTTGAAGTATAATTAGTGGAAAAGTTAAAAGTTTGATAACTTTTTCTACTAATTGAATATTTCTACCACTAATTTTGACATTCTGAATGCTTACATTTATATTAAAGGAAAAAACTTTTACCCTAATTGAAATAACTAATCTATTCCACTAATTGCGAGATTCTGAATGAAGGTTAAGTTATTAATAATGAAAAAAAAAGTTTCTTTTTCTTCAAGTATACCGTCTCCTAGTGCTAGTTTCCTTGGCTAGTTTTATTTTATTTGCGGCTGCTCTAAATAATCCATTTGATTCCATACCATTTTCTGAAGTTCTTCAGCCAGGTTGTTTGACTACTTTCTCCTCGAAGTTTTCCTTCCATAATATTCTGGAGTAATTGGTATTTAGGATCCCGTATGACATGTGCAAAATATTCTAACTTTTTCCTCTTAAGGGTTTTATGTACTTCTTCTTCCTTGTTCATACGACGTAACACTAACACTCTATATTTGTAACTATATCGATCCAAGAAATCCGTAACATGCGACGATAACACCATCTTTCGAAAGCCACCAGTTTATTAATTTCGGCTGTTTTAAGGGTCCACGCTTCCGCAACGCTATAAGGTCGAAAACACGTAGCATCGGAGCATTCTTATTCTTAAATCTAACTCCAAAGTAATTTCTTTAGTTTGTTCCGATTGTTTGATCGGGTTAAAATGTCTAATGTGCTATCTGTTCTTACTAAATCTATGGTTGATTTAAATGTTCTCTCAGCTGTTCTTTTAAATGAACTTTGTATCATCAAAAAATATAAAATCTTAGCAGAATTATTGAACAATTTTAATAACTTGTCCTATCAGTAAATGATACGCTTATGAAATCTATCCCAGGAGCGATAAGACTTGGAGAGAAAATTCAGAGATCTATTATTAATTCTACGTAAAAAATTATGGATTATAAAAAAAATTAAAGGACCAATCATAGGTGATTACCAAAGCTTCATTTTTTATTACAAGAAAATTTTTTTAAATTGCATATTTTGACAGATACTTTGCGAAAAATTGATATTCGGCCATTTGGGGCCATTTTTTCGGCCAAAGCTGGCTGAGCACGGTGTCACAATTTTTTCCCTAAAACTACTCCCCAAAAGGTACACGATCCGCCTGATCAATTCATGGTCGACGTGTTAGACTTGGGTCTTTTCGTGTCCTTATTTACTGGTCTAATAAATTATTTTAAGAGTCCATTTCACTAGTTCGAAAAAGTAGCAAATTAGGCGTTTGGCATTTAACGTTTTATGTAAAACTGGCTAGGTATATTTACACAAATGAAGAAGGAAATTAAAGATAAAGGATTATACTATATCCGTACTGTAGCACATTTTTTAGACAACTTCTTTATTTTTAAGATTTTGATGGCCAAACATCAACAAAATATTCCTTATGTTTGGACTAAATTTTCTCGAAAATAAAGACACTCCGTTCTTCAAAAGATAAATAAATGAGAAACTTAATTTGCAAAAAATACACCTATCTCAACGATTATTCTGCGACGATATGAAGAACGCTACTGAGACTGCAAAACATTTTTGTTTAATACAAGCTTACGTGGGAATGGTAGGAAATGATTCAACAAGTTCAGACAAGTCAAGCCTGCGATGCTCGTTCATCCTTTGACTTGTGCCACATTTACCGACAACTGACCGGAAGACCGCGCCGAGCCGAGCCGAGCCGAGCCGCTTGTCGCATCGACGAGCGCTCGATTCCTACGACGCGTGGCACGCCAAACTCGCCAATTCCGCGTCGTGGGATGCCAGCTTTAGGCAGATTTCTGAAATATAATATATATATTTCTTTCGGTCACACACCCGATTTACCCGACCTCTGAGAGCAACCCGAAAGTTCAGCGTAATAGACTCTTAAAACGAAATCTCACTGTATAATTGCCTACATTTTAAACTCCATAAATTTCGTAGATATACCTCCATGTATACGTTAAGTATATAGTAAATTAAAAGTGATTCTTATTAGATTTATTCAAGGACTGCCAGAACCAATCGCCTAGGGTTTGTTTATGTTTTTTTGTTTCTTATTTTAAACAAAATCTAAATAGTGTAATATATTTATTTATGTGTCGGTATAAATAACTGTTAGGTACATAATTCAACTGTCGGTTCTGTATGATGCAGTTTTAGACATTTACTCATAAAATTAATTAATCTTTGTATTTATTACCCAGTTTTATTTGTTTTCGAATGGGATACGCAATGTCGAGATACACTCACCGGCACGAAAAACGAACACTTTAAAATTTTGATGTATTTTAAAGTTTAGTATATTTTGTTCTAGTAGGCCGATTTTGATGATTTTTTAAGCGGTTTGTAGCTAAATTATTTGGCTTTTTAGTTTCTTTTTCTGAATTGAAAATAAAGTTTTCTTCTTTCAATTATCCGAGGGAAAACAAAATGTTGATATTTTGGTAAAAGTTTGAACACCCTGTGGAATACGCTAGCAATTCAAGTAATTTAAAATTTATTCATCTAGGTACATTTTTTCTCAATGGATTGTTTTTTGATTTATCTCAATCTTTTATTTTATTGGAGATATTCGCTTTTAAATAAGACAGTAACGATCTGCAGCATTTTTAGCATTGATTTTGGGTTCTCATCAACACCCAAGTAGCATTTGGACGTTATTTAACGTCGGGTATACGTCGCATTCAATAAACCCGACGTCGGGTACCAACGTCGGTTCGACCGCCTGACGACCCTTATTTGCACCTAAATGGGGAATACAGATTCGGGTCGCTTCGACGTCGGTATCTGACCTAATAGGGAATGTAATTCTACCAATTACCAACGTCATATTACGTTGGATTAAAATTGTTGGTTACTTAAAATTCGTCGCTAAGCACTTACGTTACTTTTGGTTTCATATTCGCTACCAAGAATACATATAAACCTAATCAAACTACCTAATTACAAATGGATTCATAATAACTACTCGAATATAACTATAAGTGCCTACCTAATTTCATATTATAATAATTCTGAATCATTAATCCAGACATCAGTTTTGTCAATGGAAGTCACTTTTTTGATATACCTGATTAAAATACTCCGGAAAACAACGAGCGCCTTCAAAATTACGTAGATTTATGAAATAAAAATATCTATAAAAAAGTAACTCGCAAAATATTTTTTTTTATTTTCTAGCTGGTTTAATCATAAAACTGTACTGTGGTTCCCTCCAAAATCAGCCTTATCAATATTATTCTACTAGAAATCGGAATATGAATATAAATTTTAAAAACAAAAAACGATTTTAAAATGGCTGACAATCGGATACTTGTTAAGAATGGCGGATTTCTATGTCCGACTTAATATGAACTACCAATATACCAATTCCGACCAGGTCTCCAACATTAGTCATCTCGCACGACCGAAGTCATCAAACCGGACGACCGGCAATCGTATTATGACGTATATAATTCCAACGTACGCCACGTAACCTCACTTTGCGTATCAGTGATTTGTGGATTTGTGCAACTATATTTTAGTTCCTTAAAAAAATGGGCAGCCACTTTTTTAAGATAGTATATATACAAAATTTAAAAGAATTGGAACCAGTACCTCACATGTGGGAGGAGGATGGGGTCTGCTGGTTTCCTAAGCTTAAAAATGAAATTAAGATGCACTAGTGTAATGCAGCATCACTTCCGGATAAAAAACATTCGTGAGTGGAGGCAATATAAAACTACTACTATTGTTATTTTGCAAAAGCCTGGACCTCTTTCTGTAAAATGTAGATGAATGTCTAAATGCCTTTTTAGTGTTTTTTTAGGCGTAATAAAAAAAACATGTTTGTTTACAAAAACTTTTTATTAGGTTATGTTCATGATGTTCATTAGGCCGCAAATGCTACTTAATGGGTTGTATTTACGGACGTAAATAGAGATACGTAAATTAGGTTATAAATATGAACATAAAATACAACAAAATATAATTAGACGTTACTTTAGGGATTATCAGTGAGATGTATCCTATTCGGACAACGGGTAGACGTCGCGTCGGGCTAGTTCAAGTATATGTACGTCGTGCAAGCCAACGTGGGAACGACGTTGGGAAATTAATAAAAATGATACTTTGTTATTTTGTACGTCGACAGATCGTTGGATTTACCGACTCGGATCCAACGACTTCGCTTTTAATAGGAAAGCGACGTCACCGGTCGTATCACCAGCACCCGACCAAAATTTGCACAAAGTCTGACGTCGCTTCAGGTCAGATTTAGTTCGAAGTCAGATAGATGCTACTTGGGCACACTTACAAAATAGTGTTTACTGTTTTTGTAATGCCACTGTAATTGAAAAGTCATATTGTTATTGTATATTGACGTTTACTCTAGAAGAGATATATTTATAAGTACTGAAATATCGACTATAACTGCTTTAATTGATCATGGTAGAGATCAACTTTTGAACTTAAATAAACATATATCCGCTAGAGTAACTGCACAACAGACAGTAATAATCTGATTTTTCAAAGACATCAAGACATTACATGAATCATAAACACTATTTTATAGGTCTGTTGACTAGGACCTAAAACAAAAGCATGATTTTAATGTAAAAAAACGAAAAAATGTTAATGTCGTCTTCAAAAGCGAATACCTATCTCCAAAAGAAATACAGCTATTGAGATGAACCAAAAAACAAACTATTGAGAAAAGATACACCTAGATGATAAAATAGTTTTTACATTCCTTGCTTTGTTAACTTACCCCACAGGGTGTTTCAAACTTACACCAAAATATCAACATTTTGTTTTCCCTCACATAATTGACAGATGAGAACTTTCATTTTTAATTTAGAGAGACATATTAAAAAGTCAAATAATTAAATAATTTAGCTACAAATTGCTTAAGAAATCATTAAAATCGGGCCACTAGAACACAATATATAAAACTTTAAAATACATAAAAATTTTAAGGTGTCTGTTTTTCGTGCCGGTGAGTGTAGTTCCAATTCTCTTTAACGATCTAATTCTTACACCTGCACACACAGTTCCTTTATTAAGACATAAAAGCTAAATTGCAATTGAGTGTTAAGAGACCCTAAACTTTGACAGATGGATTCATTTCGCTGTAATGAATATGACACAATTATATCTATGTTTAACCTTCGATTATAACTGTATATTGTATTAAAACAGAGACTTGAGTCAATCAAAGTTTGCTAGTATGTTATAGTTAGTGATGGGAAAACCGATTAATTTCAATAATCGAGTACTCGAGTTTCAGGCGAATGCAATAACCGAGTGATCGCTCGAGAGAAATATCACTATTACAAAAATACGGTTTTTCACGCGTCGCTTGTTGTAAGCATAAAATAATTAACTAGAAAGAAGTGTCAACTCTGTGTTAAATCGTGGAAACACGATACGCCACCGAAAGCCTTCGTTGTCGTCTGGAGAACTAATTTTCCAATTGACAGGTTGACATGATGGCTTCGTATTTATTTCCGTTTCCGGTTATTCAATGGCGGGCCCTCTTTCAGTTTAAATGTATTTTTGTATTTTTCCTTTTCATAAATAAAACAAAACAAAAATTTTATTCAAACATATTTATTTGAAATATGAGACAACGTGACTAAATATATATAAAAAATAAAGAATTTAATGATTTCAACAGCAATTAGTTAATTATATGCAATTTTAACTAAATTAGTAAAGGTATAAGCATGACTTACAGTAATTTGTAAATAAACACACGTATTCACAGCCATCAGAGAACAGAAAATGGACACAGGAACATGAAAACGGGAGCCTTATACAAAAACCTGAAAACAGAAAAACAATTTTTTATACTAAAATTAACAATGTAAAAATATCAATAGGTATAAAATACAAATATACTGTTTAAAAAAGCGTCCATTATTCCCAAAGAGACCTGGTTTATAAATCAAAAAGAAGCAAAAGATACTTTTAGTCGGATAACAATCGGATTATCAGTCAGATTTATTGCATTATTGACAATAAATTGCACATACTGGAGATAACTAATGTTGACTATAGTTAAAAATGATCTTACCTTGCTGTAAATTGTTTCCATTTTCAAAAAAATCGCCGATCATAAATTATAACAAAATTTTCTTGCATCTAAAAATGTCCAGAAATAGTGTTTATTTACTACCTATTTTTAATATACATGGGACATACCTACTACTGCAGAAACGTCTTTTTCTCCAGGATTCTTTATGTAATATATATTTTATATACTTTTATTACCTTTATATTTATAAATTTCTGCCGAAATATCAAATTGAACTTACAAAACAAAACTAAACGGAATGAATTAAAATGTCGAATATCGAAATTTATTCTAGAACAAATCTGAAGTTGTCTCTGAAATGAAATCTCAATTCTAAACTGTGAAGTTAGACAATAGTTAGACAGAAACAATGATGTCCTTGTCTAGGCGGCCATACTTGTCGTGAGGAGAATGACAAGAATAATTTAAAAATGAAAATCCAGTTAAAACCCAAACATCCACGCTGTAAAAAGCAAAACAACATGACCAGATTGAACGTACGGGATCTAGAGAACAAGAATACCGCCGACGCCCTCCGGGAAGCCATCAAAGAATCACTTCCACCGATAACTTCAATCTCAATATTGGAAGCTGAACAAGACTGGACACAATTAAGGGATGCGATTCATAAAACCAGCGAAGCAGTACTGGGAAAGTCGAACAAAAAGAAACAACCAGACTGGTTTGACGAAAATCAACAGCATATACAGGCTTTTTTGGAACAAAAGCATAGAGCACATCAAGCCGTCACTGCAAATCCACTTAATCCAAGACTGGTAGATAACTTTAAAGCAGCCAACAACACCCTTCGAAGAGAACTGCGCCAAGTAAAGGATAACTGGTGGTCACAAAAAGCGAATCAGATTCAAGAGTACGCCACTCATCACGATTATCGTAAATTCTTCGAGGCTGTAAAAGAAGTATACGGTCCAACTAAGAAGGTAAGCTGCCCAATCATGGCTCAAAATGGCGAACTTCTAAAAGAGGAAGAACAAATCAGAAATCACTGGAAAGAACATTACAGCCATATCCTTAACCAAGAAAACAACCCCAATATGGAAGCACTAAACACAATACCTCAGTATAACAGCCTCGATGTATTAGACATCCCAATAACAGAACAAGAAATAAAGACCTCCATAAAACAGCAACAAATCAGCTGGCTGTGACGCGATTCCGGCGGAAATCTATAAGTGTGCAAGTAAAGAAATTATGGATCATCTTAAGGCTCTCTTTGATGTCGTATGGGAAAGCGGAGAGGTACCTCACGATTTTCGCAACGCGAATATAGTGAATATATTTAAGAACAAAGGAAGTGCATCAGACTGCGGTAATTACCGGGGAATTTTGCTATTAGCTATCGGCGGAAAAATTCTTGCAAAAATAATGTCAAACCGCCTGCACCCATATATAGAAAAAAAATCCTCCCAGGATCGCAAACGGGTTTTCGTACCAACCGCGGCACCGTCGATTCCATATTTTCCATCCGTCAACTACAGGAAAAAGTAAAAAAGCAGCAGTCTAAACTTTATGTTGCATTCATCGATCTAACAAAAGCCTTCGACTCTGTGAACAGAGATGCGCTTTGGGCAATTATGGAAAAGTTCGGAGTACCCAACAAATTTCTTACAGTGTGTAAAAGCCTCCATAACAACAACAAGTCAAGAGTGTCACATCATGGATCACTGAGCGACCCATTCTAACAAATACAGGAGTTAGGCAGGGATGTGTCTTAGCGCCTCTCCTATTCAACATATTCATGGCAGCGCTCTCATTATAGTGGACAAACTGCAGGAGAGAGGATTGGGCATTAGATACAGATATGACGGCGTCTGTTCAACATAAAAAGACTCAGGGCAAAAACACGTACAAAATTTATCACAGAACTTCAATACGCTGACGACTGCGCTCTAGTTGCAAACACGGTACAACAATTACAAGAAATGTTGAACACATATACCTGGGCATACGAGGCTTTGGGCCTTAAGCTGAACATCGGCAAAACTAAAATCATGTGCACTCCCCCGGAAGATCACAACAATGCTATAAAAATCGGAGAAGAACTATTCGAATATGTGGCGGAATTCAATTACCTTGGCAGTTTGATTTCGGAAAAGGCCAATATTGACTCTGAAATTCAGCACAGGATTAGTAGCGCCTCAAGAGCATTCTGGAAATTAAAAGACAGGGTTTTCTACAATCATGACTTGAGTACAAAAACAAAACTTGCAGTATACCGAGCAATTATAATCCCCACCATGATATATGGGAGCGAAACCTGGGTGCCTTACCGCCGACACATGAACGCATTGAACAAGTTGCAACAGAGACACCTTAGACAACTCTTAAGAGTCCGGTGGTTCCATCATGTCTCAAACGTATCGGTCCTTGAAAAATCTAACTGCGAGAGTATTGAAGTCATGGTCACAAAATCCCGCTTAAGATGGGCTGGTCACGTATGCAGAATGCAAGAAAACCGCATACCAAAATCTCTGCTTTACGGTGAGCTTGTGGACGGTAAGAGGAGGCCGGGTGGACAACTGAAAAGATACAAGGACATTTTCCACGAAAATTTAAAGGGAATTAACATGCAGAATGAGTGGGAAAAAGCAGCTCACAATAGAACTCAATGGAGAAGGGTTGTAAACTCAGTTAACAGCGGCAACCAAAAGTAGAGAGGCAACAAAGCAATGAGATTTTTGAATGTCCGGAGTGCGGTAGGCAGATAACATCACGTATCGGGCTTTTCAGTCACAGAAAAGCTCATGAAAGAAAACGCCTTGCGTGACCATTTTCTTTATGTGTGTCGAATACTCGTCAGCGAGTAACGGCTGTATGTATGTATGTATGTATACTTGTCGTCAGGAGATGACAGGAATGACACTAATGACAGCGGCGAGCGATTCGTTGATCGCTTGACGCTTGATTTAGTTTATTTCAAAGCATTGTCGACGTAGGTCGTAAACTTTTGCCCCTCAGATGAGCAACGGATAAATATATTTTTTCGTATAAATTTGCTACCTGCAATGTATGTAGAAAATTCGCTCGGCTAATCGAGTATGTCACATTAAAATCGGATTTCAATTTATTTCATTCTAGGATGGCTTGCGTTCGTCGCTTGGTACTCGTCACTTGCATCGCTCGTTCATAATCGAGCGATGTCGGTTATTTCAATAATCGAGTACTCGAGCGAATTTTCGCTCGAGTTATTCCATCACTTATTATAGTGTTACAGATTAAGTTCGCAGCATAAATATGCTTTTTTATTTATTACTATTATAGGTGAAATTTGACTTCGATGTTTGATTCTCTTTGAAATGAATTAAAACTAACGCGAAGGAAAGTTATACTGCTGCTCTTCGTCATCTGTCAAATTTGATATTCAAAGTAGTAAATGGCAAAAAACAAATTCATTTACCGGTATTTTGAAAAACTTTATTAGAAATTAAATAAGTTAGTTAAGTAAGTTAGTTAAACAACTTTTATAACACTTTTTTATCTGTCTGATCAGAAACCGTACACGGACAACGGCTAATCAATACTTTTATAAATAGACTATGAAAAATACATTTTGTTATATAATAATGTGCAAATAAGGTCCCAATATTTACAAATGTAAAGTTAAAAATGTCGTCACAATAAATGGGGTAGTTATTCATGCTTAGAAACACTTAAGTCAAATTATTTATAATTTAATTTAATTTCTTTTTTTAAGCTATTAATTGATTCAATAAATTAAACTTCTTTAGTTAATCTACTTTTTGTAAATTATTGGTTAAAAAAGACGAGAAAAACTGTTTCAACTAGACGGCTGATAGTTACGTTAAACTAAAAACAACTTTTTCAAATAAAGTTTTTCAAAATTCGTCAAATAAACCATATTTTAGAACTAGAACAAAAATTTAATTCAAATTGATAAAGTTTTGCCCAATTTGAATATCCGTTATGATATTTTCTAATTTATTGTAGTATTGAAATTAATGGAAATAGTTGAGAAATTAAGCAGAAAAATTAACCAGTTGCAGCATAAAAATAACAAGATAGTTTGATTCGTAGTAATTCCAAATTAAATTTTATTCAATAGAAATTTTGTTCTCATAAATTTTAATTTTTACTTTTTATATAGCTTCTGAAGTCTCGTTACCATACAATTTAGAACTTCATCATCATAATAGCCATCTGATTAACGTCATAGCATAAAGTATAAGGGTTCTTTCTTTAAAGGTATCATTGAAAAAAAAAACGGCGTCAGCGATGGCTATATGAAAAAGACCGTTATCATTTTATATGTAAAATTATATATAGGGAATGTCATCGATTGACGTTTCCAAGCCAACTGGACGCCTTTTTTTCGATCATACGGTACTTACTATCACACCTCCATGTATTAGATGTCAGCCTAGACATTTTTTTTTATAAATTATGAACTGCATAATTTTAATAATTAAAATTATGTATATCGATCCATCTGCTCAAATATCAACCTAATATTATAGACTAAACGAAACAAAGTGTTTCTGTTCAATGCACGGCTCGTTTTATCAAAAATCTATAGAGCTGCACATAATAATTACAAATATCCACGCAATTTCACGATATACAACGATTCGAATCAACAATTACCTAATACTGTTGGCTATTCGCACTAAAACAATCTGTTATTATCCAATTACTTGTTACATATGTAACGAATACGTTTCTATATTTAAAGTAGCGATATGATCTATACCCCCAACAACATCCGATATTAAAAAGGTACACATGAAAAAATACGAGCAGTTTATAGATATAATAGTTTTTTATTAAGCCTTATTAATATTAGCTGATAATAAAATTGTTTATCTATATCCTAATAGGGCAATCAATTCGAAGTTGGTGAAAGAATACATAGAGAAGCTGAACAAAATAGGCAAAGAAAACCAAGTCCTCCTACTCTGGGTGCCAGTTCACTAGAGGATAGAAGGTAATGAGAAAGCAAATGATCTAGCTAGAAAAGGAGCGAACACTCCACTAACTGGATCAGAACCGTTCTGTTTTCCAAACGGAAACCAACTAAAAGCTGAACTGAAGAACTTGGAAGACTTCATCCGTAACCTGGAATGGGAATCTTCCAACGGTCTAAGACACTCGAAGAAGTTCCCAAGTACTTACGACCAAGAAAAATCAAAGACTTACCTTGATTTAAGTAAAAACAATCTGGATTGTCACGGGGTTTTTAACTGGACACTCTCTCCTCAATAAACGCTTCAGTAGATTGAAGCAAAGGAAAGACTGCGAATGCAGATTATGTGGGGAAAATGGGGAAACACCAGAACACATCATCACTGAGCGCGCCGAGATGACAACCGTTCGTGCAATAAACTAAGGTACAACCATTGGAGATGGAGGCTTTTGTCAAAGTCCTGGGACTGTATGATGAGTTATAACTGAAGAAAGGACACAATAGATCTGTAAGGTCGCAGTCCTAACCTCCCACTCATTCTACATTCTACATCCTAATAGGGCACAAAGCGTATAAAGTTACCATTATTTTATTACATACATATAGTAATGTTGCTACTACTGACTTTATTAAATTTTGTGCATACCTTTTATTTCTCTTCTCTCTCACTTTCATCTTCTTACAGTGTCATACACTATATAGAGCGTCGGCTACCTCTCGCATGTACTTGTGATGTGTGTCATCAGTGTTTCACAAGTACACGGGACCTACTACAGTTTATTGCCGAATCCGAACGGCACTATTTGAGAGGCTGTACAAGGCAAATATACTATAAGTGGTTTGCCATTGCGTTCCTTGAGGTGGCGGTTCGTTGGTCGCTCTATTTAGATAAATAAATATTTTTATTTAAATAAATAAAGAGACCGTACTGGCTGGGGATCGAACCCAGTACCTTCCGCTCCGCAGATCGAAAGACTAACGAACGCTGGAGCTACGGCCGGCCACCCACGCTCTCTCACTTACTTCTGCTTTTTCTGCAACTTTTTTATACACTTTTGGCTTAGCAGTGTTAAAATAGTCTTCGATTATCGCCACTTTATTAACAATTTGGTTTTCATTGCTTTCGTCTTACAAATTCGAAGGAACAAACAATAAATTTAAAATTGACAAAGTAGATATCATTCTATCTACTTTTACTTCCCACTTCCATTTTTCTAGTATATTTCTTTCATTCGTCTTCTTCTCTGTATCTCTTGCGTTTGCTCCTTCTGCAGATTCTGTAAGTTCTGGTGGGGTACCAAGACAGAGGTTATCACCTTCTGACAACACATTAGCAGGAATAAACGGTATAAATCGGCTCTTACTCAGGAAATATCCGATCTCATCCGGCCTCTATCCAGCTTGAATGAGCAGTGTGTCAACAAAAACATGCAAACAGCTCGACAAAGTTCTCAAACGTTTACAACTTCTTCGTTATTATCTCATTAATGTTAATAGCCTCCCCCCATACACACCACTTGGACAGATTTTGTCCATCCGCATTTAGTTAGGCTAGGCACGTACAAAACTTTCATCATTTTCTGGGGTAGCCAAATCTGTCGTGCCAATTTAATATACCGATTAGATTTACGCGATTAAATCTTCTCGTTAATGGGACAAAACTCGAAGTTTTATATCAGTTTTGACCTGGCTGAGATTCTTGGGAAAATTCTGAAAGTTTTTATCAGTGGTTCGAGCCTGCGCATATAGCCTGTGAGCAGTTTTAATCCACGTGACACAAAGTTTTATCCGTGTATTTGGTTCGTGCCATATCAAATTGGTCAATATATCCGCTGGTGTATGGGAGGCTAATGATGTATTGTATATCTTATGTGAGGGGGGAAGTTGCAGTTGGAATCACTGCAACCCTCTAGTTCTACTGTGTCCCCCTTTCCGGAGTTATAACTCATCATACAAAAACCAATTAAAAGCCATTATCTGAGACGGTTTTACAGAGGTTAGTTCTCCATCTCCGATATCAGTTGTACCAAAGTTTATGACACGAATGTGTCGCCCTGGCGCACTCAGTGATGAGTTGCTCTGGCGTTCCCCCATTTTCCCTAGAGAGTCTGTATTCGCCGTTGTTTCTTAGCTTCATTCTACTGAGGTGTTCATTGAGAAGACAGTGTCGCGTTAAAAACCCCGTAACAATCCAAGATTGTTTTTACTTGAATTAATTAAGGAAATTCTTTGATGTATCTCGGTCGTAAATCCTAAGAAATTTATTCGAATGGCTTTAGCAATGTATTGGTATTAGCTAACCATAAAAGTGTAACTGTAACAATTTAACTAAAGAAATAGACATAAGATTTTTTATATTTACAAGAACATAACGAATTTCTCAGAATCCAATAATCGTCATAGGGAGTAAAAATTTGTATGGTGTGGAAAAATAGTTTAACACCATCTGATGAAAATGAGTCCAATTAGATTAATTGTATTATAATGTTAGGTGTGTAATCGAAAAGCCATTAAATACTTCAGTATTATTGACGTGCGACCAGCGACAACAAATCAGTGTTTACTAACATTTCGATAAGCGTAATAATAGGTATAATATATGAGATAATTTTACGCAAATCTCCATTAAAAACTGCATGGATTTATAAACAATTATAAAGGGAATTGAATTTAATGCTAAATAATTTTTAAGGTGTTAACGTTGAAATTTAGCATGGAAGTGACTTCGGAAATTTTGGCGTTTGGTCGCTACATTAAATTATACCACCAGAAAAAAATTAAGATGTAAATAAAAATAAGATGTTTCCTCTTGGAAACGGTAAGTAGCTAAACGTGAAGCCTCTACGGATAGAGCTAGTAGACCTCTATGCTTGCCCCATTTAAACTGTGTTTCGAAAATGCACAGTTTGCGAGGTATTTAATTTGAAAGATTTCGATTGTCGATTACCCCCTAAAAAATCGAATTTTTTATTTATTAATTTTTTCTACTTTTCTCGCCTGGTACGGTTGGAAGACGTTAATGAAGAATACCAAATGCATTTTGACCTCGTTTTTAGGTTATGTTGTATTTAAAAAAATGCCGAAAATGAAAAAATCGGTTTTTAATTTATTTTTCACCCTGTATGTACTTTTTTGACAAACTATGGATACTAAAAAATTTAACTAATCGATCTGCATCGATTGACGCCCAAAATTCTGACGACTAAAAGCCTTGTTCTGTGCGTTTGGGGTTTCTTTTTGATTTGCCGGTGATTCTCTGTTTTTCTTACGGATTTGTTTGTTGTATACTCGTATTATTGTTGTATTATAAATATATTTCTGTTAGTTTTTATAAGCAGTGTGCTACAATGATGCTTTATTAAGCTATTAGTCAGCTAAAGTAGTTTCTATTTTGTATGATTGGTCTAATAAAAATATTTTATTTAAACTAGACTTTTTTCCACGGGAATTGGTCACTCCCAGAGCTGCAACAAGACAGTTTTAAAAAGACTGAAGTCTTAAGTAACTAAAGTCAAAATTATTTAAGTCTTATGTCAAATTCAACATACAGTTCAAATGATTTAAGTCTTAAGTTTTTGACCTAAACCATTTTATTTCAAGTCAAGTCATTTTTGTAAAGACTTAAATCAATATAACGTTATTTAAGTGGTTTTTTATTACTTAAGTTTATATTTTTGACTTAAATCATGATCTGCAAGTTAAGTCAGTAAAATGACTTAAATCAATGTAATTACTCTCAAGTCAAGACAACCAGAATTCAATTTAAGTACCTTTTTTTAGATGTTAATATTAATTCTCTTGTATTACCAATTAGGCGATTTTTAGGCAAACCAAACCAAGCCAAACCTAACCTAACAACTACAAACACAAAAACATGCGGTATGTGTATAATATAAAATGTTTTTTTTATAAAATTTAACCGATTTTGTAGTACTTATTACCATTAGAGTTTAGATGTGGCTGGAGGACTTTAAGGCACTCTTCAATATATTCGAGATAAATTTCTTTCGTTCGTCTTTCGGGCTACATAACGAAGTCGGGAATTCACTTGAAAGACAACAGACTCACTACGCTTGCGTAATACGACAAAGAATCAAAACCGGTTCGAAAAACTTACGTTTTATTTGCTAGTGGTATTGAGCATTGTTTTTTTATTCTGCTGCTTGGCTACCGCCTAACAGTTTAAAAAGGAATGGTGCTGTTAAAGATTTATCACAGAAATAAAAAAAAATCTGACTTAAGCCTTTTATAAATACACTTAAATTTTTTAATGACTTAAGTCTTTACTAAAAATACTTAAATCTTTTTCTATTTCGGAATAAAGATTTCAATCACCAGTCATTTTGAAAAATTCTTAAATGTTAAGTCTTAAGTCAGCTTTCAAAAAATGACTTAAAATCAAATGACTTACGTCTTTTAAATAATTTAAGTCAAGGGTTAAAAGTTTGTTAGTTGTATACTCGTATTATTGTTGTATAATAAACATATTACTATTATTTTTACAAGGAATGTGTCACAATGATGCCAATGACTCCTTATTAGGCTATTAGTCAGCTAAAGTAATTTCTATTTTGTATTATTGGCCTAATAAAAAGATGATTTTTCGCTAAATTTTGAAAATCACTGGATCTTTTCTGGAATTTCTTTCTTGTAAATTTAATCAAGTCCCTATGTTGCCATAGTATGAAAATTGTGGTTTTTAATTAAAAATATAAAAAAATCTAAAATTTTCTTCAAAAAGTTATAATTTAAATTTTTTTTCGCGAAAAAAACCTCATAGACAATTAAGTTGTCCTTAAAAATATTTGCACTTATTTAAAACTCACTCTGTATATGCTAGTTAACATCAATCCTGATCAGTACTTAGTTACGAGAAAACGAGTATTTGTTTAACTGCCTGGTTCTCTGATATGTCTTTACCGACTGACATGTTTGCAGAAAATAATTAGTCTAGTCCAATTGCCTTATAATATTTCAATTATTATAATTTTATATTTTACAACATTAACATTTTAGCTGATCAGGAACAAAATCAAATTCATCACAAAGTGAATAATTCTTAACATTAAAATGTATTACATAACCTAGTAGGTTATGATAGTTACTGTATTGTCTATGCTAACCTAACCAATTGATCTGCATCGATCGACGCTCAAAAATCTGACAACTAAACGCCTTGTTCTGTGCGTAGTTCCTATTTTATATGATTGACCTAATAAAAAGATTTTATTTGAACTAGACTTTTTTCGACGGAAATTTGTCATTCCGACGCTGATTTTATCTGAAACAGGACTGTATTTTCTCTGTCACTCTACGAAATCGATATCCGAAACGAATTATAGCTGCAACGCCTATACGAGGTGATGGAGGAATCGATAAACTAAATTAAATGGCCGAATACTATCGGACATCGAACGATAGGACGCCGCGCCGGTCGTTAAACGCTTCAAACTGGAAAGCTAGCAAAACTATTAGTCTGGCTAATGGCACGGTGCTAAACGTAATCGGTACAAATTGATGAAGGCCGGGAATTAACAAGTAAACATGCATTAATTCGTTACGAATGGCCGCCAGGTAAAATTTAGTCGAGCGAATGTTTACCATGGAAATTGTATGTCTTTCTGTAATTTGATTAATTGTCTTTATATATCTGAATAATGCCTGTCAATATGTTTGTGCAATAATCTATTAAAAGGAAGTTAATTGTAGCATATTCTTAGTACAAAGATACATATTAAAATTACGATTTCTTCCTATAAAAATAATCTAGTATTTTTATATATTTTATATACAGGGTGAGTCTTAAATAAGTCCAAATATTTTCAGGGCTGGTAGATCTCGATAAAAGAAACATATTTTCTCTTTACCGTTTTTCAAATAAGTTCAAAATAACAGAGATATTTTAGTTGGAAAATTTGAAAAAAAAAATTTTTTGCTTAAATTTTGAAAACCACTGGATCTTCTCTGGAGTTTCTTTCTTGTAAATTTAATCTACTCCCTATGTTGCCATATTATGATGATATTATGTTTTTTTAACTAAAAATTAAAAAAAATGCAATTTTTTTTTTCAAAAAATTATTTTTTTCCCGAGGAAACCCTCATACAAGGGCTGGTGTTTCTGGTCTTGGGTGCCGATTTTGGTGTGTACGATGAGTACGGTCAACATGCTTAGCAAAATAAGATGTACTGAATAAAGACAGAAGGCAAGTATTTTTCCAAGCGCATGAAATCTAGCTTCAGATTAAGTGGTTATGTAATAAATACTTCGTATTTTTGCTCTCTCCGACTTACTAGATTGCCATAGCGATTCACTCCTAAACATGTAAACGCCGACCCAAGGTTTCGCTTGCCAGCAGGGTGGACATGTTTCTTGAGTCGAAATATACTATCATTAAAATTATTTGCACTTATTTAAGACTCACCCTGTATATGCGAGTAATCAATCCTGTTCAGTACCTACTTATAGTTACGAGAGAACAAGTATTTATTTAAATGCATGTTCTCTGATTATGTCCTTACCGACTGACACGTTTGCAGAAAATAGTCTAGTCAAGTTGCTTTATAATATTTCAATTATGTGTTTTATATTTTACAACATTAACAGTTTAGCTGATCAGGAACAAAGTCAAATTCACCAAAAAGTAAATAATTCTTGGGGACACATCATTTATGCAGGCGGGGTCATTTTAGCATAAATATGTATATCATAACCTAGTAGGTTATGTTAACATATTATTTGCATTGTCTATGTTAGCCTCTTAACGATTATTTATTATTCTAGTGTCATATTTAAAACCTTCTTGTAAATATCGTTTATTCTTTACTATTTCTTATCTATTTTAGTTTGTATATCGTATTTAATTTCGCTTTAAATTTTTTAACAAAAGTGCAAGCAATTTTTTTTTCACAATTTAAGCAAAAAATCATTTGTTTTGGAATTTTGGAAAGCAAAATAACTCGGTTATTTTGGACTTATTTGAAAAATGACAAAGAGAAAGTATACCTCTTTTATCGAGATCTACGAGCCCTGATTTTTTTTTTTGGAGGTGTAAAATACCTTTACGTACGGACTGTGGGACTCAATCTCTGGACACTACCCACTAAACATCACCCCCTCGCTCCTGCCACGTCTACCTGGACCCGCTGGACGCATCTCCTCAAGTAGACGCCGGACTGTTCTTTTTTTTTTCATTACCCCTGCTCTTCGCTGTATTTTGCCTCTAGTATATTTTGGGCCAGTGTTGAGATGGCTTCAAAGTTTTCTCTTCTTTCTGTTACCGATTTTAAGAAGGTATCTGCGGAAATGTTGCCACCAATCGTCATGCGTGCCTCACATCTTTCCTGTTCCCATCTTGGACAAGCAAACATTGTATGTTCTGGAGTATCATTGCACAGTATCGGCATTCCGCGACTTCCCTCTTTCCAATTTTACACAGGTAACTCCCAAAATTTCCGTGGCCACTCAATATTTGAGTAAGATAGAAATTTACCTCTCCATGCTGTCTTTTAATCTACATATTTATATTTGGGATGAGCTTATATGTCCATCTTCCTTTTTGTGATACTTCCCATTCTGCCTGCCACTGCTGCACTGTGCGGTTTCCCTCCATCTCTCTGCTTGCCCTGGTTTGTACTTCACCCTTGAGAAAAAGTCGTTCTCTTTCTCTTGAGTGAAGATGCAAGGGCACCAGACCCGATATCACCAAGGCTGCCTCAGTTGAAGTTGTCCGATACGCCGAGCAGACCCTCAAAGCCATGACCCTCTGTGCACCTTCAAGTCTTTTTTTATTTACGTGCATATTGGTTGCTTCGTTCCACAATACATAATAATATTCTGGCACGCATATGCTAACACTCTTCTTTTTGCTGGTGTTGGGCCCCGAACGTTTGGCAGTATTGCGGGCAACGCTTTAGCAGTTCGTTGTGATTTCAGACACACCTCCTTGATGTGCAGGCCCATCGTGAGTGCACGGTCTATGTGGAATCCAAGATAGTTGACTTGCTTTATTGGATTTATTATTATATCCTTAAAATTAAACCTTATATGGTCAACTTTTCTCTTGCGGCTCAGTAAAATCGCCTCTGTTTTTTCCACAGCTATTTTGAGTCTGTGCTCACGCATCCATCTGGCTATGATCTTTAGTGTATCATCCACAGTCTGCATTAGGTTGAGGTCGTTTATTTTTTCCTTTCTTTTAGTTTTTTTTGTTATTACCACAGCAAGATCATCGGCGTAACAGATCAACTCTGTCCCACCTTGTACAGTAAGCTCCATGACACTGTCGTATAATATGTTCCACAGAGTTGGCCCCAGCACCGAGCCCTGTGGGACGCCACCGAATACCTCTCTTTCATTTTCTCTATTGAGAACTATAAAGCTATTATCAAGATAGCTTCTTATGATGTTCACCAAATAGCCACTTATGCCCCATCTTCTATGTTCTTTAATAATTATTTCCCATGACGCGCAATTAAATGCATTTTTAACGCCGACTAAAATCAAAGCATTATGCCAAGTGGCTTTTCTTTTCACGATATCCGATATTTTCTTCATTGCATGTGCGGTAGATTTCCCCTTTACAAATCCATACTGGTTGCCAAATAGAGCCTTAAACTGTTTGATTTTTTCTTCTGGGTCCATTTGAACTCTGGGTGGCATTTTCTTCAGCTGAGATCTTACTATCTTGTATGCTTGACCGTAAACATTTTCTTGTAAGTCATCGCAAAGTTTTTCCCATGAACTTATTTTTGCAATTCTGATCTTTTGAGACAGATCCCGCTTTGCTTCTTTGTAGGTACGTTTATAGAGCTCGCGAAGATCATCGTTTCTTGTTTCTCGTTGAAACCTTCTTCTCTTTTTTTTACTTCTAAAATGTTTGTTTGGATATCTTCGTTCCACCAGTACGGCATCTGGAAGTCTCCATCACAACGGACAGTCGGAGTACTTTTATGGTATGCTGCGCGAATTATTTTTGCCATTTTGTAAGCTGACATAGTTGGTGACTTGCCCGGTATGCTATATTTGCATTTATCTAAGACTCACCCTATATAAGTTCTAAGCTGATTTTCTGTGACATTTATGGCTGTTCTATTCTACATTATGAAAATTTAGTTTAATTAAAAACGATTAATCGCAGACTTGAAAAAGAATTAGCACACAAGACTGTCGAATTTCTTATATGGCGTTAAGACTTGAACCTATATGTTACTTTCTAAACAAAATTGCTGTTGTCGTGGCCATCTTTCATCAAATTTATTTTACCACCACTTGATTGTTTCGTTGACATAGTTGATATGGAAATTAGTTTGAATTAATCATATCGTCAATGGACATTTTATAAACGTTCCATCTTTATATTATTCTTTAAATAACATTTTCTTTTTCTACATACATGTTAAAATAACTCTCAGAGCGCATCGAATTCCGCTCGACTAAAGCACGTTCGTTTGCATCCGTAGCGACCGTTCGACCAATGGGGAGCTTTCGCGTAACGAGCCGCATAAATCAAGTAACAATTGAAACCGATTCAATTGCGCGAATTGACAAGGTATAAATGCGCGCGTATTCCAAATGGCCGGCATTAAACGAATTAGTTGCCGCCGTGACTGCAGCAAAAACATTCGTAATTGATGCGCTAGCACGGCAGGACTGGACCGAGGGAATTTCTATTTTAAAACTTAGTGAATTTAAAATGATAAAAGATGGTCAATCGGTTCATTTCAGAAGGGGAAAAATTATAATAATATTATTATAAAATAACAAAATGTAAATGGAGATGAGCCATTTATAAATTTAATCCAAGTCTTAGAGGCCATGTTGTAGAAATGAGGAACCCTTTTAGAGCAAAATGGAGATCCGTAAACGCATTTTCTTCTAACCTTTCTGTATTAAAGTGTTAGTCCTCAAGACAATGTTTATTAAAAAAAAAGAAACTTATCCTTTTTGATAGGAAACGTCTTATGTAATTGGGTTCTAAATACCTGTAGCCTAAAAGACTTCATTCACGGACTACATATATTATACCATCGTCTTCAATACCCTTCATTCTGTCTCCACTAAGAGACCTATTTTGTGAGAACTCCTATAACGGTTCTAATGTCACTCTGGTAGTATCGGTAGTAGTTTCAGTCATTGGATCATGTTCAATCAATGCACGTTCTTGTCTGTTTGCCGTCTTTCTATCTTTGTCATATGGATAAGAAATGTTCATTACCCATACATACATCGGCCCAGTCTTGGTACAGGACTGGATCAGTACTGTAAAAATCTGGGCCAACTATGCATACCAGTCTTGGCCCAGCTTTGGGAATAGCCTGGAATGATAACACTGTGCCGGGCTTGGTTATCTAAATTGGGCCAAGTTAGATCACAAAGGCTGGGCCATGCTGGATTACCAGAGTTGGACCAAACTTAATCACCAACACTAGACCAATTTTGATCCCCAAGGCTAGGCCAAGTTTGATCACCAATACTGGGCCATATTTGTATACTAGTTTTGGCTCGACTGTGGTTATGTGGTGCTATTGTGGTTGTCGAATTCAAACATCGGGCCAGGCTTTGAATCCGTCGGACGTTGGGGTTGGGCCATCAATAATCGTCAAGGCTGGGCCTGGCTTGAATGCCAAGATCAAACCATGTTCGATAGCCGAGAGTTTAATTGTCGAGTTTGATCCAGCAGCAAAAAAACAAATTGTTTTTGAACCCAGCATTTGGAATAAAGTTAACAGACAAATAATTACATTCATATATTTAGATTAGATTTGAGAGAAGCATTTAACAGCCGTACACCTGCTTTATGTGCGAATTTTCTGTTTAAAGCTTGTCAAGCCACAAAATAGGAATAAACTGATTCCTATTTTGTGGTCATGCCAAGGAGACCAATCGTTGACCGGTTTCGGAGTTATTCTCAGTCTGATGAACTTAATGCAGAGAATAAGCATATATGTAGGGTATTTTGGCCTCTTTTTCCGCTTCTTGTATTTTGTTTGTTTATATATACCCTACCAAACCTTCAGCTTCATCTACGGTAACGTGGATGAAGCAAGCATGTTTGTCCAGTAGGCCGCTGGTTTTAATTTTGGCGGTACGATCTCTGATTGTCACAGCTACCGCTAGATAGCGAGAGCGTCTAGCACTCTCCATAGTAGTACGTTTTGTACTCAAATGCTATTCTCTGCTTTTTGTTTGTCAGATTGGGGGTTACAGCAAAGTCGGCCTGACGATGGAGATAAATCTCCGAAACCGGTCGTCGAATGGCTGTTCCCTTCAGTCTGATGAACTTAATGCAGAGAATAAGCATATATGTAGGGTTTCTTGGCCCCTTTTTCCGCTTCTTGTAAAATACAATTTACAAATTTTTTTTTAGTAATTTACAAACAAAAGTTTGTAAATTATTAATTGTCTATAATTTATTACTACAGATTTGTCTAATTCGACTGTGCTTAAACATACATTATTTTTCTTATTTCTATCTTTATTTAGACATAAAATTTAAAAATATCATTTACTTAACGTTTTTGAAAATGCGGTGAAACAAATTTTCTAAAAGATTTTATTTTTGGTTTCAGGAGCTGGTAGTAGTGGTGAAGCAGATTCAGAATCAGCGGCATCCAAAAGAAGGAGAAGTAGAACGAACTTTAATAGTTGGCAGTTAGAAGAACTAGAAAGAGCATTTTTGGCCAGTCATTACCCGGATGTTTTTATGAGAGAAGCATTAGCGATGAGACTAGATCTTAAAGAAAGCAGAGTAGCAGTAAGTAACTTCATTTCGACTGTATTTAAATCTATTTATGACTGTCACATTACGTATGCTTATTAATTAAAGGAGTCTTATACTGTTAGAATTACATGTAAATTTCCTTGGCAGTCGTTGACATTAGCCTTACTATAATTATATGGCAGACATATGTTTCTTCGCAGTTATTGGCAGTCGCTTAGTAGTAAAATAATATTTTAGCAGTACATGTACATTTTTTACCCAAGTGAGAGACACCTCTCGTAATACTTAATAATTGTAAGGACAAACTAAATTTTTTTAGGTTAATTTATTTATGAATATAATCAACTAACACAAATAAGTTCCTGAAAAGTTTGTAAATTTTCAAGAAGATTGAGAAAACACATAAAATTGGCGTCAATGAACTGACGTAACTTTTAAGCTAAAATTTTTCGATCGATAATTTGTTTTTGCATCAGTACCAATGGCTAATCCCAAAATCCTCTAATACAGTAATGTCAACTATTTCAATCGCTCCACGAAGGAGTTGCTCCAAAAGACGCAAAAGCCAAAGTATTCCTCGAAAAAGGGGAGTGTAGAATGTAGAATGTTTAGGAGGGGAGTTAATCACCGCGACCTAACAGATCTATTGTGTGTTCTCCTTTCTTGAGTTATAACGAGTTATAACTCATCATACAGTCTCACGGCTTTAATAAAAGCCAGTATCTGAGATAGCTCCACAGAGGCCAGCTCTCCATCCTCGACATCAGCCGTACCAAAGTTCATGGCACGAACGGTCGTCGTTTCGGCGCACTCAGTGATAAGGTGTTCTGGTGTTTCCCCATTTTTCCCACAGAATCTGCATTCTCCGTTGTTTCTCAGCTTCAGCCTATTGAGGTGTTCGTGGATGAGACAGTGTCCTGTTAAAAACCCCGTGACAATCCGAAGATTGTTTTTACTTAAATCAAGGAAAACCTTTGCTTTTTCTCGCGGTCGTAAGTTCTGAGGAACTTTTTCGAGTGTCTTAGACCGTTGGAGGACACCCATTCCAGGTTACGGATGGAGTCTTCCAGAGAAGGGAAGAGTAAAGGAACCAATAAACAGCCTGGCGCAACCAAAGGGCAAGAGAGGGAGCGAGAACCTCTCACCTCTGCTCCGGCAAGGATATAAAATAGCCAGGATGGAAAGCCGTCCAACACAGAGAGGTAAGCAGGGACGTATCACCATCATCTAAGGTCGTGGTGATTAACCCCCCTCTCACCCATTCTACATTCTTCTACATTTCAATCGCTGTTGGTTATTCCGTATAAAGTTTTTAGATTATTTGATAAAAATAATCGAAGAATGATATTTTTGGAACGACGAAATTGTAACTCCAGCTATTAGAGAATGCAATCCATTATTCTCGATACTGAAGCAGCCATTTAAAAAAAAAGCACAGAGAAATACGAATAATCCATGTAGCGTTTCTGATTAATTCGTTGTTTGTTGTTTGAAACGAAGGCCGTTTGCGTATGGCCATGGCGCATTTTCATATTTACGAGTGAATTTTAAGCGGTCGGCGACGTTAACGAGTATATATTGCGCCGCGCGTAAAATTAACCCGATGAAAAGGGAAGAAATGAACGTCATTTGTGTTGATGAGGTGCGTTGTTGGGCCCTCGAAACGTCCGGCTTTTATATTTTAATTTGCGAGTGGTCTTTTCCGTCCGGCACCGCTCTTTAATTAGTTCATTCCATAGTTATAATAAAATATAGACTACACTATTTATATCTAAACGCGGTCAAACAATCATTTTCGTACACATGTTTACTTCTGGGTACAGTCTTCCTCCTCCAGCCTATGCTGTCACGTCTTTAATATTATCAATATTTTTTTCTTATTATACTATCTATTACAGTACTGTCTTACTATCTTATACTATCTTATTACTAAATTATACTATCTTATTACAGTTTTTGGACCCTAAGTCGTTTTTTTCTAAGCTTTTTTTAAAAACCTCTCTTAAATCTTAATAAAAAATTAAAAAAAATTTTTTTTTTATAAAAATAATAAAATTACCTGCCTATGATACGGAGAGTTCAGGTGCACTGAAAACGAAAGACAGTATTGCATTTCGCGGCAGAGTCGTCAGGGAACGACCGTTACGACGCGACGAAGACACCTATCTATCGCTCGTGTCGCACTTGTTAGAACCTAAAATAATAACAAGACATTGTCTGACCGCATTTGCCAGCTATTTATGAATGAGATGATTATTTTATTCGAAGTCTATGGTTTTCATTCACTTTAATTGGGAAGAAAGTAGAGGAAGTGAAAATATTTTGGAATAGTAGTTTCAGAAAAAATTGCAAAAAATTTAATTGTTTCGGTTAATTTCCCCTGAATATTAAAAATAAATTAGTTATATTTGACAATGACAAAATCATAATTTGTAAACCTACCTGACTATTGACTGGTGTTTGATTGTTACCTGTTACGGTTTTAGTTTAAAAATAGTTGCAATCTTTTCTAAATTACTCAAAATTCGCTGGTCCAAAATTGTTCAAATTTGGCATGTGTATTTACCATGCATAAACCTTTAAAAATCCATTTACGACATCGCTGTAAAATCAATAGGGGAGGCAATATTTCAACAGTTCAAAATTTGCATGGGATTTCCTATGTTTCCAACGACGATGCACCACCCGGTATAATATTTACAGTACACATATTATACGTCCCGGCGTCATATCCGACATATCCGACACAGAGTGCACTCATGATTCGCATGTGACATGTAAGGCACCAATCCCACTATTCTGCCCTTGTACCTCTCCTTCGCTGAAAATAACATAATAGTTTAATTTGTGTTTTCCTTATTACCCGATTCTAATAACTGTTGCTCATGCGCTGCACATTTCTGGAACGGTTCGGAATCGGAAATAACAAGAACCCGAACAAAGCTACAATCTCTTCTGGCTCTCTATTTAAATCAAATTCTGGAGCGAGTTCTGAGAAGGTCGAAATAATTCAGTTTGCATCAGATTCACTATTGTCTTGTCTTCTGATTTTTGGTCTTATTACTCTATATCTCTCCTACAATTAATATTAAGACAAATCTATCGACACCTTATATTGTGATAAATTCATCAAACAGGTTATTTTTTATATTAACAAACTAAATCATAATTCTAGTTATTTGGTAAAAGAATACTATTATAGTTGTTAAACTTTCAATATAACACTGTCTTTCACTTTATTTTATTTCTATTAGACAATTATTGCTATCAGAAATAAGGTCATTACGTTCACAAGCTAAAATTAGATAAGTATCACAGATGCAACAAAGTTTATTACCTTTAAAAGCATGTTTCAGTGAACTTATTTGATAAGATGTTTCTTCCGATTAACTATATATCGATCTACAATCTGTCTATCTATCAATCTATAATCTGTCTATCTATCTTAGATAATCTAGTCAATAATTAGATTAGTTAATTATGTCTGCAGCAACCCATTTTTCCTGTCTATTTTAATTGACAGTGTTGAAAGTTTTCTATAATTATTTTATACGACTTTAACATTTTTATTTCAATTACTGGACTTACGTGTTGATATAACTTAATGACAGTTGTTGGGTTAAAATAATAATTAAAAAACAGATTGGAAATCTATAATGTATTCCTAAATTGGCTTTTCTATTAATATTTAGTTTATGTGAACAGTTTTATAATTAAAAAAAGCTATTTAAAGCTAGCGATAATATTGTAGATTGAAACTGCACATTTATGCTGTAAATATTGAATAGATCGATAGATTAAATAGTTTTTATGAAGTGATTTTATATCTGATATTGATATCTTTTCATATTTCGCTTTTCATATTTCGCCAAGTCGAGCACAGCCATACCATCTTTTTCTCGAAGGTATTAGCGACACATTTGACCACTCACTGTTGTGGATATAGTAAGAATATTAATTTTAACTAAACATGAGGACATATTATAACTGGCTATAATTATACCTCATAGTTTATGAATTATAGCTTGTCAAATTTGTGTAATTTCGACATTGACTCACTCACACATCAAAATTCTAAGGTAGTTCTAGATGTGTCACAAACTTCAAATTATCAATTTTAGGTAGCTTTAAGCTTATAACGAAAGGAAAAAAATGAAACATCTCGAAATATCCTTATGGATTAAAAGCTAGATGTCTAGCCGCTACCGGTAACTGACTTTCCGGCGATGGTAATAGGAGAACCGGTTATAGGGTTGTTTTGAAAATGTGGATTTTTATACAGGGTGGTGCACCTTATTCGCCTCGATTGATTATACGAATACAGAAAGATGTAGAAACAAAATAAACTCACCGGCAAAAAAACCGGCCACTTAAAACTAGACCCAATTTCAAAGTTGGATTTCTCGCGAACCACTCATTAGATTTTGATGATTTTTCTTTTAAATTGTAAATTAGTTCCTTTTTAACGGATGCTACGTCAGAAATGTTTATTCCGAATTTATTTTGAGCATATACAGGGCACAACAATAAGACGAAGTTTTTTGCACGAACTTTGTAACATCCTGTAGGGTGCAGCCGCGATAGTAGCTATTGCTAAATTAAATCACATTGTAATCTCATCTTTTGTGAGCATTTTGTTTTTTTAATCACCACATTATCTCTTTTTGTATTGGAGATATGCTGTTTTAAAACGAACGTCTCGGAAAAATTCAGAATGCATCTCGGAAAAGGCAGAAAGTTTTATGTATAAATAATCAAGGCGACATAGGCGAAAACGGATTTATGAGTATTTGGAATATGAGAAAAACTGTTATCAAATTAAAAAATGCCATTACCTATAACAAATGTTGCTCGAATTGTGGCTTTAATTGAGGAT
This sequence comes from Sitophilus oryzae, assembly GCF_002938485.1. Taxonomy (NCBI): domain Eukaryota; kingdom Metazoa; phylum Arthropoda; class Insecta; order Coleoptera; family Curculionidae; genus Sitophilus; species Sitophilus oryzae. The sequence goes on along the minus strand of NW_022146254.1, from coordinate 3,802,496 downwards.
GACCGAAGTCAACGTTATGTCTCCGATACCCTGGGTATATTTCGAACAACAGTCCAGGATGCCTGGAATCGGTATATGGAAACGGGATATTTCACAAGAGTGGATACTAGATATTAGTCCCTTTAAATTTATTTACCTTTTTTTTAATTTTCATGTTTTAGTTAGTTTACGTCTACGTTCTGATGTTTGATTTGATTTTAAAGCTTTTTTCGAGGCGTTTGTTTTAAAGCAGCGTATCTCCAATACAAACAGAGATAATGTGATTAAAAACATAAAATGCTCACAAAAGATGACGCTACAATGTGATTTGATTTAGTAATAGCTACTACAGTTGCTGCACCCTACAGGGTGTTACAAAGTTTGGACAAAAAACTTCGTCTTATTGTTGTGCCCTGTATATGCTCAAAATAAATTTGGAATAAAAATTGCTGACGTAGCATCCGTTACGAAGGAATTAATTTACAATTTAAAAAAAAAATCATCAAAATCAAATGAGTGGTTTGCGAGAAATCCAACTTAGAAATTGGGACTAGTTTTTAGTGGCCGGTTTTTCTTGCCGGTGAGTGTATTTTATGGGTATATGTATGTGGGGAAAAATGTGCACAATTTAAAATTATTTTGAAATTACAAGGTGTTTTAGAACCAAGATCCATATACCAAAGTTATACTTTTTCTTATGGAACATCCGGTATTTTATTTTTGGATTCTTGGGCCCAAAAAAAAGCCCATATGTTATAGGGGTTAAATATGTTTGAAATCTTTTGTTTTTGAGATATTTAAAGATATTTAAATACTTATGCATGGTACAATAGAATATACTATATTATTGCTTCCTTAAATTTATACAGGGGCACCTAAATTCCTGATCTATTTTAAGGATTTACTTTTTACAAAAACTTTGTTATTTCAACTGCAACATTCTGTATTTTTTTAAAATAAATCGAAGCAGCATTCAAATTATATTAGGGTTTCCTATATCTATCTAACTCAGATTTTGAATGAAAATCCATTTTTCAATAAAATTGCAATCAAGATGGCTGGTGTCGCCATGGCAATTTTCTAGTGATATTTAATAACTATTTTCAAATTCGACATTAGTTTATGGTCATTGTTATTTAGATTTATAACAGTTTACTTAAATGTACCTACAATAGTTTAATAAGTAAGAATTCATTATTTTATCAAGAAAAATAAAGCAGTATCTGCTAGCGGAACGAATGGATATGTTACTAGTGATTTTAATTTGTGACGAAAATTGCTTCTTGGCCTCAAGGGCTTATTCTCAAAAATATCCAAATAGGAATCTTCCTGATCAGCATTCCTTTAAAAAACTACTTGTCTCCTATTTCGCAGAGCTGGTAGCTGGTAGTGTGGTTTATAAAATACCTATTAGCCAGAAACCTGTCCTTGGAAGTGAAGAAAATGAATTTGCTATAATTGGCCGTTTTATAGAAAATCCATATACATATGTATCTACAAGCCATTATAAAATAAATCACAGAACTACTTCTTCGTTTTTCTTGATAGAATAATAAATACATATTTAATAAATATTATTTATTAAACTATTATAAGGAAATTAAATAAAAGTAAACTAATTTCGATTTTGAAAATAGCTACTAATTGTCACTAGAAACTTGCCATGACAACGCTAGCCCTCTTGGTCGCCATTTTATTGAAAAATTGCTCTTTATTCAAAATCTGAGCTAGACATACATACACAGGAAACATTAATATATAGTTTGAAAGAGCATTTGAATCTGCTTCGATTTGTTTTAAAAAAACAGGGCGTTGTATTTAAAATATGTGTTCTGCCAATGCTTGTGTCTGCCATTTCTTCTTCTGAGACACAAAATCTGAAAATAATGAATAACTTAATTTTTGATGCCGTTCTCCTAGTAATCTAATAAACAAGTCCAATTTACGCGAATTTTACGCTACTATCGATGGCAGGAAAGTTTCCTGATGTGTTAGAGGGAAATAATTCACGCTAACAACAACGGCCCAAATTGCACCATTGCCTTCTTCTTTTTTCATTCTTTTAATTTTCGAATCGTTCGATCCTGGTCTTCCGTTCTTCTCTACACTATTAAGATATTCGTTACAGCGAGAGAGAGAGGGAAGAAGGAGATGGAAAACAAGACACCAGCCGCTGCAAAAATTAATGAAAATTAGCCTGCCGGTTGAACTGATATTGCCCCCCGGCACGCCAAGTTTCAGGACCGGATTGAATAAATTTGGCAGCCGATCGAAGAAGTTAATGACTTCATTTAATAAAGGCTTGGCGATATTCCAATTATATTATTTGGATGTTTAAAATTTATCGTACCAACACAAATATCGGAAACGAAGTAATTTCAAAGGAAACTGATGTTTTTATTAATTTGGCTTTCTGTGCTGTGCAATGGAAAAGTTTTTTTTTTAATTATCACAAAATATACAAAAAATAAGATTTGCAAGAATAGCTCCAAATAGACTTTACTTTTAGATGAGCTATAGTGCAACTTAGAGGTGGAGAAAGATTGAACGAGTCGTTCACTTGAACGAGTATTAAAAATTAATCATGAGATTCGATTCACCGTTTAGAATAAGGTTTGTTCAATTGAATCGTGGCCAGCACGGATCCATAAAATTTGAACGAACGAGTTGTAAAAAAGAGTCTTGAGAATTGAATCGAATCAAAATGTGATCGTTCTATGGCTTCTATGGATCACAATGCGACTGTTTCTACGGCGCGGCTGTGATAGGCTATGATATAGGTATAGAGAGAGCACCAATATAGCACCAATATTTAGATTTCAACAAAAGCCCTAAACAAACATCATGAGTATAAAATACAAACGACAAAAGAAAGTTATTTACAAGAATAAAACTTATTTATACTGTACGGAAGCACCTGTAACGCATTTCATTTTCACGTTAATATTTTTGTTAAAATAATATTTACCGACCATAAACCATTAAATGTCGGATTAAAGACGAAATCTTGTTTTTATGCAACTCCAAATGGATATTGTTGGCCTCTGTTCAATATGATAAAAAAATGGCGTCAGCGATGGTTATGAAATGAAGATCGCTATAATTTTATATGTAAAATTATATGGGGAATATCAATGATGTTCATTTCTTAGCCAGCTGGACACCATTTTTCTTCGATCATGCGGTATTATATACTCTATTATATTAAATCATATAAATATATGATTATTAAATCAGAATTAAAATATGCTCTAAAAATATTAAATTGGTATTAACAACACCAAATCAGCTTTTATATTTGACAGTTTGGTGGTTGATTGTGAAGTGGAGGGTTTGACCGCTAGTCGAACTCCAATTAGTATAATTGCCGTTTGGATATCTCTCATTCTAAGACTCTATCTCTAGGGATGGTAAAATTGGATTGTTAAGTCTAAACCATTCGGTGGCATTGAGGTAACGGGTGACTTCCGAGCAACATATTCAAGATCTAAGAAGCTGTAGCCTCCGAGCAAACGTTTCCGGGTCCTATACAAAGCCGGATAGCAGAAAAATAAATGCAGGACCGTTTCCCCTTCTTTCGAGACCTTCCAGTTTCGACAAACTTCGTTAAAAGGGATGCCCATTCGCGTAGCATGTTCACCAATTGACCAGTGTCCTGTATATACCGCCGTTAGACTGGAGATGTGTTTACGCGGCTCAATAATGAGCTCTCCCGATTTCCTAGGGTCGTATTCGGGCCAAATTTTCCTGGGTGTTCTGCAGGTGCTTAAAGTTTTACATCTACTCTTTATCATAGACAGAAAGTGGAGGTAAATGTCTTTTTTATTGATATTGAGGGGAGTAAAAACTTCTTTTGATGTATGTAGCCTAAACTCACGCAATCTCGCCTTGCAAGTTCATTAGGGTCTTCATTCTCCTCGATGTTGCTTTGGTGAATAAACCAATGAAGGAAACCAAAGAAAGCCAATTTTTATCTACTTGCTACGTAGTAACTTATCGTATACTCGCATTTTTTGTCTATTTTGGAGGATATGGTAGATGCTTATTGTAGCCTTGCGCCCGAAATATGTCTTCTCGCTTAAACATTCCCTTCTAAATGGCAAGTACTCTGCATGGAAAACATTTGATCCGTCAAAAACATAAAACTGCCGCACCTATGTGTGAATCCATCTTGGATTCGTCAGTAAATAGCGCAGTGTCATATTTTACGCTGACTGAAATAAATAAACAAGGATGGATGTTCTCATCTAAAATAGACGACCTTTGATATCTCAATTTTTCATCAAAAACATGATGCACATGATGGTGAAAATATATCGATATCTATTATCGTTTATGAGTTACGGGGTGTTTTCAAAAATGTGCATTTTTAACAAATCGCTGTGACTTTTTTGCTATTGAAAATTTTGTATTTTTGTGAAAACATTTCTAAAGCACCTTTTTACGTAGAATTTAATGGTTTAAGTATAATTTTTTAAAATTAATAATTAAGATTAATATAATAATATTATTTAATCAACAGAATCATTGCTTTTTATTTGGGACACCATGTATATTTTTAATTACATATGTGAAAAGAATGTAAAATTACATTTCCAAAAATTTTCAACACTCTATATTTTGTTATAAATCCATCCCCCTTCGAAATACAGAATTTTTATAAGTTCGCCACTTTTAATTAGTAGGCTTTGGAACCCTTATTGATGATCTGCCCCTAATAGAACCCAAAAACATATTTTTCCAGCAAGACGAGGTACCGCCTCAGAACGCTGAAGTTATCAGCAAATTTTTGCAGCCAATGTCGAATGCTATGTTTTTGGAAAGGTAATTTTAAATTATTTTCAATGAATTAAAAATATACAGGGTGTGAAATTTTTCATATCAAAAAAGTTACAGCGATCTGTTAAAAATGTACATTTTTGAAAAACACCCCGTAACTCCGAAACGGTAACAGATATCGACGTGCGGTTTTCACCATCATATTTTTAATAAAAATTGAGCTCCAGACACCAATATTAGTTTTCGTCTATCTTCTACAGTATTTCCCTTTAAAAGCGTCCAATTTGACCCACCCTGTACATAAATATCGGCATTTTTAAAACGTTATAATGACTCTGAATCCGTCCCTGTCGACCCCGATAGCTCGTTCCGGCCCGACCCGTAATTAACATGGTAATTTGGGGGCGTTATGTTGGCAGTAAGTTTCGTTGGCGTGTAGTGGCTAGTCTGCTCGCACCTAGCCGCCGCCGCTCTATTTTACCGATATAGAGCCGACACAGAGGCGCAGGCGACGGCCTCTCTCTACCTCAGAAGCCGACCCTAATTGAGCGATATACATATAAATTGATCGGTGGCAGACCGACTGACTCTATTTGAATTTATGGAGCGGGCGTGAAATTGTTATTTGGAGTTTTGGTTTATTTTGAACGGTCGAACTAGGGTTTTTAAACCTACGCCCGAAGGGATAGTTAGATAGATCCAGGTGGTGGGTTTTGATAATTAAGTTGTTGATTGCTTGGCTTTTGATGTTTTGCCAGCGTTTGGAATATTTTTATTTTTTTTGTAGGCTAGTATAAACCCAAGGGAAAGATAGGGAATTTTAATTACTGTTTTTATTCCGTTAAATACTACACTCACCGTCACAAGAAACGGGCACCTTAAAACTTAAAATATCCATGTATTTAAAGTTTAATAATAATATATTTTGTTCTAGTGGGCAGATTTTGATAATTTTTTAAGCAATCTGTAGCTAAATTATTTGACTTTTTAGTATCTCCCTCTAAATGAAAAATGAAACGTTCTATCTTCAATTATAATAATAATAATAATAGCTCCCGTATATAGCGTTTGACGCCTTGGGAATAGCAAGGTACAACTTGCCATGCTAGAGCCGTTCGGTATACAAGGAAGGTAGTGTGGCTAGCACTACGCTTCAACCGCCTGTTATTACCTCAGGATTGTGAATCCCAAGTACTCATTTAAGGCTGAGTCGACCTAGGTACCCAAACTATTTTTATTTTAATAAAAATAGTCGGCTGATGAAATGCCGGGTGTGGGATTCGAACCCACACTTTGAGATTGGTAGACGAGAGCCTGTACCTCTACGCCACCGGCCACCCGGGCACCTGTCATCTGTCAATTATACGAGGAGAAACAAAATGTTAATATTTTGGTGAAAATTTCAAACACCCTGTGGAATATGTTAACAATGCAAGGGATTTAAAAATCGTCTTATCATCTGGGTACGTCCTTTCCCGATAGTTTATTTTTCGATTCATCTCAATAGCTTTATTTTTATTGGAGATATTCGCTTTTGAATAAGACAATCGCAAATTTTAGCACTGATTTTGGGTCCTCATCAATACACTTATAAAATAGTGTATATTGTTTTTGTAATGTAACTATCATTGAATGAAGAGATGGTTTTAACTTCTGCAGTATCGGCTATTGCTGCTTTAATTCATCATGGTAGAAATCAACTTTTGGACTTCCATATGGACTCATGGAAACTATATCTGCTAGAGTAACTGCACAATAGATAATAATAATAGATTTTTCAAAGACAGTGATACTAAATAAATCATAAACACTGTTTTATAGGTCTTTTGACTAAGACCAAAAGCAAAGCCATGGCTTTAAAGTAAAAAATTCGAAAAAATGTTAGTGTCTCCTTCAGAAATCTTCAAATCGAATATCTCTAAAAAAATAAAGTTAATTGAGATGAATCAAAAAACAAACTATCGAGAAAAGATACACTTAGATGATAAAATGATTTTTAAATTCCTTGCTTTGTTATGTTAACACAGCTGCTCCACAGGGTGTTTCAAACATTCATCAAAATATGAATATTTTGTTTTTTCTCGTATAATTTATTGATGACAACGATCATTTTTAATTTAGAAAGAGATACTAAAAATCAAATAATTTATCTACAAATTGCTTAAAAAATCATCAAAATCAGTCCACTGGAACACAATATATAAAACTTAAAAATACATGAAAATTTTAAGGTGCCCATTTTTCGTTCCGGTGAGTGTATTTATCATTATCTAAATTATTGCATACTAGATTACTGCTTTGACATTTAACCACTAACGTGCATTCTATGAAACTATATTTGTTCTTACAACGGTGCCAACGCAGGACAAATGCATTAAGGGGTGGGGGGGGGAAGCTAGGGTACCACTCGGAGATATGAGAACAAAGTTTATTAGACAATTGGCAACATCAAACACTACCGGAAATATCTCGGTGACTTCTTCGAGACCTAGTGTTTAATTACCAGAAGTAAAAAAAATATATTTTCAATGCTTTTCTCAAGTTGGTAGCATGGTAGCTACTATGAGCAGCTTCCAAGTTGTATGCTTTCTAATGTCCTAAGTTGTATGCTTTCTAATTCTCCTAGGTACCTTCTCTGTTGAGGTTGGCGATTAATATGGCATATGACTCTCTGTCCAGAGCTTGGCGAATAAGGGTGTTTCCGTCGGTGTGGGTCCAATCTCTTATGTTACGTAGCCATTATTTCTTTTTCCTCCCTATGCTACGTTTTCCATCAATTTTTCCTTCCATTATGAGCTGTATTTCTTCATATTCTGAGTGCCGCATTATGTGCCCAAGGTAGGAAGTATTTTTAATTTTAATTGTTCCTGTTAGGTGTGCACATTTTCCATTCTGTTTAAAACTTCACAGTGTGTTGTTCTTGAGGTTCAACTTATCCTCAGCATCCGACGATACATGCACATTTCAAATGCATTAAGGCGTTTGATGTCTTCTTGTTTTAGCGTCCAGGTTTCGCATCCATATTGAAGCAGGGACCATATATAACATTTTAATGTTCTTACTATCGTTGGTATAGCTATTCTCGGATGGCATAAGAACTTCCGCTTGTTGAGGAAACCAGCCCTAGCTATTTCAATCCTTCTTCTGATTTCCTTAGAGTGGTCTAGCTGGCTGTTTACTTCCCTACCCAAGTAAATATATTTCTGCATGGTCTCGAGATGGACGCCGTTTATTATTATGTCGGTGTTTTCATTGTCTTGTGGATGTCTGTTGAAAATCAGTTTTTGTCTTGATGGTGTTAATCTCCACACTCATCCTGATACTTTCTTCTGCCAGTTTGTCCATTAGGGTTTGCAGCTGGGCTTCGGATTCTGCTAATACCACGGTGTCGTCGACGTATCTTATTGTTTATAATCTTCCCATTTATTATAGCCCCTTCTGGACAATTTTGAGGAGATTTTCGGATTATATACTCGGCATAAACGTTAAACAATAATGGCGACAATATGCATCCCTGTCTAATACCTCTTTGTATGTCTACGTATCTTGTATTTCCTTTTTCTGTTCTGACACAACTTTTGTGATTCCCAGTGTTCTTTATAATGAAATATCTCTCTCATCTATAAGTGAGAACTTCTAGTAATTTTTCGTGCTGTATTCGATCGAAGGTTTTTTTGTAGTCAACGTAACATACGTACAGCTTCCTTTGGACTTTCATATACCTCTCTGCGATTGTGTTGAACTCAGGATGGCTTCTCTTATTCCTGTTCCCCTTCTAAAACCGTATTGTGATCTAGTAAGGAAATCATCATATTTGCTGTATACTCTATTGAATATTATTCGCATAAAAATTTTCGCTGCGTAGCTCATCAGACATATCGTTTTGGGTAAGGCTATGAAGGTAGATGTTACCCAGTCTTCGGGGATTGTTCCGGTTTCATATACTTTATTGAAAAATTAGAATATACACTTGAAGTTAAAGAGATGAATGGAGAAGATTCTGATTTAGATCAAATTCCAATCTCCATTTCTATTCTCTTCGTCATATCGTTCGTTGTTCGTGTCTTCGTCATGTGTTCGTTGGAAGTGTCCTCTGATTTTTAGAGAAGAGAGTTCTTAGAGATAGTGTATGGGCCCCCATTTTCTTACTATGATTCTACAGTGCGTTATATTAAACCAGAGGTGTACTGTACAAGTTTTATATTTAATCTAAGATTGAAAAGAATTAGTGAAAGCTTGAAATGACACGTAAAACGTTCTGATGATCACATGCAAGACCAAGACCAAGACTCGCTTCTTATAAGTAGTTTTTTTTTTGTTTTAGTCTTACAGGATCCAGTCTTGGTCATAGTCTTGCTGTATGACTCTTCTAAGTCATACAATTTTACTAGAGGCACTATCTACATAGAAAATCATTAAATAAATACTAATTATTTATACATTTGTATTGCAATATCATAACCAACTAAACTTTAAAGAAAGAAATTATTATAATATTTGTCTGTATAATTTGGAACAAATAGGTAATTTCTTATACCATACAAACGCAAAAAAATGCCAGAACCCAAGAATCTTGCATGCTTGGTCTTGATCTTGCAGATTAAACGCTAGGCATGAATTCTTTAAATTACAGCTAATAATGACCAATTTTATTTCTGAATCTAAGCTAGAAACACGAATCTATTAAAAACGACTAGTGAAAGAACTAATAGAAATGTACCTTAAAAAAATTATGCAACATAAAAACTTCACATATCAAATATAATGTTATCCGTTAAATCAAGTTTGACTTAAAAGGCTTTATCAACCCCATTCTTCCCCTATCTTTCTATTTTTCTACAACCGATAATTACTAGGTTTTATTTCGGGACCTAGGCTAGAAACAGGTCCGTAATTATAGGTTCGGAACTGGCGCGACCATCGAGTTGTTGTTTTCGTGAAGGCAAATTAATTTTATTTGAAAAAGCCGCAGCCATAATAGCGGTTATTAAAAAACTGTTAGGCGCAATTTCGTGTGTTTTTAGAGTCGAAATCTGAGCCGGGATCGGGTGAGCTAACGACCCTCTTAGGCCTAGCGTAATGAAGTTATTTTAAAAGAGCGAACAGTGGGTTGGAGCACAAAAAACTGCCAGACAAACGTATAAAATAATAATTTTATCATACCTTTTATGAATATTTTATATTATACTAGCGTGTACCCGCGACTTCGTTCGCGTCGAATTAATCATTTGTAATGGTGATGATAAAGCAAAGAAAGAATTTCCATTAACATACAAACTGGATAAATATTATAATAATTTTCTCACATTTATGTCAGCATGGAAAAAAACAATATGGCGATATTATTATATAACTTGGTAATATTTGAGGAGTTAGGTTGATATACTTGATAGTTGACTTTCGAAAAATCCAGTTGCCAAAAATAAGCTTTTTACGTCAAGCAGTTTAAACAGAATCGTGATTAAGCAATTACCTAACTTTTTGGAACACCCTGTATGATTTTTTAAAAAAATTCGAAATATGTAAAAAAGCAAAATAAATTATGCCTGTCCAAGCGTTTTCCCGAAAGTCTAACCGTTTTTTAAATAACAAATATTGTAATATTTGAGGGGCGTTTTCACCCTCTTGGAATTTGAGATTCGCGAAACATTATCGAACCTGTACACCCCACAGTCAATCCGTTTGCCAATAATCTGCTTTAAACGTCAAGCAGTTTAAACAGAATCGTGATTACTCAATGGTCATATTTTATGAAACACCCTGTATAAATTTTTAGAAAATCTTAAAATATGTAAAACAACAAAATAAAATATACGAGTTTAAGAGTTTTTTCCGAAAAACTCACCGGTTTTTAAATAAAAAATATTCTAATATTTAAGGGGTGGTTTCCTCCCCTTAGAATTCGAGTTTTGAAAAATACCTTCTTATCGAACCTCTACACCCTAAAGTCAATCCGTTTTCCAAAAATCAGCTTTTTACGTCAAGCGCTTTAAGCAGGATCGTGATTAATCAATGACCAGATTTTTCGAAACACCCTGTAAACATTTTTAAAAAATCTTAAAATATGTAAAAAAAACAAAATAAAATATACGTGTTTAAGCGTTTTTTCGGAAACTTGACTTCTTATCTTGACTTATCGAATCTCTACACCCTAGAATCAACCTGTATGCCAAAATTGAGCTTCTTACGTTGAGTGGTTTGAGCAGGATCTTGATTAATCAGTGAGTCAGTCACTTAAGGATTTTATATATTAGTATAGATTTGTAATTATAAAATGAACTAAATAATAACAATTATATCAAATATCATCTTAGTAATATAATGGAATTACAATCTTGCTCTTATTTAAAATATCTACAACTCCAATATCCACAACTCTGTTTCTCAGCTTAATGTTTTGTCCATTTAATTTGTAATAAATTAAACAAGTTAACACCTTTGTTAACACAATGATATGGAGTGATCAGAATTAAAATGGATCAAGTCCAATTTCAAGTCACACTTCATGCATTAAGCAGCTATAGCCTGTTTCTGTTTGGTTTCTGAATATTCTGTTGGTTCCTTTCAGAAGTGAACTGGATCAAGTCCATAAATTTTAACACACGTGCACAAGGTTTAGAGCTAAAAAAATTGAATCAGATTATCAGCCATGTGAAAGATCTGCTTCTATCGATTTTGAAAGTATAATTTGATTTATCATTACTTTCACTATTACTACATCAATAAGTTAGACTGTTTTTCTTACAAATTTTTAGATATCTGGCATGTTTCTGATCTGAATAAAACTACACGAGGAAGAAAAATCTTATCATTTCATATACACGTAACGTAACACACTCTAAAAGGCAACGCATGAAAGATCTTCTTCCCTTTATCTCGCCTATATACCATAATGTTTGTAAAAATCGAAGAAAACACTTACAACCTGTCACAACCCTTAATGACGAAGAGGAATATACCGATGAACCAATTTATATCTAAAATTTCAAATATTTTCTTAGATAAAATGGTTCCAAAGTCCAAAAAAGTATAAACAAACATTCTTAAAAATGACCACAGTTGTATTTTAACTTACTTTAGTTTGCAATTATACAATTTAAATTATAATAACGCATTGTGGCAAGTTTTCTCTCCAGCTTGTTTTATTTTAATTAAGTAACATTAAAAAACTTTAACTCTCATTTTCTCCATAGTTATCTTCTAGGACTATGCCCAATGCATATAGAGCCCCTATTATGGAAATTACATTAAAATGGCAGCGTTAGTTAAGAGGAGGGTTACTAAGATTCCTTTGGATCCTTTGGAATTTGCCATACGAGGATAGACTGTAAAGCCTTTGTCTAACAACTCTTAGTGAACGAAGAATGCGCGGAGATCTCATCGAGGCTTTCAAGACCACAAGTGTTTAATATTGATGCGTCATGAACATCTTCCATATCAGTGAAACGTACAACCTTAGAGGACATAACAGAAAATTGGACAAAGAACACTGTAATAAACGCTGTAAGGCGGAACTTTATTACAAATAGAGTAGTGTATAGCTGGAACAGGCTCCAGTATGATTCAGTTATTGCTACAAATGTCAATATATTTAAGAATAGCCCTGATATGGAAATGAAGAGATGGAACAATTTTTTCATTCACTATAATGTGATTGGACACTCTTAATTTTAATTTAAATTTATAATTTTGTGAATTGAATGTAGATAGTGCAATATTTATTTATTGTTTTTAACTGTGATAGATAAATGTGTGATTACACGATTCAATAGCCTCATCGGGTTTTACCCGCCTACTATTTATTTTTGTAATAATAATAAAACAAAAATAAATTTATAAATATTTATGTTAATTTGCTCTTGATACTCTAAAATGTTTACTTCTGTTCTTGAAGGGTAAAGCACGTAGAAAAGTAATTGCAAAATATATTGGAAATATTCTTCTCTAAGTATTAGTGAATAAACAAATACTACTTATACCAATACCCATTCTCTTGGACTTGGTCTTGCAATCTAATAGGTAGTCTTGCAGTATCCAGTCTTGATCATGATCTTGTTGCAATAATCTTACAAGACTTGCACTTTTTTTAAATATTTTTATTAGAGACACTTTCTAAATTAAAAATATTTAAATACATTATTTTATGTAATTTAATGCAAATGAAACCCTAAAGAAAGAAAGAAATCGCAAAAAACTTAATTTTATAAATTTATATCGTCAATTAGTTGCCCCAAATTCTTATTTGGGGCAAATTTAGAATGCCACTTTATCTGAACAAGAGAACATTCGACCAATGTGTACTACCAGACATAACCTATGCATGAGCAATCTGGACACTTAAAACGGACAATATAAGGAAACTGCACGTCGCACAATGCTCAATGGAACGAAATATGCTGGTAATAACCAAGAGAGACCGTAAAAGAATAGAATGGATACGACAAAAGACCCAGGTAATAGATGTCATCCACAGAATCAAATCCCTGAGGTGCCATGGGCAAAACACCTGGCAAGAAGGACACACGACAGATGGACCACAAAAATTACAGCATGGTACCCACGAGGAATCAAGAGACCTAGAGGAAAGCCAAACTTGAGATAGTACCATGATATTAGGAAATTAGCAGGGATTACTTGGGCCAGCATAACCAACAATAGACAACAATGGGTCCAACTACAAAGAGAGTATCAAAATATATGAGGGAGGCTACACCATAATTGGAAATGGTTGAATAAGCTGGAAATGATGATGATAATGGTATCGTCAATTATTGTTTTTTGCGCTCCATCAAAGAATATAGAAAAATATGATGTATAACATAACAATAATAATTTTTTCCTATTGGTGAAAATATTGTCCCGTTGTGTATCTAAAAGGAATTAAAGCCTAGTGGTCGCGTCAAGACCGAAATGATATTATACCAGGCGTAATACGAAAATAATTACATAGCGGGCAAGCTTTAAGGGGCCTAAAAAATCGGCGTATTAATAATACTAATATACTGACAAATGTGAAATGGAGAGATCTCGCAATCGCTCATTTAAAACTCATTTTTAGAGAAAAAGTGTAAAAACTAACGGTATAAATTTATATGATACGGAATAATTAGATTGGTTTTTATTAGGTTTAACAGTTGTTGAGTTGGAGTATGAGATATATTAATTGTAATATACATAAGAAACAATTTTTAGTAGGACGTATAGAATACCAACCCAGCGTTATAAAGTTCTACGACATCTTCCGATTCCGAGATGCTTTCGTCTAGTTTTCTCTGTTTTCTATTTCTCGATTTATTCCCTCTTTCCAGCTTTTTCTGGGCTTTTCTTTTTTGTGCCTACCAGGCACCTGTGGGAGTCCAATTCAGAATTTGTTTTGGCAGTTTACTGTTGGTCATTCTTTGGACGTGCCCGTACAATTTAAGTTGATTTACTTTTGTATCTTCCACTATAGAATGTTTGACGCCTATCATTTCTCTGATCTTTTCGTTTGTAATTTTTTCCATCTTTGATTTCCCGGCTGATCATCTCCAGAAGTCCATTTCTGTTGCTTCCAGCATCTTTTCTCTTTTTTGCTTAAATTCCTATACTTCACTCCTACTAATAGCTCTTGGTCCTTGAATATTTTTTTCTTGGATTTCTTGCTCCGTTGTACCGTCCTGTATGATAGTTATATCTAGGTATTTATATTTATTACATTGCTTTATTAATTTATGTTGTTCTTCGAGTATTAGATCTTCTTGTGTACCACCAACACACATGTTCTGTTTTAGTTAGGTTAACTTCAAGACCTCAATTTTTGTATTCTTCGATGAATTTTTTTGACATATATTGTAGATGTTCATAATGCTGAGCCGGCAATAATTGTTCGTATGGGTATCGTATTTATAGATGGAATCGTCAGTTGGTCGTGTCCCCATCTTTTGGCACATCCACTTCCATGATTTTAATGCTTGTATAAGATAAATTTAAAAAAGTAATGGTGAGAGACAACATTCTTGTTTAAGCCCTTTATTAACTTGGCACCCCTTTGGTTGAACTCCTTCCCTAGTTGAACTGTTGTAGTATTTTTTTCATGTGTCTGCTTGACGGATCCAACCATATATTGCAAAATATATTTAATTTGTCATTCTGTTAAAGATATACTTATTCTTAAATAAATTCGACTTTACTATTGCAACTTCTTTTTACCATCAACTTAATGTTTTTAAATACTATTAATTTAATTTATACTAATTGTAATAATCCATACCCCTAAAATTGTTTACACATACATAACACATGAAGTGATTCGTGAACCCATTTTTCCTTCAATTTTGAATTTTTTATTTTCTTTTATACCGAACAAAATACTGACATACTGAAAACGTCCTAAAAAACTCGAGAATATTATAAAAAAAAGAAAACATATCTGTGGTAAGGAAAAGAAGCACGAAGGATGAAATTACATATATTTTTTCGGCCGTGTTAGATTAACTCCATGTCATCTTCGTTTTCCTTTTTCCTAATAAAAGACACGAGATGATGACGTCTTGACGCCAATCAAATTCAAATGAACGGAAAAAACGGGCTACCCTCCCTTTCCTTAAGGCCCAATTTGTATAAATCTGGAATAAAAACCGACATTGAAAAACCGAATCCGGGAAAAACATGCGGATATAAACGGGTTTTGGTCGATCCCGAGCAGTGGCGTGTATTATTTAGTTGCCAAAATGAATTTATTTACAAAAAACATATTAATGAAAGGAAAATTTATTAATATTCCATTAACGATAATAATTTTTTTTCGACAAAAAATTAGTAGTACAAATGCAGGTTTGATTGCTTTGGCTTCAATTTTTTTTGTGATTCTTTGTTTTTTTCCACCCGAAACAATCCAATTTGGTTAGAGCATTTGAGTGGAACTACAGCCTTTATCCGTGAGTAAATATTGGCAAATATGCTTGTGACGCAACAACTAAAATGTTGAGGATCAAGTAAATTCCACTCAAGTTTACCTTGCAAAAATAAATAGAAAAATCAGTCTGAATAGGTTTTAAGAAGTACTTGTGCGATGTTTGTTACGTTCTTGTTACCTTTGTTAAGTTATTTCTGTAATTTAAGGTAAAGTTTAATTTCACATCTTTCTTAACTATTAGGTATAGGTATTATATAAAATTCCCAGTTATGCATGGTAAAATGTAGAGAAAATGTTGGATGTTGAACGTAAAATTTAACGATTTTTGTAAAACAGAGCCGCAAGACGCTCTTGAAGTCCCATTCCTACTTTAAGTTGTAAAAATACAAAAAAGTACAACCTTGAATTAAAAAGTTTTGCTTTACAACAAATTTTGCTTTGGAACAAAAGTTGATATTGTAGTTTCTTTCTCATCTACACATACTCTGCAGATTTATTCTGTATTTAGACGTTCATTGCGAACTTGTAGATCTATTGTGTCTCTCTTTCTTGAGTTAAAACATCATACAGTTCCAGGGCTTTCATAAAAGCCAGTATCTGAAACGGTTTTACGGAAGGTAGTTCTCTATCTTCGCATTTTTGGACACATTTTAGGTAATTTTTCTAATAATTGTGAAACATTTTCGAAACCTATATATTTTATATGGCTTTATCACATGTGTTTCTATTGTGTGCAACCTCCGTTTCCTGAAATGTTTTGATGCGGAATCAAAACGTTTAGAGGAAATGTTTCGAAACATTTTCTGCGATTTGTGTCCAAGATGTTCCCGTTTTCAGCAGCCACTTTTTCCAAATGTGAAGAAACAAAATACTAAACTAAAATAGTCTATGTCTGTGTGTGGATTTCAAAATGAAAACAACCACCAACAACGTCGACCTTCGCTATATTTTTTTTGTCTTAAAATCTTTGTTTTTAGTTTTTTTCGCACAAAAAATTTCTGGCAAAAACAAATCCATCGTTTAATTTAATAATGTACTTTCATATTTATATAAATAATGCCCTTTCTATATATCATTATTTGTTGCTACAAAATATTTTTGCTTGAAATATAGATTTTTATTTCTATTTCATTGTTTTGAAAACAAAAATATATAAATCAATGGAAGTAAAACGCGTTCTTATGAGTTTAATAGCTCAACAACCGATAAAAACATACATTTTTAGTTAAAAACGCTATCACTAGCCAACATGGCGGAATTTTAATTCATTGTTTTATAAAATTGAAATGGAGTGGGACACAAATCATCTACATTATATCATATTTGTATCTAAAAAGAGAGAAACTCGTATTTTGAAAATGAATCGACAATAAATGGAAATATTTTTTCCAAAATGTTTCGATTTAGCGCTGTCTGTGTAGAAATTTTGAATTAGTCACCTGTCACCTGTCAACAATGCCAATCAAAACTTCTGGTCAAAATAATTAAAACATTTTTATTTACTTATTATAACACAATAATTAAAACATAAAAACATGTATTTCATTGTGGAAAAAAGAGAGAAAATCTTTTGCTGGTAACATTTTTCTTCGGTCTCCTGTTGGGTATCGGTAGTGGCTTTATTACATTTATTCCTAAAACAAATCATCTCTGTAATGCGTATAATAAATAATTATAAAATCGCATAAGATCTGTATTTGTACTTACCATATGTCCTTCCTTCTGTTTTTTTTAATTATAGTATTTAATATAATAACTTGAAGAATGCTTAAATGCAAAAACTGCAGAACAAAATCCAAACAATAAAGGAAGGTTATGTTCTAATATTTGACAGAATATCAAATAAATTATGGAAACTTTTCAGGCCCAAACGGGTACGAAATCTGTAAATGTGAGCCACATCTGTTTTTTAAAAGTTTCGAAAAGTTTTTGATACTAAAATCTTTATTATTAGCTTACGCAGCGGAACCATATTTTGGTAAAATGTTTCGAAACAAAAGGCGATTTATGTTTCGAAACATATGTATGAAAAATATGACGAAACTGTTTCGCAATGTTTCTTAGCACAAATTTTGTTTCGATTTTGTGTCTAAAAATGCTACTTGGGTCTGCATTCGCCGGTGTTTCTTAACTTCAATCTACTGAGGTGTTCATTTAATCTAACTGAGGAGACAGAGTCTTAAATCCAAGAAAATCTTTTATTTTTCTCGGTCGTAAGTTCTAATAAACTTCTTCGAGTGTCTTAGACAGTTGCAGGATTTCTATTCCATTGCATTGGTTGCGAATGGAGTCTTCAAAGTTCTCCAAGCTCTCTTCATTAGCAGTTCGTAATTCTCTAGTTTTAAAACTTGTAAAGAGTTCCTTATATTCTTCATTTTCTGCCGCTAATAAAGCAATAGGTAAACAAGTCAAGACACTAAAAAAATGAGACGCCTCTGTACTGATTCTGACAAGAACAGGAACAGAGCCTTTTGCTCGGGACCGAGGGAGGCCAAAAGGGGCGAGAGATAGGTTAAAGCGGTTCGCAAAAATGGGGATACCGAACAAAGTGGCCCCCTGCCATCCCCGAGGATCGATTGGTTAGACCACAGATCGGCTTTTGATACACGCTAACTTTCCAATATTGAGCGGGGTCCCCTTTCGATATGTCTATTGTTTTTAAATTGATGGACTGGCGAGAGAACATAAGGGAATCGAGGAAGAGGATAGAAAAACTCCGTGATAAGCTTGGGGAGTTGTCCCTTCCTGATTTTTCGAACTGATTTTAAATCGATTTCGTTAAGAAAAATAAAATGTTGGATTTATGAAGCTCAGTTATTCCTATTATAGAGTTGTTATATGGAGAGTTAAGAGTCGTCGAGTTGTAACATATGAAGAGAAACGGCAACGTAAATATTGACATCAGAAAAAATTTAAAAAAAATTGCTGATTTAAAAAAGGCGTTTCATTTATATTTCGATTTTTTCCAAATAATTTCTGAAGTAACGTCAATATTTTGATGAAAATTAGTGTTTGGGACGTTTTTGACATGAGAAATTTGATTTTGATGTCCATATGACTCCTACTTGTACAGGGTGTACCATTTTGGTTGTTTCTATAGGGTATCTAGGAAACCGTGAGAAATATTCAAATTTTGATACTGCAGTCTCGGGTTCTTTTTTTGAAAAAAACACAATGGCGCAAACGGATCGTGGCTATCTTGATCGGTTTCGAAGCTACAGGGGGATTCTCAAATTTTGTACATTTTGAAGATGTTCGATAGTTTGTTTATTTCAACAACTACGCAATAATGAATTAAACATTCTAAAGGCACTTTTCTGTGTGGAATATAGTGGACTTTTTTCGAAACAAATATTTTTTTTAGATATTAACTATACTTATGTTTTTTTTTTAAATACAACGCCCTGTATATTTTTAAATTTCCTGATTCGGTTTGGCCTGGGCTTCTCAAAAATATATAACACTATATATTAATTTTCATGATATCGACTTTCCTCTTGGTAGGTCATGCCGAGTATTAAAGGAAACAAGCGAATATCTACTTTCAAATTAATCCATGTAGGTATTAGCAATTAAATAAATTCGAACAATACGAAGCAAATAAAAAATAAGTGTGACAGAAACAACAGAACATAGTTTAATAGTACAAAAGCTTAATCACGTGACTAAAAGTTTATATGGTATGAACTATGAACTGTACGAGTTACAGTGATCACGGTAGCACACTTTCGCGAGGATTCGCACTGCCTTCTTTTGTAATTTAAATACATGTACGGAGCTAGATGAGTTGTCCCACATTATCACACCACAGGAAATATGACTATGAAAAAGTGCGCAATAAACATTTAAGACCTATTGTTGACTAATAGTGTACTTTAATTTTCTCAACACAATTTGCATCAGGAAGATGTAAATAACTTACTTGAATCACATATTGTTGAATTCACTGAAGAAGAACTGAAAGAATTGGAGCATAAAAATGAAACTAAAGAAAGAAATGAAGATGTAGTGCTGGACACCACAGGAGATCTTTACTCTCGTTTAACTATTACTCTACACAAATGTGTTACCTTAGCACATGCAAATTAGCAAGAGATCTTTGTGGCATTGCCATCGTACATTTATTTATACATACACATTTTTATAAGTATATAATTTCCACAATTCATTACTAAAAAATAAACCAAACGAAACCTTGTAAATATTCCAAACAATTATTTTTAACCACTGGAAGAAGATAAAAATATCATCTAAATGTTTAGCCTTCTTCTATGGGTAGATATCCACCGGTAATCAATTGATTAGTATACCACTGTAGTTGTTTTTGGAAGCAAATTTGTTGCATTAATTGCAAAAACTGGTACATTTACCTCTGGAGCATATTTAGAGAGGACAACTTGGAAATATTTGGGAAGAGGTAGTAGATAGTAGATAATATTTGGGTAGATATTGGTTTGTATACTGGCTCTTTTCATTCATTCCATTACTTTTTCATTACTATACGTTATAAACATATATTTAACAGATTATTATAAACGCAATCCAAAAAATTAATTAACAGTTTAAATTACACCCAAATGAAACAAAATAATTAAATATGATAACTATTTTACTTACAGAACCGGACGCGTAGCGGCACGGAGTATCGCAACTTCTGTAGTTGCCAGGTTTACGA
Organism: Sitophilus oryzae; assembly: GCF_002938485.1. Lineage (NCBI taxonomy): Eukaryota > Metazoa > Arthropoda > Insecta > Coleoptera > Curculionidae > Sitophilus > Sitophilus oryzae. Next base: position 3,782,169 of record NW_022146254.1, on the reverse strand, counting down.
CGGAATTGCTACTGAACCAATTTTGGTTTGGATACGCAACTACTACGACCCAGGGTGTCAAATATCCATAAATAAGAATAATTAATGGCATAATCGCCCTACGTTCAATGGATATTTTGTTTTAACGAAATTAGTAAAATTGCGGTACAAAATTCCGGACGCGCCCGCTCAAGAGTTAAAGAACATAATATCTTTATAATATGGTAACATAGGTAGTAGAATAAATTTACAAAAGATCCAGCTGTTCTCAAAATTTAAGCAAAATATCATTTTTTTGTAATTTTTCAAGTAAAATATCTCGGTTATTTTGGACTTATTTGAAAAATGGTAAAGAGAAAATATGTTTCTTTTATTGTAACCTACCATGCCTGAAAATATTTGCACTTATTTAAGACTCACCGTGTATATTACACTATTGACTTAGAATTATGTTTTAGGATAAAATGAAATTAGAAAAACATCATGGGTATTAACACAGCTTATACTAGTCCTGGCCACTTTATTTCCGTGGTCTGTATTTTAATGTAACGACAGAGATAAATATATATGACAGGTTGACAGACAGAGAGATAAGATAAAAACTGGCATACGGTGTTGCCGGTTCGTACGTGAAATAATATAATAAATGAAGATAATATATCTAAGCTATTTAATAATGCTTATTTCTCCTAGACAGTTGCTTAAGAACATGGTATAGAATATCTGCCAGTCACTCTTTACAGACATTCAGAAATAAATATTCATTGGCTTGTTCAGTTTAGTTCAGAAATAGTGCTGTATCCGTATTTTAAGGTGTAAATCTTCATTCTAAAACTATGCATTGTCACGGGCTACACGCCATTAAACAATGAGATTTTGACTAAATTCAAACAGCTGTCAATTTTTACTTTATTTACTAAACTACGGTACTAAACTATCAACTACGATTGTTTTTTTGGTAGTTTTGCCAACGACACCACGTTGTTCTGAGACCGAGACTTAAGAGTCCATTTCACTAGTCCAAAAAAGTAGCAAAATATGCGTTCGGCATTTAACGTTTTATGTAAAACTGGCTAGTTATTATTACACAAATGAAGAAGGAAATTAAAGATAAAGAATTGTACTATATTAGTATTGTAGCACATTTTTAGACGACTTCTTTATTTTTAAGATTTTGATGGTCAAACATCAACAAAATATTCCTTATGTTTGGACTAAATTTTCTCTAAAATAAAGAAATAATTTAAAATTCCGTTACAATACGGAAATAGATTGAAGTTTTGTGATTACAGTGATATATAATTTATATAGTTTTGTAACAAATTGATCGCTATTTTATGGCAAATGCTGAAGCTCTGCAAATTTTAATCAAGCAACAGTGCTCTTCCATACAAGAACCATCACTGCAGCAGATACAGCATGATGCCAATCCTTCGTCATGTTCACAAGAAATTACTATAGAATTTCCGGACCAATACAAAAATGTAGTTGCAACCTTAATCAAAGCAAGTGTGTATGGAATTTTGGGTGTGGGCAAGTGTGGCACACGACAGGATCGGGCTAAGCCTTAGGCATATTTCTGAAATATAATATATATTAGTAGTGGGAACTATCGAATGAATACTATCGAAACGTTCGATAGTTGCAATTCATTCGAATAATTCATTAGCTAGTAAGAAAACATTCGTCGAAAACTATTCGAATAAAAATTATCGAATAGATGCGTCATCTGCCTTGAAATATTGTATTCTAGTAAGTCGGCAGCAAAAACCATTCATTTATAAAATTCATTCATTTATCAAATTCATTTATTCGTCAGGATCGATTTTAATAAAATATAAACTGGATTTTAGTTGTCGTCCGGCGACGTAGGTTTCTTTCCGAGAAACCCGACAGCGGTCGGTGGCAATGCTATGAAAGAAGCCGGCATCTTTGATTTTTTGCGGTGTCAGATATAGATAAGGACACATTATTTTTTTATTGAGGTGCTAGTATTTACACAGAAAATACATTATGAAGGGCGCTGTTGCCATATTTTGGTGTTAGTTGATATTAGCAAAGAATATTATTGTTTGGCTTTAGTTAATTAAGGCAAAGTTTACAGAATATTCTGTAAACTTTGGTTAAGGTTAGTATGTCTATATATTCTGCATTTTTTTATTAATATTCTATTTACACAGAAAATACATTATAAAGGGCGCTGTTGCCATATATTCGTATTAGATGGTATTAGAAGGGTATTAGCAAAGAATATTATTCTTTAGCACTAGTTAGTTAAGGATAGTATATGTCTATATGTTTTGCATTTTTTTATTAATATTCTGTTGTTACACTCCAATATTACTTTTTATTTTGGATGTAGGAAAATGATTTTTAATGTTTTTAAGCAAAGACTGGTTTAATAAATAATAATAACAGTAATAATTTGTTATACCTATTAACAACAAAATTTAAAATCATTTAATAATATAATTTTTATTTGTTTAAGTATAACAAAATATAAACAACAAATAGAAGTCAAAAGTATTTATATTAGATCCTATTTAAAAATAATATAGTCTCTAAATGTGTGTGTGGCAACGTTGGTTTATTAAATAATAATAATTACAGAACTAATTTGTTATATTAACAATAAATTTTAAAATCATGAAATATAAACATTTATTAATTTTCTAAGAATGCAGTGTAATGGAAGGAAAATATAAATAAAAAATTAGAAATCAAAAGTATTTATATTACTTTTTATTACTTTATATTACTATTTAAAAATAATATTTACTTTTACTGGCATTTACTTAAAAAAATAAATAAAATATTTCTTCGCAAAAAACTACATGTAAGAGAATTAGCATAAACAAAATACAAATATTGTTAACTTATTTTTTTTAAATTGGCACGTGTAAAACTTTCAATTTAATTTTCTCACCCCAAAATTTGAGATAACCATTTACTTAACCACATTACTTAAATATGATTATTAAGTTCAACTAATTCATATTATTAAAACATCTAAAATACAAATATGTATTTTTAAAATTAATTGTAAGTTCATCTCATCTCTCTTAAAAATTGCTACTTCTCAAAATTTCCCATTAAAAAAATGCAATCTAACCTAATCATAATATACCATATAAAATTAAATAATTGAAAGATCGGGCTACGGAAAATCACACAAATTTTCGGAAAAATTTTGACCACTTCGGACACAATCGTCAATTAATAAAAAACTACTATTTTAGTATTTTAAATATTTTAATAAACGCAAAAATAGCATAGTATTTACAAGGCGAAGTTATAAAAATTTGGAAGAACTAATAATGCACTGACGCACACAAAAATCAAACGAATACTAAATTTCATTTATCAAAAGCATTCGATAGTTGTGGCTCGTGGCGCAACGATAACCATTTAGTCGCAGAGCGAGGTTGTCACATATGCTTTAGTATACAAATGTATGAATGATTTTATTCGAATAAAACCATTCGATAGTTGAAATCATTCATTCAGTAACCATTCGATAGTCTAATTCATTCGATCCCATCGCTAATATATATGTCCTTCGGCCACATACCTTTACCCGACCCCTGAAAGCGACTCGAACAGTACAGCGTAATAGCGGAAGAATCTATTACAGCTGCGTAGTAAGATGAGTAACTAATTGTGGAAATTAAATATCCAACCCTACCTCGCCATCACTATCTTACACGTTAAAATCCAGACCAAGCTTCTACGATGACCAAATCTGTATAGTTTTGCCAGAAAATTATAGTTATTGAATTTGTATAAATATTCGCTTAATGGACAATAAAATTTATATTCCCCGAATGAATATTCATTAAGATTTATGTCAGCTAAATCAGAAAATTGTTTTTCGCTTCGCCGATTTGCACACTACCATTAGGCAACCAAAATGCAAATAAAAATCTTGAAAATAATTAAATACTCGCTTATTGATTTTGTTACACGGAGTCCAGTAGTAATAAATTATAGAGTTTTCTTTTAATTAATAAGATTTATTGTTGTTGGAAGAATAAATTACGTTCAGCATTTTTCTTTGTATTAGTTTTATTTATTGGTTGCACACATATAATGTACTAATTTAATCTTTAAGAATATGTAATTATCCTGCGTTTTGCTAATTTTCCAATTAATATGATAAACTAGAACAATGACTTCAGATAATTGAATATTAAATATATTAATAATTATCATCATAGCTGGCTATTTTGTGCAAAACGTAGGTAATTTAAATCGTATAAAAATGGCCAAAAATATTCAAAATTTAGTTTTATCTAATAATAATAATAACTTTGTTATACAAATTAACAAAATGAAATTACGTCACAAAGGAAAATATAGTTTACATTTACATAATATATAAATTTTTACATTTACACAAAATGATCGTTAAGACAATTGACTCCATTTTAATTAGCATATTATGCTTAGTCTCGCGTTTTGAATAATTTTAAGCTTTCAATTGTCCTTAATCTTATAGGTAGCTTATTAAAATACGAAAAACAAGCACCTTAAAATTTTGATGTATTTTAAAGTTTAATATATTTTGTTCTAGTGGGCCGATTTTGATGATTTTTTTAAGCAATATCTAGTTAAATTATTTGACTTTCCAGTGTCTCTTAATTAAAAATGAAAGTTTCCATCTGTCAATTATTCGAGGGAAAACAAAATGGTGATTGATTTTAGTAAAAGTTTGAAACACCCTGAGGAATATATTAAGACAGCAAGGAATTTAAAAATTGTTTTGCCTTTTAGGTATATCCTTTCTCGCGTAGTTTGTTTTTTAGGTCATCTAAATAGCTTTATTTTTGTTAGAGATATTCGCTTTTGAAGAAGACTAAAGCCCACGGCCGCGGCTACACAGAAAGCGTTTTTTGCGTTTTTAGCGTGAAGCGTCTTTAGCGACTAAAACAAAATAACAGGATTATATAGGAGTGGCCACACCAAAAGCGTGTAGCGTTCGGCGTGTCTCGCAAAAAACGCAAATGAAAACAAATCAGTTTGTTTTCTGTAGCGTCTTTAGCGTTTTCTAAGATGATATCCCCGTCATAGGCGAACGTTATATTTAATAATACAATAAAAATAAATTAAATAGTATGCATTTTTTTTTCATTTTAGGCTATTATCTAAAAATATTTTTATAAAGAACATCTACTGTTTAGAGGATTCTAGGAATTATTCTCTAGGAAGATTCTATTAAATTCAAAAATTTGAAGGAAATGTTTGAAAAAGTGTAGTTTGAAATGTTGAAAAAGTAATAAATTAAAGGAATATTTTCTTACGCGTAAAAAACAGATTTTTATGCGTAAAAAGTGTTTTTTTCTGCGTAAAAAAGGTTTTTTTAACAGAAACAAATAGTTTTTGAAAAAATAATTTTTTACGTGCAACAAAAATTTTTTTTACACGTAAAAAATATTTTTTTTGGGTAAAAGAGTTTTTTACTAGAAACAATAAGTTTTTGACGCGTAAAAATTAGATTTTTACGTGTAACAAATAGTTTTTTACACGTAAAGAATATTTTCTTTCCGTAACTAAAGGTTTTTTACAATAAACAATAACTTTTTGACGCGTAAAAAATAATTCTTTACGTGTAACAAATAGTTTTTTACACGTAAAAAATATTTTTTTTGTGTAAAAGAGTTTTTTACTAGAAACAATAAGTTTTTGACGCGTAAAAATTAGATTTTTACGTGTAACAAATAGTTTTTTACACGTAAAGAATATTTTTTTTGGCGTAACAAAATGTTTTTTACCATAAACAATAAGTTTTTGACGCGTAAAAAATATTTTTTTACGTGTAACAAATAGTTTTTTACACGTAAAAAATATTTTTATTTTTAGTAAAAAAGTTTTTTTACCAGAAACAATAAGTTTCTGACGCGTAAAAATTAGTTTTTTACGTGTAACAAATAGTTTTTTACACGTAAAAAATATTTTTTTTGTGGAAGAAACAATAAGTTTTTGACGCGTAAAATTTTACGTGTAACAAATAGATTTTTATACGTAACAAATAGTTTTATACGCGTAAAAAATAGTTTTCTACCAGTAACAAATAATTTTATACGCGTAAAAAATAGTTTTTTACGTGTAACAGCTTCATTCGTGTAAAATAATAAAAATAGTTTTTTACGTGTAACAAATGTTTTTTTACACGTAATAATTTGACTCACTTTTATAAAATTTGTATTAAAATATCAATATTTTTGATAAACACGTGGACTGCTCACAAATACCCGTCGCGTCATTACGTATTTCTAAGCCATTAACACGTTCCGTTACAACGAGCTCGTGTGTCAGGGGCGTCTCGCTGGCTCGTATGCGAGCTCGTATGTCACGGCTTTGAATTTTTACTCCCAGCGCGCGTAAAGAAGTTTCACTCCAAAATGTTTCATAAATCATGTCCTAAAATTGCATTAGCAAATAGAAATATTTACTATTCTATTATATAATTATAATTATGTATTATATTATATTATAATTATAACAAGTACTAACCACAACACTACAACATAAAAAAAACTATACACATATAAACTAAAATTCAAAAAATAAATGGCAAATAATAATAATTATTATTTTTACACACACCGCTGGCACTAGCAGTAGATTGTGTTTGTCTCCGAATATATGCCTCGGCCCGTCCACAATTCAATCCCAGCATCTTTTATCTTCGTTTCTTCAACGCTAACGGCGCCGATCTCGCCTATCTCTTTTTCACAGGATTGATTGTTGGACGGGCCGGGAATCCACGAGCTTGCGACGTTACTAATTGACATCTTGATAGAAACTGAAGACCTGCCGCGTCTTTTGCGTGTTTTTAATGGACACAAATCAAAAAAAGCGCTTAAAACGGTAAAATCGCAAAAAGCGCTTGAGACACAAAAAACGCAAAACGTTAAAAACACTTTCTGTGTGGCCGTGGGCTAATATTTTTTCTTCAGCTGGCAAACTGAGGTTTCTTAGCGATACAACTACAATAAGTCGATCGTCTCGATTCAAAGTTCTCATACGAAGGTTTCTGGATGTCTAGCATATGAACTTGTCTCGAGCCAACAGATAATAATAATATGATTTTTCAATAACAGTGACATTACCTAAATAATAAATACTATTTCAGATGGCTTTTGACTGGGACCAGAAGCAAAGGCATGGTTTAGGAGTAAAAATTAACGAAAAAATATTAGTGGCTTGGTTTGATTTGGCGAATATCTCCAACAAAAATAAAGCTATTCAGATGAACCAAAAAATAAACGATCGACAAAAGATGCACCTAGATGATAAAGTGATTTTAAAATTCCTTGCTTTCTTAACATATTCCACAGGATATTTCAAATTTTTAAATAGCCCCTAATTCCAAATTGTATCGTGTTAACCAAATATTTGAAGTCATCGTCCAGAACAAAATAGAATAGAATGTTATACTGAACAAATTTTATAATAAAGAATCAATATTTGTATTATATTGAATATAAAGGATTAATAATATATTGGTGAGTTGAAAGATGGAACTACCAGAGAGTATTATATGCCAGCAGACTAAGTACTGTAATGAAAAGTTGAATGTTTGGCCAGAATTATAAGCGGAAGTGCGGTATATAAATAGATGGATTCTAAAACATTCTTATGTTAAGGTTATGAGCTCCTGAGAGTACTATAGTATCAGCAAAGGAAAACTGAAAATCCTTAGACCTCAAGCTTCTCCAGCTTCTGCACATTACAGAAAGTCCAATTTATTTAAGAAAAAGCTCCAGCTTTTCGAGCTTTTTCTTTATCGAGTAGGTTAGACCCAAAATTTTTCTCTAGACAAACCCAAACTAGACCAGACAAACCCAGTTTATCACGCACTCAGCGATGCGCAACTGCACAATAGTATCGCCATAGTATAAGGAAAATAGTAGCTTTACTCCTTGTCAAATCCTTTGTTCTTTTTCTGCCACTTTATATGACCTTGTTCTCGCGTCCCGTGACCACTACGCCCCGTGACCTTACGCCATAGTTTCACAGAGATGTATTTAGGAGAATGAGTTCACAATAAAATAAAATAAAAAAATTGATCATCGAGTAAAAATTTGCTTGAAAACAGAGTTTATTCACATTTGGTGTAAGTAAAAATTCTTCTGTATCTGAAAATCTTCTGATGGGAAGAAATGCGGAAAAAATATATAATGACATACATATTTTTATATTATTATCTATTTCAAAGGTTTTCTGCAAACTTTTTTTTTTTAATTTACAAGTTTAATTTTAACATTAATGTGTTTGTTTTGTAGTAATATATTGGTTAGGTGATTTTCATTGGATAACTAATACATTGAACAACACATTGTACAAAATAATAAAATGACATATTTAAAATACAATAATAGGTAATAAACATTACAGAAATTTCAAAAGAGAAAAGAAGCAAGAACAATGAGAAATAGTATCACTACTTTCTCACGTAATAAAAGAATACTTTTTTAGTTATTGTTACCGAGTCCCGAAGGTACCGAAAGAACCGGGAATTAATAATTTCGATACCCAGTTCTTTGATATCTCAAAAGAACCGGGAATTTCTGGTTCTAAACCATATTATGAAGAAACTGGTTACCATATTATCAAGAAATTATATTTTTTAACTAAAAACTAAAAAAAATGACCAGGTACAATGTACAGGTATACATTCAGTAGTTTTTACGTGAAAGAGTATCAAAGATCTATACATACAAATAAACTTTCGCGTTTGTAATATTAGTAAGGCTATATTTAGTGACATAATACAATTACTAATGGGGAATTAAGTCACAGTAATAAGGTAGTCGCTAATCGATTTTCATTGTTCCAGGTTTGGTTCCAGAACAGAAGGGCTAAGTGGAGGAAAAAGGAGCACACGAAAAAAGGACCGGGTCGGCCTGCCCACAATGCCCATCCTCAGTCCTGCTCTGGCGAACCCATTCCTCCGGCAGAATTGAGGGCGAGAGAAAGAGCGAGACGTCGGAAAAAGTTGCAGAAAGCTTTAGAACGACAAGCAAGAAAACTCAGAGCAAAAGGTAATTACTTATGGATTTTATATTCTACTAGCCGGTATCCGCGTCTTCGTTCGCGTCGAATTAATCATTTGTAATGGTGATGATAAAGCCAAGCATGAATTTCCATTAACATACAAACTGGATAAAGATTTTATATACTGGTATAGATTTGAGGGGCGTTTTCACCCTCTTGGAATTTGAGGTCTTCTCTTTAATCGGAAGACAAGTTAATCGGAACATTCAATGAAAAATAATGTTGAAAAGAAAACATGTATCGTTGGAGATTAAAAAGCGAGAGAGGCCATTTAAAAAAATAATTCGCAAAATGGATATTTTCGTGTATCCCAAGGGTGGCTTCAAAAGATTAAAAAACGTTTCTATAAATAATCTTTACGAGAATACCTTTGTGGTGTTTTCATTTTTTGGAAAAAATCCAGGGTATTTTTTCAAGAAATGAACCCCCTCAATATTCGTTTGACCCCCTCAATTCAGTTGACTGTCATTGGTCAATAACTAAACATGGAGAACTAATATTAGTTTTTGATATCAATATAGTTTAAGCATCGCACGATATGATTCCAAATCATCATATTATTTAATTAAAAAAACTTCGTAGGCAAGCTGCATTCCAAAAAAACAGAAAAAGCAGAGAGATAAAAGCTTTTCTAACTTCACTCAAACAATTAATGTAAAAATTGCTTTATACAAAACAGCATGTTTCTTTTTTTATTTGATAGTTTTCTTCCAACATTTATTAACTACATGTTTTAAATATATTTTTTCTTATGCTTAAATATTAATAATAGATAGTCACAAATCCAAAAAAAAAAATATTGTGTTTTGTGTGAAATTATTGATGAATATCGATATACATATATTGAGTAAAGTCCCGCCTATTCCATCAGCTCCTAACTGACGGGGTTCTATTATTGACGAGTCTGTTTTAATTTTTATTATTATATGGGTTAACTATAAAAAATAAAGCTTAATACAACGTGGTTGACTTTATGTCTCTCTCTCTGAAAAGTTTTGAAATTACTTGGCCAATATCATTAAATGGAATAAACAAAAATGCTCTTGAAATGGATACAGTAGTATGGGATGTTATGTTTAAGACGTAAATATAGTTCGAGATGAATCAAAGTTAGTCGAAAACGATTAATTTTAAGAATAATATTTATCTTCAAAGAAATCACATTCTAAACTGTTTTTCTTTTTTTTTTCAGGTATCACGGTGGATCTAGTGGCTCTTAAACGCGAATACCTGGCCCAGAGAGGCACCGACGCTATGGACAGTGATAGTGACATAGACGTGGTCGGCGATTCGGGAGCCGAAACCGAAAATTTCGGTGACAATTCGATGTTCGCGTCCTCGATCACAGATAGCAGCAGTAACGGCGTCGATCTTACGTCGAGCACGAACGAACTCCCCGACGAAAAAATCCGACAACGACCGAATCCCTTCAGTATAGATTCCCTACTGAATAACAACACTTGAACGCGCCCCGACCCTGTTTTAGTGTCGGGCAGTGTATATGGATCCTAGTGGTTTTTGTTCCGGGCATTGTATTAATTTTCGTTTTACGTTAATAGACCTATGTTGCAGGATTTATGGTGGCTTTAATATTCATTGGCTGTTACTGAAGAATCTCCAAAACAAATTCTTAAAATTTAACAGTTCTGTTTTTAGTAACTGATCAAAAAATCATTACAAAATATCAGGGGCTGACTATCTCACTTCTATTTAACAATCTAACATAAGGCAAGATCACACGGTCCAAGTGACTTGGACCATATACACTTTAATGTTGCAATATAACTGTACTAATAATAATGCTGTACGCGTCTTACTTGTACGCTGTTTTATAATATTGAATGTCTTATCTAAGCCGAGTTGGAAGGCTTTTTAACATCAAAGTAGGGTAGCTCCTAACATACTTTGATCCGACGAAGTATACCAACTCGACCTGGATAAAACAGTTGATATCATACAAACAGCGTAAAATTGAGACGCGCGCATATAAGTATATTTATATTGTCGCATCTGGTTAACTTGATCCAAATTACACTTTGGATCGTGTCAACCGGCTTATAAATACAAACTTTCCAGCGGCGAATCAACAGTTCTCTCTAAAACTCTAAACAAAATCAATGGTTATTGGCAAAATTTACGTTTATTGCACGGACAAAATTTGTAATGCTAATCTCATGGAGTGCTGTATCTTCTAGTAAGAAGAAAAAAGAGAAAATTTTCCTTCTTCTAAAGACCTTCTTCTAAAGAAGGAAAATTTAATCGGACTAGCCCTCAACAACTTGTAACCGTATAGCTGTTGAGTCCTAGGCCGATTATTTTTTTCTTCTTTTTGTATATTTCCCTCATTATTTCAATTTCTGTTCATCTTCTAGTACATTTAATCTAAATAATAGAAAAATCAATTAAACTGACTTTGACCTTTTATATTTAAACGACACCCTTCATAGTTTATGGTTGGTATTAACTGATTCTTTTTACACTGTAACGGATTCTTGTACAGTATAGAAAACAAACCCAGCTTGTTCTTTTTCTGGGAAAAATTAAATAACTTTCTGTTATAGGGTTGAACCCCACCGCTGCCACCAATTTTATGTAACAATTTTTTTTGTAATAATAAGTAGGCATCGAAATTCAATGTTCACATGTCCAAGTGCTGCCACGCTAAAATAATTAAATATATTTTATGCTATAATAATAATTAAGATCAAGGTCACGCTATTATCAAAGACATTTTTATTACAACGCCGACATTATCAGTTGTTGTATCAAACGTTAGAAAATGCCTCAATTTTTTTTTATAATTTTTATAGACCAGTTGACTATGGCAGATAATGACGATCAAGTGCAAAACCAAGACTCCCTTCTTCTTGGTCTTGCCACAAGATTCGACTTAAATGGTTCGAAAAAGAGGGGCGTATTAACTAGTAGAGGAATATTAGGTATGTTTCGATAAAGTAAAAATTGATTATAATCGATATATCAAACCGCTAAACCATAGGTTTTAAGAGAATTAAAAAAAAATATTTTTTGGGCTGGCAATTGCACAATTGCAACCCATATCTTATACGAGACAAGTCAAGACAATAGAGGATTTTAAAACTTCCTTTTTGCTTATATGTATCAAATTATCATTGTGAAATTGATGATATTTTGATATTATTGAATCAAAATATTAAAAAAGTAGCTTCTTATAATTCCGAAAAATTACCTAAACAATAAGCAGCCAAAATATAGTAAATTGTCTAGTAAATTTTGTCTAGAAATTAAAAAGTATTATGAAAATCACTTGCCATATGTTATCAACACCATTCCTGCAATATGGGCCTATTTAACTGACTGTAAAAACTATGAAACGTTAATACTTAAATTATACGATATAAATTTTTGTTCCTTTTTTCTACTTAACACGCATCGCATACTGTATAGCACTAATATATTTGGTTTTAATATGTTTATATTATAATTATTTACTGTTAAATATCCTTTCTTATACGGGTAGAGGTTACTATATAAATATTATTGTATAAAATTTTAAAAATTTTATTTTTCTTACAAAATTGTTAGGTCCAGTTAAATACTCTCGTGCAATATTATTTTTACAAAAGTGAATTATTTAATTTATTTGAAATTCGTGGTGTTACAATAATATTCCAACATATTTTCACAAATTTCATACAAACAATTTGGGACACCGTATTATCTGTTGAAATTAAACAATTAACTTGAGCACATATTTACCAGCTTTCTTCACACCAAAAACATTTTTTTAAATTAAGCCTCACTGTGAATAAATAAATTTAATATCTTTTTAGCTAGAAACTTCCGTACTATTTATATTTTTCTACAATTCTTTTTGTGATAATTCTTTACATTATATTCTATAAAAAACGTTGTAAATATTTTGTAAACATATCTTTAGATTTAGGCGAATCCCTTTTACCTATTTAACTTATTTTCTTGTATATATATATATCGACAAAATGTAAATGACCCTGTGTATAAAATGCCGCCCATAAGACAAAACGATGCTGTATTTAATAAAAAAATATAAGTACCTTTAAATTGTAATAACTAGTTTTAATTTTTCGAATACAGAGTGTTGTGGCTAAAACCATTCCATTACGGATTGTTACGTTTATTTATGTATATTTTAATGAAACAAAAAAGAAAAATGTTAGCTAGAGCACCCTGTATAGTGTACCTAATGCAATATGATGGTTTAGAAATTGACAAGTTCTTGAATTTTACAATAACAAAATACTTTTCCTCAAAAATGTAAATACGGCAGTCATACATCATTTGTATTTTTAGGTTTTCAAATATTGTAAACAATTATTTTATTCAATTTCTGAAAAAAGACATACAACGAAATAAGATGAATGTTATGACATTTTAGAAGAAGTAATACATATGATTTTTGTCGCTGCAAATATCAAAGTAAAATAGATTGAAAACAAATACACTATTTATTCCATAAATTTGTTGTTTTATTCTTGCAACCTTCTCCTATTTTAACATACCACAGCTAAAAAGAGGCCAGGTCTGAATGTTAATGTACAATAGCTATTTTAACTGCATATTAGGCTATACCGGGCAAATTCCAATTTAGGTAACTTTTATTGAAATTCAAAAATTGTTCTTTATTTTTAGAAAATGTTAAATATATCAAAAACCTTTCATTTTAGTCAGATATTTCTCTAACGAAACTCATCTTTATTTTTCTCCTAGAATCCAAAAATCAATTAATATATAGGGTGTTCCATTACAAAAAAGACACAACTATGATATGTAGTTTTTTTGTCCCATCCATTCCGTAGCTACCGCTTCACAAATCGTGATGATTCTTTTTTAAATGAAAGGTATATATTTGCAGATTGGTTATGAAGCATTTTTGTATCGTTTAATCTCTATCTGTTTTTTTGTAAAACGAATAAATATTAAAAAACACCTGATAAATACCTACCTATTAATTAGCCTGTATGTATTAGCGTTGAATTAAGAAATAAGAAGATACGCAAACTTATGAGCGATTTCGTGGCTCAAAACCTGTCCGAGATGTAGCTGGCGATACCGACACCTGTAAGAGATTTAGTTTAGCTCTGTGCCGCTGCGCGCTGATAGTTGTTTACAGCGCAGCGGATAAAGAATAATGTACCGTAGATCTGCTTTTAGTCGACAGAGTGGGTGGTTGTCGGAGTCAGTGTTGCCAGAACTACGGATTTTGCAGTACAGTACGTTAATAATACGGATTTTCTATCATTAAATAATTTAATATAATATTATATTATTAAACAAAGAATGGCGTTAGAGTTTGCTTGGAAATGAAGATCGCTGTTATTTCCTATGTAAAATATTATGGTAAATGTCCATAGTTCATCATTTCCAAGCCAACTAAAAGACTTTTTTCAATCATACGCAATATTCAATACCTAGTAATGTAGTAACAGAATTTTTATTTTTCTTGTTTATTGAAGTTCAAGAAAAACGCGGATTTTTCATCCAAATATATTTTCGTCAAACGTATTACAGATATTACACATTTTAATTTGGCAACATTGTCGCTTTCAGTTTCACACGTCTTCGATATGCCTTCAGTAGCCGAATTAGAGAAAATGAGTATTTTATGAGTTGGCCGCAGAACGAATAGAGACTCCACCGTACAGCACTTGAGACGTAAGGGGAAATCAAATCAGCTTTGTCAACAATTTGTCCATTAAGTTGCGTATCTCCCCAATTCTTTCAATCGACGGTTAATACCTAGCTAGTGAGAGTAACATTTTACTAATATTATTACTAATATTACTAATACTAATATTACTCTCACTAGCGACTGCCTACAATTACTAGTAAAAGACAACAGATTTCTTCAAAATACGATATTCACTAGTCCAACGCGTAATTATCAGAATTCCGATTTCTACTCTGCATATTAACTGAATAAATGGACGTAAAGATATTTATTATTGATATATCGTGGTCCCCGATTCCTTATTTGTTGAAAAATTATGGCGTGCAGTTTAGATTTCCCAAGACGAGCTGCTGGATTTGTGTGAGCAAGTAGTAACAACGGATTAGAGACGCTAAATCAAAACGAAGGTGAAGGAGCAGATGATTTTACTAAAACACTACCAACAGTCACTCTTAATACCAAGACCGTGCACTATAGCCTCCATGAACTGAATTATAATCGTTCCCTATATTAATTTTAATAGTTTCCATTAGAGGTGTGTAGTTCGTGAACGAACTAGTTCCAGTGAACTAGGTATTCCGATCCCGGAATGAAAGGAACTAGTTCCGACGGCGACGGATCTGTCAGCGCGATCGTAGTCTGATGCTAGGCAGGAGTGGGGAGTGCCAGCCCTATGTCACCGGATCCGGATCTAGGGAAACTAAATAAAAGACTAGTTTACGTACGGATCGGCCAGTGCCATCGTAGCCCGATGTTAGGCGGGAGTGGAGAATACCAGCCGTATGTTACCTGTCCCGGACCGAAAGGACTGAGGGGAACTAGAGGAAATAATTAAAAAACTAGTTTACGGAAAGCTATTCAGTCGGCAGATCCGAGATATAATACAAGGCTACGACGCCAGATTCGGCCTTGTCTATTGCCACAGCCGGCGTAATTACCACAGAAAATTGTCGTAAATACTGTTTTTAGTTTGTTCTTTGAATATTTTATGGGAATGTTTCACTTTGAGTCCCTAAAATTAAGAAATATCTTATAAAACGAAGTAGATATTCTGAATTTTTAGACAAAAACAAAAGGCTTGAAGTGAGGAAAAAAGTAATTTTTCGTATTATTTGCTCCAATTGATTTGTGATATAGTCTCTGACTCTGATTTGAGTTTCTTCTTTAATTTTTTGACTGCAATAAAACTTACCTATATGTTTGTAACATACGCAGTTACACGTCTCGTTATATTTCGTACATTAAAAAAATTATACAGATCATACTGTGAATAGTTCTGACTGACAACAAAATCCATTAGCAAGCAACGGGGATGTCAAAGTTAGTCGGGAACTATTGTGAACTAAAGACCTTGTTCAAGGAACTATTTCTCTGGAGGCACTAGAACTAAGGAACTAGAATTTTCATCTCTAGTTCCCATTTAAGTATTATTTAATGTTATTGCAGTGATTTTAGATTACGATCCAAACAAATGTCAAATACTAGTCTTTATTAGTCTTAATAAAAATAATAAAGCAAATTGTGTTTTTTAATAAAACCAAGGCATTTATAGTCAAAATAAAATTTTTGAAAGATCTCACGGGAGATGATCCTCGCGTAGTTTATGGATGCCCCCTTAAGTATAAAATTCTATCTATTAGGAGTAAATACTTTTACCGGATATTCTCTGTCGTCCTCGATTCCATCTAGCTCGATTTTATATGATTAACAATGATTAGATTATAACTTTACAAATTGTATCGGCAAATTAGTGTTCTTCTTTTAAATTTTCCAATTTCTAGTCCATTTCCAAAACGTCAAAAGATCTATAAATCAAATTCTAATCGAGCTTTATTGGTGCAGGTGAACAACTTAATCTAACCCCTTGTTCTGGAATAACAGTCCGGACCTGGGCGTACATATAATTCTATTTTAAAGCGAGGTGAATAGTAAATTAATCTTAATTTAATCTCGGCGCTTTTATAGGCAGAATTATGGCTTGTTAATTATACCTTACAATTATTTATTATTTTAACGGCAAGCGCAAGAGAATTATAACAAAAATCTTCGGTAGGTAGGCCTTTTTAACTAACTTTTGCCGGCCGGACATGCGAGGTTGCCGTGATTAATGGCTGGAACGTTGACCTGTAATAATTCAGACGTCGATATCGCGTAATTATCTTTGCCAAGTCCGACGCTGGACGATGGAATTCAATATTCGTACGTATGAAGCAAATTAATGTATTATTATTTTTGAAAACTAATATGAAATGAACTTAGATAAGTTTTCCGATATTCGTTCGATAGTCAAACATCCTTAAGAGTGATCAACTCAGTAACTATCAATACGAAATTGGTTAAAGAATGCGTAGAGAAGCTGAACAAATGAGGCAAATATAATAAAGTCCTTCTACTCTCGGTGCTAGTCCTCCAGGGGATAGAAGGCAATAAAAAAGCAAACGATCTAGCTAGAAAAGGAGCGAATACTCCCACTAACTGGACCAAAATTGTTCTGCTTCCCAAGTGGGAACCAACTCAAAGTGGAACTCAAGGACTTGGCAGCCTCTAACAGTAACCTGAAATGCAAATCCTCCAATGGTCTAAGACACTCTAAGAAATTTCTCAGAACTTACGACTAAGAAAACTCAAAGATTTTCCTTCTTAAGTAAAAACAATCTTCAGATTGTCATGGGGTTTTAATATGACACTGTCTCCTCAACGCACACATCAGTAGATTGAACCTAAGAAACAACAGCAAATGCAGATTCTTAATGAGGAAAATGGGGAAACACCAGAACACCTTATCACTGAGCGCGCCGAGACGACAACCATTCGTGTCTTATACTTTGGTACGGAGATGGAGAACTAACCTCTGTAAAACCGTCTTAGATACTGGCTTTTATCAAAGCTCTGAAACTGTATGTTCATGTATAACTCAAGAAAGGAGGATACAATAGATCTGTAAGATCGCGGTGATTATCACTCCTCCCATACCATTCTACATTCTAGATAAGTTTTAGAGTGTATGAGTTATAGGTATATTTACGTAAGGGTTTTAGTTAAAGTCCAAAAAATTATCGATAATAATAAAAATCATTTTCTTTTGTACTCTTATTTGGACATAGTTTTCTATATGATGTTAGTATTTGAAATGGATGTTTTTTGAAATGGGTCATTTTGTTCTATTTATGTGGGACCTCTTCAGGAGAGAATAAAATCAAAAACACAGCCAGTAATCTAATTTGCAAATAATGTTATCAAAAGCAAAATTAAATAACTAACTCAATACTCAGTGTTAAAAGTCATTTCAATAAGTGTTTATAACAATCTATATGTGTTTATAATATCAGAAATATTTTAATTTCTATTGGTCAGACGACTTCACATTGGTTATAACGATCTACACATCAAACCCATCCCGAAAAGAGCATCAGTTGCTTTCCATCCCAGCAATATCAATAACCATTATGTTATGTTATTTCTAAATAACTGTTGTAAAGTAACAGATAGTAAGTAACAACCCATCTCTCATTACAAGACGTTTTTGAAAATATCGATAATGTTGTGCTTTTATGTACCGTTCAACCTTTGGTTCAACTATGGAGGGCGATTAGAACATAGAAAAAAACTTTTTAAATCCGATATTAAGTGTTATTTGGTTAGTGCTGTAAAGGAGAAAACATTCTCATTCGTGACGAGGGAAAGATCGCGAATGACGATCATTATTCGGGAAAGTTTCCCTATAAGAGCACAAGTATGAACACAAACATTATAAGCAAATGAGACCGTTCCGTATAAACTTTTTTGCGTTTTGTTAGTTGATTTTTTATTTTTTAGGCTAAATAGCATAAGCTTTCTACAAAAATAGTAAACACAGTGACAACATAGGAAACTTACGGCTAGGTTTTTACCGAAATTAGCAGTTGGGCGGTTCTTCAGCATACTATTATAATCTAGATTTAACCACTTTTTTGGTTTTAATTTCCAAATTGTAGTATGTTGTGTTGCTAGTTACTCTGCAATATAAATATGCCTAGAAAGAAGGGTAACGTGTTCTGAATACCTTCAATTCTGGTCTCTCACTCTTATTCTCAAAATGTTTTCGTCTTCTTATTCTAAATGTTCTCAAAATTCTCATTCTTCTAATAATACGGAGAAACTAAAATTCAAAATAAAATTTAAGAAAAATAACTGAGATTCCAACCTCTTTTATTTAAATAAAATTTATTTCTAATGAAGCTAACATACAGAGCGAAACGCACGCCCGTTGTTAAAAGTAAAAGTGTTTTTGTGTAATGTGGTGAATTGGTGCTTTATTTTGTTGCCTTTTAACATTTAAAAAAAATGGCGTTGGAAAATGGCGTCTAGCTGCAATTTTGGCATAACAAAAACAGTAATGTTTTAACAGTAATAATAATGTAACAGTAATGTTTGCTAACTGTAAAGTTAGCAGTTGGTGCAATCTTTACCTATACTGCAATACACCAAACCCTTTAAATTGTGTGTATTGTGGGAAATTACGACCTGCTGAGAGTAGATTTTAGCGGAGCAGGAGTACGGATACCTCCTACTGCTCCACAAAGGATTTACTTCAGAGGAAGCAAAAGCGAAAACACTTTTCGAAAAAGGGGGAGAAAAGGCACCAAGAAACAGCCTGGCGCATCTCCACCAAAGACCAAGAGAGAGAGCGAGAACCTCTCACCTCTGCTACGGCAAGGTGAGAAAAAGCCAGGGTGGAAAGCCGTCTCCAACACCGGGAAGTAAGCAGGTATGTTTCACCAGCTTTTTCAGAACTCCAATGTAAGGACATCGAGTTGGTGAGTCATCAACTCTCTTGACCTCAAATCCAAGGAGGCAATAGAGAAAAACAGATATATCCTCTATTATAGATTCGGGACAACACCGGTATCAGGTATAGGGAGAGACAAATCTTCCAGCCCCCACCTCACGGGTACCTCAGCCAGAGACAAGCTCTTCGACTATGAAGGGCAAGGAGGGCTACCTAACCAAACCAAACCCCTACCGTGAAAGGGGGTATACCCTCGTAGGGAGTAGATGTCCACTGAGGATGAACATCTGTTGTCAGAGAAGGATGGGATTTTTTATGTCACCTGTGTAACAGGAAGATCCTCATATATGATGAGTTATGGACAGTATAACTCAAGAAAGGGGGACACAATAGATCTTTTTTTTTAAGGTCGCGGTGATTAACATTTTTTCACTGATTCTACATTGTGAGGAACAACTGTTTTATTTTGCTTAATAAAAACTCTCTTATATTAAAATACACTTCGGTCTTATACGAGAATACGAGTATGTGCGTGCAAAATTTCATCGCGATATATACATCGGTTCAAGAAATAAACGGACTGTAGAGTCAAATATATTTGTAGTTTCTTCAAACCAAACCTACTATTAACTTACACTACAATCATTTAATTGGGTAGTTACTTGAATATCATGTTATTGACAGACATATCTGAGTAACAAATCTACCTAAAACTCGATTTCATTAGTGTCATCCACATACCCAATTTAAATTTTGTAGTATAAGCTCTTTCTTTTAATAAGTAAGCAATTATTGTTTCATATATAAAATTCCTTTTTAACGATATCCCGTGTTTTTGAATGTGGCGTGCGAATCGCCCCATTCAAAATAACATATTCCGTTATCTGATATCAAGATAGAGCGTCGATTTTTATTTAAACCGAGTTAATGGCTCAATTGCGGGCAGTAGTACGTTTGTAGTTAAGTAAATCACCGGTTGGAATAGGTCATTTAAAATAATCAATGCAAAAGAGGGGCTAGTTTCGTTTCTTCGGATTCGTAATGACTCAAATCCTGGATTTGGGCAAGACGTCATTTGGGTTTGCAGAACAAAGAAAATAACAAAAATGGCATTACAGAATGAGTGAACGCCAAAGAGCTCGCAATAAAAGTTCAAAAAGTTCTGTTGCCTGACAAGATATCAAAAAGTAGAGGATTGAAGGTATTTTGGAATAGTAGTTACAAAAATAATTGCAAAAAATTTAAATGTTGTTTATTTTTAATAAAATAAATAGTATCCCAAGTAGCATCTATCTGACTTCGAACTAAATCTGACCTGAAGCGACGTCAGACTTTGTGCAAATTTAGGTCGGATGCTCGTGATACGACCTGTGACGTCGCTTTCCTATTAAAAGCGACGTCGTTGGATCCGAGTCGGTAAATCCAACGAAATGTCGAGGTACAAAATAACAACGTACCATTTTTATTAATTTCCCAACGTCGTTCCCACGCTGGCTTGCACGACGTACATATACTTGAACTAGCCCGACGTCTACCCGTTGTCCGAATAGGATACGTCTCACTGATAATCCCTAAAGTAACGTCCAATTATATTTTGTTGTATTTTGTTCATATTTATAACCTAATTTACGTTTCTCTATTTATGTCCGTAAATACAACCCATTAAGCAACCTAATGAACATCATAAACTAATAACAAGTTTTTGTAAACAAACTTAATTTTTTTATTATGCCTAAAAAAACACTAAAAAGGCATTTAGACATTCATCTACATTTTACAGAAAGAGGTCGAGGCTTTTGCAAAATAATAATAGTAGTAGTGATGTCTTGCCTCCACCCGTAAATGCTTTTTATCCGGAAGAGATGCTGCATTACACTAGTAGAATAATATTGATAAGGTTGAGTTTGGGGGAACCACAATACAGTTTTATGATTAAACCAGCTAGAAAATTAAAAAAATATTTTGCGAGTTACTTTTTATAGATATTTTTATTTCATAAATCTACCTAATTTTGAAGGCGCTCGTTGTTTTCCGGAGTATTTTAATCAGATATATCAAGAAAGTGACTTCCGTTGACAAAACTGATGTCTGGATTAATGATTCAGAATTATTATAATATGAAATTAGATAGGCACTTATAGTTATATTCGAGGAGTGATTATGAATCCATTTGTAATTAGGTAGTTTGCTTAGGTTTTTATGTATTCTTGGTAGCGAATATGAAACCAAACGTAACGTAAGTGCTTAGCGACGAATTTTAAGTGACTAAAATCCAACGTAATATGACGTTGGTAATTGGTAGAATTACATTCCCTATTAGGTCAGATACCGACGTCGAGGCGACCCGAAACTGTATTCCCCATTTAGGTGCAAATAAGGGTCGTCAGGCGGTCGAACCGACGTTGGTACCCGACGTCGGGTTTATTGAACGCGACGTATACCCGACGTTAGATAACGTCCAAATGCCACTTGGGATGCCTTTGATCTACATATTATGTTGTATGTCATACGAACGTTTCTAAGTATTTAAAGTAATTTAAATGTATTTTTTATTCATGATAAAAAAGTGCAAAAAATCTCTGTCGACGTAACCATGCAGCTAATTTGAAATACCACCAAGAGAAAATTAGGCAGAATATTTACAATAGTCGCACAAATATACATTCCGGCGTCATATCCGACACACAGTGGACTCATAATTCGCATGTGAGGCACTGTCTCACTATTCTCCCCTGTACCTTTCCTTCACAGAAAAAAACATAATTAGCTTACTTTGGGTTATTTCTATTACCGATTCTGAACCGTCTAATAACTGCGATACGCAAGCGCCGAAGGAAATACTTTTTTATATTTTACTTGTGCATGTGCTGCAGAGTTCTAGGACGGTTCAGAGTCGGAAGTAACAAGAACCCGAACAAAGCTACAGTCACTTCTGGCTCTCTATTTAAATCAAATTCTGGAGCGAGTTCTGAGGAGGTCGAAATAATTCAGCTTGCATTAGATTCACTATTTCTTGTCTTCTAATTTTTGCTCCTGTTACCCTATATCTCTCCTACAATTAAGATCAGATTAAGACAAATCTATTGACACTGGACACCTTATATGTTAAAATCCATCAAGCAGGTTGAGCTACAGTACATGCCAAAGAAATTTACATAAAATAGATAATCGAAAAGCAGCAAGATGAACATTAATTTGGACTATTCCAAATTTGCATCAATTATATTCCAAATTAGCAACATTACAAATTAGACCTTCGCCATTATTCGTAAATAAAATATATGCATTGACATATCGATAAAATACATTTATCAAATTAAAATATAAACCAATACTTACCTCACCCAATCAAAATTAATTTAAATCAAAAATCAGGACAGTGACTGCCGATTTAATTTCCAATAAAAAAGTTTTTGTTGTCACAATTATTTGTTCACATATTTTTGCTCTGTACTATAAATTTAATTATCTACAAAATCTGTTTTCCACTAAATACAAGCCTACCATATTTAAACAGATAGTGTCACGCATAGCTTCAATAAGTGTGTATTCCAAATTACCAACAGTATTTCGAATTACCCTCATTTCCTCTATCAGAACAAAAAGTTTTCTATATTTTGATTTTGTGTCTATTTATCAAAGTTTAAAAGCATACGATGGTTGTCTTTTATATTTTGCATATAGAGGTAGAAAAAACAGTAGATAACTTTCAAATACACATTCACTGGCACGCAAAACGGGCATCTTTAAATTTTCATGTATTTTAAAGATTTATTTATTGTGTGCTAGTGAACCGATTTTGATGGTTTTAAATACCATAAGCTGCTAAAAAACATCAAAATCGGCCCACTAGAACAAAATATATTAAACTTTAAAAAACATCAAAATTTTAAGGTGCCCGTTTTTCGTGCCGGTGAGTGTTATGAACACTATGACCTAATTATAAAACACTGAAATAAAAATTCTGTAATAAGAATATTAAAATTTAGTAATGTCAATGTTCCAAATTTTTGTTATTTTTTGAAACTGTCCCGTATTTTACCGATATTTTTAGGAACGAATCCTTACCGTAGTTTACGAACCTGATGGTAAGCCTGGTTTTACAACGGAATGTAGTCTTTATTTTCTGTAATTTCACGAACATGCTGCTTTATCTAGTAACAACAAAAGGATGTGGAATTTCTAGTGCATAAATTATATTTCAATTATTTAAAAGATACAAATACTTAGTTTCAAAGTGGACGTTGAAAAATTGTCTGAAACAATAATTTACCATCGCGAGCATTAAAATATTACGACTTTGTTTTGAATGTCAATCAAAAGATATTATTATTTAATAATTAACCCTGCGATAACTGCGGCACAAAATGAAAGGCCCTATCGCCGAGATAACTGAATCTTGGAACATTTGTCAAATGCAGGAAACACGCTATTTAACGTAACCAGATCTTAACAATTAACTACTGTGAATAACAATATTCGAATTGATTTATAGTTGCTTATCGCTATCTTAGACTTGTTTAATCTAAATGTAAAGCAATAACGGCCTTTTTTGATAAGTTCCGACGGTAATGATCCATGTTTCTTAATGATTTACTGTTTCGTTTATGATTTGATAAATTCTATCGATCTGCAGGATCGCCGATAGACAATAAATAATAAACCAAAAAAAAAACAAATATTCCTTTCTTTCCAGAGCAGGGACAGGGATGTGAGTATTTTGGGCTGAAAACTAAATACACCGAATCAATGAGCACAAGAACCATATAGGCAGACTTAGATAGGAACTATTGGATACAAGAAATAGCTTCTTATCCGATAGTCAAGCAGCATTAAAAGCGATCAACTCAGTCAAAGCCAATTCGAAGTTCATCCAAGATTGTCTCCTAGCCCATCAAGGGATAAAAGGCAATGAAAACGCAAACTATCTAGCTAGAAAACGAGCGAACACTCTACTAAGTGAACCAGAAACAAACCAAGAACCTGGAAGACTCCATCTATAACCTGGAATCCTCCAACAGTCTAAGACACTGGAAGAAATTTCTCAGAACTTACAACCGAGAGAAATAAAAAAAATCCTTAATTTAAGTAAGAACAATCTTTGGACTGTCACGGGGATTTTAACAGGTCTCCTCAACGAACCCCTCAATAGATGAAGCTAAGAAACAAAAGCAAATGCAGATTCTGTGGGGAAAATGGGGAAACACTAGAACACCTCACCACTGAGTGCGCCGAGACGACAACTATTCGTGCCATGAAGTGGTACTGATATCGGAGATAGAGAACGACCCTTTGTAAAGCTTGGAGACTGTATGATAACTCATTATAACTCAAGAAAGAGGGAGAAAATAGACAAGGTCGCGGTGATCTCATACATTCTACATTCTAGCTACTATGGCATTTTTTGGCTGAAGGAATGCAAGTTAAACAATCTTATTTTATTAAAAAATGTGCTGCAAGTGCCCGGATTACATGTGCACACTGGCCTGCTAATACATCGAACGTCGATGGAGTATTGATTGCAACAAAGGGTGGTTTGGGGACAGCAAACGTTTGACCAATTAAGTCTAATATTCTAATAAGCTGTCAACGAAGCGATTAAGTAGTAGTAGAATTAATCTGATGAAAGATGACCACGACAACAGCAATTTTGTTTAGAAAGTAACAGATAGGTTCAAGTTCAACGCCAGATATAAGACAGTCGACATTCTTGTGTACTAATTCTTTTTCAAGCCTACGATTAATAGTTTTTAATTAAACTAAATTTTTATACTGTAGAATAGAACAGCATAAATGTCATAGAAAACCAGATTAGAACTTATACAAGGTGAGTAATAAATAAGTAAAAATATATTCAGGGCTGGTAGATCTCGATAAAAGAAGCATATTTTCTCTTTACCGTTTTACAAAGAAGTCCAATATAACAGAGTTATTTTACTTCGGAAATTTCAAAAAAAATATATATATTTTGCTTAAATTTTGAGAATCAGTGGATATTTTCTGGGTTTTCTTTCTTGTAAATTTAATCTACTACCTATTACCTATGTTGCAAAGTTATCAAGGAAATATGTTTTTTAACTAAAAACTAAAAAAATCCATAATTTTGTTCAAAGAATTTCAAATTTTCAATTTTTTTTTCGAGAAAAAAAACTCGAATCGAAATCGTGTTTCTGGGGTCGAAACATAAAACTCCTGAAAATATTTGCACATTTAAGACTCGCCCTGTAGTACATGCAAATATAGCAATCAAAATCACGATCGTAGTTTAAAATCAACCCCATCCCAGTACATAAGTAAAAAAGTATTCGTTATAGACGATGGGAACCCTTTGCATGTATACAGTCCTAAAGGGTCTAAGAACATCATAAATTTAATAGAGAGAAGCTACCTGAATGCATCATACAAATTATTTTTTAGAACGATCCCAGCGTCTTAATTAATATTTCGATTTTATTTAACACGAAAGATATAACCATCGGACACCAATTTTATATGATGCTTCCATGTTTTTACCTGCCGTACGAGATAAAAGAACATAAAAAATACGAGATCTAAAAGAATTTTCTACCTGTTGCAGTCCTCAGAGTATTAAAAAAGCAGGGTATTTTGTAACATCATCATCATCATCATTTAGCTTATTCCGTCCACTGCTGAACAAAAGCCTTCCTTAACTCGAGCCATTTCTTTCTATTTTGTACCATTTGAATCCAATTTTTAGCCATTCTCTTAATATAATCTGTTCATCGACTAGGAGGTCATCCTCTGCTTCTATAGGATATTTCTATATTCTTCTATAGGATGGTCTCCATTTTACTCCAATTAAGTCTCTTTGTCCTAGCCACATGTCCTGCCCAATTCTATTTAAGATGTAAGACAGATATCACCGCGTCTGTTCGATTTCGGATGGTATGATTGGGTATTTTATTGTTCTGCTGTTCATGAGCTGTTCATGTTGTAACACTTTAGAATATTTCCAATTAAAAGTTAGAAAGCAAAAAAACTTTTAATAAATAATGACTGTACCATCATAAAGATGGCGGAGTCGTTTTCTGGAGAACTAAAATGCCAACAGATTATAATAGACATATTTTCTTGATACTAAAGTGTTCTTGAATAGTTGTATTTATACATGTTACTCACGGACGTGTATTTGACACGCATCAAAAGATGATTACGAAAGGCGTTTTCTTTCATGAGCTTTTCTGCGACTAAAAAGTCCGATACGTGACGTTATCTCCTTTCCGCTCTCCGGACATTCAAAAATCTCATTACTTTGTTGCCGCTTTACTTTTTGGTTGTCATTGTTAAATGAGTTTACAATTATTTTTCTCCATTGCGTTCTATTGTGCACTGCTTCCTCCCACTGATTCTATATGCTTATCTCCTTTAAGTTTTCATGGAAAATATCCTTATAAATTTTGAGTTGTCCACCCGGGTTTCTCTTACCGTCTACAAGCTCGATGTAAAGAAGAGATTTCGGTAGGCCGTTTTCTTGCATCCTGCATACGTGGCCGGCCCATTTTAAGCAGGATTTAGTACTCATGACTTCAGCGCTCTCACAGCTGGCGTTTTCAAGGACTGATACGTTTGAGACATGGTTGTCGAACCGCAAGGAAAAGACAAATAAAATCTAAATTTAAAAAAATTAAAAATGGACGGTCAACAAATTCCAGTAACATTGTAGCGGAAAGTGGGAATGAATTGTGGGATATACAATGCTGTCTGCAAAATAAACCCCGAGAATGGAGGGTGGCTCACATAGTGTCTCATTTTTAAAAGAGATATCGCAAGCATCCCGGTTGTTACAGAGGCCTGAGCATTAACAGCTCGGTCGTGAATCAGCAGACTTTTTGGAAAAGTTTTGCAGGGTAAGCCCAGGAATAGTACTGATGAAAAAATCTCGGAAGACCAAAGTGGATTCATACCGGGGAAATCTTGCACAGATAACCTTTTTATCCTGAATCAGGTGATGGAAAATAAGATGGCTGTAGATCAATAAGTCCATCTAGCGTTTATTGATATGAAGAAAGCGTACGATTCTATTCCTCGCAGCAAGATATGGAAAGTCTTGAATATTTTGGAAGTAGATAGATCCTTTTCTAAAATAAAAAAAAATGAAGGAAATGTAGCGTACAATAAGGTAATACACATGCTTTCCAATTCAATTATTAACACCACAAGGGTTGCGACAAAGATGCAGCTTATCTGCTCTAATCTTTAATGCTTACGTCGAAGTAGCTTTTAAGAAATGGAAGAGAAGATGTCAGGTTATGGAAATACCTATTAGAGATGATACACTCTTTACCCTGAGCTCATGTCGTGATTACGCAATTTTCATACGATCTGGAGTTCATGACTAAGAGGCTTTATGAATGTAACAAATGGTGACTTCAAGTTAGTCTAAAAACGGAATACTTAACTGTGAACTCAACGCCAGTTTTATAGTCTTCATTAATGATTACAGATTTAAATATCTAGGTGCTACGATCATCAACGAGGGTTTAGGAAAAGAAGAAATATAAACCTGAATTCGGAAGAGTAAACAAGTTATTGGAGGTCTTAATAGTCTCTGGTGTGACCGAAACTTGTCTTCAGCAACTATAAAAGACTTGGACGTATATTGGTGGAGTCAATTCTTTGCTTTGGCTCAGAGCTATGGGTTCTAAGGACTGACGCGAAGCGCAAAGTCTCAGTAATTGAAATGGACTACTTCAGAAGAAGTGCAGGTATATCTGAAATGAAAAAAAAGACAAACATCGAAGTCAGGCGTATCATGAATGCATCGGAAGAAAATACCATTATTAGATCGAGTCAAAAAATGTACCTTAAACTGATTTGGACATGTTCTGCGTATGGCCACAAGTATCGTATGGGTACAAGTATCGTAAAAATAGATTAAATTTTTTAATCGCTAACTTCATTAAATTTTATTTTATTATGATTAAAAAAATGAAAGCAATATAAATTTGATATAGCGATAGTAAAAAATATTAATGGAATAATCAAAAGACAATCTACATGGTATATTGAACCGTCATATATCTACATTTAATTTATTCATTGTCACTCTGAGTGCCTAACCAACAAAAAAAATATATAAAAAGTGGAACAAAAAATTGGAGGTGGCCGGCTCTTGATTAAAATGTTTAGCAAGGTAATTATTGGGCGTATTTAATAGTTATCCCAAACACAGGGCCAGATATTAATTTAGATCGGGGCAAAATTAAAATTCGGTGTTTTTGTTGACGGATCCGATGAAATTTTAATCAACTTTTGATTGATCGGCGCGACGCTATTAAGGCAGTACGGCGGCCGACGTATTGATTTTTAATTTGCCGAGTTCCAAAAAAGGGAGCAAAATATTGATATGGCTGAGTTGCTAATTGTATTACCTTCTATATTAATTATAAATCTAAATGTTACTTTGAATGTGGTAGACAATGGTTCAGTATTAAAATCACACAATTATATTATATTAAAA
Source organism: Sitophilus oryzae (assembly GCF_002938485.1). Taxonomy (NCBI): domain Eukaryota; kingdom Metazoa; phylum Arthropoda; class Insecta; order Coleoptera; family Curculionidae; genus Sitophilus; species Sitophilus oryzae. The sequence continues at coordinate 3,753,192 of NW_022146254.1, read as the reverse complement.
GACACTAATATTTTCTCGTAATTTTTACTTTAAAATCATGCATTTGCTTTTGGTCATAGTAAACACACGTATGAAATGTTGTTTATTATTTATATAAAGTCACTGTATTTAAAAAAGTCATATTACTATTTTGTGTTAAGCAGTTGGTTACCCTAGCAGAGATGGTTCTAAGTCCGATGGTTGATCAATTAAAATTAAAGCAACAATAGCCGATACTTCTGAACCTTAAACAATCTTTACTAGAGTAAATGTCAATAAAAATGGCTTTTCAATGACACTGCCATTACATACATACATACATACTGCCATTACTCGCTGACGAGTATTCGACACGCATCAAAAGATGGTCACGCAAGGCGTTTTCTTTCATGAGCTTTTCTGTGACTGAAAAGCCCGATACATGATGTTTTATGCCTACCGCACTCCGGACATTCAAAAATATCATTGCTTTGTGGCCTCTTTACTTTTTGGTTGTCGCTGTTAACTGAGTTTATAATTCTTCTCCATTGAGTTCTATTGTGAACTGCTTCATCCCAATGATTCTGCATGTTAATCCCCTTTAAGTTCTCGTCGAAAATGTCCTTGTACCTCTTGAGTTGTCCACCCGGCTTCCTCTTACCGTCTACAAGCTCACCGTAAAGCAGAGATTTTGGTATGCGGTTTTCTTACATTCTGCATACGTGACCAGCCCATCTCAAGCGGAATTTTGTAACCATGACTTCAATACTCTCGCAATTAGCTTTTTCAAGGACCGATACGTTTGAGACATGATGGAACCACCGCATTCTTAAGAGTTGTCTAAGGTGTCTCTGTTGCAACTTGTTTAATGCGTTCATGTGTCGGCGGTACGGCACCCAAGTTTCGCTCCCATATAACATGGTGGGGATTATAATTGCTCGGTACACTGCAAGTTTCGTTTTTGTACTCAAGTCATGATTGTAGAAAACCCTGTCTTTTAATTTCCAGAATGCTCTTGAGGCGCTGCTAATCCTGTGCTCAATTTCAGAGTCGATATTGGCCTTTTCCGAAATCAAACTGCCGAGCTAATTAAATTCCGCTACATATTCCAATAGTTCTTCCCCGATTTTTATAGCATTGTTATGATCTTCCAGGGGAGAGCTGATTTTGGTTTTGTCAATGTTTAGCTTAAGGCCCAAAGCCTCGTATGCCCAGGTATATGTGTTCAACATTCCTTGTAATTGTTCTAACGTGTTTGCAACTAGAGCGCAGTCGTCAGTGTATTGAAGTTCTGTGATGAATTTTGTACGTGTTTTTGCCCTGAGTCTTTTTATCTTGAACAGACCGCCGTCGTATCTGTATCTAATGCCCAGTCCTCTCTCCTGCAGTTTGCTGTCCACTATAATGGAGAGCGCTGCCATGAATATGTTGAATAGGAGAGGTTTGGCCTAATCCTGTAAATCCCTGCCTAACTCCTGTATTTGTTAGGAAGGGATCGCTCAGTGATCCATGATGTGACACTCTTGACTGGTTGTTGTTATGGAGGCTTTTACACACTGTAAGAAATTTGTTGGGTACTCCGAACTTTTTCATAATTGCCCAAAGTGCATCTCTGTTCACAGAGTCGAAGGCTTTTGTTAGATCGATAAATGCAACATAGAGTTTAGACTGCTGCTCTTTTACTTTTTCCTGTAGTTGGCGGATGGAAAATATGGAATCGACGCCGACGGTGCCACGGTTGGTGCGAAAACCCGTTTGCGATTCTGGAAGGATTTTTTCTATATGTGGGTGCAGGCGATTTGACATAATTTCTGCAAGAATTTATCCTCCGATAGCCAACAGTGAAATTCCCCGGTAATTTCCGCAGTCTGATGCACTTTCTTTGTTCTTAAATATATTCACTATATTCGCATTCCAAAAGTCCAGGGGTACCTCTCCGCTTTCCCATATGACATCGAATAGAGCCTTAAGGTGACCAATAAGTTCTTTACTTGCACACTTATAGACTTCCGGCGGGATCGCGTCAGCTGATTTGTTGTTTTTAAGCTGTTTTATGGATGCCATTATTTCCTGTTCTGTTATTGGGGTATCTAATACATCGAGGCTGTTATACTGATATATTGTGTTTAGTGCTTCTATATTGGGGTTGTTTTCCTGGTTTAGGATATGGCTGTAATGCTCTTTCCAGCGGTTTCTAATTTGCTCTTCCTCTTTTAGAAGTTCGCCATTTTGTGCCATGATTGGGCAGCTTGCCTTCTTGGTTGGGCCGTATACTTATTTTACAGCCTCGAAGAATTTACAATAATCGTGATGCGTGGCGTACTCTTGAATCTGATTAGCCTTTTGTGACCACCAATCATCGACTGCTTGATGTGCTCTATATTTCTATTCTAACAAGTAGTCTGTATATAAGGTTGATTTTCGTTAAACCAGTCTGGTTGTTTCTTTGTCTTGGACTTTTCCAGTACTGCTTTGCTAGTTTTATGCATCGCATCCCTTAATTGTGTCCAGCCTTGTTCAGCTTCCAAGATTGAGATTGAAGTTATCGGTAGAAGTGATTCTTTGATGGCTTCCCGGAGGGCGTCGGCGGTATTTTTGGTCTCTAGACCCCGTACGTTCAATCTGGTCATGTTGTTTTGCTTTTTACAGTGTGGATGTTTGGATTTTAACTGGATTTTCATTTGTGAAATTAAAAGTCGGTGGTCAGTGCCGCATTCGGCATCTATTCTGGCTTTTGTGAGTCATCTTTTAGATGCGTCCTTCGAACGATTACGTGGTCCAATTGATGCCAGTGACCTGATCTAGGGTGTCTCCAGGTACCTTTAAACTTGTCCTTCAACATGAACCACGTATTGGTGATGCATAGATTATGCTCTGTGCATGTTGTTAATAAGCGTTCACCATTGCTATTTACGTTTCCTATTCCATGTTTTCCCAATACGTCAGGCGATAGTTCCTGTTGTCTGCCGACACGAGCATTAAAGGCGCCCAGCAAAATGATTCATTCGTGCTTTGGAATTCGTTGGAGAGCATTTTGTAGAGCTTGGTAAAATTTATCCTTATCCTCAACTTTAGCGTCTAGGGTGGGAGCGTAGGCACTGATGATGTTGACGCAAGATTTGTCTGGTATGGGGTATCTTAGGGTCATAAGACGTTCGGAGACACCAATAGGTACTTCTGTTAATTTGGTGGCGATTTCGTTTTTGATTGCAATGCCTACGCCATGAATTCTCTTGTGTGTTGCAGGGTGACCTTTCCAAAAAAAGGTGTAATGCTCCCCAGTGAGACTATCCTCATCCGCGAAGCGGGTTTCACTAACAGCGGCAACATCTATATTTAGTCGGTGGAGTTCCGGTGAGACCAGTGCTGTTCTTCTCTCTGGTCGATTTGAATTTATCTTGTCCAGTAGAGTGTGGACGTTCCACGCCGCAAACGTGAAACATTGATGTTTTTTGTTTCTCCGATGATACGCTCGAGTAGGCACCCCCTCCCGGAGATCCGATTGAGGGGGTATTTTACCTCCGGATGATGATTTTGTCCCACTCGAATGTTCTATCATTGATGTGTGTTAGCTGCGTGAAAATGTTTAACTGTAACGGTTACGCTGTCGCACAGTTTTGGCTGCAACTGTAGCACGGGATGAGTATGGCACAGTGAGAACCGCGACGATAGTTCCCTTGTGCTACGTTCTCGGCCAGCTAGGAGTAGTTTACTACTCTTCTTCCCCAGAAAGATGGTGGGTCTGAGGATTGTATAAGATTATACCGCCTATACTCGGACGTCAGAGCCTCGTTTGTGTAAACAGGGTGCACCGCGTGAAGTGAGATTGACTTTTGGGTAAGCTAGGCTATATGTATCGCTTCACTACCCCTTGCACCCCCTGACAGTGCCATATTAAAAAAAAAATAAACACTTTTTTTAAGTGTGTTGATGAGGATGCAAAAGCAAATAAGGCATACTTTCAATGTTAAAATAGCTATCTGTTCTGTGATAGCTGTAAATCATTACTGTCTTATAGAAAAACGAATATCTCCAACAGAAATAAAGCTATTGAGATGAATCAAAAAACAAACTATCGAGAAAAAATGTACGTAGATGACAAAATTATTTTTAAATTCCTTGCTTTGTTAACATATTCCACAAAGTGTTTCATTCTTTCATCAAAATAGCGCAACATGGGAACATGGAACATGGATAGATCGGAACTTTCATTTCTAATTTAGAAACAGGTACTAAAAAGTCAAATAATTTAGCTACAAACTTTTTAAGTTAGCTGCTGTTGTTAGCTGTTTTGTTAGCAGAAATGTACTTCTTTGCTAATGCATATAAAAATATCTTCATCACAACCCGAGCTATTACGTTTATAAACGGTTTTTAAACAACAAGGAAAATCTATTGTTCACAATAACCTCAAAAAATTGTATTACTGGAGAGCTCACCTTCGAATGCCAATAGATTACCAACTGTTAACCAAATTTACTATTATTGGTTTATTATCTGTAAGTAAATGCTATAGGCCATGCTATACTGCATGTTGTCTACAGACTTAATCTACCATTATATTATCTACAATTTTAATATTACAGTACCTAATTACTAATTTCCTGTTATCCATCTTTATCAAGGAAAGCGATATTATTCTCGTTCTTCCACCTCTGCCGCCGGTTTAATTGAATTACTCTAACAAAACGTAGGAAAATTATATATTTCTGGTGCATTTACTACCGACCGTAGTAGGCCTTACTACGGGGTTCGTGATGGAGGCCCATTAAAAGCTGCTTATAACGAAACCAATTTGAGCGCATTTAAAATTTAAATAATGGCTTTATTTAGAGTCGAATTTTTCATATTTTTAGTATATCTAATTCGCGATCGCCTTTATACATATTTATATACAACACGTAACGCATTTAATTTAATTAATCCGAAAGAATAAATTTGCGAAAATATGCTAGGGAACAGGTAAAATGGTATATTATCTATTCGCTGAAAAAAAATAATTTGTGTAAAACTTGGCGAAAATGAGTTGCTTATAATAATGGTTTTATAATTCGGAAACTCTCTATTAATTTATCTAGTAATGCTAGAACACTCTATTAATTTGAAAGTCGATTACAGCGCTGTCAGATGGAGCGGACCGTCCGCGACGGAGCGTCCGCTCCATCTGAAAGCGCTGTTAGAGAAAATAGTATGATTCATTGGCAAGCGATGTAAATATTTGCGATTAAGTAAAATTGTGATGTAAGAGGACAGGCTTAGCTTGCCGGCGAGTCAGTAGTAGACGGGCCGGCCGGCTGTAAAGTAGTGTTGTGTCGTGTTTTGTCATAGAGCTGACATTTGGAGGTTGCGAGTCTTATGTCTAAGGTTGCGAGTCTTATTGACTATTAGGATACGAGTCTTTTGACTATTAGGGTGCGAGTCTTATTGACTATTAGGATGCGAGCCTTATTGACTATTAGGATGCGTGTATTATCGACTATTAGGATGCGAGTCTTATTGACTATTAGGATGAGAGTCTTTTGACTATTAGGATACGAGTCTTTATGACTATTAAGGATGCGAGGGATGCGAGTCTTTATGACTATTAAGGATATGCGAGTCTTTTGACTACTAGGATGCGAGTCTTTATGACTATTAAGGATGCGAGTCTATTTGACTATTAGGGATGCGAATCTGTTTAGCTGCAGATTTGCGTCCATGGTGAAGCCCCTATACTTACTTCAGGTGACACCAGCTAGTTGTTGAAGATTAACCAATAGATCCGCATAATGTTTGAATTAGATGGAAGATATGGAATGGGATGTATTGAATATAACATCAGTGGCTAGGGGGCGGAGTACCCCCGGGTGAGTTTTACTATTTAACTATCAATTTTATCCAGACCAGTAAATGTTTGTTTTGTTATTTTCATGTACAATGAGAGCCTGCTTGCCAATGACCAACTAAATGGATATTTGAGGTGAATTTGCATTGTGAGACCCGGTTGAGTAAGCTGAAATTTGCGAATTTAATAACAATATCAAGGGTTATTTCTTGCCACAGATTATTGTAGTAGATACATTTACCATACGTTCTTTAGTTTTACAACTCGTTTGTAAAATCGCTGTATAGCTAATTTGTGTAGCATATATGTAAATATCTTAAAATATATCTTTATATTCACCAATATTCTTTGTAAATTTATTTAAAAATGTGTATCTTATAGTAAATTTACTTATTCATTGTAAATTTATCTTTTAAAATCGCCAACTTCTTGTAACATTACTATAGAGTAACAACAAATTAAAACATTTTATTATAGTGAATTTATAATTACTTTTGTAAATTCACAAAGCATTAGTAAATATTAATAAATTTAATAAAACACGTGTTTATAGTTATAATATTTATTATAGAGATTAATAAAAGGTCACAAAACAGAAATTATGTGTGTAAGATACTCATTGCATCTCTTCTTGTCTAGAAGAACCTTACTGGAATTCTGCGCCTAACCAAAATGGGAATAAAATTGCTATTAGATAGAAAATAAAAAAACATCCAAGAAAAAATATCTAATCAAAACAGTCCACTTACCAACTTAGAGACTATGGATGTATAGAGTCATCTAGAGTCATCTACTCCGGCCCCCTATTAAAGCTGTCCTCCGAAAGATAGTCTGAAAGGATAAATAATACTTAGAGATTATTAGAGATACTTAGAGATAATACACTGGAGATATGTTGATTTAGAGAAATTATCGATAGTAAAATGACTTAATAGCTAAACGACACTTTCCGACAAGTCGGAATTAACTATCTCTGCGCTGTGGTTGTCATTTTGTGGATCTGCCCAAGCTCACCTGATGATGGAGTAGGGCTCCGAAACCGGTAGTGAGAGCAGGTTGATCCACATTATGACAAACACAGCGTAGAATTAAATTTCTATATCAGCAGTTAAGGGGCAAGAATCCTTATATAATTTTATTATATACCTATACTGCAAGAAATTTGTTTTCTATCTTAGAGATTATTAGAGATACTTAGAGATAATCCACTGGAGATATGTTAATTTAGAGAGATCATGGAACAATGCAAGTGTTATCTATTTCCTGTTGAAGAAATACATTTTTATTCTCCTGTGATTAACAGTGAGACGGACTTCTTAATACCTGTATCAAGATATGCCTTGAATCAGTTGTATTCTTATTGCAGGAAGTACATTTAATGTTCTATTAATTGTTTATTATGGATTATCACCTATCAAATTTGGTACCCATCAAATATATTACCACAGATTAGGTATACTATATGTATACAGATTAAAATCTTATCCCTAATTCGTGGTACGAAAATTGTTTTTTATGACAATGTGCAAACGAGTAAAATTGCTTGTGCGCAAAAATAAACTCGCGTAAAATAACAATAAACAGAATAATAGAGAGATATCGCTAAACCGAATAGCGTGCATGGACGCTAATAAGGCCAGGTGTTATTTCCTTTACGTGAGGTGGTATTAACTCTCTTCATTTATAGTTATCGGATCGGAAAGAATTCTGCTCGCGTCCGCTATTTAAACTTAACCTGAATTTAAAACTTTGAAATTGTTTTTTTACTAGGTATTTTAAAACTAAAGGGCTAAAATGCTTATTTCTAGTGCTTTATTGTTCAGTGTCTGCCAGTGGGTTGAGGGCAACAAGCAACAAATTCTCTTAGAAGGGCTAAGTCGTCATCTGCTGTAAACCTAAGCCTCTTTATAGGTTCTTTAATATTGGAAGAGGTGGAATCCATATTTTGGGCCATATTTATTTAATTAAAACTAATCCCAGCTACTTAAATATCAAATTACCTAATAAAAAAAACTAATGTAATAATTCAAAACAATTCAAACATAACCTAAAATAAAAGATATCGCCGGCCGGCCCCGGTTGTCAAATACCCGCACATGCCCATTTAAGCAATTTTTAAACGTTATTTAGAAATAGCGCTTGGTGTAATTGATTACGCAAATTACGTCAGGCGGTAACGTTATTAGCGGGTGTTGCGTTAAAAATTGACTCGCTCATATCGTAACTTGATCGTAACCATGATAAGGTACGTGTAAATACTGCATGACGCTATTCGGTTTTGCGATATCTCTCTAATAACTGTGCCGGTCAGGCGCTGTGCACAATTTTAGAGGCCATAAGTGGGCGTGCTATGTGCGCAAACTAGTAACCTAACTAGTGCCCGATTCCGAAAATTGGAACCACGAAAAACAATAAAGAAAAAACAAAGTTTATAATCTGTATGATCTGTGATATTACAGTGTGTGAAAGCCTCTATAACAACAATAAGGGTGCGTTTATGTTGGAGTGGCGATAAACGATAAGAGCAGCGATAGTAGCGAAGCAAAGAATATTATTATATTAATTTATATATAGATGTTTATATTGGAGCAACGCGTTGAGACACGCTTGGCAGTTGAGCAACGGAAAGAGCAGCGCTAATTGTATTGGCTATTTTCTTTGCTTTAAATCAAGGGTGATCGACATGGATACCGATAGTTTAATAAGTGAAATATTTATTAGACCTACCTTGTGGGACCAAACAAATAAAAAATCATCATAATAGATTGAAATTTTGAAATTCTCCAAACTTGTACCTTCTGGTATTATTGGGTGTGCACAGAATTTGTGTTTTTTATCTGCAGTTTTAACAACATAATATTTAACAGCATTTGAAGCTAAAAATAATTCCTCTTCGGAATCACTCACTTTAAACAAATATATTTTCAATCGATTGATTTGGTCTCAACGTCTACTTGCAAAGCAGAGATCATTGTTACAATCAAAGCTCCACTATGAACGGCACATTATAGAAGTGAATTTTGCGCAGCTCTTATCGTCGCTTTTATCACTGTTTGTATCGTTTATCGCAGCTCCAACATAAACGTACCCTAAGTCAAGTTGGTCACCATCATAGATCACTGAGCGATCCCTTTCTAACTAATACAGAAGTTAGGCAGTGATGTGTCCTCACCTTTTCAACATATTCATGACAGCGCTCTTCATTATAGGGGACAGCAAACTGCAGGAAAGAGGAATGGGCATAAATACGACGGCGGCGGCACGGCGCTGCATTCTGTTCAACATAAAAAGACTCAGGGCAAATACTGTACTTGTTTTTCAATTTTCAAAATTCCGCAAAATTACAGAACTTCAATATGCTGGTGACTGCGCTCTAGTTGCAAAAACGTTACAGCAATTACATGAAATGCTTAATCCTCTGCCCAGATATATGTGGGGCAGAGGAGGCATTGGGAATTGGGACTTAAGTTGAACATTGATAAAACTAAATAAATCATGTGCACTCCCCCGGAAGATCACAACAATGTTATGAAAATCGGATATGAACTACTGGAATATGTAGCGGAATTAATTACCTCGGCAGTTTGATTTCAGAAAAGGCCAATATTGACTCTGAAATTCAGCACAGGGTTAGCAGTGTGTCAAGAGCATTCTGAAAATAATTAAAAGACAGAGTTTTCTTTCTTCGTGTCTTGAGTACAAAAACGAAACTTACAGTGTACCGAGCTATAATAATCCCCACCATGTTATATGGAAGCGAAACTTGGGTACCATGCCGTACCGCCGACACATGAACGCATTAAACAAGGTTAAAACAGAGACATCTTGTACAACTCTTAGGAATCAAATGGTTACACCATGTCTCAAACGTATAGGTCATTGAAAAAGCTAGCTGCGAGAGCCCTGAAATCATGATTACTAAAACTCGCTTAAGATGGGCTGGTCACGTATGCAGGTTGTAAGAAAACCGCCTACCAAATTCTCTTTTGTACGGTGAGCTTGTGGACGGTAAAAGGAAACCGGGTGGACAACTCAAAAGGTACAAGGATGTTTTCCACAAAAACTTAAAGGGGATAACCATGCAGAATTAGTGAGATAAAGCAGCGCACAATAGAACGCAATGGAGAAGAATTGTAAACTCAGTTAACAGCGACAATCAAAAAGTAAAGAGGCAACAAAGCAATGGGATTTTTGAATGTCCGGAGTGCGGAAGAGAGATAACATAATGTATCGGGCTTTCCAGTCACGGAAAAGCGCATGAGATAAAACGCCTTGCCAACCATCTAAAACCATCTTCTGATGCCTCTCAAATACTCGTCAGCTAGTAATGACAGAATAGTAGTATGAATTATTAACTATTTATATTAAGTATGTTTATGTAGCATAATAGTAACAAACAAAAATATAGGCAATTCCTTCTATAAATATACACGACAACGCAATATTTTCAAAAGCGTTGCTTAAAATTCAACACATATATCTGTATGCATAATTTCCGTCGATATGTTTCATAATTAATTCCATGACTTGAACATTTTATAAGGATTTAATTTGAAAGAGCCCCCTAAAGACCCGTTCGGCTTCGTAATAAGAAAAAAGTTAATTAGATCTTTTAAAACAGAAGCGCTACCTGTTTTTGAGGTTATTAATTTTATTTCCCCAACAAAATAAGTTCGGTTTTTGTCGGTGAATTTCTCGGGAAATGAACGGCAAATTACTTTCTCGCCATACGTGCGGCTACTTTTTCTGTCGATATTAGCAATCAATTTTCTATAAAAATATAATTTACGATTTTTACTCGCAACTGACATCTATAATGTTGTAATCGCTTTATTTTGTGTCTAAAAATAAATCCTCCATCAAATAAAACAACATTGTACTAAGTTTATACAAATTATACAGGGTCCGGCAATAGTGCATAGGGCATCTGTAGCTCGTTTAAAAAAAATTGAAATCGAATTTTGTTTAAGTGCGAACATAAAGAATCTACTAGCATGTATTTCAGGAAAATATTTTAACTTCTATTGGATGGCTCAAAAAAGTGATAGTGGATCGGTATGACTTTTATGAATGGAACAACCGAATATAATTGCATTTTTGGCTTCCTTTCAGAACACTTTACATAATCTTAGATTAGGTTAGGTTAGGTTGCTGGGTTTTGGGATCATATTTGATCCTTCACTCGGAGGCCTTGGACCTATTGCGATACCCCTGTATTGTTGTACCAAACCTTCCTCTAATTCTTTCTTTGCATTAAAGCACTTCCAGCTCTTCCTGATGTCGCTGATGTTGGCTTCTGCTGCTAAAAAACCTTGCCCTAAAGTTTTAAAGCGCCGGTATTCCAGTGCCGGACAGTGGCACAGCAGGTGCTCTATGGAAAAATTCCAAACACACGTGCTTTGATTAAGGCTTGATTAAAGTTTGCAGAGCTTCAGCATTTGCCATAAAATAGCGAGCAATTTGTTACAAAACCATATAAATTATATATCACTGTAATCACAAAACTTCAATCTATTTCCGTATTTTAACGGAATTTTAAATTATGTCTTTATTTTCGAGAAAATTTAATCAAAACATAAGGAATATTTTGTTAATGTTTGATCATCAAAATCTTAAAAATAAAGAAGTTGTCTAAAAATGTGCTTCAATACGGATATAGTATAATCCTTTATCTTTAATTTCCTTCTACATTTGTATAAAAATACCTAGCCAGTTTTACATAAAACGTTAAATGCCGAACAAAATTTGCTACTTTTTCGGACTAGTGAAATGGACCCTTAAGGCCAACTGGCGCTGAAACAACGAGCAACGAAGGCAACGACAAAAGAAAACAAGGTGAAAGCCAAACAACCTACGGCCACCATGACACATGACATCCACTCACACAACACAATCGAAAACTGGATCGGAATAGGTGCGCACTCAGTGTATTGTTGTTTTTATTTTTTACGTTGATTAATAAAAGATGGAACTACACTGAGTGCGCACGTGCGCTCTAGCTCTGCCAATCGAAAACGCCATTAGAAACCGCCCGACTTCCGATCCCGACAAGACTCGAATGTGAACGAATAACTTAGCGGGAAATTTAAACATAGGACTGCATAATTTTCCTGTTAGGCTTGATTGCATAATATATTGCATTTTTAACCCATCAGATTTCTTCAAAGGCTGTCATGCATTATGGTCATTGGATAATTTAAGAAATCATTTTTTATAGCGGTCGGGTTAGATCTATTAATAAAAGAAGTAGAGGTAGGTTAGAGTGACTTGAATTAACGTTAGCCTAGAAAAGATCCACTGATCCAGTCCATTCATTATTATTGGGTATATCTGACCAAAATAATCCAGTCATGATATTAAAATTAAATAACATTTTGTAATGCGTTTTCAAAAATGTTCAAGATACGTACGTAGTACGTACTTGCATGTACGTCCGTAGTACGTACTCGCATGTATGTCCGTAGTACGTACTCTCATGTACGTAAATAGTACGTACATGGGGCACGTACTATGTACGTACACTTTTGTACGTACATAGTACGTCCCTAATTGGTCCCGGGACGTACCGACGTAAAATGGACATAAAATGTACGTCCCTGGGACGAAGTGTGCTGTATGGGTTGTATTTAAAGTATTTCAAAATTTTTAATGGTTTCACAGCTAACGCGTAGTATTATTTCATATGACCGTAGCTAGATATATTCTGTGATATGGCTCTTTCAAAGGTAAAATACGAGTTACAGTGGAAAATGCCATATGAAATATAAAACCGAGAATATTTGCGAAACCGTTAAAAATTTTGAAATATTCTAAATATAAAAAAAGTTTATTTTTTAATTCTCCATCTACTGAAAAAATAATATACAGGGTGTTTCATTTAAAAAAAAAACAAAGAAAATTTATTTTATATTTTAGTAAGTTTGGCGTAGAATTTTGAATATCCTGTATGATTACGATTACCATATTTATAACAAAGTAACTATATACCATCTAAAGTAAATACCTATTATAGTTTGGATTTCAGGACAGTTCCTGTATTTTTAATATTTTTTTTAATAAAAGTTAAAAAATATATTTTTTTATGTTATTTATTAATATCTCTGAAACTTGAAACTATCGAATTATATTTACATATACATATGTTAAGATTATGTAAAGTAATCTGAAAGGAAGTCAAAAATGCAATAATATACAGGGTGTTCCATTTAGAAAAAATCATCCCGATCTTCTCACACTTTTTTGAAGTTACAATATTTTCCTGAAGTACATCCTAGTAGATTCTTCCCACCAAGCAAAAAACCTCACATTACATTTGCAACATTGCAGTCAATCCCCTAACAGTTTGCTTTGTAATGTTGATTTCTAAATGTTGTGCCGTGATTTATAAAACCTTGCTACAGAAACATTGTTTTTGAATTGTGATTAAAACGTTTTTTCTGCAACATTGCAACAAAGATTCAAATGAAAGATCCGCGAAGTTAATAATAATTAATAATATAACAAATATACCATAAGATCGAATAAAACGGCGTTTAGTTGGCTTGGAAATGAGTATCGATGACATTCTCCATATAATTTTACATATAAAATGACAGCGATTTTCTTCTCATAGTCATCGCTGACGCTTTTTTTCGATCATACGTATAAGTTAGGTTAGGTTAATGCACTTGTTTTTTTACGTTTTTGGTATCACGTTTTATGCTTTTCGAATGAGATTTTAATGAATGTAAATGTAAGTATAATTTTATTATTATGTGTGTTTTAATAATGTTTGTAGCCATGAATAAGTATAACAAATTTTGTTTAGTTTGTTTTTGAGTTAAATTTTATGTTTTAGGTTAGCTTTTAGCCAACTAAAAATTGAAGTAGATAAAACATGGATAAAACCAGGATACGAATATATCAATCTAATGATAAAATCGATCACAAATAATATTCAGTATTATATATTCTCAATAATATTTTTTTATGATATAATCATTTGAAATGTTTAAAATAAGGACATAAAGGGGCCTCAAAGATTACTGTCACAAGAGGTAAGTTTCTCATGGTTTTATTTATTACAACTGATTGTTTTTATTTTTACTACTTTAGAAATGATTGGATATAGATTTCAAAACTTTACCGAAGAGGAATTTGAAACCATGAATAAGACAATTCAACATGCGAAGACAAAATATGAAAGATCCAAAAAATCAATTAAAATATAAGTTTTCTTTTCCTTGTACATATATTTAATGTTATACTTTCCTGATAATGTTTAATGGTTTTTTTTGAAACATAGGTACAATATACTTTTACCAATATTGTATTGAAGTAAAATTAACAATATTACTAATACATCTCAAATTAGTACTTTCCTGAACGTTACATTAGCAACGTTTCAATAATATTGTGGTTTTCAACCTTGCACTGCAATGTAATTTGGCGGAAGATTAAGCTACCCTGCCACCTTGCATAAACCACCCTACAATGAAAAAAGCAATGTTACACCTTGTTTTGCGAAGTTTTGGCAATGTTCCGGCAATAAATTTTGCTTGTTGGGTTTAGGTTTGCACAAAATTCCAAAATTTTTGTAGGTTTGCAAAAATGTATTCTAGGAGCTACAGATGCCCGACGCACTATTGCCGGACCCTGTAGAACTATTTGATAGATATAATGATAGTATTATACATGTTTTAAATCATAGTACAATTGATATATAAAATATCCAGATAACACACACACATTTAAGTCCGCATCCTCATACCAGTTTCATTTTTCATAAGCAATAATTTTTGACGCACCCCAATGTTTGACGTAATATAGATTTATATGCAGAGATCCTTGTCTGGCACGTAGAATTTAATAGGCCGTTGATAAGGTGGGGCAGCGTATGGCCGCTAGACTGCGCTAATACCCTTATCTGTCGGGCCGGGAGGTGTTCGCTGCAATTTATCTTGCTCTAAACTACTCTTAACTCTCCCTTTGGCTTATTGTATGCAACATCGACTTAGGGCGGAAGATTAGAGCGCTCGCCCCTCCGAGGTAATTGCAGCAAATATGCTTTTTTGAGAGCTTTAGAGAAGTTAGACCACAGTTTCTGTTTGTTTTGTGTTTGGCCAACGTTGAATGTGGTAGGATTATCATCAATTTTAATTTGTTTTTAATAGTCTCGAAATAGGGTATACAGAACTGAGTGAAACAAGTTTAGTAACAAATATAATGGATGTACTTTTGTACCGTGTTATTACTATAAAAATTGGCTAAATTGCCATTGAAACAGAACTTCCCAATATGTAAGATTTGGTCATTTTAGAAGTTTGATCTCGATTTGGACGTGTAAGACAGAGAATATTATAAATGACCGGTTAACAGACAGAGAGACAAAATCACAGTGTTGCCGGTTTTTACGTTTATAGGAAAATTTGTGCAGAAAAAAAAAATTAAAAACTTTCATGTATACTACTGAAACGAAGATCTAAGCCAAATATAATCTATTACATCAGAATCTGCAGTAAATCGAGTAATTGTGAAAAATAAGGTTTCAACCCTAGATGCAACATTTTCCATAAACGCCTACGTGTGCGGTTTGAACATAGAAGAAATGTATCAACCCAACTTTTATCTCTTTTTAATATATTTGATTTTCCTACTGCCTACATTATTGTCTTACACGCTAAAATATAGACCACACTTCTTAAATGACGAAATCGGTATAGTGTTTGACATGTGACATTTTTTTAATACCATTTTGCTGCTACACACTGTACATTATATTATGTATATGTTATATTCGGTTAATATCGGCATTACACGGTTATGCTCGAGAATAGCACACAACAAAACAACCAAAAACAAAACCAAACCCAAACATTAACCTGTTAATGTCGAAATTAACCGGACATCAGACTTTAACCGCAACATACATATAAAATATAATACTATCTCAAGACTATGGAAGGAGATGAAAACTTAGAGATCAATCCAATGTTGATTCGGGCTGCACAAAACCTATTATAAAAATAACTCTGCAAGAATTAAGATGGAAATGAGGCTACCAACTCTTTTAACACAACAAAAGGATTAAGACAAGTATGCTGCTTATCTTCTACACTATTCAAAATCTACTTGGATAGAGCTCTAGTGAATTGGGTGAGAAAATGCAAAAATATGGGGCTAAGAGAGAAATGGATGACACATTATTTATATTGTTCTTCGCGGATGACCAGATAGTTATTTCTGAAGACGAAGCTTTCAGTTACATGATCAGAAAACTCCAAGAAGAATATAAGGCCGCAGGTCATCAGATGAATCTCTCGAAATGTGAATACCTTATAGTAGTAGACAAGTAGTAGAGAAGTAGACAATGAAGATATAAATGACCTAATCTTAGACACTGGTACGATAAAAGGAGTGAAATCTATTAAAGACCTTCGAATAATATTTAATAAAAAAGGAAACAGCCAAAATTAAATACAAGAAAGATTAAATAAAAGGTAGAACAGTAACTATAACAGTGAATTCCTTTCTCTGGAATAAACAAATTCTATAATGTGATCCTAATAAAATACTAAGCTCATTTATAGTAGCTTAGTCCAAAGCGTAAACCTCTACGGTTCGGAAATATGGGATGTTACAAAAGCCAATAAAAATAAACTTATGGCAACTGAAATGGATTTTTTTACAAAGAAGCTGCGGAGGATCAAAACTAGAAAGAATAAGGAACAACATCTGAATGCAGATGCAAATGGATAGACAAATACACGAAGACATAGAAAAAAGACAACTAACATGGTTTGGACATGCGAAGTGAATGAATCCCAGAAACACGTCTGTAAGGTTTTTTTGCGAAAAAAATTGATAAATTGGAATTTGTTGACTTTTTTTTTTGATTTGTTTAATGTTTAGTTAAAAAACATAATATCTTCATAATATGGCAACATAGGTAGTAGATTAAATTTCCAAGAAAGAAAACCCAGAAAAGATCCAACGGTTCTCAAAATTTAAGTGAAAAA
The DNA here is from genome assembly GCF_002938485.1 of Sitophilus oryzae. Classification (NCBI taxonomy): domain Eukaryota; kingdom Metazoa; phylum Arthropoda; class Insecta; order Coleoptera; family Curculionidae; genus Sitophilus; species Sitophilus oryzae. The sequence goes on along the minus strand of NW_022146254.1, from coordinate 3,736,413 downwards.
TCAATTTTTTTTTAATTTTCAAAGGTAAATATATCGGTTATTTGGGACTTATTTGAAAAACGGTTAAGAGTAAATATGTTTCTTTTATCGAGATCTACCAGCTCTGAAAATATATGGTACTTATTTAAGACTCACCCTGTATAATACTAATATTAAAAAACAGTCATAATATATTATATGAAAAAAAAATATCAAAAAATAACAGTTGGAACCAAATTATCCCTATATTTTATTATAGGTATTTGTTATATACTCTTGCTTATAACTATATATATATATATATATATATATATATATATATATATATATATATATATATATATATATATATATATATATATATATGTATATATATATATATATATATATATATATATATATATATATATATATATTATTTATATGGATATGTTTGTGTTATGTCAAAAAAATCAATTTGGATATATGTTCTTCGCTAAGATTTCAGAAATAAAAATTATAAGTTATAATAAGTAAACAATTACGTTCAAGTAATAAATTTTGATAAAGACCCTACCAGGTCGAAACGTCATGAAATATTTAATATAAAAAAACCGTTTTTCGCATTTTTACCTGACCTAAAGCCAAGAAAAAAATTAAATAAAATAATATATATATATATATATATATATATATATATATATATATATATATATATATTATTTTTATGATTTGTCAAAATTATATCAAAAATATCATCATTTAAAGGAAAAGCTTTCAAATATTTTATATTATAATGTAGCATTTTTATTTAATTCCTATTATTTTCGATGAAGGAATTATAAAAAAAATATCAAACATCTTATTATAATGAAATAATTTATCTAAATATTCCTCTCTATCATCAAAGGTTTCATTAACAAACTCATTTGTCAAAGAACGAAGATAGGGCGATAACGTACATAAATTTCAACATAATATCTTATGATATTAAGTAAAAAAGCTAATAAATACCGATCCCAAAAATTAATGTATTCTGGTCTTAATAAAAGAACACTTGATACACCTGATAAGAGAAGCATTACAAGAGGTCACGCTGAGTCTACAAATAAATACAGCTGCTTGTAAAATATATCCTAGTAATGTTGGTAATAATAAAATTATAGAGAATGATCTATTAATTTCTTCAATACATAATATGTATATTTGATGAAACTTGATATCTCTATCTTTGTTTATTATATTACATTTGTTATGATAATACTAATGTAAAAATAAATACAATATAAAATATAACATTATTTATTTTTGTCATTAACCTTTATAGATTATGTAGATTTATTATTATTTCTTCTACATTAACAATAAAAATCAATTTTAAGAATTCTTTTTCTTAAGGTTAGGTTATTCCTGCGTAAGCGTTCTTCTTAGCTCTTCGTTGCATATGTAATCTCTTCTAGATATTCGTGAGCTTTGCTTGAGGTAGTCCATTTCGGTAGCAAAAAGCTTTCTCCACAAGTCAAAATTAACTGTCGATACCTTACATACACACAGCACAAGACCGATTCTACCAGGCTCTGTCCAAGTTTTGTGAAGTGATACTTCTTTACGCTCGATGGGAGTAACACGAGCTAGCGAAAAAAAAGTGGTAAGTTAACAAGGCAGTTGACATGGGTCTTTGAAGCGCCGTAACTCGAGCCCTTTGTCAGCTAGGGGGTTAAAACTCAGAATGTAAATGGGCCTTGAAGAGGTCCATCTTTTCATGATATTTGTGACGTTTCATGCACTATAAAACCCCATCATCAATGAATAAAATCAAAAAATCGTTCGATTTAAATGAAATTTGGTATGTCGATAGATTGGACCAAGGCCAGCTTGACCGTGTACGACACGTGACACTGTGACAATTAATTTTGACGTAAGAAACGGCAAAAGTTGATGTCGTCCTAACGCGACCAAATTTGGTGGGTAGGCTATGTGAGCGACGGTGCACATGGTGCCACCCTGCAAAGTTGGATAAGACGTTTTGTTTACATCTTCATCAGGGTGGGACTAAGGATTTGATATTGAAGAAAAATGTGGGTCGATTTCGGCATAATTGCCTCTAAATTTTGCCTCTAAATGGACGTAATTATCAGAATTTTTCTTAGCTATCGGCCGATTGGAACCAAACTCGACACGTGGATGGTACCCGAATGTAGTCCTCAGAAGAACAGGCGGTCAGACAGACAGACGGAAATAAGAAAAAGTTTCACTTCAAATATGGGCACATTGGATATGTGGACTCTTGGATATGTGCCTATCCCACCAAACTGAGTTTTCCTCAATCCTTATTTTTAACTTCCTGATGTTTTAGGCCTCTTTTGTTAATATTAACGCCCAAATATTTTAATTGTTTGACCTGGCTAAGCTACGCTGCATCAAGAAGCGCTAAATAGCAGGATTTCGAAATTGGTTTCTGAATTAACTACCAAAAATTAGCTGATTTTTAATACCCCTATTTGACATTCTCCATGTAGCTTGTTTAGCATAAATTCCAGGTCTCCCACCTGGAATCCCACTGATATTCTACCACTTATACCCCATTCCACTACATCTTCTTTTCCACTTTCTTAGTAAAATTTCTATGTATATAATAAAGAGCAATAGAGATACTACAAAAGTGTCTGAATGTTATTTACTGATTCACTAATTCATTAGCAGTAAACAGAAAAAGTGTAAATTTTCAGAGAAATTGTAAATTTACAAAAAAGTGTAAATTTTGCTAAAAAGATTTACCAATAAAAATGTCTATACCTATGTGGCGGATTCATCTCTCCAAAAAAATCCTTTAATTTTTTTTAATCCTTTCGCCACTGCACTGCAAGAAAATCTACAGAATAAAATAGTTATTTTTTGTAAACACTTCTGCGTTAAACCTAAATGAACACTGCTTGTCAGAAGTTATGTTTACAGTTATACAAATTTGCCTAACAAAGAAAAAAATGCTTAACGTTTCGGAAAGTCTATCTCTTTCCGTCGTCGGAAGCAAAAAAAATACAAAGAATAAAGAAAAAAAAACTGTTTAAAATATTTAAATTCAACTATTCGAGAACACTTTAGTTCTTTTAAAACAAATACGTCTACAAAAACCGTTGACGTTCTGTTAAAATGACATTATATCCCCCCCAAGTTAGACTTCAAAATTAACAATTACTACCTGATAACAATTACTTAATAAGGTAAAACCAAAAAGCTTTAAAACTATCTGTATGATTATTTTTAATTTGTTTTTAATTTTTACCTATATGTTATGTTTATTTATGTTATGTTCTAAAGAAGCGATTGCCATACATTACTAACACCTACAGATGCATGAACAATACATTTATTTTTATTAGTTTGTATTAAAAAAGTCTCTTTTATTTTTCTTTTATATCTCCATTATAATTTTTGCATTGTTAAAATCCACTCTCCGTCTTGTGTTCCATGAATGCTGACAAATCGTAGATTTGTGAAAGTCTAGGTATTTCTTAAATAATCTTTATGTTCTTTAATTCGAACATTTAAGGGTCTAGATGTTTCACCAATATAAAGTTTATCACATTCACATGGTATTTTGTATATAACATTTTTTAAAAACTGTAAATTTACAGAAAAAGTGTAAATTTTCTTAAACATATTTTTCTGTTTCTGACATTTATTATGTTTGAATGGCAGTTCTATACGCTTTTCTGACCTAATCAATAATTCAGTTTGTTCTAATGAAATAAGCATGCGAGATAATATTAATTGCTTCCTGTATCCCAACAAAAAAAAGCAGAGAAAGGTCCCTATTACCAGAACAAATTATTGGGCGATAAAATATATAGATTTAGACGTTATTTCTCACCCCTAAACAACGTAATATATTCGACTTCCCCGCTGAGCGTGTTTTAACGAAATTACAGCTGTTCGCCATGATACGCTTAATTTTCTTTCTCGCGCGCTCGGAGAAAAAAGGGCCGGTAAAACATTAGCGCTGTTCGAACGTGCCAGTCATTCTGGGCGTTCGTCGTTTCCTTTTTCTTCTACAGAAACGCCTTAAAAAATTAATATAGCTTTTTTTTTCTTTTCGGTTGGGGCAGTTCTGATTTGACGACCGGATTTTGTTATTATAGTCTGTCGAAAGCCTAGACTGTCTAAGTCTGTCCAACGACAAACTGCTTTTTTAAAGCAGTTAACTTTATTTTGCAAGCAGGTAAGTTGGTACTATTGGAATGCAAAGAAGGAAATTAATATAATTTTACAAGTTTAGTAGCGAATGAATCTTTAAAACTTGAAAAATCTAATTGAATTATTTTATTTAAAAAAATATTTTAGGATGTGTGTTATTACAAAAAAAAAATGAGTGTGTTAAACAAAACACCAAGTACAAAAATATGTACTGGGTGTGTCTCAAAAGTGGCTCACCCCTATAACTTTTTTATTTTTTTAGTTAAAAAACGACATTTAGTATGTTAATAAATGACATAAATTAGGATTGATTGATTCATTGAATTAGGATTGACGTATTCAATTGTTTTGGACCATTTCCTGTTTCACCGGAAATGACTACAACTTTTTGATTTTTAAATAGCATCCTCGGTATTTTCTTGCTTTATTGGATAGAAAATGACACTCTGACAAAGACAGAACAAAAATCATGTATGCCATAGAGAAAATGAATGTTTCGAAATGGAATTGGGCAGGGCACATTGCAAGTCTAAACGATGACCGATGGACGAAGAAAATAATAGAATGGAGAAGACATGATGCATTCAGGAGCAGAGGCCGTCCTCCAACCAGATGGCATGACGACTTAAGGCGTATCCACAGTCATCATCATCATCATCATGTAGCCATCGTTGTCCACTGCTGAACGTAGGCCTCCTCCATATTTCTCCATGTCTCTCGATTTTGGGCCGTCATCATCCAATTTCCAGCAATCCTCTTTACATCATCGGTCTAACGTGTCGGTGGTCTGCCTCTGCTACGTTTATCTGCTCGAGGTCGCCATTCTAACAATCTTCTAGTCCACCTGTCATTAGATGTTCTCGCCACATGACCTGCCCATCTCCATTTCATTCGAGTTACGTGTTCCACTATGTCTTTAATTTTGTTTTTTTGTCTGATAGTGTTATTAGGAATTTTGTCTCTTTTGGTTATTCCAAGCATGGCTCTCTCCATGGCTCTCTGTGCTACTCTTAAATTTTCCGCTGACTTTTTCGTTAATGTTAGAGTTTCCGCTCCATATGTAATTACCGGCAAGACGCATTGTGCATAAACTTTCCTCTTCAAGCATATGGGTATATCACTTTTAAAGGTCTCCCGCAGTTTGCCAAAAGCAGCCCAACCCAAACCTATTCTGCGCTGTATCTCGTGTGTTTGGTTGTTTTTTCCGGTTTGTATTTCATGCCCGAGATATTTGTATATATGTGTTTCTTTTATGTCGGCGTCGCCTATATTCTGATGTTCTGTGTCAGCACTAAGTTTGTCATTATTTTCGTTTTACTCGTATTTATCCGGAGACCGACTTTTAATGAGGCCTGCACTAATTCTTCGAGCATCTGCTTTGAATCTCCGATGTTATCTGAGACAAGGACGATGTCATCTGAGATGTGTCAACCTTTCACCATCGATATTTATGCCCCTATTCTCCCAAGAGAGTGATTTCATTGCGTATCTGTAAAAGTTTAGGCGAAATAGTATCCCCTTGTCGAACTCCTCTGCCTACCTCAATTTTATCTGTTGTTTCGTGAAGTTTTACAGTTGTGGTGGCATTACTATATATGTTTTCGATAAGCCTTGTATACCTATAATCTACTCTTCCCTGCTCCAATGCTGCTATTATTGATGTTAATTCTACTAACAGCCTTTCTCTATTTGTTGTTACGACCCCTTGGTTGTCTTTCAGTTTAAAGATCTCTCTCTTTCCATTTGATAGTTTTCCCCGCAACACCTTCATACTTTTATTCTCTTCTATAGTTCGCCTTATATTATCTGTATTAAATTTTCTTACGTCCTTTCTGATTTCTTCAGATATTGTTTTGTTCAATTGTCTCAGGTCCTCAGAGTTTCTGTTATTTTGTTTTAACATTTCTTTTCGCAAAGATATCATATTCTTTGTATTTTGGGTGAGTTTTTGTTGTTTGTTATTAATTTGTTGGCAGTGTTGTACTTCCGCTTCTTTAATGGCTTCAACAATATTGCTACTTATATTTTCAATATCGTCTTGGCTGTTTAAGGTCTGTTCTTCCAGGAAAGCTGTAACGGAATCAGCATAGTTGGAGTCACTGTTAGGGGGGTTCCATTTAGTATTTTTGTTTAGTCGAACCATCTTTGACCTTTTCTCTCCACAGTAACTGGATACAAATAGCTCAAGATGGGGAGTTATGGAAGCAAACTAGGGGGGTCTATGTCCAGCAGTGAACATTTTTGGCTGGTTGATGATGATGATGATGAAAGTAAAAAAATATCGAGGGTGCCATTTAAAAATCAAAAGTTGTAGTCATTTCCGATGAAACCGGAAGTGACCAAAAACAATTGAAAATATCAATCAATCCTAATTTATATCATATACTAACATACCAAATCTCGTTGTTTTATCTGAAAAAATAAAAAAGTTATAGGGGTGAGCCACTTTTGAGACGCACGCGGTATAAAAAAAATTGTGTGTGCACTACGTGCGCATATTTGAAGTGAAACTTCTTCTTACTTCCGTTTGTCTGTCTGTCCATCTGCCCCTCTGCTCGTCTGAGAACTCCATTCGGGTACCTCCACTCACGTGCCGAGTTTGGTTCCAATCGACCTCTAATTAAGAAAAATTCTGATGATTTAGTCCATTTAGAGGCTTCGGCATCGGTTTGAAACGTCAAGGGCGTCATCCTATAGCGCGTCTCCAATTATGCCGAAATCGATCCACATTTTTCTTTAATATCAAATCCTTAGTCTCATCCTGATGAAGATGTAAACAAAATGTCGTATCCGACTTTGCACAGTGAGATCCTGTGTACCGTCGCTCACATAGCCTACCCACCAAATTTGGTCACGATTGGACGACACCAACTTTTGACGTTTTTTTCGTCAAAACTAACTGTCACAGTGACACATGTCGTACGCGGTAAAGTTGGCCTTGGTCCAATCTATCGACATAACAAATTTCATTTAAATCGAACGACTTTTTGATTTGATTAATTGATGATGGGGTTTCGTAGAGCATGAAACGTAAAACTAGTTGGCAAGGTATTTTGGAGAGAATAGAGGAAGCAGCAGAAGCCAACATCAGCCACATCGAAAACTTTGCAAATAGCTGGAAGTACTTTAATGCAAACAAAGAATGAGAGGAAGGTTTGGTACAATAATACAGGGGTAACGCAATGGGCCCAAGGCTTCCGAGTAAGGGATGAAACAGGATCCCAAACCCCAGCACCCGAACCTAACCTAATGTTTGGCTGATCTGATGATCAATCTGTCATCCTGTCCTGTCAAGGAACGTTTCAGAGTAGTGATTCAGAAAGAAATTTGTTTTAATATCATTCATTTCAGCGGTAATAGATGATTCGTCAGTTTTGACGGTTCTACTGAGCGTAAAGTCCTGTTTGTGTCGTTTTTTTTTATATACAGAGGTACTATAGTAGATCCACCGTTTCTTCTGACATAAACATCCAGAATCTGTGAACAGATGTTCTCTTCTTTCGCATCTTCGTTATGCTCTTCCACTCTGGGGTACTTGCTGCGCGACAAAATTTGATCATATTTTCAAACTTTAAAAGAGAGCAGTTCGATATTTATTGGGACTGAACACTAAAGCTCACTGCCAGTTGGTTAGATTAGGTTAAGTTAGTTTAGGTTAAATTTCTTTAAAAATTTCAAAATACTGACTCTTCTTTATTCATTTTTGAATCCGTTTGCTTAATCCGCAAGCACATATCTGCTATTTCCGAAAGGTCACCTCACAACTATCTACTTAGGAATGCGGAGCCCGATCTTTATCTGCCAACCCCGAGCTCAGAACTAGTTAAAGGCTCAATAATGTACAATGCCAAAAAAATGTACAATCATCAGCCTTTGGATATCAAGTCGCTTTAATTCTTTCCCGCATTTCGCAATGCTCTGAAATCATACTTACTGGAGAGAGCCGTCTATGCGGTAAACGACTTTTTTGTTGATGTTTAATCTTGAACAATTGTAAATTTTAAAATTTTGATCATCTCACACACTGATTAAAAGTCTAGTTGTTAATATTTTGTGATAACTATTTAACTATTAATTTTTTGATTATAACCATTTACAATTTTAAATTTGTAAAATTTTTATTGATACGTTTTTTTTGTATTCTGCAATGTATGCTTGCATGTTCCATTTGTGATTTTAATAACGTATTTTTTTTTTTTTTGAATTGTTCATACACTTGCATTGTATGATATTTTTTATTATTTGTATATTTTTTGTGCTTTTGTTTGCTTTTTAAATGCTTTGTCGATGAATCTATTTTGGCTTTTTGTACAATAATGCTTTATTTATTATTATTTTCTTTCTCAATCGAAAATATAATGGATTCATTTTGTGAATTGATGTGATTAAGAAAGGTATCCAACAGTTCCGCAATTACCATGAAAAATTTATTATTTATATCTCATATTATGAAGATATCAGTCAGAAGGTAACAACAGTTCAAGACAGTAATGTCAGTCCTAAAAGATGTATTTCATCTCATATTTTTTATTTAACCTAATACTGCCATTTATACATTATACTACCATCTTTGTTTGTTAGTCTATGGTTTAAATTATCCGTCGAAAGTCTTCAGTTGAATGCAAGTATATATCGATATTCTTCTTCATCTAAAAATAATTAACGAAACATTTAATTTGCGCCTCTTCAGTTGGCCTTTCTCTTCCTCACGATATTTATTACCCAGACACATTATTTCAAACTCCATAAAATAATAAATAATCACTCTCTCTCTCATCTGCAAAGGTGTTCCGAAGCACGCCGGCCGAGGCCGACAGATATCCCGAAAGATATCTTAATACCGCTCCGACTGACAGGTAAATTGCGCGTGGCCAAAGAGCAACGATTGCGGCCCTTGGAGCTCAAACAGACGTATACGCACATAAACAAAACCGTCGGCCGGTCGGTCGGGGTGAAATTAGCGTTCTGTTCGGATCTGTTCTCTCGTTCTTCGTCGACTTCCATTTGGTCTTTTAATTAAGGCCCCGTTCAGATTTAAGACGCCCGCTTGCGCGGCGGCTTGCCACTTTTTCTTCTTCGAGTGCGGACAGGGCCGGTCTGGCGGCATTAAAGGACGAACTTGAAATGAAAGCATTGATATTCTGCAAAATTATCCATTTTTTTGGGAATACCAAACCAAATCATATAATGGTCCCTAGACTTGATACCCTTGCGGGTAGCAAACGATACATATCTAGATGTTTCTATGGCAAAACATCGATGTTCTACTGTTGTAAAATTTCGATGTATCATCTATTTTTAATGTTTTACACTTTTTGTGTTTAAGTTCTCCACCCACATCGAAGAAAGTTCGAAACAAACATATATAAAATAGTTTACTTACAGTGCCGTACTCTGTACAGAGCGTAGGCTACCTTTCGCATGTACTTGTGATGCGTGTCATCAGTCAGCCAAAGGATAGAAGGCAATGAAAAAGCAAACGATCTAGCTAGAGAAGAAGCAAATACTCCACTAACTGGACCAGAACCGTTCTGCTTTCCAAGCGGAAACTAACTTAAAGCGGAACCGAAGAACGTGGAAGACTCTATCCGGAACCTGAAATGAGAATCTTCCAATGGTCTAAGACATTCGAAAAAATTCCTCATTACGTCAATACGACCGAAAAAAAACAAAGATTTTCCTTGACTTAAGTAAAAACAATCTTCGGATTGTCACGGTGTTTCTATCTGGACACTGTCTCCTCAACGAACACCTCAGTAGATTGAAACTCGGCAAATGGGAAAATGGGGAAACACCACAATACCTTATCACTGAGTGAGCCGAGACGAGAGCCGTTTGTACTATAAACTTTGGTGCGGCTGATGTTGAAGATGGAGAGCTGATTTCTATAGAGCCGTCTCAGCCACTGGTTTTTGTCAATGCCCTGAGACTGTATGATGAGTTATAACCCACTATAACTTAAGAAAGGGGAACATACCATAGATCTGTAAGGTCGCGGTGATTAAGCTCTAAATATTTTACATTCTACCTATGTTTTATATATCATCTGCTAAGTCATGCCAACAACGTGATAACATTGAAAACATATTTTTCTCTCATTATTGACAAGAATTAGACCATTTAGAGCAGAATTTTCCAAACATTTTTTTAGTTCGTTATTTGAATGTCATAAAATAATAATGTGACTCTTATTAATCAGGATCCAAACTAGAGCAATTTATTTCATTTCTTTTCGTTAGAATTCGGTAGAGTAAAAGCGATATATTAATATAACTATAATAGCATACCTACGGCCGTAGCTCCAGCAGTAGTATGTCGATCTGCAGTGCGAGAGGTACTGGATTCGATCCTCAGCCAGTATGGTCGCTTTGTTTATTTATAATAAAAATATATATTTAAACTGTAGGTCCCGTGCGCTTGTGGAAAGTGGTTTTGCCAAACACCTCAAACCTGGTCCTGCCCCCAGCTGGGCAGGTACACATAACGTGCTTCATTGTTTCGTCATTTTCCATACAGAGTCGGGTATTGGGCATCTTCCACCAGTCCCATCCTCTGTAGGTGTGATTTCAGCCGGCGCGGCAGTGGCCCGTGTCCAGCCTCTACCAGCCTTTACGAGTTCGCCTTGTTCTACGTTTGGATGGCCCTGCTAGGATTTTTCTAGCATGTTCTATTTCGGGACTATCATTCCAGTCCGGAAACGTGGCACCATTAACCCATTCACAGAGACTGTCTCTTGCGAGATTTTTTGGAACGCTGAGTGTCGGTTCTGGTCCTACGAATGATTTACAGATGCGACCTTACAGATCTTATTAATGCGACCTTACAGATCTATTGTGTGTTGCCCTTTCTTGAGTTATAACGAGTTATAATTCATCATACAGTTTCAGAGCTTTAACAAAAACCAATATCTGAGACGGTTCTACAGGGGACAGCTCTCCATCCTCGACATCAACCGTACCAAAGTTCATGGTACGAACGATCATCGTCTGGGCGCACTCAGTGATAAGGTGTTCTGGTGTTTCCCCATTTTCTCCACAGAATCTGCATTCGCCGTTATTTCTCAGCTTCAGCCTACTGAGGTGTTCGTTGAGGAGACAGTGTTCTGTTAGAAATCCCGTGACAAACCGAAGATTGTTTTTACTTAAATCAAGGAAAATATTTGATTTTTCTCGGTTGTAAGTTCTGAGGAACTTTTTCGAGTGTCTTAGACCGTTGAAGGACACCCATTCCAGGTTAAGAATAGAGTTTTCCAAGTTCTTCAGTTCTGCTTTAAGTTGGTTTTCACTTGGGAAGCACAACGGTTCTGGTCCAGTTAGTGGAGTGTTCGCTCCTTTTCTAGCTAGATTATTTGCTTTTTCATTGCCTTCTATCCCTTGGTGAGCAGGCACCCAGAGTGGGAGGACTTTATTGTCTTTGCCTAATTTGTTGAGTTTCTCTAGGAACAGAGATTTCTCTTCATTCTTTGACCAACTTCGAATTGACGGTTACTGTGTTGATCGCGTTTAGTGCTGCTTGACTATCGGATAAGATGGCTATTTCCTGTTTTCGATAGTTCCTATCTGAGATAAGTTGTACGCATCTTTCGATAGCGTAGATTTCTGCCTGAAGGATGCTGGTGTAGGTGCCCATTGATTTGGAGTATTTAGTTTTCGGCCTAAATACTCGTCCCTCTGCTTTGGATTTGGAAGCATCAGTATACCACGTTAGGGTATGATCTTTTACATGCTGAGCAAACGTTTCTTCCTTCCAATTCTTTTTATAACTCAATATTACAGTGAGATGTTTCTCAAAGTTATAAATTTTTCTTGGTAGGTCTGTGAGTTTGAGAAGTGGAATTTTCTTTTTGAGGGTGTTCCAAGCCCCTGACCTGAAAAGTCCCCCAGTAGTGTTTCCGTCAATGAGCATTCTAATCATTGTCGCATTGGCATAACTACCGACACTGATGACAGTGGTGTGCAGTAGCGTTAGGTTTGGTTTGGTTAATTTACTTATTGAGTTTTTTGTTAGGAGTAAAACTGAATCCGGCCCTGCTATTCGAACAATTTTCGAAATTAATGCTTTCACAACACACTCCTTATTTATAGTAATACCGTCTCGGCAAATATCCGAATATTGTTTATAGTTGTTATTAAGACTTAATTTCTTAAGATTGGATTCGAGAAAATCGTAAAGTATTTTCAGTGAGGCGTAGGCAGGTCGAGGCTACATTACAGAATTTGAGTTACTATTTTTTTCAAGATCCTCTAAATCGTCTTACTGATGAAACTATATTAGTCTTTAAGTTAATAGTTGTTCTGATTTAGTATTAATAAGTTGTACTAGAAAAGTCTATATAATGTTTTTTAATGAGCAAGTCGTTATAATTATTACAGAAATTAAGATGTCTATTATTAATACTAACAATTTAAAACCAAACTGTTGAATAGGTGCTTAAAGATAAATACTTACCTAAATACTACATAAAATAAACTGACTTGGTTTTTGCATGAGATCCACTTTTTCCATCTGGTTTCTGATATTTCCATCTGGTTCTCGGTCTACCCCTCCTTCTATTTCCACCTATTTCACGTTTCTAACATACTAGGAATTCTTCAGCCATTCTTTCAATATATCCCAGCCATCTCAGTCTTTGTGCTCTTGCTACTCCCGTTATACTCGGTGCCCGATAAGTTTAGTTTTTATAAGTTTTAAGCTTTAATTCTTCCTTTGTTGTTCTGGTCCATATGTTGTCTATCTTCTTTCCTCCAAAAATCTTCCTCAGTATTTTTAATATTCCTGCTTTATCCACAACGAAGTTACAGGGTGTCAAAAGTGAAGCTAATACCTTCGAGAAAAGGATGGTACGCCTGTGCTAGACTTGGCGCAATGACTTTACTTGGAAAAAATGATAAAACTTAAATATTTTATTTTTTTTAAGAAAAGACATTAAAATGGGGGGTTCATAATATGTACCTGTGCAATTATTAAGGAACAGCAAATGATAGAGCTGGAACACAGCTTCGACGTATTTATGAAAAATATTTTATATAATATTCAAAATTTGGCTAATAAACCAAGTCAGTTTAAATTATAATCAAAAAAGTTATTAAAACATTTAATATTATTATAGATATCTTAGTATCTTTTCGTACCGACATATTCCAAATTAAACCAGCTCTGCTTCAAATTTAAAGACGTTCTTAACGTTAAGCATTTAACGTTTTATAATACCTATATTTTTTTATAACGTTTATTAATACCTAGCCAGTAAAACTGAGTTACACTGGCTAGGTATTTTTACACAAATGAAAAAGTAAATTAAAGATAAAGGATTATACTATATCCGTATTATAGCACATTTTTAGACAACTTCTTTATTTTTAAGATTTTGATGGTCAAACATCAGCAAAATATTCCTTATGATTGGACTAAACTTTCTCGAAAATAAAGACAGATAAATTAAAATTTCGTTACAATACGGAAATAGATGGAAGTTTTGTTATTACAGTGATATGTAATTTATATGGTTTTGTAAAAAATTTCTCGCTATTTTATGGCAAATGCTGAAGCTCTGCAAACCTTAATTAACCCTTAATCAACGCACTTGTGTGGAATTTTGGATGTGTCTTAACACGACAGGAGCGGACTAAACCTTAGGCAGATTTCTGAAATATAATATATACTAAGGGCTGGCAAAGGTTAGTCTTGGGTCGAGATTTCCGTATGTAAGAAGAGTACAATGCGTTTATAATGTACTGAACAAAGAGAGGACAGTAAACACGTTGTCAAATGTATGAAATAAACCGAGAAACTGTGCACATCGCTAAGAGACGTGGAAGGGGATATAGCAGATTTGTCGCAGTAGACCGGTCGACCCAATCAATACCTCTGTCAGTACTTAAAGTTCTAGGGAAAGGTGTACGTCATGCGTTCAGCTTCACGATTTAATTACGTCTCGTGATACTTGATTTGTTTATTTATTAACGAGTCGTTGTAATTTTTCCTATAGCTTGATTTTTTTAAGTGCAAGCTAGAAACACTTGCATTTTTGGTAAAAATAAGTGCAATTGAGTGGGTGTTCGATAGTGGTCGCGCTATTAGAACTCTGAATTCAAAAATCGATATCTCGAAATCTATTAGAAATAATAGATTGTAGTTTTTTCAAGAACTTTGTTAATATTTCTGCTGTATTTTCTTTGTCGACAGTATGTGAAAATCTTTATCAATAAAAAAATTACACGATTGCTGAAAATTGCTATGCTCTAAAAGTAAATGGATGGATTGTTTACAATTTTTGAATGGAAAAATCAACCTTATCGAATTTTTCTTATGTAAACATATTGTAAAATATCCGATCTTGAAAATAAAAAATAGTTTCAATATCTAAAGTGGTTCTTGAGTTATGGCCTGTGTTAAAAGTTGAGTTTTTAAATTATCGCGATTACTGACGTTTTCTCGTTATAAAAAAATGACACCCTAACAATATCCTTAAATTCCATTTCAGATGCTCAGAAACATGTATAATGATTTTATCTAGTTATCTTTTGAAAAAAAAGTCTTTTAAAAATAAGCGGTTTGCGGTCGTGATTTTACTTTACTTGATAGAGAAAGGCGTATCGGCAACGCCGCAACAGCACACCGTCGCGCGTCGCGTCGGTCGTGTTTCTCTCACTCTGACTTAATAAGATCCCTATGTGATTTACTTCCACACATGTAAATGCCGACCCAAAAGTAACAGTTGCCAGCACGGTATTTCCTTCGGCCACACACGCACTTTACCCGACCCTTGAGAACGACCCGAAAGTACAGCGTAATAGACTCTTAAAACTTACTTGGATATAATTTGACAAATCGTTCAATAACACATCTAAAAAAAACTCATCACAACTCACCGCATAAAAACAACATATAACACTTTAAAAAATGAAAACAGAAATAAATGAAACAAATCTCATCATAAATATCCAGCGTCCAACCCTCGCCATTTAGCCTAAATTAATTTTAAATTTGTTTTCGAGATTCGTACAAATGGAAAAAATAAAATTACGTAACAGATAGAGGTTGCGGACACGTTGAAAAAAAAAACAGAACACCGCTTTGAGAGAAAGACCCAAAAAAAAAGAGAAAAAGCAATATAACAGAAAGGGAGGGCACAAGTTAATTAGAAAATATACGTTTTGGGGATGAAAACCATTAAGAGCGTTTCATTATTTTTTATGATCTTGACCGGAGTTTGACGGAACCGCTTTGTTCATACCAGCTAAAAAGTGAAGAGCGAGAAGAGAGATAAAAAACATCGTAAAATTAAAAAATAAATGATAAATAAATAAGCAAAACGAATATATAATCTGAAATGTCAATATTCCATGGGTATAGTGATAAATGAGGCCTAAATTATAAAAAATGCATTTTCTACGAAAACTTGAAGAGATGGGTAAAAAATGGTATAATAAAATTTGATAGACAATTACATTGTGCATCTGATTCACGTAAAATATATCGGGTGTTCTATTTAAATTAAACAAGTTATTGCCGAAAGCTAGTAATTATTTAATATAAATTTTTGGACACTCTGTATAAGGTAGTAAAATTTTTATTATTGCAACACAATATCTGATCAATAAATAATCTTCAGTAAATATTTAGTATTAAAAACTTTGATACCCTTGGAGAAATAAAGCCTTAAATTTTTTACTGCAATTTCATAACATTGAAAATATTTCAAAAACGGTAAGGTTTAAGTGTGATAAACCTTAATCAAATTTACCTTTATTTCAATCGTAGAATCTAAAAATAGAATAATATACAGGGTGTTCTATTTAAAAAAATACAACTATAATATTTTTTACTTATTTGGGACACTCTGTATCTTGTAAAAATATTTTTAAATTGGAGCTCTAATAGTCCTTCAACGAACCCAAAACTTACAATTTGTAATAATCTAATCGTTTAGTTACAATACTCCGTGTCGTATGTGGTGAACAACCCTGTATAAACACTAATCACCCACGCTTTGAGACTTTCCCCTGAACTGTTGTTCGTCTTTCCTCCTAAGTATGTTTTTAATCGAATACTTAATGCGCACCCGCTTTACAAGAAGTCACGTGACGTGGCATCATTTTTTACTAATATATTATGGTAAATTTACACAAGTTTTGTGAATATGCCTAGACACATGCAATTTTACCACAAGATTGTATTTCACAAAACTCATTGTGAAAATAATACCATTTTTAATAATCATTTAATATTAATAAAATGTTTTGCAAAATTACATTTTTTTATGAAACTAGGTAAAAATATCTTATTTTTACAAGTGATAATAATAATATCAATATTTTTTTCAGTGTATACAGGGTGGCCCATTAGTGCGAGGAAGTCTAAAGCCGGGTGCAGACCCAACAAACTGAAGAATGCCACCTAATCTAAAGAAGGAAACATTCGATCAGTGTGTGATACCATAATTATTATTAGCGTAACATTATCTACTTCGCATTACATTTTTAAGTACCTATAGGTTTTTGTTTTTTAGATATATTTATTTAATTTATATATAAACTATCTACTAAATAAGATATCTTTGCAAAAGGTTGCCTTACTTTCTTTGTTTTATTTATTTATTTGTTAGATAAAATAAAAGATAATTAAATAATATTGCCACCGAATGCTCAGAAATTAATCTTAATTTTAATTTGACAATTATTAAAGAGAGGCAATGCGATGACCAATATTCATCTGCCGCCAGCTGTTCTATAATGAGCGATAATCGGCATGTTCCACTTTTTTCTTCTATTTTCATTTACTTTATTAATTAAATACTATCAGTTAATAATAGTCAAGCGATTAAATGGAATAATAATGAGTTTCATTATTTCAAATCGTTTCAGTCGGTGTTTTTACAGAAAATAGATAGATGTGTTATCGTTTATCTCCGGATACATTAACCATTAATTATATTGTTCAACAGCAAAAAAAACTGTATGACGACAATTGCATTCAGCGACGGACTCAGTGAAAATAGTAAAAACTGGTGTTTATGCATAAGAGTCTATTACACTGTACTATTCGGGTCGCTCTCATTGCAGGTGTCGGGTAAAGCTGGTGTGTGGCCGAAGGAAATATATATTACTAGCGTGTACCCGCCGCGACTTCGTTCGCGTCGAATTAATCATTTGTAATGGTAAAGCAAAGCAAGAATTTCCAATAACATACAAACTGGATAAAATTTTCTCACATTTATGTCAGCATGAGAAAGAACAATATCGCGATATTATTATATAACTTGGTAATATTTGAGGGGTAGTTTCGTCTCGTTGGAATTTGACTTTCGAAAAATCCGTTTGCCAAAAATAAGCTTTTTACGTCAAGCAGTTTAAGCAGAATCGTGATTAATTAATTACCCAACTTTTTGGAACACCCTGTATGATTTTTTAAAAATTTCGAAATATGCAAAAAAACAAAATAAATTATGCGTGTCCAAGCGTTTTAAAGAAACGACTAACTCCGAAAGACTAACCGTTTTTTAAATAACAAATATTGTAATATTTGAGGGGCGTTTTCAACCCCTTGGAATTTGAGATTCGAGAAACCCCTCCTTATCGAACCTCTACACCCCACAGTCAATCCGTTTGCCATCAAAAATCAGCTTTAAATGTCAAGCAGTTTAAGCAGAATCGTGATTACTCAATGGTCATATTTTATGAAAGACCCTGTATAAACTTTTAAAAAATCTTAAAATTAAAAAAACAGAATACTTGGTATTAAATTCCGACGCCAAATTTGATATTCTAATTGACGACAAGGCAGAAATACAACAGGTAGACACATTCAAATATGTAGGAGCTATAGTTGATAAAAATGGAATGGGTGGGACAGAGATACGACAGAGAATTCAGAACGCGAGGAGAGTGGTAGGGGCACTCAACTCAATCTGGTGGGACAAACATATTAATATAAAGAATAAAAAACATATTGGCCAAACAATGGTAGAATCGGTCTTATGCTATGGGAGTGAGCTATGGGCCCTAAGAGAAGAAGATAAACGGAGAATATTGGCTGTAGAGATGGATTACTTACGTAGAAGCGCTAGAGTGTCCAGATTACAAAGAGTGAGAAACGAGGAAATCAGAAACAGAACATCGGCACAAGAAACAGTAATAATTCGACGAATAGAGAAAAGAAGTTTGAGATGGTTTGGTCATCTAATGAGGATGGAGGACACAAGATGGCCAAAACGTGTATTCAAATGGTCACCCACTGGAGGAAACAAAAGGGGACGCCCGCGTCGGTCCTGGAACGATGGTATACGACAGGCGATGAGAGATCGGAATATCGAAGAAGATCTCGTGTACGACAGAGATGGCTGGCGATTGAGATTGGGAAGACAACATTTAGCTGTATAATCTGTATAGTACAGTAACTAACTAAAAATCTTAACTATGTAAAACAACAAATTAAAGTATACGTGTTTAAGGGTTTTTCCGAAAAACTCGCCGGTTTTTAAATAAAAATATTCTAATGTTTGAGGGGTGGTTTCACCCCCTTAGAATTCGAGTTTCGAAAAATCCCTTCTTATCGAACCTCTACACCCTAAAGTCACTCCGTTTTCCAAAAATCAGCTTTTTACGTCAAGCGCTTTAAGCAGGATCGTGATTAATCAATGACAAGATTTTTCGAAACACCCTGTATTCATTTTTAAAAAATCTTAAAATATGTAAAAAAACAGAATAAAATATACGTGTTTAAGCGTTATTTTCGGAAACTTGACCGTTTTTTATATAAAAAATATTGTAATATTTGAGGGGTGGTTTCACCCCCTTGGAACTGGAATTTCGAAAAATCCCTTCTTATCGAACCTCTACACCCTAAAATCAACCTGTATGCCAAAATTGAGCTTCTTACGTTGAGTGGTTTGAGCAGGATCGTGATTAATTAGTATGTCAGTCACTTAAGGATTTTATATATTAGTATAGATATTTCAGAAATCTGAAGATTTAGCCCGATCCTGTCGTGTTAAGCCACATCCAAAATTCCAAACACAAGTGCTTTGATTAAGGCTTGATTAAGGTTTGCAGAGCTTCAGTATTTGCCATAAAATAGCGAGCAATTTGTTACAAAACCATATAAATTATATATCACTGTAATCACAAAACTTCAGTCTATTTCCGTATTGTAACGGAATTTTAAATTATGTCTTTATTTTCAAAAAATTTAATTCAAACATAACGAATATTTGTTCACGTTTGACCATCAAAATCTCAAAAATAAAGAAGTTGTCTAAAAATGTGCTACAATACGGATATAGTATAATCCTTTATCTTTAATTTCCTTCTTCATTTTGTGTAAAAATACCGTGCCAGTTTTACATAAAACGTTAAAGTCGAACGCTTATTTTGATACTTTTTCGGACTAGTGAAATGGACTCTTAAACGTAATATATATTTAATAACCAAGTTACCATCAAGAGATACTATAAAAATAAATTTTAGATTTAAATTATACACTGTTATACCAAATCTCTCAACGAATTTATTCACTGAAGCAAAATAATTATAATCGCCATCTAAATAAATAAAACTCGGGATACACTGGGGTTACACAATTTATAATTTAAGAACGACTGGACCAATTATAATGACCTCTGATTTGATGAATTAGTATCGGTCTACTCGAACACAATACTAAAGGCTGGCAAAGGTTAGTCTTGGGTCGAAATTTCCGTATGTAAGAAGAGTACAATGCGTTTATAATGTACTGAACAAAGAGAGGACAGTAAACACGTTGCCAAACGTATGAAATAAACCGAGAAACTGTGCACATGGCTAAGAGACGTGGAAGGGGATATAGCAGATTTGTCGCAGTTGACCGGTCGACCCAATCAATACCTCTGTCAGTACTTAAAGTTCTAGGGTAAGGTGTACGTCATGCGTTCAGCTTTACGATTTAATTACGTCTCGTGATACTTAATTTGCTTATTTATTAACGAGTCGTTGTAATTTTCCCTATAGCTTGATTTTTTTTAAGTGCAACCTAGAAACACTTGCATTTTTGGTAAAAATAAGTGGAATTGAGTGGGTGTTTGATAGTGGTCGCGCTATTAGAACTCTGAATTCAAAAATCGATATCTCGAAATCTATTAGAAATAATAGATTGTATTTTTTTCAAGAACTTTGTTAATATTTCTGCTGTATTTTCTTTGTAGACAGTATGTGAAAATCTTTATCAATAAAAAAATTACACGATTGCTGAAAATTGCTATGCTCTAAAAGTAAATGGTTGGATTGTTTACAATTTTTGAATGGAAAAAACAACCTTATCGAATTTTTCTTATGTAAACATATTGTAAAATATCCAATCTTGAAAATAAAGAAAAGTTTCAATATTTAAAGTGGTTCTTGAGTTATGGCCTGTTATGTGTTAAAAAGTTGATTTTTTAAGTAATCGCGATTACTGACGTTTTCTCGTTATGAAAAAAATGACACCTTAACGATATCCTTATAATTCCATTTCAGATGCTCAGAAACATGACTAATGATTTTATCTAGTTATCTCTTGAAAAAAAAAGTCTTTTAAAAATAAGCGGTTTGCGATCGTGATTTTTCTTTACTTGATATGGAAAGGCGTATCGGCAACGCCGCGCCGTCGGTCGGTTGCATTTCTCTCACTCCGACTTAATAAGATCTCTATGCGATTTACTTACACACATGTAAATACCGACCCAAAAGTAACTGTTGCCAGCACGGTATATAAAACTTCCGGTGAGTGTAAGAGGACAGTTTTCCAATAATGATTTTTCGCTTTATTTTCGATACCATTGCCTAGTACCAAAATCCACACATTTGCCAGGACTTCACGCTGGCATAGAATATTTCCTACAATTTCTTCACAATAGACACACAGCTTCAATCACGTCAATTTCGTTAGATCCCATCAACAATTCATATTTATATGTTGCTATTGGTAGCGTCTTAATTTTGATTTTAGTTCGTAATCGTAATTTCCTTTGCCTTTTTCAAAATGGACATCAAATCTATCATAACTTCCAGTCATTACTTGATAATAATTTATACCCATCAACATTATTCCCACTGCAGACTTTGAATTAAAGTGAATACTATTCTAATTTGACATATCATAAACGAACTTACAACTGGACCCGGCCAGATCCAGTAAGGGCTAAACCGTTCTCGATATGGTAGTAATTCGTTGTAGCAGCATGCAGAGGGTAAAATAGAACACGGACAGGCGGGAGGCTGGTCCCCGTGTATATTTCGTAGTCGCTAGCAATTAACGTCGGTTCAGATTGGAGCCCTTCAGGCTATAGATAACCGGCCGGTGCAATTGGCCAACTCTCGCAGGACGCGGGGATGATGCTGCCGCTGCCGCACTCGTTGTTTTTCCTGCGGATTTAATGCGCGTCCTGCGACGCATAAATATAATTGCGGAGGCACGTAAATCGGGACCGTTTGGTTTTTGAATCGTACGTTTGTCGCTATTTTTTTTTGTAGGATTTGAATAGAAAAGAAAAAAGAGTTGTTTTAAATTGCCATTGGGATAATATTAATTGGAATTGTCCATAAATAAGTGCCATATTTCTTTTAAGGAATATTCAATTTGATATTAAATACACACACCTGCACGAAAAAGGGACACCTTAAAATTTTTATTTAGTTTAAAATTTAATATATTTTGTTCTAGTGGGCCGATTTTGATGATATTTTAGGCAGTTTGTAGCTATATCATTTATCTTTTTAGTATCTCTTTCTAAATTAAAATTGAAAGTCCCCCCATCTGTCAATTATACGAGGGAAAACAAAATGTTGATATTTTGGTGAAAGTTTCAATTTTCCTGTGGAATATATTAACAAATCAAGGAATTTGATTTGATAGTTTGATTTTTGATTCATCTCAATAGCTTTATTTTTATTGGGAATATTCACTTTTGAATAAGACAGTAACATTTTACAACAATTTTAGCTTGAAAGAGTGCCTTTATTTTAGGGTCCTCATCAACACACTTGTAAAATAATGTTTATTGTTTATGTATGTCACTGTCATTGAAAAGTCGTATTATTATTGTTTATTGATGTTTACTTTTGTGGAGATGATTTTAAGTTTTGAAGTACGAGTTTTTTTTTGCTGCCTTAATTGATCATGATAGAAATCAACTTTAGGACTTAAAACCATCTCTGCTGGAGTAACTGCCCAGCAGATAATAATGTGATTTGTCAAAGTTATAAATACTCTATAATCATATATACTATTTTGTACTCTGTTGACTAGAACCAAGAACAAAGGTATATACATATAGTTTTCATGTAAAAAATGCGAAATAATATTAGTTTCTTCTTTTAAAGCGAATGTCTCCAAAAAAATAAAGCTATTGGAATGAACCAAAAAAACAGCTATCGAGAAAATATACAACTAAATGATAAAATAATTTTTAAATCCTTGTTTTGTTAACGTACTCCACAGGGTGTTTCAAACTTTCACCAAAATATCAACATTTTGTTTACCTTCGTATAATTGTAGATGGCAACTTTCATTTTTAATTAAATAGAGATAGTAAAACGTCAAATAATTTAACTTAAAATTGCTTAAAAAATCATCAAAATGGGTCCGCTAGAACACAATAAAAAATATGAAATTTAAAATGAAAATTATATATGGTTTCGTGTCGTTGAGTGAAGGAGGACAGTTTTCTAATGGGTTCTCTTCAGCGCTAGCTAGATTAGATTAGATTAGGTTAGGTTTTTGAAGTGGCTGTCGGACTGTTCCACTGCCACATTTCCCCATCTTCTGATCCGTTAAGTTAGATTCTCTAGTCCTATCCCTTTCACAAAGTCTAATAACTTGGAGACTGAACCCTCCATTTAGCCTTTTGTCAATGACCTAGTACCTTTTGTCATTGCCTAGTACAAAAAACCGCACATTTGTCAGCGTGTTTCACCGACATAAAATATGTTCTGTACATGCACATGGCTTTACCCGTCAGCAAATATATTATAATAATATTAATAACATTAGATGCCTATTAAACTTACAGTGCCCTTAGTGGACCCACTACAGTTTTAACTGTCTTTCGGTCTTTGATTATCGAGCCTCTCGTGGTACCCAAGGTAAATTTCTCAGCAATCTAGCGATTTTTTGACCAACCACCGTTTTATGGTCATTCTTGTGACTGCTTTTGCAACACAACACAGAGTTCTGGGCTTATGAATAGCACTGATGGGGCTTGTTTTATCATTTCATCTGCCTTTTCGTTACCCTTGTGACCCTCGTTCCCTGGCTGCCATGGTACCCAGGCTAACATAACATTGCTACGCTTACCCAATGAGCGGTGCTATAATTGATGATGTTATCTTTTGAACAGGGTTTAGTTAATAGTTAATCCTTAGGTAATATATTTGGCAAATGATTATTAAACATTTTAATAAGTTCAAAGCACGTTGCCTAATATAAAATTCATTTTTAAACTGTTCCATATTCTTAGATTGGTTTCTCCACCTGATGTTTTGCTCTCTAAAACGTGAATTATTCTGGTTTTTCTATATCTAACTAGCCAAATTATTTCTGATTTCCTCAAAATCGTCTTTGTCAACACAAAAATTAGTCAATCTGCCGATGATGCTAATATGGTAAGCGGAAAATCACGTCCAGTGCTTAAAAGTAATGTGTTTTGGTGTACTGTGGTGGATTAGCGCCTTATTTTGCTTCAGTTACCTATGCCTACTATTCCTTTTAAATTTAAGTAACACAGTGAATTGAAAAACACATTACTAATGTAATCATTTTCCTAAAATTAACTTATATCATAATACAGTAAAATATTTGATAAATATTTTATTGTATTTTAATTATGTTATATATTCTACGTGTATATTTTCTAAGGCTACAAGCTAAGAATCAAGATACTTTCCATAGTTTTGAATATTACGACCAACCATTACATGTTTCTTCGTCTAGCTGGTATCCACTTATTAATAAAAACTAATATCCATCCTTGAAAAAATGGCCAAACCAAATCACATTTCCCTTTTTTGATCTATCGATCATTGTTTTGTATGCTTGCATTATCCTTCTGACATCATTGGTCTTGTGTTATATGTATCATGTTATAGATGTCGGTATATTCTTTTGATGTCATCTATCATATTCCACGATACTAGTGCTTACTAGATATAGTAGTTTCCTTCCCAATTGAAATTAAGCGAGGATTCCACCATAAGCTATTTGAACAGACGATTAGGTACTACCTTCTCATCTGTAAAAGAAAATGAAGAAAATAAATCAACATCCCATCTTCGATAAATTAAGCTTTTCAAGTGTTTAAGGTAATATTTTTCTATTTTTTATACCTAGTGTTTTGGACATGTATATTAAAACAATTCTAAATATATTACTTGAGTTATTAAAACAAATCGTTATAACCGCGCACTAGTGGTACCTCATTACCTTCGCCAGCCCGCATTTTTCTCCTTTTCTTCCTTAAACGCGTCACGTTTACGTACGTAAACCGTACCCTAAGTACCAATGCATCGCAATGAAAATTGCATTTAGCACTTGTGTAATCGACGATAAAAGGTCCACCGAATCGCACGTGATCCCTGCGTCAGTCACGACGAGACGCGGTACCACAGATGATACGATCTGTTCGGCACTTTTCGCGCCTGCCCGAGCGACGTGAGAACCGAGCCGGTGTGGCCGATGGGCCGGCGCTGCGATACCACGGGTACCATAACTGGTACCAAGGCAATACTCCCCTAAAAAGTACGGCTTTAACTATTCCGTATGACGTAAATATTAGGTGGTAAAAATAGCCAATCATAACTGTAGCTTTATTTCACAATCCTATATCACCCAACTGTTTGATTGGTTTTCAGTATGGAAAATCAAAATCAACGCAGCGAAAATCCAAACTTTATTCGTCTTTGGACGAATGAGACTCCCTCCACCTCCTCCGCTTGTCATGGATAACGAAGAGATTGCTTGGGAAACCGCCAAGTATCTCGGAGTCACGCTTGACCGACGGCAATCCTGGATCCCTCATATCGACAAGAAAATTTCTGGTGCCCCCCACTTATACTACCTTTCATGGCCTCCTCAGCAAAAAGAGCACACTCTCCCTCCAAAACAAAGTCCTCCTATTCAAAAGTCTCAATCGCCCATAACTTCTTTACGCAGCCCCAGTATGATGCGGAGTTTCCGACAACCAAATCAACACTCCAAGTCTATGAAAACAAAGTCCGTATCGACCTTCACATCGACCCAGTCTCAAAATATATTGGAGATCGTGCCTTGAAGTTCTACGAGAAAATTGGTACCATCCTCAATGATACTTTTGTTCTCTTCAATAATAATCCCGAGGACTATAGAAACTTTACTTATCTCCATGTTAAAACTGTTCTTCTGAACAATTAACTTTGTCTTTCCCACTTCGTATAACATTCTTCCCAAAACAATAACTAATCTCTTCTCACTTGTTTAATGGCTAACTAAGTGAAATTAGTCATGAAAGATAAGAATTGGTTATAACTCAGTAATTTTGTGAAAGAAACATATTATAGCTTATATCGTTGAAAAGCTTAAAAAACGGCGCTTTTTATGAAGACATGGCCAACTATGGTTTCCATTTAAAAAAACATATGTTTGTGTCATATGTCAAAAATGACAGGCTTTAGAAAAAATCGGAGAACACAATCTCATTAGGGATGTAATTTTTAACAAACTTTTATCTGAAAACTTTTTGTCTAAAATAGATTATAATGGAATTAGGGACAATTTTTAAAATAGCCAAAATTTGTTTTTTTCGAAATATCTAGTAAGCCATGAACTTTTTCGAAAATCTGAAAAGCGCATATTTATGACCCCACAAAACTGCAATTCTTACCCCATATAACTGACTCTCTATCTCCAGTAGTTTCCGAGATACCTATAGAGAACATCGTAGGAAACTCACCCTGTATAATAAACTTGATACTGTACCAACCTTGATGATATTTTCATCGATAGGTTTGTAGCTTCTGAATAACGGTCTAGGTAAAACATTTAGCTCATTTACTAGCTCAGAATTAGAATTATAAATGGAAAAATATTTCTTGCAGTTATAGGTATATAATAAAATTATATAAGTATTTCTTGCCTTGAACTGCTAATATAGAAATTAATTTCACACTGTGTTCGTCATAATGTGGATCAACCTGCTCTCACTACTGGTTTCGGGGCCCTACCCTATCATAGCGCAGAGTATGCAAATCCGAGTTGTCGGAAATCGGAAAACAACGGTGAGATATTAAGTCCCGCATGGCGAGATATAGGCCTGTGTGCGAATATTCTTGTTGATTATTGGTTTGAAATAAATATGACGCTGTTCTTCAATGAAAATGCGAGTTGCTTAACTCTACTAATTCTAATTCTGATCTAACAAATGGGCTAGATGCTTTACCTAGACCTTTATTCAGAAGCTACAAACCTATCCATAAAATTATGCATAAAACTTTACTTTCTAGCACACAGCCGAAGGATATTGATCGTAAATCTCAAAATTTAAAAATTTTTAAAACATCGACTTGGAATACCTACGAAAAGTTGCCTTTGGTAATGTTGATAAAAAAGTGTTACTACAACTTTTTAATAAAATTACATCTTCTGCCCTCTACCAGCTCTTAAAAAATGAAAAACTTTTGTTTTTGAAAGATCAATTTGGAATACCTACCAAAAGTTACCTTAAGTAATGTTGATAAAAAAAGTTTATTTAAAATTTTTTGATTAAATCATGTCTTCTGCCCTCTACCGGCTGTTAAAAATTGAAAAAAAAATCAAACCGAGAATACTCGCCTGTTTGATATCAGCGCATGCAAATGCGAATTTTTTGAGCAATGTTCTTGCGAAAAGGAAAACTAATTGAAAAATTTTGTACCTAAAAATGAACAGTTTTTTTTGATAGATCAGAGGGGGCTTAGAAAAATGGTTATTGGGAAAATTGACATAATGGAAACCTCAAAGCTGATAAAAAAGGCCAGCAGAACAGAAAAAGACATGCAACGGAAAGAACTACAACAATCCATCCAACATGAAAACAACATCAATTTATCAAAAAAGAGAAAGTCATCGACAGATATAGAAATCGATCATACATTGCCTTCCACTTCCTATGACAGTATCAAGAGAAAAATCCAGTGTACAAAAAATTTTGTCAAACTTCCTACCCTGGCTAAAGTTTGTGACCGCTATGGACTATCAGATATATCTGTAGCAGCAGTGGCAACGGCAGTGCTACACGTCCTTGGAATTGTCACCAAAGATGATAAAAAAAATGTTATAGATCGTTGTAAGCTGAGAAGAGCTAGAGAGCAAACAAGAAACAGTTTTAAGTAAAACTCCTCGGAAACACTGAAGGCCATTTATTTTGACGGAAGGAAAGATAAAACCTATGTTATTGAAAATATTGAAGACAAGACCCACAGAAGAACTGTACTTGAAGAACATATTTCTTTAGTTCAGGAGCGGGGTTCTGTATTTTTGGAGCACACAGTTACCAGTTCTCGATCGGCTCTAAGCATTTATCAAAGTATTGTGAACTTCTTAGAAAGTAAATAATATGACCTTGAAGAACTAGTAGCAGTAGGATGTGACGGAACCGTGGTGAATATAGAAAAAAAAATGGTGCAATTCCTCAATTAGAATTAAAATTAGGACGCCCTTGACAAAGATTGGTCTGCCAGCTTCACGCTAATGAGCTAAAGGTCCATGCGCTTTTGCAGGAACTATAGGAAATCAAATACAACAGTGCGAAAATATGCCAGTTGTGAACTATACTATTATTGACTGAGACGTGTATTTTCTTGAGTGAAGAAATATCTGTATGAAATTTGTGATGCGGTTTCTACAAGTGAGTGCTCCGTAGATTTATTAAACCGAAGCCCAGGAAAGTTAAGTCACTCTCGATGGATCACTTTGGCTAATCGCACCTTACGTCTTTATGTTAGTACCGAAAATCCAACATTACAATTAAAGGAACTGCCCAAATTTATTGTCAAGGTTTATGCTCCTTTATGGTTTCAAATTAAATGCAACTCTTCATGTGTAAATGGTGCCAAACGTGTTTTAGAAACAATAAAACGTAGCCGATACCTAGAGCAAGATTTAAAAAGTGTTATAGACCCTGTAATACAAAGAAATGCCTATTTTGTCCAGCCCGTAAATCTTCTGATACGTATGCTACATGATATTCTCCCTCATATAAGAGAGCTTGTACTTCGCCGCATTCTAAATGCAAAAACTCAAAACAATCGTTCACGCAATATCCGACTTTTTATCATCCCACAAATTAATTTTGACGCAGATGACTATGTTGATCTAATTAATTGGCAAAAAATGAATTAACTTGTCCCCCATTGTTCCAAACTTTGGAAGTACATGATTTGAAAAATATGATTTTTAATTCTTCTGAAACAATCATCGACATCGCTGCATTTCCCTGTCACACTCCATCAGTAGAGAGATGCACACATACAAAAGAGAGATAGTTTTATAAAGACAAAAATAGATTCGCGCAAACTTATGCCACAATTTGAGTCAAAAAAGACTACAATCAATAAGTGAGCAAAAATAACTGGACGAGGGAGGGTGGTATTGAACTCGCCGAGTAATTACCTCCCCGTGGTGAGTTCTGGGTTGTTTAATAATACTGAATGCATAAAATATTGTTAAACAAGCGAAAAGCTGCTCTAAGTGCTCTGCTCGGCACATTTTTAACTCTTTGTTAAAGTGTGTAAATATTTGGGTATTTATACAAAAATTGTTTGACCTAAGTACATAGGGTACACTGAGTAGGGGTGTTATAATGTCATATTTCAATAAGATATATTATTTCTAATTACAAAAGTTACTTATTACCTGAAATTTTGGCTAAAAATCAAAATTTTATATTTTTGTATTTTTTACTTTTTTTAAAGCCCGGTAGTGGGCAGAAGAAAAAAAATTGAAAAACTTTAAATAGATATTAGTTTTCTAATACCAATTGCCAACTTTTGCGCAGTATTCCAAAACGATTTTCAAAACTTCGATTTTTCGATCCAATCTACTAATTGGTACACATCAGGTAAAGTAAGGTATCTAGTTTATTGTAACGATTCTCTTAGCTTTAAATCAAATGTTTTTGATGTTTGTGCGATCGTGCAATTCTTACCACTTTTTTTCTCGCTAGCTCGTATGTCAAGTGAAGTGTCAAGACCGCGGCGTGTCACCGCTATGAATTTTTACTCCCAACGCGCGTAAAGAAGTTTCACTTCAAAAATATATTTGAAATAGTTTTCTTCTGAGAATGAATGACAGGAGATTTGGTTTGGTGAAGATGAAGAAAGAGAAAAAGACATCTAGTCTCAAAAAAAACTATTCTATTCAAGGAGTCATTTTTCTCGTTTTTTAGGATGACATTTTAACCTACATTTTTATAAGCGTAACAGAGAAGCAACTTATAAAAATCTAAGCTCTAGTCAAAAACGTCTACTAATTCAGCTAGCCTAATGTCTAATCTAATAAAAATCTAAGGTCTACTAATTTAAGTAGACGAAAGATTTTTCGAATCTTTCGAAGTTCTCTAGCCTAGTCTTTAAGGCGGTAATGAGCAGGGCCGGTATCAAAAACCGACGGAGAAACAGTTGGTGTTATTGGGTTGGCTGAGATTGGATCTGATCGGGACAGAGGTGACGGGTTGAGGTTAAATGGAGAACTTGTTGGTGTTCAGTACCTTGAAGAGTTATTCATTCGTTTAAATTAGGCGTTACATTATTTATCTCTTGCTTCTTTCTCTTCGGTCCTATTAGAACTCTTAAATCAGTTAGTAATTCATAATTAAATTATTTCGTTTAATTAATTGACAGAAATTCATTGGAAACATGTTTAGTTGTCTTTATAAGTTTTTATTTTTACTAATCATCTATTCCACATTTTCACTTTAGAAATTACTTTTAACTATTACAATGTTATACAATCCATTTGTTTTCTCCAACTTTATTTTTTTCTATGTTTAAGAAGCTTAAACCATTTTAGGACATCCAGAGTTAACCTTAATTTGACAGCACTCAATTCTATTTTAAATTGTGATATCTTGATACTCCCCAGTACTCCAATACAGTAAGCAAGAATGACATTTGACCAACGATCGACGATTTATTTTTATAGTAATGATACTAACAGGAATTTCGGATTTCTCTTGAGCAAGGCATTCACCAATGAAAATTTAGCAGTCACACGTGAGGTTATAAGTGGTTGTCATATCGTGGAGATTTCCATACTTGAATTGCTAAAGATGTTATTATATTGTTTGATATAAAAACGGCTTCCTTGAATTTTCGTTTTTTCCAGTGAGGTTCCCTGTGGACAACCCAGTCTTCCAATCACTTTGTGATATATTGCTTAGACCGCATATGAGTCTGCAATGCCAGACTTCTTTATTTCAACTCTTAGAGTATTTTTGTTATGCTCGTTAAGTCGTACAAGAGAGCATGTTTTGTCTCTCCAATATACAACACACCGCATCCACAGGATATCTGCCTGGTAGATACACTTTTTCTCCAGTTTCGATGTTTCCGGTTTTGTTTTTGTTGGAACGCCTTCTTAGAGTAGTTCTAGGTTTAAAACAGATTTTATGTTATAATATTTGACTATTCTTCTAATCGTTTCTGGCGTTGCTTTTATATATGATATATAGAATCGTCAAGAGTCTCTATGTCTTAATCTCGCATCTTGCTCAAGTTAGCAAACCAATGAGTTTGTCTTGTGATGTCTGAAAATGGTCATAAGTTAAAATAAAATAAGATAAAGGAAGTCCAAAATTATTTTAATACCAATACTGAATAATTGTCTACACTTTTTTCAAAGAAAAGTTAAGTAGTTTATGTGTAGACTAACTACTTTGGACAATTTCGAATTTCTTTTTTTTAATTAATTTGTTCTTTCGATTTTGCGTGTGAAAGAAAGCCAGTTCAATTCAAAGTAACCGCCTCAAGAAAAATGAGAGAAGAAAACTAGACTAGTAAGAGAATCTAGTAAGAGTGAAGTAAAGAAAATGTGATGTAGATGTAGATTGGAAGGGGGGAAGTTAGTCAAAGAGACTTTAAAGATATATTATATCCCTTTTCTAGAGTTATAAGACATCATGTGCCCGATGGCGTATAGGTACAAGCTCTCGTCTACCAATCTGATGGTAGTGGGTTCGATTCCCACACCCGGCATTTCATCAGCCGACTATTTTTATTAAAATAAAAATAGTTTGGGTACCTAGGTCGACTCAGCCTTAAATGAGTACTTGGGATTCACAATCCTGAGGTAATAATAGGCGGTTGAAGCGTAGTGCTAGCCGCATTACCTTCCTTGTATACCTAACGGCTCTAGTATGGCAAGCTGTACCTTGCTACTCCCAAGGCGTTAAACGCTATATACGGGAGCTATTATTATTATTACAAGACATCAT
This sequence comes from Sitophilus oryzae, assembly GCF_002938485.1. Classification (NCBI taxonomy): domain Eukaryota; kingdom Metazoa; phylum Arthropoda; class Insecta; order Coleoptera; family Curculionidae; genus Sitophilus; species Sitophilus oryzae. The sequence goes on along the minus strand of NW_022146254.1, from coordinate 3,704,807 downwards.
ACAGTCTTAGGGCTTTAACAAAAGCCAATATCTGAAACGGTTTTAGATAGGTTAGTTCTACATCTCTGATATCAGTCGTACCAAAATTTATGGCACGAATGGTTGTCGTCTACGAGTACTCAGTGATGAAGTATTCTGGTGTTTCCTCATTTTCTCCAAAGAATCTGCATTCGCCATTGTTTCTTAGCTTCAATCTATTGAGGTGTTCATTGAGGACATAGCATCCCGTTAAAACCCCTTGATAATCCGAAAATTGTTCTTACTTAAATTTAGGAAAAGCTTTGATTAGGCGTAAGTGCTAAGAAACTTCTTCGAGTGTCTTGGAACCAGAACGGTTCTGGTGCAGTTAGTAAAGTGTTCGCTTCTTTTCTAGCTAAGTTCTTTTCTTTTTCATTACCTTCTATCCCTTAGGGGGTTGGCATCCAAAGTAGGAAGACTTTATTTTCTTTGCTTAATTGGTTCAGCTTCTCTAGGAATTCCTTAACCAACTGAAGGCCAACTTTGACCAATTTCGAATTGATGGTTACTGAGTCAATCGCTTTTAAGGCTGCTTGATAAGCGGAGAAAAAGGCTATTTCTTGCTTTCGATAGTTCATATCTAAGATAAGTTCTACACATAAGTCCATTGGTTCGGAGTATTTAGTTTTCTTCCCAAATACTCCTGTCCTCTTTCTGCCGGTTTTGAAAGCATCAGTATACCATACATTATGGTACGGTCTTTTAACTGCTGAGCAAACATTTCTCTCTTTCAATTCTTGTTATTGCTCGACACTACAACAGTGAGGTGTTTCTCAAAGATGTACGTACTTATTATATCATCCACTGGATGTTGGAGAAATGGAATTTTCCTTTTGAAGGCGTCCAAAGCTACTGAGCTAACAAGTTTCCCAGCACTGTCAATAACCATTCTAAACATTGTCGCATTGGCATATTTACCTATGACAATATGCAGTGATGTTAGGTCTAGAATAACTTTCATTGCTGCTATTGGGCAGGTTCCCAAGATAATGTGACACTTTTAAAATAGTCTGGTCTACTGTGATACGAAATGAGTCTTTCGAGGTAGGATGCTTCCTCCATTGTACAGAAGAAAACTATCATAATTTTGGATTTGAGGACGTTACCGAAATGTACCCATTGACAGTATTACGATTGTGAAAATAAATGTGTCAATTCCATTAATTTTTCGGAAAGCACTGGACATTGATTATTCAACGTATCGTGAATGAGAGGTTCTTAATCCTTATTCGAAAATTGGTCCCCAGTTCGTTTACACCTCGGTTCCCTCTTTCCCACTGCCATTTTAAATTAATTTTTTATCGGGCCCATTTAAATTGGATAGTTTATTCGTGATCCACCCGGTATAGGGGTTATAATACCGCGGCAGGTGTCGGATCGAGTCAATAAATTAAGAAATTTAATAATTTAATCCGTTTTTAATGGGCAGTTTCGACGGAATAAAGTTTTTGGAAGCTGCCCAGTCCGTTTTTTGAACTACCCGCGGTATTCGAAATAGTTTTATAATGTTCCTCGTTCCTCCAAACTTTAGTGCTTTTAAATGGCGTTTTTTTTCCTTTAAACAGGTGTCGATCGAAAAGTAAAAATAAAAGCGCATTTTTGTATTTTTATAAGGTTTTTATATGATGTAAAAGCTGCCGGAATATATTAAGAAAAATTGAAACTCTGTTAAGAAGATTAAATTTGAAGTCGTTAATGCAGAAATTGGTAAGGAATTTTTATCATTAACTGAATTGATTTTCGTTTATCACTGCCTTGCTGTTTATTATTGACTTCTTATTCACCGCGTTTTGATTTGTTATTCATATTTATTAACATTTGATAGTTGATAGTTGTTATTAACGTTTGATAGTTGACAAATTAAAATTTCAAAATCGGATTTGATCATCATTCCAGCAGCCATAAGAATCTGCAAGTAAAAACATTTTTGCATTACCCATAGTCATATCAATGCAATAATGAAATAGTGTATTATATACCGAGATAAT